>NC_064619.1:413340649-413965649 GCF_023898315.1 Schistocerca nitens | reverse complement strand
ATCTCCTCGGGAGGTATAAGTAGGGGGAAGCAATATACTCGATACCTCATCCAGAAACGCACCCTCTCGAAACCTGGCAAGCAAGCTACACCGCGATGCAGAGCGCCTCTCTTGCAGAGTCTGCCACTTGAGTTTATTAAACATCTCCGTAACGCTATCACGGTTACCAAATAACCCTGTGACGAAACGCGCCGCTCTTCTTTGGATCTTCTCTATCTCCTCCGTCAACCCGATCTGGTACGGATCCCACACTGATGAGCAATACTCAAGTATAGGTCGAACGAGTGTTTTGTAAGCCACCTCCTTTGTTGCTGGACTACATTTTCTAAGCACTCTTCCAATGAATCTCAACCTGGTACCCGCCTTACCAACAATTAATTTTATATGATCATTCCACTTCAAATCGTTCCGCACGCATACTCCCAGATGTTTTACAGAAGTAACTGCTACCAGTGTTTGTTCCGCTATCATATAATCGTACAATAAAGGATCCTTCTTTCTATGTATTCGCAATACATTACATTTGTCTATGTTAAGGGACAGTTGCCACTCCCTGCACCAAGTGCCTGTCCGCTGCAGATCTTCCTGCATTTCGCTACAATTTTCTAATGCTGCAACTTCTCTGTATACTACAGCATCATCCGCGAAAAGCCGCATGGAACTTCCGACACTATCTACTAGGTCATTTATATATATTGTGAAAAGCAATGGTCCCATAACACTCCCCTGTGGCACGCCAGAGGTTACCTTAACGTCTGTAGACGTCTCTCCATTGATAACAACATGCTGTGTTCTGTTTGCTAAAAAATCTTCAATCCAGCCACACAGCTGGTCTGATATTCCGTAGGCTCTTACTTTGTTTATCAGGCGACAGTGCGGAACTGTATCAAACGCCTTCCGGAAGTCAAGAAAAATAGCATTTACCTGGGAGCCTGTATCTAATATTTTCTGGGGCTCATGAACAAATAACGCGAGTTGGGTCTCACACGATTGCTGTTTCCGGAATCCATGTTGATTCCTACATAGTAGATTCTGGGTTTCCAAAAATGACATGATACTCGAGCAAAAAACATGTTCTAAAATTCTACAACAGATCGACGTCAGAGATATAGGTCTATAGTTTTGCGCATCTGCTCGACGACCCTTCTTGAAGACTGGGACTACCTGTGCTCTTTTCCAATCATTTGGAACCCTCTGTTCCTCTAGAGACTTGCGGTACACGGCTGTTAGAAGGGGGGCAAGTTCTTTCGCGTACTCTGTGTAGAATCGAATTGGTATCCCGTCAGGTCCAGTGGACTTTCCTCTGTTGAGTGATTCCAGTTGCTTTTCTATTCCTTGGACACTTATTTCGATGTCAGCCATTTTTTCGTTTGTGCGAGGATTTAGAGAAGGAACTGCAGTGCGGTCTTCCTCTGTGAAACAGCTTTGGAAAAATGTGTTTAGTATTTCAGCTTTACGCGTGTCATCCTCTGTTTCAATGCCATCATCATCCCGGAGTGTCTGGATATGCTGTTTCGAGCCACTTACTGATTTAACGTAAGACCAGAACTTCCTAGGATTTTCTGTCAAGTCTGTACATAGAATTTTACTTTCGAATTCACTGAACGCTTCTCGCATAGCCCTCCTTACGCTAACTTTGACATCGCTTAGCTTCTGTTTGTCTGAGAGGTTTTGGCTGCATTTAAACTTGGAGTGAAGCTCTCTTTGCTTTCGCAGTAGTTTCCTAACTTTGTTGTTGTACCATGGTGGGTTTTTCCCGTCCCTCACAGTTTTACTCGGCACGTACCTGTCTAAAACGCATTTTACGATTGCCTTGAATTTTTTCCATAAACACTCAACATTGTCAGTGTCGGAACAGAAATTTTCGTTTTGATCTGTTAGGTGGTCTGAAATCTGCCTTCTATTACTCTTGCTAAACAGATAAACCTTCCTCCCTTTTTTTATATTCCTATTAACTTCCATATTCAGGGATGCTACAATGGCCTTATGATCACTGATTTCCTGTTCTGCACTTATAGAGTCGAAAAGTTCGGGTCTGTTTGTTATCAGTAGGTCCAAGATGTTATCTCCACGAGTCGGTTCTCTGTTTAATTGCTCGAGGTAATTTTCGGATAGTGCACTCAGTATAATGTCACTCGATGCTCTGTCCCTACCACCCGTCCTAAACATCTGAGTGTCCCAGTCTATATCTGGTAAATTGAAATCTCCACCTAAGACTATAACATGCTGAGGAAATTTATGCGAAATGTATTCCAAATTTTCTCTCAGTTGTTCTGCCACTAACGCTGCTGAGTCGGGAGGTCGGTAAAAGGAGCCAATTATTAACCCAGCTCGGTTGTTGAGTGTAACCTCCACCCATAATAATTCACAGGAACTATCCACTTCTACTTCACTACAGGATAAACTACTACTAACAGCGACAAACACTCCACCACCGGTTGCATGCAATCTATCCTTCCTGAACACCGTCTGTACCTCTGTAAAAATTTCGGCAGAATTTATCTCTGGCTTAAGCCAGCTCTCTGTACCTATAACGATTTCAGCTTCGGTGCTATCTATCAGCGCTTGAAGTTCCGGTACTTTACCAACGCAGCTTCGACAGTTTACAATTACAATACCGATTGCTGCTTGGTCCCCGCATGTCCTGACTTTGCTCCGCACCCTTTGAGGCTGTTGCCCTTTCTGTACTTGCCCGAGGCCATCTAACCTAAAAATCCGCCCAGTCCACGCCACACAACCCCTGCTACCCGTGTAGCCGCTTGCTGCGTGTAGTGTACTCCTGACCTATCCAGCGGAACCCGAAACCCCACCACCCTATGGCGCAAGTCGAGGAATCTGCAGCCCACATGGTCGCAGAACCGTCTCAGCCTCTGATTCAGACCCTCCACTCGGCTCTGTACCAAAGGTCCGCAGTCAGTCCTGTCGACGATGCTGCAATTACTCCCATTTCTATTCATTTACTTTGTTCTCTGATTAGTCAAATATATAGATTTTGGAGGGATCACACACTCAACAACCGAGCTGGGTTAATAATTGGCTCCTTTTACCGACCTCCCGACTCAGCAGCGTTAGTGGCAGAACAACTGAGAGAAAATTTGGAATACATTTCGCATAAGGTCATTTGGTTTACCTGGTTTTAAGGTGGCTATGATTTTTGCTCTTTTCAAATCACAGGATATGTTACCAGTTTGGAGAATATCATAAAGAAAGCTGCTAGCCATTTTTTTACATGCTTCCTACTGCAAATTAGGAATTGTGAATGGATGCTGTCAAAACCAGATGCCTTGCCTGCTTTCATTTCTCTGATGGCTGTCATTGTTTCCTCATTGCTGAATGGTGTGTGAGGAAAATGGTTTATACAGGTTGTTGCTGTGTGCAACTGATAGATATATGTTCCTGTAAGTTGACCACTAAGGAAATAAATGTTCCCATGTGACAAACCAGTAAGGCTTATGTAGGAACAAACATTGCCAAACCACATCCAGTTTTTGATAATTTTTTGTGTTAATTACAGAAATTTGTTAGAGAAGTCATAGAAAATACACAGAGAAAAGAAAATTACAATGGATAGGAACACTTTTTCTTGTTAGTTGTTATTTAGTTGAGATTGGCTTCTTTGCCCAAAAACGTTTTCAGGTAAGTGCTACTTGTTATATTATTGTGCAGTTATTGACATTTCAAATGTAATGGAGACATAAAGTAATTTATTTCATGCACTGGAGTAGTGTGATCCAGTAATGTATTCAGAAAATGCATTAGGGGTTTCACATTTGGGGAATGGCCTCATCATTGCTGGTTTTTATTTAAAAGGAGACCTATTATTTTCAGAATGAAATTTGACTCTCTTGAAAAAGAAAAAAAGGTAAGGTGTGTGATCCCTCCAAAATCTATATATTTGACTAATCAGAGAACAAAGTAAATGAATAGAAATGGGAGTAATTGCAATATCGCACTCCTGAAGAAAGAGGTAAATAGTGAAAACAAGAAAGAATATGAACAGATGTATTTATGACTCTCAAGACAGAAATTCACAAAGCTGCAGAAATAAAGAAAACAGGTGTTCAGAAAAATCTGAAATATTATTCAAAGACATTACACTGTAATGTAACATGTTGAGATCATTAGGTAAAACTTGTGAAAGATATTTGATGCTCTCTTCATTCATTCAAAAGAAAATTCTGTAATTTTCAGTGATCAAATTCAAAATATGCTCTGATTCCACATATACAGAATCACACAGCTTGGTACAGGAGTTCTTAATAGAAATTATATAGACTAAATTTGTCCTGGTAAGTATGTAAAATAAGAGGTAATATGAGAACATTAAGTGCAGGTACTTCCTTCATTTGGGAAAAAAGAGGTTACTCTTCAATTAAAGTGCTTGTCCATGTTTGGCTGGTACTAATGAAATAATTAATACAGAAATACTTGGCAATATGCTTGCATGATACTGAAAGAGCCAGAGCAGAGTAATAACAACACAGTGAACAAAGAAAATCAGAAAATCTTGAAGTATAAAGTTAAGCTATTGAGCAGCAGACAGCAGATAAGTTATTTAAATGAGTGCATGTGCAACTGCCCCCCCCCCCCCCCCCCACACACACGCACACAGTGTGAAAGAAGTTTAACACTTTGACTGTAACACATAGTGATGGATGTGTCCTTGCCTGGCCAGGCTAGGCACATGGTGGTAGGTGTGAGTCTCTGCTGTGGCTGCTGATAGATTGTGTCAGGCAAGAGGATTTGGTGTGGCTGCTGGTGGCCTCATGGCAGTCAGTGTGTTAAAAGAAGAGACTGGTTCCTATGGGGGCTAGACATGGCAGGAAAGGAAGAACATAAATATATATAATGTAATAATTTGTGCTGGAGGATTGCAATGAAGAACAGCTGAAAGAGTTGAAACAAGTAAGTCACTGGTCCAGATGGAACTCAAATTCGGTTTCACAGAGTGTACTCTTTGACAGTGACCCCATACTTAACTTGCGTATTGTGAATCTCTCGCTGACTGGAAAGTTCCAGGTGACTGGAAAAAGAATGCATGTATGTCAAATATGTAAGAAACATAAAAGGGTGTACCCACAAAACTACAGATTGAAATCCTAGTTAGTTAACAGCCGATGGCTTAATCATTAAAACAGATCTGTGTAGGATGGAGGTGATGTAGTTTGTACTGGAGGAAGAATTTGTGTATAAAATGTAGAGGCCATCTAAAGTGTAAAAATTGTTATTTATCTATAATATTTATTTGAACAGACTGACAAGATGTGGAGAACCAGGGCTTGAGATTTTTGAATGGCTTTCAGTATTCACATTGATAATGATTGGGAGGACGGAAGGGACAACTTGCAGACAGGCGCATGATAAAGAAATGGAATGTGTTCTTGACCATCAGATAGGGTCTCTCTCTCTCTCTCTCTCTCTCTCTCTCTCAGTATTTTTTCATACTACCTGGAACTTTTCAGTGTTGTTGCTGGAAAGCTGCAGATGCTGTTGCCTGAGTGTCAGTTTTTATTTCAGTTGCTCCTTTTTACTGTTGTAGGAGTACCTTTGGGTGGCATTGGCTGTGGAACAATTGGTCGTGGCTTTAAGGGAGAATTTTGTAGATACCAACTTAAGCCAGGTGTTTACGAATATGCATTAGTTCATGCCAATCAGTTCATTATTACTATACAGTCTACAGACAAGAAGATATTGTACCAGAAGGTATTGTCATCATGCCGGTAAGCTTTAATGATTTAAATTTCTTTACACACACACACACACACACATACAGTTAGTGTTTTCTATGTTATATGTTTTTTATTAGCCATTCAGCATGTTTAACATGCAATTGGCTTTGTCAAAATACATTTTACATATTCGTAAAAGTATAGTTGTTACCAATTTTTACATATACACATAAGTACATAAAGTTCTTACTAATCAGAAGATTTCATTAATAATAATTACATGGTTTACATTCAAGAATTAATTATACAGTTTTACACATTTAATTAATGATAATTACACTGTTTCTTTGTTTATTTCATTCAGGAATGAATTACACAGTTTTACACATTTAGTTGATGATAGTTACATATTTCATTCTTTATACACTCCTTACAAATTACCTGCAAGACATTCTTCAGTTGAATAGTATGCTTTATTTTTAACCGTGTGTCTAATACCTCCTTAAATTTAAAGAAGGTGAGGGTTTTGACTGATTATAGCAGTTTATTTTATAACTTTAGACTTAGGTGTTTGTGACTGTTGTGTGTCAGTGACAGCCTAGAATATGCTATATCAAGCATGCAGTTGTTTCTAGTGCTGTGCAAATGTAAATTCATTCTCTGTGTAAATTGTCATATATTTTCTTTTACGCATATTAAGCAGTTATACATATAGAAGTTTGGGAGGGTCATTATATTTAATAGGCTGAAGTGCTCCTTACAGGTTTCTTTTGGACCCAGTCCTTGTATACATCTGCTTTTTTCCTGTCGTTTGAATACATAGTTTGTACCTGTTGAATTACCCCATAACACAATCCCATATTGTAGCTGTGACTGAAAAAATGCATAGTAGCAAAGCATCAATAAACTTTTACTGAGAGAATATCTTGGTTTATACAGCAGGAATATCACATCGGCAATGTTGCCTGTTGGATAGCTTATATGGTCATCCCATGAGAGCCTTTGGTCTATTTTAGTCCCAATAGTTTGACACTGTGATTCTCTTCCTTCTGTACCTTCAGATTAAAATAAATTTCCTCTGTTTCTGTGTTGTTTATATATAACTAGTAAGCAACACACCACATCCTACATTTTTCAAAAACTTCATTATTTTTGTTTACCATCTCTTGCATACTCTCACCTGTGGAGATCATGGTCATATCATCAACATATAAGGCATTTTTGCAGGCTTAATACAATATGTGATCAAAAGTATCCAGACACTTGGCTGAAAATGAACTAGAATTTCGTGGCACCTTCCATCGGAGTTCTGCTTTCCTTGATTATAGCCTTTATTACAAAGGTACTGAATCCGTAGTAGTCTTCTGTTCTAGAGTTGTTAAGCTTGTTTACAGAGTTATTTGTATCTGCAGCAGATATTCTACTCCAGTTAAATCTTTCATCTGTTTTATTCTGTGATTGCAAAAGAAAAGCTTCCGTATCAGTTAAATCATCACTTTTTGGTACGTGGGCATTTACTGAATTTATGAAGTGTTCATTGAGAGTGTTGCAATTAATTGGGTTGCTGATTTCTTCCTTTTCCATGTTTATCTCACTTTTAACTATGTTCCAGGCAGCTTTACATTTGTTTCTAGAATTTAAAATATACTCTTCCATTTGCTTTCATTTTTGCTGCTTTAATTTCAGATTTGTATATTTTTCTTAAGTTTATATATCTATTCTTGTTTTCTTGAATGCTTTCAATTTTGCCCTTCAACATGAGTAAATGGATTCTGATTTTATTGAGGTGTGGGATGTACCACTTTTTTGTATACTGTGGTTTATGCATATTGCTAGGGTTACATCTCTTAGTAACAAGATGGCAGTTACTGTCCAATGTATTTTTTATATTGGACATGAATGCGGAAAAGCTTTCATTTATATCTTTCGACTGACATCTCTGCCGAATCTCTTTGCCTTTACAAATGTCTGCTTGTGTCTGTGTATGTGTGGTTGGATATGGGTGTGTGTGCGAGTGTATACCTGTCCTTTTTTCCCCCTAAGGTAAGTCTTTCCGCTCCCGGGATTGGAATGACTCCTTACCCTCTCCCTTAAAACCCACATCCTTTCGTCTTTCCCTCTCCTTCCCTCTTTCCTGATGGAGCAACCGTTGGTTGTGAAAGCTAGAATTTTGTGTGTAAGATTGTGTTTGTTTGTGTGTCTATCGACCTGCCAGCGCTTTCGTATGGTAAGTCACATCATCTTTGTTTTTAGATATATTTACTTCAAGTGTGTTTTTTGTATTGCGTTCTGAAGATCTTTGTTTCAACCAAGTCTGACACATTTCAAGCGTGTTCAGCCATATACATTTCCCTGATTTGGTTGTGAGTTTTGATATGTATTTTCTAAATTGCTGTTACATGATAATTTATTATTTATTTTTTGGGCCAGCAGTGGTTTTCCTAATCCACTTAGGCCTTTACTATGGCTTGGTATGACAAGTTCTCGAGCTGTTACAATTGTCATAGGGCTGATGGTTACACATAAGACATTCCTTAATATCTAAAAGAATTACATTTTTAAACTGTTTGCGGATTGTTTCAAAATACTTGTTAGCTTTGGTTATTTCTCTATTTACACATGATGATTCAATTAAATCATAGTGATGAGGTAATTTAAATAATATGTTAACTTGCCCAGTGTTGTCTTCAGCGCTGTTGTTGCTGCAACTGTTTCATTATGGTGTACATCATTGGAACCTCCTATAAGAACTACAAAGTCACTCTTTGACAGAGTACTGCAATCTTCAATTTTGGTGAGGATCTGGTTGAATCTTGCTCTGGGTTTCGCTATGCCTTCTATTTTATTTTATTTTAGTTGTCAGGGTCTTTGTTTTTGTAGCAATCTCTCCTCCAAAATCATCATAGTAGATTCTGATGTGTGTTGTTTTTTCTCTTGGTATTTCTTGACTCTGTGTTTCATCTTGTTCTTTATCTGTTGCATTTGTTATTTTGTTTGTTTTACTCAATTTCAAAGCAGGCATCGTCTAACGTGAGTTGCTGCAAGATTTTTTGATGTGGTTTGTATTAGATGTTTTAAATGCATGTGCGCTTTTTGTGCCACAATCCATGTTGTTCTGTTTCTTGTGTTTGGCTTCAGATGTGTTTGTGTGAGTTTCATTATCTTTAGGTCCATTATAGTATGGTATGGTACATATTTTAAGACTAATAGTTTTTGACCTACATTCATCATAGTTACAGATTTTTATGGTTATCTGTTGGCCCTTTAGTGAAGTATCTGCTTTCCCACATCGAAAATTGAATATGTTTCCGCATTCCATGCACTCTACACCACTTCTCACAGTTTTCTGGCATTTTTGACAATATTTATCACACTATTGTTGTTGTTGTTGAAATTCATTTTTTAGCTTTAACCCATGAATTTCATGTAATAGAAACACTGTAATATTGTCTTTAGTGTCTTTGCTGTTTACTTTTTCGTGCATTTCTTCTTTACAGCAATTCAAACAGAACCAAGTCTTTTGGTTTTGACTAACATTTGCACACTCATAGTTGTAAACTGTTTCATATTGTAGACACATTATTCCTTTATCAGCACTTTTTTCACAATAGCAGTGGGAGGACATCCCATTTTCTTGCATATATTCAGTGTTGGTAGTTGATGCTGCGCGCGCGCGCGCGCGCACACACACGCACACACACACACACACACACACACACACACACACACACGTTGATCTTTGTATTTTTCAGTGTTCACACTTCTTATTTTATCACTGTTTTTAATAATTTAATATGCCAGGCAAGTATTATCACAATAAGTACCGATTTTTTCGCATGTGTGCACTTTCTATCGTAATTTTTAATTTTACTCTTAGAGCTATTGCAGTCATTTTCATTGGGAACCATCTGTAATTTTGTCTGTGTCTATCACATAATTATGAAATCTTAAAACTGTCACAATGATTGATGTGGTACAGTGATTAAGGCACTGGATGTGGGTTCAAAAGTATTAGCATTCAAATGCTCATCTGGCTAAGCAGTTTTGAATTTTCTGTGGTTTCCCTAAACTGACTAAAGTATATTCTTGAATCATTCTTTTGGAAAGAAAATAGCTGATTTCCTTCCCCATCTTTGCCCTACTTGAGGTTTGTTACGTATTTAATGATCTTGCTATAGGTGGGTGTTAAACCCAAGTTTATCTAGTAAACGTCTATACATATTTGAATATAATAGAGGGAAACATTCCACGTGGGAAAAATATATCTAAAAACAAAGATGATGTGACTTACCGAACGAAAGTGCTGGCAGGTCGATAGACACTCAAACAAACACAAACATATACACGAAATTCAAGCTTTCGCAACAAACTGTTGCTTCATCAGGAAAGAGGGAAGGAGAGGGAAAGACGAAAGGATGTGGGTTTTAAGGAAGAGGGTAAGGAGTCATTCCAATCCCGGGAGTAGGAAGACTTACCTTGGGGGAAAAAAGGACAGGTGCGCGCGCGCGCGCGCGCGCGCGCGCACACACACACACACACACACACACACACAGACCCTTGGTCTGATGTCATATTGTTAAGGAGTAATTCATCATTAAAAAGTATGTATTACACAAAAGTGAACACTGACTTTGTGCTCACTCGGTCATCTGGTGTGCATCTCTTTGTCGAGTTTGATGTTCTTACTGCACCTTCACAAATTGTGTGTATGTCAAACGGGGTGATTTTGGACACCAGGGCGAATTCGGACAGTATGGCTTATTTGCTCTTTGCCACTGCATAAAAACAAACAATTACTTATTTTAACGTCCATGAGCCAGTTATTTTAAGCGCAAGATTGCTTTTATCACTTCCCACAACTTTTATTTTGCGTCAGTTGTATCCCTAGGTGAATAATTGACGAACAGTCTCAGTATTAAAAATGCATAGGGTGACTTCAGACACTTTATTTAATTGCCTCAGATAAATATACCTACACATACACTTTCTGGTTCTGGGATATTTTATTTGTTACACATATACCCTACCACTTCCACAACAATCAATTTAATCCAACAATATATGCGAAAGTTATGATCAAATTAACGACAAAACCGTCCAAAATCACCCCATTTGACGGTACTAAGGAAAACTACTGTAATTAATTTCTCACATATGAAAACAAATGAAAATAATGAATTGCTTCTTCAAGAAAAAAATTATTATTCATTTTGTATCAGTGGAGATGTAGTAGCTCATAAATATCTTGTCAGAAAGATCTTTGATCATTCCTACAATAATATTCAATCTCTAACTGGGGCAAAGCAGAGTTTTTATTAGAAATAAAATTTTTCCTTCTGGGCAACTACTTAAATTCTAGAGCTAAATTTTTAATTTAAAGCGAGTATCATACTGTCACCAGAACCAAATCCGAATCTCAATGCAGTATCATCAGTGTAGTACGACACTTAACACTGAAACTACATATATTACGAACATCACTGTACAGCTAGAAAAAAACTGACCACCTGAATGGAGAGTGCTGCAATCTATACAAACAGCTAATATGCAAATATTACAAATAAGAAATTTCAAGAATCTTGCGGGAATGATAAATATTAAGTAAGAAATAATATTCGGTGATCAGATTTGAACTGGCAACTGGTAGCGTGCCAGCCAGTGACGCTAACCACCATCTCACACAGCATGCAGCATTGCTCCCTCTCTTGGAGAATCAGCAACCTGCTGTTTCAGAAGTTTTCATTGGAGCCAACTACAGCACCTTGGATCTATATCTTGTCAATGGTCCCCTATATGGCAGCACTGGCAGATTCTTGGGTCCTGGTCATGATATCATGTTATCTTCACTGTGATAAGCATTGCAGGTATCCTCTCCCTTTCATTGAACAAGAAGCCTTTATTTTAATGATCTGTGCCTGCAGCCTGTAGTAGTGCTTCATGTGGAGAAAATGAATGACACCTCTGTACTTTTGTTTCTTGATGAAGGGTCATAGTCTTCAAATTCATATGTGATGTTGCAAAATGACTAAAAGATATGACACTGCCCAAAGTAGTTCTTTAAAAGCTTTTCCAAGTCCCACATTTCGCACAGGCATTCTAATTTGTACGATGTCATGCAGCGTGTATCTCACTGGTCTGAGCTTGCTATTATAGTGCTCTCAGTTTTTACCCTGGGCATACAGGGTCTGTATGTGAGCCAGCTTTCTTGCTTCTTCATTCCTGGTGATTAGGTGTTTTATATAGCCATCCTCAGCATCGTCTGGCTGAAATGGACACAGTATATCCGGCTGAAATGGACACAGTGTATCCATTAGCATTGCAACCTCATGACTGTGGTGTAAAACAAATAGCGTAAGGCGTGTAATGTCTTGCTTTGCTGTGTTAAATGTGACTGTCTTGACCAGCAGTGTATACCAATGTCTCTGTTAGACATCAACATATATTGCACCATATCTGACAACATATTATTAAAGTGTGCTGTGAGACATTTGTTTATGGATGCTAGGCAGTTGATGTCCTGTGGATGATGTCACCATGTGAAATTACTTCCGGTAGAGGCCTTGACTGGAAAACTTGTCACTACTCAGAGACCGTCACAAGGGGGTGCTTCATGGTTCAAAATGATGTCTTCTACAAGGAACCTAAAATTTCTGGAGCTTTGGCAGTTGGTCCAGCTTTGGTGACAGCGTATCAGATGAAATATTCAGTGCATACTGTGATCCATTGATTCTCATTTGTTAACTTTGGAAACCTGTCCAGTAGGTCTATTCCAATTTGGTAGAAATAAAATATTAATTGCACCCATTTCTAACATGAAACACTAACAAATTGTGTGTCAAAACCCTCGTGTGTGGTTGTTTTTTTAGGAAATGTTCATTGTAGGCCATCATTTGCCCACCTGTGGTCTAATGGTTAATGCAATAATAATTGCATTAATTCTGTCTAGAATCTTCACGAATTCCAGGTGACTAGGTGTTGGAACATTGTGAAAAAACTTCAGGATAGCTAGCTGTAGATGAACCGGGATGATGAGCAACCATTTATGCCCCATCAGATCATATTTCCTCTTATAAAGGGTTGTATTTATTAATTGGAAATCTCCTTTGGTTGGTTCCTCATTCCTCAAGGCTTCTATGGTTTTCAGCAATGCTGGATCTTCCCTCTGTTTAGCAGCAATGTAGTTTAATGCAGCGATAGCTGAGATTTTGTCCATGTTGGTGTATTCTGCCAATGGATTCTTTGAAAGGCAGTCAGAATTCCTTACAACCCTATAACCCTTTTCTTGTATATCAGTGTGATGCTGTACTCCTGAAGCCTCAGTCCCCATCTCAGCAGTTGGTCCATTGGATATTTCAGACCAGCCAGCCAGTATAGGGAATGGTGGTGTGTGTCAATGTTGAATGGTTTGAAATCAGTACTACCAGACTGTATCGATTCCCAAACAAGTGCAAGACGCTTGTTTTCAGCTGTAGAGTATCTCCTATTAGACTTGTAGCATGCTCCAGAAGAATTAGCTATCATTTCTTCAGCATGTTCCTGAATTTGTACTAGAATTGTACTCACCCCACAACTTCTAGCACTGGTGTGAAGTACTGTCTTGTCATAAAATGCTAGGACTTGACAGCACCACCTTAAGAACAAAGAAAGAGCTTGCTTGTGCCTTGTCCCAGGAAAATTCAACATCTTCCTGCAGTTGTAATTACAAGGGACATAGATTGGTGCAGAAGTCCATTATGTATCACTAGTAGTACGAGCACATATCTAGAAAACTCCGCACATCACAAATCTGCTAAGGAGTCAGGAAATCTGTGATTGCTCTTATTATTTTGTCTGGCTTGGGATGAACTCCCATCACCATTTGCTAGATGCCCCAAGATATTTATTTCTTGGCCAATGAAGAAGCACTTTTTCAGATTCCAAACAGCATAACTTTGAATTCATAGATTCCATAAGGACTTGTGAGGGCAGCCTTTTCCCTCGTCAGCCTCATCCACCCCGATTTGTCAACAGCCTACCTGCCTGGCCTTAGTTGAGAGTTACTTTGCTACTTTCATGCAGTCTAGGGTGTCATCAGTGTGCAGCAGAGGGTTGACCTTCTTTTTTTTAACACACGTGCCTTCCTTGGGACCCTGGTAGAGGGCCAATGACTCTCTGAAGGTTAGTTGCTTTCAACTTGCAGCATCTTCTCCACATTCTCCCATATTATGCATCATTTAGCCAACGAAATGCTATATGAGTGCTCTGGCTAATTCATGAACGATCCCCAGTGTTAATATGGTGTTTTACCATGGGGTGTTTGGTCTGTCTTTTCTCTCCTCCAGATTTGAGAGTGTCCAAAAATGGCGCAGAACGGTTAGCACTCACTGACATTGTTCCTTTGTGAGGTTGGATCCTTTTGGCAGTTCAGTAGTAGGTTCCACCCTGTGTAGACTGTAGTGATAGTGGCACAAGATTCTTTGTCAGTGGCCCTAAGCTACCCTTCCTGGACTGGTTTGGCTGCTCCTATGCACTACTTATGACAGTTAGTGATCAAAGTTGCCCATCTACGATGCTTATAATCACCACTAGCATGTAGATTTCTTTCGTGAGCCTGAGTAGCTTTTGCAGGTGACAAAAGCTTCACAGTGTAAATGAGCATATAGATCGACAATTGAAATACATCTTATTGTTGACTGCAGGTTAACATTGTCTACAGTGGCAAACAACTGTACAGAGCAATAATTGTCATCTGTGTGTGTTGGAATACATTTATCAATTTGGAGCTCTGATCTTCCACAGCCTATGACTGCTTGTGGTGCCTCAAAGAATTCCCCCCCAGGAATAACACAACTACTAAATTCTGTTAAAATAACAGATTTTAAGGGCTGTCTGTGTTCAGTCATTAGAAGTAATTTTTGGGGTTATATTGTTATGCCTCAGGATAGTATCCCCGGTGGGCACTAAAAGTTTGTCCAAATTCTGCCTTGGCAGCTCCTGGAAGGCAGACTACCTGTGTCAGTGACCAATAGACTGCCAGCTAGGGGAAAATGGCTAAGCGAGTTGTGGTACACATGGAAGCTGTCACAGCACGGGGAAGGACTTGGCACCCAACTCTGCAAGCGAAGCATAACTATACCATGGAAGCTGAGAGATATCGTTATACTAGTGACAGAGAAGAGTTTCATAAGGAAGGCTAAGTACAGCACAGCTTTAAGTATTCAGCCAGCAGAAAAGCGCCTCTGAAAGGTGAAGTTGCAAAAGTCTGAAGTCAGTAGGAGAGACGACAGCAAAGAAAAAAACAGGATATTTGCCATCATACCCATTCCCACCACTGCAACGCTTCTTAACAAATGTCTAACTGCTGAATGCTGATTGCTGACTGCCTAGCAAATAGTCTTAAAACACTGCCCAGTACATAGTCTCAGCCTTTGTATCAGTTCCATATATCCAGTGAGAGGGTAGGTTATGGAGGTTGGCCTTCGGCTTGCCTAGCAGTCTCCAATCGTCTGTGGAGCTAAAACTTTGACTGGAAGGACACTGCTGCTGTTGCTGCCAGCTGTACTACTAACATCCAAGGCTGCACTATGGGGCGCAGAGGCGACTATCGCTCTGGATGTCTGCTGGAAGCTCAACTTTCATGAACTGGACACTGTCTGTCATCTGTCTTCAAGTGGGCGGTCACTGCTGCTGCTCATCCCATTCTTCTGGCAGAACCCAATGCTGTTGGCTCCTGTTTCCTAAACGGCGCCAGAGAGCCAACTCTTTATGAGCCAGTGAGTACTTCAAGTGGACCTTGGGAGAGACTAGTGAGTGGAAATCTTCGACATTCACAAAAGCACTTTGGAGATGGATACACAGAGCTGGAGGCCACCAGATTCTGCAGGCAATAGCTGTCTGTGATGCAGATGCTGCCACCTGATGCTTCGCTCTTCTGGTGATATTGTGAGATGAGCGAAAGTCGGCCTTCTGCCACTGACGAGGCCCTACTCTGCTAGCAGGGGAGTGGCATGGCACTTTGGAAGACAATCCTGTATTATTGCGTAGTAAATGAGTTAGTTAATGATGTTTTCTTGGCGCTTAAAAGCATAACTAGGAACTCACTACCACATCCCAACTGGCTCTCTCTTGACAACTATAGGAGTCTGGGATCGGATACCTATAATATGTTCCTATCAGCTGAACATATTTCCCATTTGCAACTTTAGCACATGGTTTTTGTATCATTGACTATAGTCTTCTTTATTTGGTGGTGGTGATACGATCCACATTACAGGAAAGGAAACTCCTGAGTTGACTAATTCCTGGACTTCTTTGCTGCTGATGATATCAGTGAGGTTTCCTGACATCTTGGTGGCTACCATCCAAGGAGGATTTGCATCTGCGGTGACCTCAACTCGATAGGTGATTGCATCACTAAGCTTCCCTGAATTTGAGTGCCATGCTTGTGGCTCGTACCTCAGGACATGGATGTGGTACAGCATGTTGGGAAGTGACATTATTATCTAGCATATGGGAGTGGGCTTCATCCCACAGGTCTATTGTAATTGTCGTGTGCTGACTGTCAGAACTGTTAGAATGGTTGATGTCAGGCAGCATAGCAGTCATCAGAATCTCCTCTTCTCTCTCTGCAGTAGTGTAAGTGTACAGGAAATCTACAGTGGAAATATACTGGCATGCTGTTCTCTGTATTCAAAATATATGTTTTTTAGCAGGGCATAATAGTTGAAGGAGGTGATTTACCTGTGTTGGTCAATAGCTAGGCTGTCATTTGATGGCTGTGGTGTAAATCCAAGTTGGCTGAGCCCATTCTTCATGGTGCATTAGACTGGTGGCAGAGATTTTCTTCAACATTACAATACAACAAACTTGTAAAGGGAAGAATTAATTACCACTACAAAATCGGAGGAGTATCCTAATAAGTTTAGCACTAGTATCTCTGACAAGGGAGTCCTTACATCTCTGTTATTTCTTCTATGTTTCATAACAAAAGAAGGCCTGTATTTTTCTTATATTTTTTCTGTAATCACATCTATCTGACTGCATATTCATATCCTTACTTTTTCTTTCTGTTTAGAATTAAAACCTCATTCGTAGGTATTGGATTTTTATCGGTGAAATAGCTATCATTCCTCTTGCTTTGTATTAAAAATATCCCCATGAATTTTTTTAAGATGTGATCTCATGTTTGTGAATATCATTTTATTATCAGGATAATCATAACTTTAATTTTGTATTGTATCAAAATGGAATTTATTTCTCTAGTTTCTCTCAACCACTACAAACAGGGTGCCAGTATTAGACACAGTCCTAGATTGGTCTTGCCTCTAAAACAGTTATTAATGCTGCTACCACTTGGTCCATGCCAATTAACAACTGTAATGCAATTGTCAACTTCTTCAGGCATTGTCTTTTAATCAAACTAATACTCCCAATTATAGGTTTCGAGAATAAGTGGAAACTCGTTCCAGAGTGTGAAACAAGTGTCTAACAAAGCTGTACTTCGGTTTTTAACAGTTCTGCAAGACCACATATAAAGGTGGAGAATTCAATAAAATTTTTGGCTGGGATGTAAAACTGTCTGTCAGCAACTCAAAACTGTCTGCTGCCTCAACTGTAATCACCGATACACTATCAGATCTACTCTTGAGTCTATCACCAGTGCCCAAGGTGACTTATCAAAATTGTTCCCGTATCAACTAGCAGACATCATTCTCAATAGATGAGACTCTGCACAGGCAAAACTACTACACACTGGCAATCACGGAGCTAGGTGGCACAGTGGTTAGCACACTGGACTCGTATTCGGGAGGACAACAGTTCCATCCCATGTCCAGTCATCCTGATTTAGGTTTTACATGATTTCCCTAAATCACTCCAGGCAAATGCCACGATGGTTCCTTTCAAAGGGCATGGCCGACTTCCTTCCTGATCCTTCCCTAATCCGATGAGACTGATGACCTTGCTGTCTGGCCTCCTCCCCCAAAACAACCCAAGCCAAACCCACACTGGCAATCAGTTGGTGATGCTTCTGACCAAAACCTCTCTGATTCGAGTTGATAAAGATGAAATGATCAGTCTGTGACCACTAAAGGTTTTCTCAACATAAATTTCCCTTCCCTGCACAGATTGCTTCAATTACTAATTAATGAAAATTCAGTTGATTTATTACCCTGTAAATTAATGACCTGACCTGATCAGTTTTCTGTTATAACTTTAAACCACATTATAAGGTGATTTGCGCATCTGGTACTCAATTATCCCGTCAGCATTGGACTAAAACCTCTACACATCTGACATTAATTCTGTACTAAAAAACTTAGGAACCATTAAAGATCGACAGATGAATGGCATCATTGTAACTTTTTTAATAAAAGTTTCATTGTAGTAGATGGCTGGTGGAGAATCGTATAGCGGCCAGCTTCTGTGGTGCCATTGAAACTTTACAGTCACGGAGTGTCCACATTGCTGGCTACTGTTAACATCGACATTTTACAGCTTCTCTCTCCTTTTTTACACCCACAACACATTTTGTACAAGATTTACATCTGAAAACAAAATACATAAATAAATGGTCACATTAACATATTGTTATCCAGTAGCATTTGATCTGTAACGGATGTTCTGGGACTATTTTCCTCATAGCATCAACCACTCGCTTTTGCCCCATCACAAGCTGAATTTTTGCTATTTTGAAATCCATTAGTTACCCGAGCATACAGGCCTTGGGAGCAATCCATTGCTTGTATTCTGGTTCCTGCCCATGTAGCCAACGGCTTTTAGGTTGCATAATTGGAACCACAGTGATGGAGAGCTTTTAAAGCACATGGTAGCTCCAACACACAGTGTCACATTTAACCAGAATCAAATCCAAATCAGAAAGAAGGGCCATCAGTGAAGTAGTACCCTTAGCCTGAAGGCACAATTATTACAGACGACGACGTACAGCCAAAAGAGAACTGACTTCCTAGACAGAGTGTTTTGTAATTTGTACAGTCATCAAATAGTCTAGAATGTATAAATATTACAAACATAAGAAATTTTGAGAACCTTCCAGAAATGATAAATACAACATAACAAATAATCGCTAACAGTTTGATCTGAACTGATGACTTGCAACACGCCAGCCAACAATGCAAACTGCAACACTGCACTGCATGCAGCACAGCTTGTGGCAATGTTGTGCACAAGATAAAGATATTTGCTTCTGTTACTAGTTCAGTTTGTATTACTAATACTATAGTAGTCTGAAAGACTAAAATGTTCAGTTATATTAAATTTAAGCCGTTGTGCTTATTAGTTATCTGTAAATGGCCAGTATGAAGCTATTTACTCAGACTGTGGATTTTTCTGTATCATTTTGATAGGAATCAATTGAATTATCTAAGAAACATCGAACTGACTGATTATTAATGCCTCTCATAAGTAATTTAGTCCATAGAATAGTCGGGATTAAGTATTGTATCATAATTGTTGTACATTGTGCTTGGTTTTTTTTTTTTAAATATTGATCCCCTAACTATTTTTTAAATTTCTTTCTGGTGTCACTTTTTAAAGAGAGATTTGGGGCACCAGTATATATCTACGGAATCAATTCTGTGACTTTTGTTTAAATGATAAAGTATATTAAGATCTTGCATAATGTTTTTGAATGAATGCATTGTATTTTGATAATTTGTGAGTAGGTACTTTTTATGGTCGTTGAAAATACATATACTAACATTTTTAGTGTTCCTGGTTCAAAAGACTGCCACATTGTTCTGTACGTGATTGGAACATACCATGTGTGGTGTTTTCTAAATTCCCATCTGAAATTGTGGTTGTTATTTGTAGCAAGTTTTATGTATTAGTTTTTTTATAAGTAGTTATGAAAGTGTTCTGATTGTGTTTGGCCTAAATAAATTAGGTGTTATGTAATGAAATAGGAGTGTAGGCTTTCATGAGCAATGTTAATTTGAATCAAATTCCTGTGGGTTTTAGGCCACATCTTTATCATACATTAAAATGCTGATGTTTTTACCATCTTTGCAGCATTATTATTCAGGGCAGCTATGAAAACCACTGCTGAAATCATTGAAATGTCATCTTTACAATTAATTTATTGTATCATTGTGATGTGGCCTAACACCAAAAAGGATTTTATTCAGATGTGTAGTGGTTGTTGCAGTGTTTTAGTTTATAAAATCTTGCGTGGAAAAATGAACATTTTTTTTTAAAACTGAGAGCTGAGCTTTTTGTGGCTCTGGCCACTTCTCAACAGTGCTATTATATGATGAGTAGTTATCTCACTCCTCTATATTGTAGTGTTCATTTGGTTTTGGATTTTGCATGTCACAATACTGGAGATACTATTGGATCTTGTAGTTTCTTTCATTGTGTGTATTTCATGCTGAAGACAGGCCTTGTTTAGTGACACTGATCTTTAAGTAGCCTTCTTGTGACTGTTATGATGACGAGTTTGCTCTACCTGGTGATTATTTCCTTCATGTGAGCTGTTAATTTGGGTCACTTAAAATATGGAGCAAATTTTTACAACTGTTTCCATAATGTAAAAGTGTTGTTATGACCCGTGCTGGGGTTGCGTTGTCAATGGGAGCTTGAACGGAGAGTGGAGATGAGTGATCCTGTATATCAACGGGGTACTAATGAAACATCATTCAATTAACAGTAATTTATTGGTGGGAGTTTTACAGTCACCCTATTGTCTTTCCTGCAATGCATAGCAGTGGCTGTGCTGTCTCTGCACTGCTTAGAAACACGAGTTGGCATGTCAATGGCTGGCAAGGAACTTCCCCACGTCCTCAAGTCAGTTACTGTTGGGACCGAGACTGTGGCTTGCGGATCAGAAGTCCTCTCCACAGCCAGATAGCTGTGGGTTTGCAGTGGTGGACTCCAAGTTGGCAGCAGCTTGTAGACATTAGTTGAATTCACCAAAGCATCCTGCTACTTACTAGAGCTGGTCTTTCATCAGTATCAACAATGTAAATGGAATTACCTAACTCAGAGAATAAGCATGAAGAAAACTCTGAGAATGTGCTTGAAGGAAGCAGAGATTTTATAGTGGGTGATGATGAGATCTCCACTCCCCCCCCCCCCCCCAACACACACACACACACACACACACACACACACACACACACACACACACACACACACACACACACGACCAAATGTGCTCTCGTTTTCTGAGCCTGTCAGCGCTATTAGCTGCTTTAGTGTTTAACTTCAGGGTTTCAGATTGTTACTTTTTCAAAAGTTTGCTTCCTGAAAGGTGTTTCTATGATATCTCTAAGCGTAATTGCTACATTTAGCCCCCCGTTACAGTAGCATGTTTTGTCAGCTTTGCACTGTTGTCGAATGTGTCTTTCATACTCTGATGAAATGAACTCTCAGCTGGTTTGTACTTTGTGCCCCTCCTGTTGGTATACAGTTAAGACACTGTTGCATAACCGGCAGCCCTGCCCCATGTAGCCATCTCCTTTGTTTACTTACCAAATTCTATTCCTGCATGTATATGCAATATTCCCCAATCCTTAACAAATTCATCCTGAATTTTCACACCTTCCACTAGTCTACATTGCTTATTAAACCATCCTTCATGGAATATTCCTGTTATAAAAACTAAAGCCAATCTCACAAATCTTTAAAATATTGTATTAATCCTATGATTCCCTCTACTACTCCGTAGTGTTTTCTGTAATATTGCCAAACCATACAATAGGTAACTCATGCATAAGTAACTCTGGCTGTTGCACAATTTTTCTCATGTAGTAAATATAAATTATACAAATGATGACTCTAACCACTATATTACTCTTAGCTGAAATGCTTATGTTTATAACTTGATTAAGCTGCTTCTCATAGTATTTTTGGATGTGCTGTAACATCTTTTCTGTGGAAATATACCCCTTCTGTGTTGCAAAAAGTTAGTCTACTGAGACATCCAGGTTGAGGGTATTATTTAAAAATGTCAGATTTTTAGACTGCCAGTATCTCAAATGGCTTCTCTGGCCAAAAAGGCAAAGTTTGTGTCAGCTTGATTACTCTTGTACCTGTAACTGTTGTATCCATAACTGTTGCCATTAAGTGACAAGATAACACTATTTCTATCACAAACCGTTCTGTTAAATTTTTATCTCTGGAGCTTATAATGAACGTATATAGTGCACTCTTATTCTTTGGAAATGTGGATAAGGGGTTAATACTTCCTCCAACACTGTCGTTTTGTATTTCCCCAGAAACAATTCTACTTTACGTGCGTGACAGTCCAGACCACTCTGGTTGGACAGCCCGAAATACTCTTCTGCTGGCAAGCCTGTAACTCTTCTCTGAACATCAGTGCATATTTTTCTCTGTTCTCTGAAATTATTACTACTTTGCTAGTGTGAATTTGTAACCTGCAAAACTACTATACTCTTCCTGGCTGCCCTTGCTGGCACGCCACCTGAGAGAAAGGAGTTTCTTGTCGCTTTACCTCCCTCGTTCCAAAAGCATTGGTGCATAACAAAATACTACTGAATACTACACAGTATGAACTTATTAAAATACCTAGCACAGACAAGATTAAATGCCCCAAAAACAAAACAGAACAAATCCCTGTAGTTGGAATGAAACAAGTGTACACAGTTAACAAAAGGAAACCAAACACTTGATCTTAATGCATATGATAAGCTATCAGAATCCTGAACAGTTCTAACTCGTGGCTTCTTTTCCTTCCTAGAGGTTTTATTCAGTTCCACCTGTGGTGTTGTAATCTGTGGGAATGCATCTGCCACTACACAGAAGGTCTTGAATCAGCTTACAGAACAATCAGTGTTTTCATCAGAAACTGTATCTTCACATTTGCAGATGATGTCATCTGTAGCATCAGATATGGGCCCTGATACTTATTTATAAACTTTTTTGTTCTTCCTTTTGGTGTTTAGTTACCAAAACTCACTGGCCTACTAAGTACTATGGTAGTTTCCCTGTACATTCTCTCATCTTCTCTTGATGCTAGAGTGCCTTTGTATTCACTCATTTGACCCACTGCCCCCACTTCTTTTATTAGTTTTGTAAACTTTGTTGCTTACTCCTCGTTGCCACCTAATTCAGGTTTCCGAACCTCAAAAGGAGATGGCATCTTTCTACTGTACACAACCTGTACTGCTGTGTATTTTTTAATTGTATGGTGAGATGACGTTGTAAATGTGTGTCCCAATTTTCACGTTGACTATTCATATAATTGCTTATCATATTCAGATATGTATGGTGAACCCATTTGGCACATCTGTTCACTTGTGGATAGAAAAGCCTAGTGAGAAATTTTCAGATATGGAGCAGGTGAAAAACTAGTTCAAAAGATCTGACATAAAATTTGTACCCTGATCTTTATAGCATCAGGAAAAACCAAGTGTATAGTATCAGGAAAAACCAAATGTTAGTCTCCAGTTATTAACCATCAGTTCCTGACTGTGCTTGCTTGTTGGCCCAGAATTTCTGTCATTCCTACAAACCAGGAAAATGATCTATTATTGTTGGAATATATGTTACAAGCTGCTGCCCTATTGAGAGGTCCAATGTATGTAAACCAAGCATTTTGAAAGTTTCGGTTGCTCCTGGTAATCTTTGCAGTGGCACATGTTGGTGACTCAGCTCTGCTTTTTGCGCACGTGGCATATCTTGCTTTCTGGTTCTCCACCAAAACTTTGTTGCTATGCATCTGTCCGTCATTCTACATCCAGCAAACAAATGGCCATGAGCATGTTGCAAAAGTTCATTTTTAAATAATGCAGGAACCACAACACACAGTTCACATTTTGACTTCTGCACAGCAAACCGTCACCTGTCACTAACAGTGATTGCGACCTAAAAGCCCAACGATCTATGTCTGTTGCTTGTGCTCTTTACCATCCTGACAAGCTTTTGCATAGTGCTTGTAGAACATGAATTTTTCTTTTTAGCATGTCTGCATTAGTGTGCACTTCACATGTTAATGCAGTACCTCATAATTAAACTCACATAATTTCTGTACTCACTGTGTTAATCTACTGGAATGGTCTTTCAGTCTCAGTAACCACTTAAGGGGTGGATGATCAGTCACTACCTTTAATGTTTATCCTTACAAATACCAGAGAAAGTAGGTAACACCATACATAAAAGCTAATACTTCCTTTTCTGTTGTTGAATAATTCCATTCCGCTTTATTCAACTGTCTGTAAGCATAAGCCACTGGATGTTCCTTATCAACCATGATTTGGGTCAAAATACAACCAATTGCCATATTGCTTGCATCACAGGACAGGATGAACTCTTGTTCAAAGTTAGAAAATACCATTGTAGGACTGGATACTAAAGCATGCTGTAGTTTCTCAAACTCGACTAACCACTCAAATTTTAGTCCTTTTCGTAGTAGGCAGTTCAGGGGCTCTGCAATTTGTGTGAAATCCCTTATGAATTTCCTACAATAATTACAGAGGCTAAAAACACTTGAAACTGTTGTATAGTCCATGGTGGTACAAAATGATGAACTGCTGATATTAAATGTGGATCAGTCTTTACATCTTGCTGGCTAATTACATGTTATGTGGTCAAGACAATGTAGGAAGGTCCCTGACAGCTTGCAACGGTATTGCCAAGTTTCAGCGGTGAAGCGCCAATAGCTACAAGCAATAACGGTAGCCATCTATATGACTGTGATAACACTGAGGTGTTGCCATAGAGATGTTTACAAAATCACATTATGTTATTGGTTGAGGTAGGCGTGTGAAGCCGCTGCACCCATCCTACTGCAACCGTCAGGGATCAACTGACACAAACTCACCTGTAGGTAGTTTGCTTCCATTTGAGCAAAATGCTACTTCTGAACATTGAGTGTTAAGTGTGCTGTTTGTTGTTGTTTAAGGACTTCTTTCAGTCATTTCACATGTTCTTCCATATCCCTTGAAAATATGATTATGTAATAAAGATACACTATGCATTTCTTAGGTTTCAATCTGTGAGCCTCTGAAATGTAGCTGCTGCAATTTTTTTGATCCAGATGGCATTCTGTGATACTGGTAATGTTCTTGTGGTGTGGAAAAAGCTGTTTTTGGCCTGTCTTTCAGAACTACTTCAAGCTGGTAGTTGCCACTCTTCAAATCCTTATTTGAAAAGTATTTACATTGACCCACTTCGTTGAGTGTATCTGTGGTGTTTGGAATGGGATACAGATTGGTGACAGTTTTTGCACGTAAAAAGCAATAATCAGAACAAGACCTATATTTTTTGATACCAGTGACCCTTTCGGCAGAATGACAGTGTTTGCACTCCTTTGACTATGACTATCCTCACTGGATCCTCAGCCAACTGCTGGTCAATGAATTCGTACATTAGCACTGTAATTGCCTTGGGTCCCTGTATGGTTTCTTATGTAGCAGAGCATTGCTTTTTGTTGGTATTCTATGCTGTGTGATCAGTGTGGATCATAACAAAACCACTGGATTGAACAAATCCATGAACCTAAGCAATAAAGGTTCCATGTCTTCCATACCTTTTCCTTGCAAGTGTTTATCCCTTAGTGCAGAATTGTTAATGGTGTGCTTGTGGCTGCGTAGTTGCCTGAACTGTGAATATTGTTTTCTTCCAAGTCACTCAAACTGGCAATTATTAGGACCTTTGGCAGACTCACCTCTTCCATGCTAGAATTATCTAAACTCACAGAAACCAAAAATTCCCATCTTTATCGGAAACACACACTGCACTCCTGTGTACCACACAGTGTGACATATCTAATTCTTTGTTGGATGTCGACAGTTCTACCATGCACGACAATTCCCTCGGTAAAGCCATACTTAACGCTAACCCAGATCAGTTTTCCTGTACCTGCCAGTACATTATTGTGGAAATTAACCTTTAGTGTACATGTACGTGGCTTAGCTGATACAATCCCCATGACAGGTGCACCTTCTAACATTCACTAGCAGCTTTCTGCTCAAGTTTGATCATACACCATGGAACACCAACTATTGCATGATGTTTATTCAGAAAATAGAGTCTGAGAATTGCACAGTACCCCTCACAAATGTGTGACAACACCTCCATAAGCTGCTTAAACTTTTCAGCCCCAATGCTAAAAGTGAACAGTGTTGTCCACAATGAATCTATCTCACCATTACCAAGTCCATGTAACCTTTTTAGTGGAGACTGATGTCTCTTCCTACCTGAGAGGTCCAGACTAACAGCTGACACATGTGGACCTGTGTCTGTCAAGAATTTATGTTCTTGCTATACTAATCAAGCAACAATCTGTCGCTACACTTGTCCCTGCAGTGTACTGTTCTATTGGCAATGGCTTCTGATGGTGAAGGCACTCCCATTCCCATTTAACAAACACTTTTTCTTATTATTTGTCTCCTGCTTGCTATTACTGCAGTCACTTATCTTATGTCCAATCTCACCATATTAAAAGCACTGTGGCTGGTGATGTTGCATCTTCACGTGGCCCATTTTATCCGTGTCTGTAGCATTTAACATCGGAAGAGAAAATTCCTTGGTCACTCCATTTTACATTCAAAAAACCTGTTTTCTCTAACTGTTTAGCAGTTCATACAGGAGAGGACAAATCACTAGGATTCTCTATTCTTACTCTTCATGACGAAGCCACCGAAATATCTTCCATGAATATGTCCAAAGTCCTATTTTGCTGATTCCTGCAAGAGGACTCTGTCCATCTCTGCATTGTGCTGTAATTCGTGAATTTGCGAGTTCAGCTTAAGAACCTTGTAAGAGAATGCTTCTAATGATTCATTATGTTTTTCCGTTAAAGCAATGAGCTTTATTCTGAAAAATCTAGCACTATAGTGCTTATGATAGTCTTTGATTAGTCCTTCAGCCAGCTGCTTAAATGTTTATGCCTCACCAAGGGTTTCATAGTATGTGTCACCTATTAGCCGTAACTGAGCCATAGAAAGACATGTTGTGTTGGACCAGTTCCCTAAACGAGCTGCTTCCTTAAATCATCCAGAAAAGCCGATGCATCCTCAGATCTTTTCCCAGAATAAGGTGTAGACTAGCTGCCACAGGATCAGTAGATGGAATAGGTAGGACAACTGTGGTCTCAGTATCCTCCTCTTGTGCTGGCATCAGTCCTGTTGCTGCATGTAATGCCTCTAGTTCCCTTAGCATTTGTTCAATAACCTGCCTCTGTTCTATTTTATCTTGCAGTAATGCAGCTACCTGATTTTTCAAAACTTCCACAGATTCATTTAAAGTTACTGAATGTGTTTCTGGTCATTGGGTAGCCTCTATTTTGAACTATACCTCAGAACAAGCGAGATCCCTTCATAGTGACACAATATCAACAAGCAAAAAACAAAAAGGATTGATCTTCATTATGTATCTCAGCCCAGCAAGACTCACTGCACTGCTGTGCTTTAGCGCCAAATCATCTACATGTTTCGCACTTCACTGATACTGCTCTAGTGCACGCTAACTCTTGTGCTGATAAATTCTAGCACTTGCCATGTAGAGTCCATGCTGCTTGAAAGAGCGGGATGGCACGTCAGTGCCCAGTGAGGAACTTTCTGAGCACAGGTCTCGCACTGCCTGTGGGCAGTGCTGTAGATCCGTCACAGGAGAAAGTAGTGGCTGTGCATCCCCACAACCTCAGCACTCTTGACGAGTGAAGCTGCTCTCAGGCTTGGCCCCAGAAAGCTGCATGCCCCTGTGTTTAGATGGCGTGTGGCAACCAGGACAGCCCAAGTAACAGTCTCAGCATACAGATGGTAAGGCAGTAATGCCACAAAAAAGGAAGCAGAGGTTTTACAGCAGGCAATGACGCGATAACCACACACACACACACACACACACACACACACACACACACACACACACTAGTGAACAAATGTGCTCTCGTTCTCTGAGCATATCAGCACTCGTGGCTTCTCTAGTGTTTAGCTTCAGAGTTTGAGTGTTTCTTTATGTGAATTTGCATCCTGGGTGGTGTTCTTATGATATGTCTAAGTGAAGTTGCTACATGTAGCCTCAATACAGTAGCACGTTTTGTCAGTTCCGCATTGTTGTTGAAGCACTGAATCAGTCGATCTTGGCTTGCTTCTCACATACTCTGATGAAATGAGCCAAAAGCTTGTTTGTATTTGTGGCTGCTCATGCTGACATTCAGTTACAACACATGTGCATATCTGACAGATGTGTCCCTTTTACCCCTCTCTATTGGTTCTTTACCAGCATTTTATTCCTGCGCTTACTTACTATTCTGCTGTGCAGCAGTGAATGTTATTTTACCCTTTTTCATGTGTATAATTCATTACTCTCTGGAATACTTACTTTTAAATGTGGTTCATTTGTGTATCAGTTATGGGCTGAAGACAGGGGAGACCTCTGCTAATGCATCATTACATTATAACAAAATCTTAAGATTGATACCAAACAAAAGCAACTTTGTTGTGGTAGTGGCTAAGAGTGACTTATTTTGGTGATGGTACAAGCAGCAATAGCAGTAACAGTATTTTGAGAGAGTTGTGTATGGTACTTAAAACACCAATTTTTAAAATTACTAGTTAGGAAACTGTTGCAAATATCATGAAAGTCATTCAGTTACATTTGCATTCTTATTTAATTACTGGCTTTTATTGTTTGTGATTGCCAACAGGAAACCAAATGGATGCTTGGGAACTTGGGACTGGGAATTTGAAGGCAGTAATGCTGAATATTGTGGCCTTTATCCTCGGGCATGGACAGTTTTTGACATACCGGAGCAGAAAATACGTGTAATTTGTAGACAGATTTCACCAGTAATACCACACAATTACAAGGTATGTATTGGTATTGCTTCATAGGGTAAGTCTTTCCCCATTATAAACTCTGAGTTAGCACCTGTGAAAAATTTCAGGAAAGTTCATTGCATATGTGTGAGATTTCAGATGTAATTGTCACTACGCTTTCTCAGATGTTGATGAAATGTTCTGCAATACCTAATAATGTAAGAGAATAAGTTTTTTTTTCCTTTTTTCCTATTGTATTTATTTTTAGAGATCTTTGCATTTTTATGACATCAAACAATATAAAATAGTCATCTGTGTCAATTACATTTTAATTAACATCTACTGTATGTTCCAGGATTTTGTGTACCTTTGTCATCTAGTGGATGTGGTTGATTTTTTTCACAATGTGTGTTTCATCTAGATGCAGCCAGGTGTCAGTGATAGGTTTCATTTACCTGAAAAAGTAGTTAGTGCATGTCACATTTTTTATGAATGACACTGGAGTCAAATACAACAATGTTATGAAAAGGAAAGCTGCCACTCACCTTATAGCGGAGATGCCAAGTCGCAGATGGGCTCAACAAAAGACTGTCACAAATAAAGCTTTTGGCCGTTAAGGCCTTCATCAACAATAGAGGACACATATGCACACGCACATATGCTCACTCATGCAAACACAACCCACCCACATGACTGCAGTCTCAGGCAGCTGAACCCACACTGAGTAGCAGCACCAGTGCATGATGGGAGTGGTGACTGTGGGGGGAGGGGGGGGGGGGCTAACGAGGAGGCTGGGGCAGGGAGGGGGAGGGATAGTATGGTGGGGGTGACAGACAGTGAAATGCTGCAGGTTAGATGGAGGGCGGGGAAGAGGTGGGAAGGGGAAAGGGGGGGGGGGAGTATCTGAAAAGGAGAGAAGTAAAAAGACTGGGTGCGATGGTGGAATGACGGTTTTGTAGTGCTGGAATGGGAACATGGAAGGGGCTGGATGGATGAAGACAGTGACTAACGAAGGTTGAGGCCAGGAGGGTTATGGGAATGTAGGATGTATTGCAGGGAAAGTTCCCACCTGCACAATTCAGAATAGCTGATGTTGGTGGACAGGATCCATATGGCACAGGTTGTGAAGCAGTCATTGAAATGAAGGATGTCATGTTTGGCACTGTGTTCAGCAACAGGGTGGTCCACTTGTTTCTTGGCCACAGTATGTCAGTGGCTATTCATGCAGACAGACAGCTTGTTGGCTGTCATGCCCACATAGAATGCAGCACAGTTGTTGCAGCTCAGCTTGTGGATGACGTGACTGGTTTCACAGGTAGCCCTGCCTTTGTTGGGATAGGTGATGTTAGTGACCAGACTGGAGTAGGTGGTGGTGGTGGTGGTGGTGGTGGTGGTGGTGGTGGTGGTGATAGGAGATACGGGACAGATCTTGCATCCAGGTCTATTACAGGGGTATGAGCCATGAGGTGAGGGGTTGGGAATAGAGGTTGTGTAAGGATGGACGAGTATATTGTGTAGGTTCGGTGGACGGCAGAATACCATTGTGGGAAGCATGGGAAGGATAGTGAGCAGGACATTTCTCATTTCAGGACACGATGAGAGGTAGTCAAAACCCTGGTGGAGAATGTAATTCAGTTGCTCCAGTCCTGGGCGGTACTGAGTTACAAGGGGAATGCTCCTCTGTGGCCGTACGGTGGGACTTTGGGAGGTGGTGGGAGACTGGAATGACATGGCACAGGAGAATTGTTTTTGTACAAGTTTGGGAGGATAGTTACAGTCTGTGAAGGTAGTGTCATTACATTTCATCCTAGATTTGCCACTGGAGTCAAATACTGTAGACAGTAATAAAATATCTAGCAGATAATTCAAATTTGTTGCACACAAAATACATTTGTTTGTAATATTAAATTGTAGGGGATAACAAAAAAGTCTGGAGATCATATACATAGAGATGGGCTGCACCTTTAATTCTCATCATACAGCATAACTATTCCATTGTACAGGTGACTTGGTTTATACAGGTATGCAGAATCAGTGTATAGAAATTATGTGTCTTAGACATTTGTTACATCAATACTGTGTGCTTAATTTATTAAGTAATATCATTGACTATAGGATTTACTTTTTCCATCAGTACTGAAAGGGGAGGAGAAGGTGAAGATTTTTAAATTGAAGGAAGTATCTGTATTCTTTTTTAAACAGTGGAAAGTTCAAGATGGATTAACAATAGTATTCCATCCTGAACTTTCCATTGAAGATCGATTTCTGTTTCTTCAGACATGCACGTAAGTATTACAAGCCTAGGTGGGCATTCGGTGATGGCAACATAGGACTTGATTCCTCATCTCATTCTCCCTGTTGCAGGAATCCAAGTAATATTGCAAGCATGAGGTGATTAATTTAGTGGGCTAAGATATATGGATGTTAAGAATGTATACAATGTGACATGCATAAGTTTGCATCAGTCCAAGAAGCACGCATGGATAGCCGAAGCGATCAAGGCAACTGCTCGTGATAAAAGGGAAATGTGGGTTTTGAGTCCCGGTCCAGCAGAAATTTTAATATACACTTTTTTTTTTCTTTCTTTCTTGGGGCCTTTGTCCAGTGCCATGCGGGGTCGGCCATATTGCTATTGATTTGGCAGTGTTGGTTTCAGATGGTGGCCAGGTGCCCTTCCTGCCGTCACCCCAAACCCCCTGGGACAGAATTAGCTTACCCCAGCTGTCTGTGTGTACTGTAAGCTATGGAATAGTGCTGTGAATATTTTAAAATGACTGCAATTCATGTAACTGCGGTGGAACTGAGGGACTAGCCCATTATTCACCTAGCGGGATGTGGAAAACCGCCTAAATACCATATCCAGGCTGGCCAGTATACCAGCCCTTGTCGTTAATCTGCCGGGTGGATTCGATCCGGGGCCGGCGCACCTACCCGAGTCCAGGAAGCAGCGCATTTGCGCTCTTGGCTGCCCTGGCAGGTCAAATTTAGTATGTCACTATTGTGTAGTAAATGTGTATCTAAAAGAGCTGATATCAAGAAATTCACAGCTAGCATATTAATTCATTTCAACTGAAAAAAATTTATGTACAGTTTCAAAGTTTATAGATGCATGTGATACATATTTTATCATGAAAACTTAAATGACCTCCCTGATTTCGAAGACTCGGGGGAGGGGTGGGGGGAGGGGGTGGGGGGGTGGGGAAGAAGAACACAGTAGGTAAGACAATGAAAAATGCACCACTCTACAAGTGAACCATTTGGAGCATGAAAAATATCGAGTCGATATTCAGTTTCTTGCCAAGTTCTTAGTAACATTTCCTCTGTTATTGTTGCAATCACATTAGTGATAAGATGTCGCAACATAGGAATATTGTCCACTTTGGTCGCATATACGCATGCCTTCACAGATCCCCACATGAAGAAATCAAGCGGCATAATGTCGGGTGAACATGGTGGTCAGGCAATGGGTCCTTCGCATCCGATCCAATGATTGGGAAATTTCCTATACAGGAACTAGCGAACAGCCATTGACCAATGCGGCAGAGCTCCATCTTGTTGAAAAATGATGTTGGGTTGCAAGTCTTGTATCTGAGGGTACACAACTGCTCCAAAATGTCCAGATACACTGACCCATTCACTGTTTGTTCCACAGAGGAGAACGGTCCAACAATCCTGTTGTGCATTACATCCCTATCAATACACTGCAGCATATCCGCAGCAAATTGTCAGCGTGGTTTGTCGTTCAGTGTCAGATGTTGCAAAATTTGCACTTTGTAAGCACACATTTGAAGACACTGGTGAACTACACAATGCAGTCTTGATTGAGGTGCATCAAGTTGCCTAGATGTTTGATGAATTGACTTATGTGAGCTTCTGAGAAACATTTGTCTGATGTCCTCCACTGTCTCTTCTGAAACTCCATAACGTACACTGCCAGAATGTTTCAGAACACTTCCTGTTGCCAGAAACTTCCTATACCATTCCTTAATTGTTTTCACATCAGGTGGATCACAATCGTACACACGACGATAATTTCTTTGCACAGTAATCGGCGATTTTGTTTCTGCAAACCACACTACTGCTTGCACATGCTGCTGTGGCGTCGCCATTTTCACTCCATGTGACCATGCTGCACTCTGCCGATGATACTTGGCACTTCTGATACAGGAATATAAATTCTTTGAGATGCTCTACAATGTGGTGTATTTTTCATTGTCGTATCTACTGTGGTTTTTCTCTCCTGCGTCCTTGAAATCAGGGAGGTTTGAGTGGGACACCCTGTATTATGAGATAAAAAATAAATTACTGTAACAGGTGTGAAATTTTCACCTCTACACTGAAAAACTTCTAGCGAGAAACTTTTTAAAGAAATAATAAAATTAATTTGGTAACATTTACACAGCATTACTGTATGTCGTGTATGAATGAGATTTACTTGTGGAACACTCAGTGTGTGAAGACTTGCATAACCCCCCACCCCGCCAGCATTATTGTTCTGACAGCCCACCTTAATATGACTGAGGATATTCCCTACTGTCCAAAGGGATTAGATTTGCGGATCTTACAGGCTCTTCATCAGTACACTCATCATTGAAAACACTAAAATTCATCATACAAATGTGCCTGTAGGATTTTTTTTTCTTTTTTCTTTTTTTTCAGGAGGAGAATGAAATTTTTTGTAAACATACTTGGAACATTTAGCTTTAAGTTGGTATATAAAAGTATTTTCTTTTATGTACAGTTGAGCCATAATGGACCGTGAAGTAGGTGTCACGTTGCAAAAATGGTCGGTGATGACTCTGCCACATGGATTCACAGGAAGTTGCTCTCTGTTTATGTGGAGGACACAGTGGATCGCAGTAGTATCCAGCGGTGGTTGCAGAGGTTTAAAGAAGGTGATTTCTCTCTGCTGCACAATCGATGATGCAGTAGACCATCAACAGCTGTGAGTGATGTGAATAAGGAGACCATTGAGCAAATCATCCAAAATGACAGATGTGTAACGATGCAACAGCTTGCTGAAATTACTCATTTGTCATTGGGTAGTGTGGTATCACTGGTATAGTCACTAGGATACAGAAAAATCTGTGCACATTGGGTGCCTAGATTATGACGAGAGAAATGAAAACGATGAGGAAGAATGTGTGTAAGGGTCTCATAATGACCTTTACTGAAGAGTGGGAACAGTGTTTTGATGGCGTCATTACCCAGGATGAAACATGGTTGTTTTTGTCCGAACCTGAGAACAAGACCCAAACCATGGAGTGGCGTCATCCGGGTTCCCCTCGGAAGAAGAAACCAAGACTTTCAAGAACTGCAGGCCGAAAGGTGATGGCCTCTTTCTGTGACCAGTGTGGTGTCATTTTCATTGACTTTTTGGAACCTAGCTCCACAATTAACTGGAAGCATTGCTGTTTGTCATTGGATAAGCTGCAGTGTGCCATCAAAACCCACAGACCACAGCTTCAGGGTCAGCTCATCAGATTAAACCATGACAATGCCAAACCCCATACAGCCCTTATGATGCAGGAGAAAATGAGGAAAATGGGTGGAAAATTGTTCCTCACCCTCCCTACAGTCCGGACTTAGCTCCATTTGATTTTTACGTCTTTGGTCGTCTAAAGGCCCACCTGCGTGGTAAAACATTTGACTGTGAGAAAGACCTTATTTCCTCTGTCAAGCAATGGTGTAAAAGTCAATCCCCAGAATTTTACCATAGTGCATTTACATCATGGAAAGAATGTTGGGCCAGATGCATCACAGCTGATGGAGGCTACATTGAGTAGGCTCAATGTATAGCTAAATGTTCCAAGTTGTTGTTGTTGTTGGGGTCTTCAGTCCAGAGACTGGTTTGATGCAGCTCTCCATGCTACTCTATCCTGCGCAAGCTTCTTCATCTCCCAATACCTACTGCAACCTACATCCTTCTGAATCTATTTAGTGTATTCATCTCTTGGTCTCCCTCTATGATTTTTACCCCCCATGCTGCCCTCCAATACTAAATTGCTGATCCCTTGATGCCTCAGAATATGTCCTACCAACTGATCCCTTCTTCTAGTCAAGTTGTGCCACAAATTTCTCTTCTCCCCAATTCTATTCAATACCTCCTCATTAGTTGTGTGATCTACCCATCTAATCTTCAGCATTCTTCTGTAGCGCCACAGTTCGAAAGCTTCTATTCTCTTCTTGTCTAAACTGTTTATCGTCCACATTTCACTTCCATGCATGGCTACACTCCATACAAATACTTTCAGAAACGACTTTCTGACACTTAAATCTATACTCGATGTTAACAAATTTCTCTTCTTCAGAAACGCTTTCCTTGCCTTTGCCAGGCTACATTTTGTATCCTCTCTACTTCGACCATCATCAGTTACTTTGCTCCCCAAATAGCAAAACTCATTTACTACTTTAAATTCTCATTTCCTAATCTAATTCCTTCAGCATCACCCGAATTAATTCGACTACATTCCATTATCCTCATTTTGCTTTTGTTGATGTTCATCTTATATCCTCCTTTCAAGACACTGTCCATTCCGTACAGCTGCTCTTCCAGGTCCTTTGCCGTCTCTGACAGAATTACAATGTCATTGGAAAACCTCAAAGTTTCAATTTCTACTCCATGGATTTTAATTCCTACTCCAAATTTTTCTTTTGCTTCTTTTACTGCTTGGTCAGTATGCAGATTGAATAACATCGGGGTTAGCCTACAACCCTGTCTCACTCCCTTCCCAACCACTGCTTCCCTTTCATGTCCTTCGTCTCCTTCCCAAGTATGATCACAAAAACTTTCATTCTCCTCCTGCAAAAACTAAAAAATTAGAGACGACTGTGCAAAACTTTTTGAATGCCCTTTGTACTTTAATATCAAATACATTTGTTCAGATGGTTTTGTGAAACCTAGATTTTGTCCCTATACATTATCGGCCTGTTATCTTCAATATGCAATAAAAGTGTAGTGCTCCAAAATGTAACTCTTTAAGGGTGCATTATCCATTTGTTCCATAAAAAATTTGTGTCTACCATCAAGTTTCTTGGAATTAAAATCTAGGTCATTTAGAAGGAGAAAAATATTTATTTTTGAGGCCTCATACTCAATTTTGTGTTGTAGCTAGGCTTTATCACTCATAATTGCATGTAAAGTAGAATGAGTTCATGGAACAAAGCCTAACCAAACTCGTGGAAGTAGGAAATTGGGATTGCAGACAAGCCAGTGCCTAACGTGGCAACATTGCAGGGCAAGGGGTGGAGTAGGGTGAGACATAAGCAGTGACCTTGAGCAAACTTTCTAGTTTTGCATCTAGGTCAGTAACAAGGATATGAGCCATGAGACAAGTGGTTGGGTGAAGGGACAGACAAGGATATTGCGTAGGTTTTGTGGGCAGCAGAATACTAGGAATTCCACAATGAGTGGGATGGGGAGAGTATTTGTAATTGCTGGACAGGATGGAATGTAATTGAAACCCTGGCAGAGAATGTGATTCATTTGTTCCAGTCCTGGATTGTCCTGAGACATGATTAGGAGTGATTATTTGTAGCTGGATAGTGGGTATGGTAGGTGACTGGTGAGACAAGACTTGTGAGATCTGTTTCTGGACAAGGTGGGAGGGTAATTTCGGTCTCTGAAGGACCCAATGAGACTCTAGGTGTATTTAAAGAGGGGCTGTTCATCACTACAGATGCTATGACCATGGCTAGGCTGTATGTAAGATCTCTCTTGGTTTAGAATGGGTGGAAGCTGTCAGAGAGGAGATACTGGTGGTGGTTGATAGGTTTGATATGGATTGAGGTACTGATGTAACCATCCTTGAGGTTGAAGTCAATATCGAGGAAGGTGACTTGTTGAACTGAGGAGCAACAGTTGTAGCAAATGGAGGAGAATGTGTTGAGGTTTTGGAGGAATGTGTATCTGGTGTCCTCACACTCTGTCCAGATCATGTCATCAGTGAATGTGAACCAGGTAAGGGGTTTGGGATACTGGGTGGTTACTAAAGATTCCTGTAGATGGTCCAAGAATAGATTATAATAGGATGGCACCAATTTTGTAGCATGGGCTTGTTTGAAACTTCCTGGCAGATTAAAACTGTGTGCCCGACCGAGACTCGAACTCGGGACATTTGCCTTCGGTAGCTCAGATGGTAGATCACTTGCCTGCGAAAGGCAAAGGTCCCGAGTTCCGAGTCTCGGTCGGGCATACAGTTTTAATCTGTCAGGAAGTTTCATATCAGCGCACACTCCGCTGCAGAGTGAAAATCTCATTCTGGATGGGCTTGTTTGTAGGTGATACCCTCAAAGGAGAAGTAATTGTGGGAAAGGTAATTGTGACCAGGAAGGAGATTGTGGGTTTGGATTCAGTCAGATGTCAGAAAAATAGCAGCAAGGTCCTGGGCATCGGGGGTGTTTGTGTAGAGGGAGGTGATATCGACAGTGGTGAGCATTGTGCTGGGTGGCATTGGAACACCAACAGTGAAAGTGGGTGGAGGAAATGGTTGAAGTCTTTTGTATGGGAAAGTAGGTTGTGGTAATAGGCTAAAGGTGTTGGTCCGCAAGGTCAGAGACACTTTCTGTGGGAGCACAATTAGCAGTCATAATGGGGTGGTCGTGGTGGTTAGCTTTATGAATTTTAGGAAGCATGTAGAAGGTAGAACTCCAGGCAGTGGTGTGGGTGACAAGACAGATAGACTTAGGGAAGAGGTTGTGGGATGTACTTGAGTATTTGCAAAGGGACTGTAGATCTTGCTGAATATCTAAAATGAGGTCACTGTTGTAGGGCTTGTAGGTGAACCTATCTGATAGGTGGTGGAGACCCTACATGAGGTAATGCCTTGATTCGTAACCACATTGGTGCAGGCTTTGTCAGCAAGCAGGATTATAATGTCGGGGTCCAATTTTAGTTGCTGGATTGTGGTTCTTTATGTGGATGTTAGGTTGGTTTCCATGTTTAAGGATTTGGAAATAAGGTTTGAGATACAGAAATTCTAGGAAGTTAACAGGGGATGATTTATGGCAGTAGGGGTGGATCACAGTTGGATGGAGGAGTAAACTGAGTCAGGTATGGCTCAGTATTGGTTTTGGATTGAGTGTGATTGTTATGGTTAGTGGAAAATAGTGTTTCCATTGTAGGGACTGGAAGAAGGAGAGAATGATTGAATTTGGGAGTGGGGTAAAAGGTAGGCCTTTGGAAAGAACTGATATTTCTGTGCAAAAAACGTTTTGAGTGCAGATTCTTGATCGTGTTTTGGGTTTATTTAGGTTGTGGTTTCTGTGGAGTGACAGGAGGGAGTTTCTGAGTGTATGGTAAATGTAGTCGGTATGCAGCTCAGTGTTTGTCAGCTATCGGGGGATACAGGGGAGGTTTGATGGCTCTTTCAGTGGTGGTCGATGAAATGTGCAGTGTGTGCTGGACAGGGGAGTGGAGAGCTGGCTGTTCACGAATGAGGATGTTTAGGGCTGACACAAATTTTTATTTCAATTTCTTTTATTTTCCTTTTTTCTAAAAGTGCATCAACAAGTTGCTGGATGTGGTGCCCATTGTCTTTTTAGTGACCCAGATGCTGGAAGTGGCATGGGTGGCTGTGGCTGCAATGTCGCATACCCCATCAGCTGCCGTAAGAGCAGGATGCAGGGAAGGCTGAACATTCTTGCTCTGTGACAGAGAACTGAATAAGTGAGTGGGTCACACTACAAGGAACAACACTACTGTCTTATGATACTTAAAAACACAGAGCCATAGTGCAAAACAGTACTTAAGCGTTACCATAAATCTTTACAAGTTCTGGCTGCTTCATGTTTATAATTGCGCATTCCCAAATGCAATGCTATGAAGGTAAACAAGAAATGCATTAATGAAAATATGCTCACAGTAAATTTTTAACATTAGAAAAAGAAAACACTGAGTGGATACAAACAAACATTCCACACCAAATAGTATCATAGCTGATGTTTCTCTAAATGCCTAGTTAATAATCCAAATTAGCATGCATATCAAGCAAGTAGTGGCCATTGTAAGACACACTGTAGGGTAATCAAACTAGGGAATTCAGTGAGTTTCTTAATTAGCTTGGCGCCATTTAGAACTATGTAAATAGCCCCTTATAACAAACTATGACTGCTCTTACAGGCATGAGCCATAACGTATACTACACAACTCAATTTCCACCAAGTGAGAATCATTCTTGGCATAGGACTTTAGAAGAGATATCTAAAGTCCACCACTGAGAGAAGTGGACAATGCTGACAACAAATGCATGTCCATTTTTCCTTTATTACTACACAAGGTCAACTAAATAACTGTGGAGATGACCATAATATGGGCAAACATAAAACATGTTCATACAGTGAGCCACAAGGCACTCAGAATGCACCGTTACAATTCTGAGACTACACATCTATCAAAGACAAGTCTGTCCCCCCTCCCTCCCCCCCAAATTACAACAGAAACACAACGGTGACACCATTAAACATATCCACAAAATTTTTCTGTGCTTACCTGTTACTGTGCTCTTGCTGGACCACATGAAGCGCCATCTGCGAATTTTCTTTCATCTCGTCTGTTGTTGGAAATCTTCGTCTTTTCAATGGAGTTTTGAACTTTGGAAGTAAAAAAAGTCCACAGAGACCAGGTCTGGAGAGTATGGAGGATGAGGCAGCACATTGAGTTCATTTTTTGTGCAACAGTCATGGACCAACAGGGATGAATGTATGGGTGTGTTATCTGATGCAAGAGCCATGAATTGTTTCGCTACATTTCAGGCCATTTCCTTCTCACGTTTTCTTGCAGGCATTACAACACATCCCGATAGTAGCATCAATTAACAGTTTATCCCTCTGGCACGAATTCATGATGAACTAATCCTTCAAAGTCAAAGAAAACTAGCATGGCTTTGACATTTGTCCTTACCTGATGAGCTTATTTTGGTCTTGGAGAACCTTTCATAACCCATTGTGAAGAGTGAACCTTTGTCTCAACATCATAATGGTAGACCCACACCTCATCACCAGTTAAGAGTCTCTTAAGGAACATCTTGTTCTCATTTGCATGATCCAAAAGCTCTTCACAGATTGTGAGGCAAAGGTCTTTCTGGGCTTTACTCACGAGCCGTGGGACGAACTTTGCAGTGACATGATGCATTCTAAGATGCTCTGTCAGGATTTCATGAGATGTTTCAATTGAAATGTTACATACTTTAGCAATCTCTCAGTCAGTCAGTCTTCAATTGGTGTGCACAATTTGTTTAACGTTTCTGACATGAGCGCCGTCAGTAGACATCGAAGAGTGTCCTGAACGAGAGTCATCGTTAATTTCATCTGGCGCCATTTTTAAACAGTGTGAACAATTCAAACACCGAGTACGCCATAAGTATTCATCAGCGTAGGCTTCCTGCATCAGTTGGTGTGTGTCTGTAAAGGTTTTCTTGAGTTTCACACAAAATTTAATATCAGATACATTGTTCCTCTAACTCTGCCATCTCGTAATTCACAAACTGTGTGACAAAACATTCTGTTCAATACAGCACTGAACAATAACTAAGAGACATAAACACTGAAACTTCTGTCAGTTATGCATTAAACAGAGACTTGTGGAGGGATACCAACTGCATTTCACTCCAACACATCATTGGCACGAAATTATGAATGTTTGGGAATTGTTTGAACAGAGATCACACAACCAGACAAATATAACACAAATACTGTGTCTGAGACAGCTCTCACAAACGTGTCCACAGATCACGGTACCAAGTGGACTTGTAATGAACAGTGGTACCTCCGGTCTCAATTTTGATGACTGGTATTGCACACCATACATACACCGGATATGTCACAGTCTTCCTCTCAGAAACATGCAGACTATTTCCTTGGCATTAAACAAAACTCGTGCCGTATCACTAAGACATTGAATCATCCGGATTTCAAACTGTAGCTACATGGTCTTAACACACACAAGACAGCCAAATTATACACCACTATCTTTCACATGGTTAAACTAGCAGACACACATAACACATGTGTGCCTCATTACCGAATACATATCACAGTGGAACTACTTGCAGTGGACTATACTAATGATATTCTGAAAGTACGATGTCAAGAAAGGAGGAGCACATATGCCATTGACACTCCCTATGAACTGCCTCTGACAGCAGCTTGTGGGTGCTGACGACAGGAAGAATTCTGACCGGTGGACTACCAGTGCACACACAACACATGTGTATCTAATCCCTGTTCAAATGTGACATTTGAACCACTCCCCGTGGAACTTTACTCAATTCCCAAATGTCCGACAAGACAAGCAACATACAACACTTTTATTCTCTCTATAAAAGCACTCTGCCAGCTGCATATGAATTGCCAGCCACCAACAACAACATGAACACTGAAAGGTGAGAAGCATGACTAGAGAACTGAACAAATGTTTAGGTGACCATAGGTACTAAGAAAGACACGAAATAGTATGTTGAGTCCACTACTGCACGCGCGACACGAAGAGAACTTGATCGCGACCGCATGTGGCATCCAAGACTATCAGATAATTCTGTTCTGAAGCACATTCTGTGGAGAAGCCCCCCCTTCCTCCCTTCCCAGGCTACTGTAAGTGTGAAGTCACTGAAACAGCTACCAGGGAGCATCAGATGGACAGACAGCACCCCACACTTAAGATGGCAGAATTTTTCAAATGCATGCAAGACAGGTGAAACACTGGACAATGAATAGTGATAGTTCTAGGCAGGAGTATGAAATGAAGAGATTGGACAGGTTTTTGAGGTGGTGGTGTGCATGCTAATCTCACCAGTCACCTACCACATCTAATATACCCCACATATCCACTGTCTGGCTACACAAGAGCACTCCTCCTGTGACTCAGTACCGCGCAGTGCTGTAACAGCTTTGTTCTGAAATGAGAAATTCCTCCTCATGCCTCCCACAGTGGTATTCTGCAGCTTCCCCCCCCCCCCCCCCTCTCCCCCCACCTTCCCCAAGCCGAGCTGACGCAATATTTTGTCTGTACCTGCTCCCAACCTCTTCTGTCTGTGCTCATATCCTTGCAATAGATCAAGATGCAAGACCCTGTCTCATACATCCTCTCACTCTCACATACTCCATTCTTGGCAGTGCCATCTCCTACCCCGTCAAAAGTCAGGGGCACCTGTGGACTTGACAATTAACAAACTATCTGTATGAATGGCCATTGCCAAACTGTGACCAGGAGACAGCTGGACCTCCCTGTTGCCTAACATGCTGCCCAGTATGATGTGCATCGCTTAAATTACTACACAGCCTGTGTCGCTTGTATTCTTCCCACCAACACCAGCCTTTCTGAATTGCTCGGGTGGCAGTTCTCTCTATTGCCTGCCTGCCTATTCCCTTCCCTTCTCCCACCTGAGTACTCACACACCTCCTATTGCGCCATTGCCCTTACATAGTTGTTTCCTCTTCTCCACTTCTCTCCATCCTCTTTCCTCCCCTCCCCCCTTTCCACATTACCCCTTCCTCCACACACACACACACACACACACACACACACACACACACAGCCTCCCTAGTAGTTAGCTCTATCCTGTCCGCACCATATCCCTACACCCTCGGCAGGGGGCAGCACTAGGTTCTCCCTCCACCCCTACCCTGCTAACCCTCCCTCTCCCAAATCCACACCTCTTCCTTGTCCCCACTACCAACCACAGCTACATTGCTGCTTGTGCCAGATGCAGTTGCAGTTGGTCCTTAATGCACAGAGACAGTAGTCATTTGTGTGTGAGTTGAATTGTGTGTGTGTGTGTGTGTGTGTGTGTGTGTGTGTGTGTGTGTGTGTGTTTCTACTTCGGAAGGAGCACTTGTGCAGAAGCTGATATTTTTTAACATTAGTTTCCATTGTTTCTGGTTGTGACTCAATGCTTTCTCTACATTGTTTGTAGCAATCTGTCCTTCACGTGTATTTCTTTTTGGGTCTCAACACTTCCTCTGTATGGTTTGTAGCAATCTATCCTTCACATACATTTCTTTTTGTGCAGATGATACATGTTATGTTGAATGTGATAAAGTGTGTAAAAGCTCCATATTGAGAGACTGTAAATTTTGCAAGTATTAGAATTAGAAAATATGTCCGTTGTGTTTTGTTATAGTTTTTGTACTCCCTTGCTCATTTGCAGGATAGTTCTTTACCAGGAGGGGTATTTGTTTGGCTTATAGAAAATAATAGTGGAGAAGACAAACATGTTAGCATCACTTTTACATTCAAGAATGGTGTTGGAACCAAAGAAGACAAAGCAGGTTGGTTCCTCTTCTTATTGTTAATACATTAGTTGATAAGCATTTTTGCTTTCATTGTGTAAAAGTGGAATTTGGTTGTTGTCTGTCACTGTACTAGTGCCCTTGACTTATTGGGTAACTATGTTATCTTTTGTCTAATGGTATTGTAGACAGAGGGGCACCCACTGAACTTAGTCCACAGCTCCTGATTTTCTGGGGGCTTTAATACACACAATATGCTCTTTTGTTCTACCTGCCTCTGCCCCTGCAGTCAAGTTATTGAGAGCCTCATGTCTTCAGAAACTTCATGCCTGCTAAATGCTTTATGGACCACACACTTAAACACTGCTACAAGATGCACTTATACCAACATATTCATGACACCTTTGAATACATCCTGTCCCATTTTGGGCTGTAGAGCGCTGCTCTGTAATCAAAGAACAAGCAGCTGCTCTGTAATCAAAGAACAAGCAGCTAAGTCCAAAGATTGAAGTACAAAACCTTACAGCATTTCATGTGATAAAGGAAAAATGGCAGTACTTAATTAATGAGAACAAAAGGATATTTGCAATAGCTCCTGAACTCAACTAATAGTTTCATTAACCAATACATGCTAGGGAGGCCATCAGACACAATTCGGGGAAAAGTCAAAAGGGCCCATTTAATGCTGCATTGAAGGAGGCAAGTGTTTTGATGAGCCAAGTCGACATTGACCATGCTCTTGCAAAATATTTCACTCGGCTAACTGCTACCACCAACCAGGACCCAGTTTTGTATGCTATCTTGCTGTTGCTGAAAGGGACGGTTGGCACTTCAGTTTCATCAGTAGTAATGAAGTTTGCAACCACCTTTTTCCATGTGAGAGCTAGATTTAATGTTGTCTTCACACTTTATCAGTTAAGTGGAAATCCTAAGGAAATCTTCCTCAAAACTTTAACTTTAAAGTTAGTTCGGATAATAGAACTGTTTCCTGAGTCATGAAAGGCCACCCCATTAAACGCTGAAAGAATAATACGTGCTCAGATAGTTACCATACTGGTGCCCTCACTTGGTAACATGAGAAAGGTCTTGGAAAAGATGGATCAAATGTATCCTTGTACAAGAATTCAGTCATATCCAGGATTCATTGTGTGTGTATTCATGAGCTATTGTTCCATTGTTGATAAACCTGATCCTGTATCCATAAATTAGTTGAAGTATACAATTGTATATGTGAATTTTCAACAATAAATTGTAAATCTGCAATGTAATTGGGGAAAAAACAGGAACTTGCCTGCAACTAATTTGTTTTACACACCACTTTTAGTTAAGGAAATTAAAAAAAAACTGTGTTTAGTAACTCTGTGGTAGTGACATTGTCATTGATCACATTACCATTACCATTGCTGTCATGCAGTGGTGGTGTTGTGAGTTGCTGCTGGTGTATTTTACACAGCCAGTATCTCTTTGAATTTTCTGCCAGATGTTGAGATGTATTTTGTCATGGGAATTATTTAAAGCATCTTGCATTGATGGCCTGTGCTAAATCTTTATTTTCTGTAAAATGTCACTAATCTTTGACATTTTGCATTCTTTTGAATCTGGCATGCTTTTTCATTTCCTGACTTATTTTTTATACCTGGGGGGAGCTGTTACAGCTCTTATTCATTTACTAATAAGGAGAGGTCCCCAGTGGTTGGATCAGGTTTTTGAAACCATTTGTACAGTTGTGTGTGTTAAGACCCCAGGTATCGCACACTGCAGCCATTCAACTTAGCAGGCCTTCATTTGCGAGTAATTGATGAAATAAGTTTGGAATTTTATATGACGCTTAGTAGCATTAAAAAAGTTGTATTACACATATTGGTTGCTAGGGTATGAGCATGATGCCACCATGCAAGGAGGTTGTTGATTCGAATCACATCAGGTGCACCAATTTTTTTAATTGTTAAATCTTTATTGAAATGATCTTGCTCGTTTTACTCAACTAATTGATTTAAATGTAATTTTTTATTCCCATTTTCTTGTCACATCATTTTAATCCTTCTTCATCTCATTTTTCTTCCTAATATTCTTTATCCACTTGAAATCTTTGTTCACGTGTTTTAAATTAATTTTATTGGTAAATTTTGATTTTCTTTTACTGTCTTTTTTCCTGTCCAGGTTATTGCATTTATTGTATCTATTCGTCATTTGGCTTGAATTTTGTTTTACTTATAAAACCTTAATTTTTAATCTTCATCTGCATTATTTTGTCCATAGTGCAGTTGGAATTTAGGCTGTGTGTTAAATGTTTGTATGACATTTACAAGGGGGAGGGGAATTTCGCATGTCTTGTAACCAAAAATACATTTTTCACACCATTGCACAGTCAGTGTAAATAAAAATTTTGTCTTTTGTTTTTTGACTGATAGATTGGAATTTTCAAATAATTGAATACTCACATAGGGAAATATAAAATTAATTACTCATTCACAGAAATTTTGAACAGAAAAAGAATGATATCAAGAATAAATGAAACAAATTAAAAAGTTCGAGTGCCTAAAGTGATGGTGATACAAAGGAATAGAAATAAAAAATTACGTTTAAATCAATTAGTTGAAAAAATGATGATGAGAGTCATTTCAATAAAGATTTAAAAATAAAAAAATTTAATGCACCTCATATAATTCAAACCCACAACATGCTGCTAGGGATGCCTGTACCCTATTTATTACACCACCCAACAGTATACACAGCTTTTTTTAATGCTGTTGAGTGTCATACAAAATTCCAAAATACAGTCTGGAACCACGCGACTGCTATGGTCGCAGGTTCGAATCCTGCCTCAGGCATAGATGTGTGTGATGTCCTTAGGTTAGTTAGGTTTAAGTAGTTCTAAGTTCTAGGGGACTGAAGTTAAGTCCCATAATGCTCAGAGCCATTTGAACCATACCAGGGTGAGTGGCTGCGGAGTGTAACACTTGGGAGCCTAACCTACATCATCGTATACTTGGTTTCAACAAGTCGATCCCACTACTGGTGACCCCTCCTAGCAAGTATGAATCTATTACATGCCATCAGAACAGCATAACAGGCACAAAAAATTCAACACTTCAGTTTATTACAAAAACTGAAATTTATTTTAAATTTATGACACTTTTTATGACACTGATCCACAATCTTACAATGGAATATTGTGCTATGCTCCCATGTAAGTGTCCAAAAATGGGAAACAAGAGACAATTTTAAACAAATTTAACAAATTTAGTGAGAGATGCACACGTCAATAAAGTTATGAATAAGCTCAAAAAGGTAACACATGTCTGTTCTGATGTTATACACTTCACAGACCTCGGGTACAATGTCGGAGACCTCTGTTCACATCTTCAAAAGCATATATTGCCACCTCTTGCACCAATGGTGGCATTCAACCTTTCAGGCATGCTCCTGATTAATGCAGTAATGTCCTATTGATGAATCACATGCCATTCTCCCAGGAGTGCATCCCATATTTTCTATAGGGTCTGTGGATAGTTCTGACGGGCTCTTCTCTTTAGCTGGTTCCAAACATGTTCAATAGGATTCAAATCACGACTTTCAGCAGGCCAACCCATAGCATGAATCCCTGTTTCATCCAAGGACTCTTGCACAATTCTCACAAGATGTGGGCATGCATTGTAAAAAAAATCATCAATAAATGGAGCAAAAGTCAAAACATGCTCCAGAAGGATTTCTCCCACATGCCAATGTGCGGTAAGGCTCCCATGCTCCACTAAGACTAAATCCATCCTTACAGGTGTATTGATTCCTGCCCACATCATCACAGAAGTGCCCTGAAGAGGGAATACCTTCCCCCTGGCATTTTCCAGACCCTCTGTCTTCCATTAGGTAATTAGAGGCTAAATCGTGACTCAGCGGTGAACAACACTTGATCCCATTGTTGGGCTGTCCAGTCAAAATGTTCCCTTGTGAAATGTAGTCGAACTGTGCAATGCTTTCTGATGAGTTCTGGACCTGTAGCAGGTCTTCTGTACTGAAGATTAGCTTCTTCCAGTCTTCTGTAAATGGTTTTCTCACTGACATTGACCCCTCAAACATGGTGGATGATTTTGTGCTTCAGTAGTAGTGGTGGTGTGACAGTTGCAGAGAACTTGAAGTTGTCAAAAGCAGTTATCTCTCTCCGATGTTGCATTTCTAGGGCCTCTTCCTGGTCTCCTTGCAAAGCCTCCTGTTTCCATGTACTTTCATACAGTTCTGTATATTATGGGTGGCGTAGTCCTCAACACTTCTGCAATATAATGCATGCTGCAGCCATCTTCCACTGAAGCAACAGCTTTCACAGCTTGTTCAGGGCTTAATGGCATATTTAGTCCAGAAAGTTGATTACAACAATCACAGAAAGATATTACACAGAAGTGCAATTGAAAGGGCAACAATTCAGGTACAACAATAAGCACTACAAGAGTGGGAAAACATAATTTGCTCACATTCAGTGGTGTGTTTTGCAGATTGTGTGGGGAAAACAAAGGGGAGTTCAATAAACAATTAACAGTTCAGTGTTTGCCTGCAAAGTGACGCCAGTAACATACCCTGTCTCAAAAAACTGATTGAAGTGCTTCATTTTGATTAAATAGATAATTACTCAAATGATTATACATCATTTATTGGGTGTTGCATTGTTCATGCCGGCCAATGTATTTCTGTGAATTTAAGCCACATCTGGTCTATAAGTATATAGTTAGTTTGGAAGGAACAGAGTCTGTCTCTTAACAAGGCCCTAAGCGAATGTTTATCTGTCTTATTAAATAGATATATTTTTGTTTGGTTTTGGTGGATTTTGATGTTATGCTATTCAATCTCACTACAGGGTGTATACGACCTGGGACAACCAGGAAATCAGGGAAACACCAGGTATTTTTTCATTCGGGAAAAAACAGGGAAAAACCCAGGAATTTTTCGGGATTCCAGGAATTTTTCATTGTTTTAATTTTCAAATACATTTTTGATATTTTGACAGGTAAGAATTAATACTGTAGTGAAGAATGTTACTGTATCCTGCTATTGGAGAATAATACTGCGGTGATAAAACATAAATGAGAGAAAAAAAATAAAACTTTAGTTGCAAAGGAAATGCGCCATATATAACAACAAAACATCATGCACACACAAGTGTCTGCAAACAGCAAAACTATATCAAAGGTCTTAGGGCAAAGACTATGTAATACTTTGTAAGAATAAACTACTTTCTAGGAGCGTGATGTCACAACAGTTTACATTAGGTTCGTTTGAGCAGTTGCCAGTTTGCTCATGCACATGTGCAGTTGACTCGTGTATGAGCAGTACCTTCTCCTGCTTCTGACTATTTGGAAGTGTAGCTGTTAGCTTTATTGGCAGTAGCAGCAAGCAGGCAGATGCTAATGAGAAAAGATTTTCTGACGCACCCTAGCTGCCAGATTCGTGCATGCGCATGTTGTGGGGAGGGGAGGTAGTCTCCACGTGACCTGTGTTTGCATTACGTGATTTCACTGTTTCCTCTTTGTTTACAGCTCCCACGTCAAATGAAAACAAAATGGATTTCTGTGGCTGGGAGCTATCAAGTGAATTAAAGTTTTCTGGTTTTATTTTATTTCCAAGTTTTTTGCAGTCAAGCATTAATTGCCTTGCAGAACAATGAAGTTAGTTTTGTCAGTTTGCTAAAGAAATTTGTCTTTATTAATCTTTTCTGCTGAGGCAATCAATTTATTTGAAACCAAGGGTTTTAATCCACAGTATTGTTAACTGAATTTCAAGTGCATTTTTTTCATTTTCTGCCATGTATGGCATTATGCCATAATAAAGAACCAAACATTATTGTACAGTACTGGTACTCCAAGAAAATTTACATCCCAAAAACCACAGTTAAAAGGTTAATATCAGGTGGGACCTACTTCATTGTGAATTTGCACCAACCAATGTGCACCTCAAACCAAATTACAGTAATAGATTTAGTGCAGCCAAACTGGCCATTTAGAGTGTGAAGTACAGGAATTATTCTCTATTCACTATTATTATTCTTAGTCACTACAGAATTTCACAAGCAATTCTGTTCTCATCCTACAGATTAACACGTGATGTCTCTCACACTGGTCACTGCACCTCACACATATATGAGACCTGTTCAGAAAGTAAGCTCCGATTGATTGCCAAATTGAAACCACAGTGAACATCAGAAATGTTTTACTTGTAACAATTAGCTACACCTTTCAGCTACTTCTCTACGTAGTCGCCGTTCTGACTTAGACTTTTGTCATAGCATTGTACCAACTTTTCAATAGCCTCATCATAGAAGGCAGCCGCCAGTGCTTTCCGCCAATTCTCCACGCTGGCGTACACCTCGTTGTCTGTGTCAAAATGTTGTCTTCAAAGACAGCGGTTCATGTGACCAGAGATGAAACTCAGGGGGAGACAATTGCGGACTGTATTGTGGGTAATCTCACATTTCCATTTGAAAACGATGCAGGAGCATCTTCATTGCCCCTGCAGAATGCGGCTGAGAATTGTCTTGAAGAAGAAACAGCACGACAGTTATGTAATGTTAGCTGCATAGCTTCAGGCGAAATTTCTCACCAGGCCCTCGTACTTGGCGGCAGACACTATTTTCTAGACATCTTTACGCACTCACTGCGAGCTCAGAAATGAGAAGAGCGACGTGATGCTAACTGGGGTTATACTAGAGACACTACCCAACACATCTGTGCAAAGCTTTATTGGATTTTCATAGTCGTTTCCATTTCGCGACCGATCGGAGCTTTCTTTCTGAACGCCCCTCGTATATAGAGCACATGCTGGGCTTGTGAAAATTCTGGGTGTTGCACAGTTTGTGGTAAAATACATGCACAGAGTGTCTTGTCATTACATTGTGGAGTTCATTTCCTCCCTGTGTCCATTCACAGTTTATCGTGGCGTCTGTAACACAGAAATCCTTCCATATCTTGCGTTTATTCTCATGTAGTTCTGTCAGTAAGTCCTGGTAGGCTGTCATCACTGGTGGTAAGTGCTTCAGTCGCAGCTCTTCTATGAAGAAGGGCTCTCTCTCCAATTCATACACAAGCCGCGAGAGTATGTGTTTGGAGTGACATGGCACCCTTTTTGAGTAAGTAGCCTTCAGCTTCTCTATTTTTTTGAGATCTGCCTTCTTCAGATGAATCCATTTGTTTTCCAATCCGTAAATTGAAACAGGTTCAAGTGTGAGTTCAAACAGTCATAGGGCTGTTTCCAGGGAGAGTTTACCTGTTGACTTCCTCCTCTTCCAAAGGTTGTGGAGACTGTCTTCTCTTCATTCGGGTCGTTTTTTCATGCCCAGTACACTAACTGGTTGAAGGTTTACTGCACATCATCCTCAGAAACTGAGGTTGATGCCATGTCGTATGCGTACATGAATAGATTTAGATTGGCGGGTTTTATTGTCTCAATGATGTCTGCCATAGCTAAGATGAATAGTAAGGGGCTCAGTGGGTCACCTTGCAACACTCCAACTGTTTGCTGTATCAGGCTGGACTCATGTATACCATCATGTATTTCCACCCAGTTGTTAGTGAGAAGATCTCTAATGATTGGTAACAGGTAGTGTCTTGGACTTAAGGCGGTTTCCAATTTCTTCATTAGAATGGATCTACTGATTTTGTCGAATGTCTTGGTGTAGTCTATAAAATTGCATGAAGCTTTCCCCTTCGGTTTGTTAAGGCCATTTCTATATTGGTTTGGAGACTGTGTACAGCTTGTGTTGTTCATCGCCCACATCTGAAACCAAACTGTGAATCGGGGAGTTTCTCATCGATGATCTCTCTAAGATGCTTGCACAGTAGTGTTGTAAAGATCTCGAATAGGGTGTTCTGTAGAGCAATGCCTCTGTATGCATTTGGGTCAGCCATGTTACCTTTTCCCTTGTACAGCATTATCACCTATGTTTCCACTGATCCGGTACAATTCCTTGTTTCAGGCCTTCATTGAAGAGCGCTGTGAGTGGAATCACTAGTACAGAGAGCATGGTTTTTCAGTTGCTTGTTATAGATGTCTGGGCCACATGCTTTATTGTTCTTCATGCTTATAACTGTGTGGATTATTTCTTCTTCTCTGAAAAATTCAGTCTCCTCTGTAGGGGCTTCTTGCTGAGGGGGCGTGTGTCGTCAACCAGAAGGATTGACCTTAAATGTCTTTCCCACACTTTCATTGGGATGTTGCCTGGGAATTTTGGTTGCTTTGGCTGAAGAGCCTTGTACGGTCTCTGTCTCACAGATTCTATTAGACGTTTTTCCTCTTCCTCATAGAATACCCTTAGCACTTCCTCAATCTTGGTTCTGTACTCTCTCCTCAGCTCACCATAGCAGCCCAAGTCATCCCATGATTGAGTTCTTCTGGCTTCATGCATGGCATTGATGGCTTTCTGTCTGACTTCATAACATTCTAGTGTAGCTACAAGAAAAACTAAGCTTTCATATATTTTATTGGTATGTCTACTGTGTGAGCTGTCTTTAGGATGAGCCCTTCCATCCATGATGCTGCTTCATTGAGATTCTCTCCTTGTAGCAATGTTGTTATTGTACTGTGCCAACACTGCCCAGTGCTGATATGTCTGCCTTCCTGTTTAACTTGACTGTATTTTTCGGCCTTTTTTTTTACTGTGTTCTCTAGTTTTACCAATGTTTCCACTGGTAGGTGTTTCCTTTCCACTTCCAGGATGATACGTTGTTATAGTGGTTTAAGTTTGGAGTTCACAAATATGAGATCAATTGTGCTTCCACCATTCTGACAGAAATAAGTGTGGGTTGCTTTGTTATTGACAAGTGCAAAGCCTTCCTCCTCCAAGTAGTTCATGACATGTGTCATTTTCCTTGGAGGGATGTTCACACGGCAATTCAGGTCTCCTGCCAATATGACCGGGTCGTCCTGAGTGGTAGTATCCAGGCACAAACTGATTTCCTCTGTATTTATTGCTGTGAGCTCTGTCAGAAAGTACACACATATAAGAACACAGATGGTGGTTCTTACTACTAGAGAGTGTCTTGATTTATGGGAGACTGAGAAGGGTAAGAGAATTTTCATGATGAGACATGTGATGCCACCCTTAGGTCTGCCCTATGGTCAAGCCAAATTATGCATTTTAGTATGGTTTACGAAATTCCGATGCTCTTGGAGTATCCTGTGATGTCCTGTTTCTTTTATGGTGTAATGTATGATCTCTGCTTTATACATACGAACATGGGGGCTTCCTAATCAGGGCAGCTGCGCACATGCAATAATGCCTGTATTCCAACACTCTCTGGCAACTGCTAAAATGAACCTATTTCTAACAGTCCCGGTAAACTATTGCGAATGGTGGTTTGAAAAGCATTACTTTCAAAGTAAATTTCCTTTTACACAAGATGAATTATGTTACGTGTGAGAAAGTGGAATGAATTTCTTAAATCACAGAGCATTTGACTCTCATGTACAACTGAACACTTTGAGGACCAGCCACTTAGAAGAATTTTGAGCCCAGAAGACCACACATTTACGTCATTATTTTAAATTTACTGGCACATTTGCATGGTGTATCTTAAAGTATAACACACGCAAAAAAGATCAATATTACATGTGACAGCTTAGCTTCCCTTGTAGCTTATTAATCTTAGAGACCAATAAAATATATGAAAGCTTAGTTTTTCTTGTAGCTACACTAGCTATATTAATGTAAACCACAAACTTTTCCTCTTTATGTGTTCACACTATGTAACAGTGATCTTGCTATTGGCTGAGTACAACACATCTCCTGTGCTTTGAATATCTGCTGTCATCGGCTGGCAAGATCATGTGGCATGAGATATGATTGGCTTACAAAAGGGCATCACAATCTTGATTTCAACACTTAGGAAACTAATGTGCTGTGTTTGGTGCAATTCGAATTTATTCTTTAGTAATACCAAAATATGCGGCGTATACATGTTGCTTCACATCACAGGGCTTTCCAAAACTTCTCCCCCCTGTTTCTTCCCCCTCCCCCCCTCCCCTCCTCTAAAGTGCTGGGAAGTTGTACACCAATGTATAAAATGTTAACCATTCAAAGGATTATTAAGTTTTACAGTTCCGAGGGAAAATCTATAGGAAACCTACTGTCACTTAGCATGGAAAAAGTGTATTCTTGCCTGGGAAAAAGTATATTTTTTAACTGGCATATCAGGAAAAATCTGGGAATTTTTTTTTCCTTGTCTGTGTACATACCCTGCACTACAAGGACCTTGTGGTCACTAATCCTTGTATCCTTCATAATACCTGTAGGTCAGTTTTCTTTGAACTCTTCAGCAACTATATGATCTGAGATGGGAATTTAATCTGTTATTTATACGTACAGCAGCTACCTACTTCAATTTCACTACAGGATAAATTTATAAAAATAGCAACAAACAAGCCACTGAGTTTAATCTTTGGTTTTTGAATGCCATTACTTCCTTGGTAAAAACTTTGGCTGTACTTATCTCAGGCATTAGCCAGCACTTTGCACCTGATGGTGATTTCAGGGTCAGGGCTTTTTGTCAGCACCTGCTCTGATATTTTCCCAACACAGCACCAACAATTTAGGGCAACCATAATCCTGATGTTTCTTTAATGTAGACTTGTAATATGAATCCCGGTTTGTGCCTTTCTGAGATTTACAACCCAATCCACTCAACACAGCTCCTGCTACCTGTGTAGTCTCTTCATGTGTGTGAAGCTCACCAGGCAGCTCACAGCTGTTTAGTGAGTTTGTGTGTGTTACAAACAGACCCCTGAGCTATGGTGGCCGTTTTTTCCTTCCTGGGTGCATTCCCTTGCGCGTGCCTCTCCTACTCCCTCTGCCTTCTCATGCCTTTCTTCAATGCTGTCGTCCTGTAATGCTATACACTGAGGTGAGAAAAGTCAAGGGGTACCTGCTAATATTGCATCGGACCTCTTTTTTTGTCCATCATAGTTCACCTTTGGAAGTTCTCTGCAGAAGTATTGAGCCTGCTGCCTCTGCAGCCATTCATAATTGTGAAAGTGTTTCCGTTGCAGCATGTTGTGCACAAATGACCTCTTGTTTATGTTCTGTAAATATTTGATGGGATTCATGTCGTGTGACGAGGGTGGCCAAATAATTGTCCAGAATGTTAATCAAATCAGTCACGAACAATTGTGACCCAACGACATGGCACAATGACATCCATAAAAATTCCCTCTTTGTTTGGAACCATGAAGTCCATGAATGGTTGCAAATGGTCTCAAAGCAGCCAAACATAACAGTTTCCAGTCAATTATTGGTTCAGTTGGAGAAGAGGGCCCACTGATTTCATGTAAACACAGCCCACAAATGTAAAAACATAAATGAGGAAAAAAATAAATAAAACTTAAGTTGCAAAGGAAAAACACCATTTACAACACCAAAACACAGCGTGCGCACACACGGGAATGCCAACAGCAAAATGTGTCGAAGGCTGTAATACGAAGACTACGCTATACTTCATAACAACAAACTGCTTCCGATGGGCTTGACATCACAACGGTTAACATTAAACCTAGTTTACATGACGACATAGGGTAGTGCCACTTTTTGCATGGAATGAATTGCATGCAAAAGGTTTTATGTGTGACTGTCGACACAGCGACCCCAATTTACTTTTCAGCTTCGTCGTTTTGTGGGTTCTTGAGTCGTGTCCGAAATGAAAGATTTGGCAGCTGCACATCGCACGAGTTGTGATGGGGTTAAAGCTTGTTGCATGGAATTGCTGCATAAGGGGGAAAAAAAAAGAAATGTGTTTCAATTCATGACTGGATGAAGAAAAGACATCAGCTCATTTGCTTAGCAACCTTGCTGAAATATATAATGGAAGATCCAATAAGTTCTTTTAATTATCTTAGAATGTCACCAGAACTGTTCACATTTCTTCTAAATAGACTTAATTATGCGACAAGCAAAAGATACTGTAATGCATGAAGCACTGTCGCCAGAATTGAAATTAATATCACATTACGTGCATTACAATCGATAACACTTGGCATGCTAGAAGGTGCAGTTTTAGTTGGTGATGACGCTTTTTAATTAACAGTAATAATTATTAACATTAACAGCAATAATTATCAACATTAACAGCAATAATTATTCGAAGCAGGCCCCATTAAGAAGAGAATGGTTTGCAAACTACTGTCTTGAAGATAGATCTATATAGTGGCAGTATTTCAAAATTCAAACATATGTAATTGGGGAGCATTGCTGCGAAGTTTTAAATAGATGAATATTGAATAAAGAGTGCAGCTTCTTGATTTGTGTACCCTTCCCTCCTGTCAACAATATTATTTAAAAAAGAGTCTGCCAACTCAATGGGATTTTAGTCTTATAGACGAGAGCATTTTAACAGCTAGAATTGTACTTGCTTGTATTTTTCTTAATTCAGTTGCATATGTGCTCCTAATTCAATAGATTTTGCCCTGCAGCTCAGATATTGTCAAAGCATTTATTTCTGATCCATACATGTTGGTCTCACGAGCACCAATATGTTGCTTTATTTTTGTAGTCAGCATCATTGAAATCCCACAAACACCTATGCAAAGCATAGATATCCAAAAAGGGAACATTATTCCTCATTCTCCAGTTCATAGTTCAGTTTGTCCACACTATGAAAACACATAACCTCCAAACTGTGCAGTCCGAAAGCTTTTAGTTTCACCACTGAGTTAGGCAAACGCACAGTGCCCATTCGCAGTGGCCGGTAGCGCAGTTGCCTGCAATCTAGTATCGTCATGTAAACTAGGCTTTAGGTTCATTTGAGCTGCTGCCAGCGGGCTTACGCACATGCGCAGTTGAATTGCATAAGAGTGGTACCTTCTCCCCCTTCTGGCTACTTGAAGTGCGGCTGTTAGCTGTATCCTAGGTAACTAGACATGAGCTGTATCAGTAGTAGCAACAAGCAGCCAGATGCTATCTGAAAACATTTTTCTGGTGCACTCAGGCTGCCAGATTCACACTTGCACAAAGCAGTCTGAGTTATAGTGGGATGAAGGGTGGTCTCCGTGTGAACTGTTTTTACGTTTGGTGATTTTGCTGTTTCCTCTTGGTTTACAGCTCTCAAGAACAAAATGGATTTCTGTGGCCAGGAGCTATGAAGTGAATTAAAATAGTCACATAATTATGGAAGGCTAAAATATATTATTAGTTTCAGTTTTCTGATTTTATTTTATTCCCAGGTTTTTGTCAGTCTGGTATTAATTGCCTTTTAGAACAATGAAGTTATTTTTATCAATTTGCTAAAAAAATTGACTTTAATTAATCTTTTCTGCAGAGGTGGTCAGTTTATTTGAAACCCTATTGGCTAGTGTCAACTGTTTGTGGAATTTCAAGTGCACATTGTTATCTTTTGCGACACACAACATTATGCCATAATAAACAACTAAACATGAGATAATACAATACTGGTACTTAAAGAAAATTTGCAGTCTAAAAACCACACTGAAAAGTTTAATATCAGCTTGGGGCGTACCTCTTTGTGAATTTGGACATACGAATTATGCATTTTAGTATGGTTTACGAAATTCAAATACTCTTGGAGTATCTCTGCTGTTCTGTTTCATTTATGGCATAATTTAAGATCTCTTAATGCCTTATACATACGAACATACCTACGTCATCGTAGCTGCGCAGGTACATTAACGCCGTTTTATGGCGCTCTCTGGCAACTGATGAAACGAATTCTAACAGGTCGCTGGGAAATATTGCGATTGATCGTTCGAAAAGCGTTACTTTCAAAGTACATTTCATTTTACACAATATGAGGTATATTACGTGTGTGCATGTGCTTTGAATTTCTTAAATCACACAGTGTTTGAGTTTCATTTAAAGCTTAACACTTTGAGCGCCAGCCACTTTTGAGCCCAAAAGACCAGACATTTATGTCATTACTTAAAATTTTACTGGCACATTTGTGTGGTGTATCAAAGTGTAGCACGTGCAAAAAAGACAAATATTGCATGTGAAAGCTTAGCTTTTCTTGTAGCTACACTATGTACATTAATTTGAGTGTTTGCACTACTTAACAGTGATGTTGCCATAGGCTGACTACATCACATGTCCTATGCTCTGAATCACTACATTTACATGTGACACATCTTCTGAAAGATGAAACTATGGCGCCTGGAAAACAGAAGATACAGTTAATGGTTTAGTCAGCACAGTTGCTATTTCTCTTCAGTAAGACGAGGTGTAAACAGCTTCAGTCTGATATTTCTACGTATCTTTCACTGTACAAAAAGTCACTCCCTCAATATTAACTGAATTTATTTTTAAAACAGACGAAAGCAGACAGCCCTAGCATGTTTCAGTACCGGCTGCATTTACATGACAGTGAAAATAGATTGTGGAACTGGAAAACCGGTAACCAGGAGCGGTATTGGAAGATTGTTTATGAAATCCGGTTTTGGGAGCCCCATGTAAATGTGATCTGCTATCATTGGTTGATGAGATCATGTGACATGAGCTATGATTGGCTTACAAAACGGCATTGCGATCTCAATTTCAATGCTGCGGAAACTAATGTTCTGCGTTTGGTTGAACTCGACTATATACTTCTGTAATACGAAAATATACAGTGTACATGTTGCTGCAAATTAAAGATCTTTTCAGAACACACTTTTTTTTCTGGGGTTCATTTCCTAACTGGCAGGAGGTTCTACGCCGATGTATAAAACCTTAACCATTAAAAGGACTGGTAAGTTTTATGATCCCGAGGAAAACTATACTGTTACTTAACACAGGAAAAGTGTATTTTCACCGAGGAAAACTATACTGTTACTTAACACAGGAAAAGTGTATTTTCACCAAGGTGAAAGTGTATTTTTTAACCAGTAAATTCAGAAAAAATGGGATTTTTTTTCCTTGTCTGTGTATACATCCTGATGAAGCAGTCATGGTCTAGAGTGAGTGAAGACACTTCCAAGAGGTGCAGCATAAGTAATGCTCTCAGTGGCAGTGAAGACCATCTTATATATGAAGAGAACAATGACGACGATGAAGAGGAGGAGGAAGAAGAAGAAGAAGAAAGGCTAGAAGACAATTTTTAGGGATTTTGTAGGTCAGTTCAGTTTTATAACCTAAGATTTTTTTGTCTAGCTTTGTAATCTAATAATAAAAATGTTATTTTAAAAAAATTGCTTAAAAACTAAGGTGCATCTTGTTGTTGTGGTCTTCAGTCCAGAGACTGGTTTGATGCAGCTCCCCATGCTACTCTATCCTGCACAAGCTGCTTCATCTCCCAGTACCTACTGCAACCTACATCCTTCTGAATCTGTTTAGTGTATTCATCTCTGGTCTCCCTCTATGATTTTTACACTCCATGCTCTCCTCCAGTACTAAATTGGTGATCCCTTGATGTCTCTGAACATGTCCTACCAACCGATCCCTTGCCACAAACTTCTCTTCTCCCCAATCCTATTCAATACCTCCTCGTTACTTATGTGATCTACCCATCTAATCTTCAGCATTCTTCTGTAGCACCACATATCGAAAGCCATTCTCTTCTTGTCCAAACTATTCATCATCCATGTTTCACTTCCATACACGGCTACACTCCATACAAATACTTCCAGCAACAACTTCCTAAAACTTAAATCTATACTCAATGTTAACAAATGTCTATTCTTCAGAAATGCTTTCCTTGCCATTGCCAGTCTACATTTTATATCCTCTCTATTTTGACCATCATCAGTTATTTTGCTCCCCAAATAGCAAAACTCATTTGCTACTTTAAGCATCTCATTTCCTAATCTAATTTCCTTAGCATCACCTGACTTAATTCGACTACATTCCAATATCCTCGTTCTGTTTTTTGTTGATGTTCATCATATATCCTCCTTTCAAGACACTGTCCATTCCGTTCAGTTGCTCTTCCTGGTCCTTTGCTGTCTCTGACAGAATTACAATGTCATTGGCGAACCTCAAAGTTTTTATTTCTTCTCCATGGATTTTAATACCTACTCTGTATTTTTCTTTTGGTTGCTTTACTGCTTGCTCAATATACAAATTGAATAACATCGTGGATAGGCTACAAGCATGTCTCACTCCCTTCCCAACTGCTGCTTCCCTTTCATGTCCCTCAACTCTTATAACTGCCACCTGGTTTCTGTACAAATTGTAAATAGCCTTTCACTCCCTGTATTTTACCCCACCCACCTTCAGAATTTGAAAGAGAGTATTCCAGTCAACATTGTCAAAAGCTTTCTCTAAGTCTACAAATGCTAGAAACGTAGATTTGCCTTTCCTTAATCTTTCTTCTAAGATAAGTCGTAAGGTCAGTATTGCCTCACGTGTTCCAACATTTCTACGGAATCCAAACTGATCTTCCCCAAGGTCGGCTTCTACCAGTTTGTACATTTGTCTGTAAAGAAATTGTGTTAGTATTTTGCAACCGTGACTTATTAAACTGATAGTTCAGTAACTTTCACATCTGTCAACACCTGCCTTCTTTGGGATTGGAATTATTATATTCTTCTTGAAGTCTGAGGGTATTTCACTTGTCTCATACATCTTGCTCACCAGATGTTAGAGTTTTGTCAGGGCTGGCTCTCCCAAGGCCGTCAGTAGTTCTAATGGAATGTTGTCTACTCCTGGGGCCTTGTTTTGACTCTGATCTTTCAGTGCTCTGTCAAACTCTTCACACAGTATCATATCTCCCATTTCATCTTCATCTACATCCTCTTCCATTTCCATAATATTGTCCTCAAGTACATCACCCTTGTACAGACCCTCTATATGCTACTTCCACCTGTCTGCTTTCTCTTCTTTGCTTAGAAATGGGTTTCCATCTGAGCTCTTGATATTTATACAAGTGGTTCTCTTTTCTCCAAAAGTCTCTTTAATTTTCCTGTAGGTAGTATCTATCTTACTCCTAGTGAGGTAAGCCTCTACATCCTTACATTTGTCCTCTAGTCATCCCTGCTTAGCCGTTTTGCACTTCCTGTCAATCTCAATTGTGAGATGTTTGTATTCCTTTTTGCCTGCTTCATTTTCTGCATTTTTGTGTTTTCTCCTTTCATCAATTAAATTCAATATTTCTTCTGTTACCCAAGGATTTCTACTTGCCCTCGTCCTTTTACCTACTTGATCCTCCGCTGCCTTCACTATTTCATCCCTCAAAGCTACCCATTCTTCTTCTATTATATTTCTTTCCCTCATTCTTGTCAATTGTTCCCTTATGCTCTCCCTGAAACTCTCTACAACCTCTGGTTCTGTCAGTTTATCCAGGTCCAATCTCCTCAAATTCCCACCTTTTTGCAGTTTCTTCAGTTTTACTCTACAGTTCATAACCAATAGATTGTGGTCAAAGTCCACATCAGCCTCTGGAAATGTCTTACAATTTAAAATCTGGTTCTAAATGTGTCTTACCATTATACAATCTATCTGAAACCTGTCAGTATCTCCATGCCTCTTCCGTGTATACAACCTTGTTTCATGATTCTTGATCCAAGTGTTAGCTGTGATTAAGTTATGTTCTGTGCAAAATTCTACCAGGCGGCTTCCTCTTTCATTTCTTACCCCCATTACATATTCACCTACTAAGTTTCCTTCTCTTCCTTTTCATACTATTGGATTCCAGTCACCCATGACATTTAAATATTCGTCTCCCTTCACTATCTGAATAATTTCTTTTATCTCATCATACATTTCATCATTCTCTTCTTCATTTGCAGAGTTAGTTGGCATATAAACTTGTACTACTGTAGTAGGCATGGGCTTCGTGTCTATCTTGGCCACAATAATGCATTCACTATGCTGTTTGTAGTAGCTTACCCGCACTGCTATTTTTTTATTCATTATTAAACCTACTCCTGCATTACCCCTATTTGAGTTTGTATTTATAATCCTGTATTCACCTGACCAGAAGTCTTGTTCCTCCTGCCACCGAACTTCACTAATTCCCACTATATCTAACTTTAACCTATCCATTTCCCTTTTTTGAATTTTCTAACCTACCTGCCCGATTAAGGGATCTGACATTCCACACTCCAATCCGTAGAATGCCAGTTTTCTTTCTCCTGATAACGATGTCCTCTTGAGTAGTCCCCCGCCCAGAGATCCGAATGGGGGACTATTTTACCTCCAGAATATTTTACCCAAGAGGACACCATCATCATTTAACTATACAGTAAAGCTGCATGCCGTTGGGAAAAATTATGGCTGTAGTTTCCCCTTGCTAAGCCGTTTCCAGTACCGGCACAGCAAGGCCATTTTGGTTAGTATTACAAGGCCAGATCAGTCAATCATCCAGACTGTTGCCCCTGCAACTACTGAAAAGGCTGCCGCCCCTTTTCAGAAACTACATGTTTGTCTGGCCTCTCAACAGATACCCCTCCGTTGTTGTTGCACCTATGGTACGGCTATCTGTGTCGTTGAGGCATGCGGGCCTTACCACCAATGGCAAGATCCATGGTTCGTGGAGGAGGCGATTCATATAGTCCATAAAATATGGTAAATGTACACATTTAGAGTAAGCTATCATTCATCACATCAACTAGAAATTTGGTCAAAGTTGTATCGTATATTCTTACAGACACTCAACAACTACACCTTCCCATACACTACAGTATTATCAGCAAACAGCCACAGATTGCTGCTCACCCTGTCCTTCAGATAAATGTGACATAGATTTGATAAATCTTAATATAGATTGTCAGCTTTTAAATATGTTGAGAAGAAGAATCAGATTTAGGTAGACGGGCGGATTATTTGTGATACAGCCAAATGTTACTTCATGTTAATAACAGTGTTAAACTGAAAGTGAGGAGAGCAGTCTGCTGTGATGGACTGCAACAACAATTGAAGTGTGCTGTGCCCTGAGTGTGGTTGACTACCACAAAAATTCAGCACCAACATGTCCTCGTTGCCGTCAGCTAACATATATGTTTGGAGGCTCATGAATGTTAAGTGCTTAGCTGTGTTGGAGTACAAACTTCATTGGATTGTAGCTTATCATGGCACATAAGAAAATCCTGAGCTCTGAATAAGTAAGTGCAGATGTTGATGGTGAAAAATTGTGAAGAGTTTCTATGTTCATCAACTGATACAAATTTGGAAGAAGAATATACTTTTGTGAATGATTTTCTAGTCTCACAAGCTGATTTTCACAATCTGTGCTTATTACCACAGTGGCAACATCAAAAAGACGAAGCTGCTGTATATGTCATACAGGTCTCATTGTCTTTATAAGCCTAAAGAAAACACAAGTAAAGTAGAAATGTGCGAATACACATGCAGAGAGGTATCTATTTGATTTACGCCAGTATGAAAGTTCAAGTACATGCAAGTGAAAACTGTTAGACTTTTCTAAATACAAAAATCTTTTGAAAGACTTTCCAGGAAATAAATTATTGTTATAAGTATTGCTTAGCTAATACTGAAGAGAAGACAGACTTTGCAATAAGCAAGGCAAGTGACACAGATGCCACTAAAATATTTGTTTTTATTGCATCTGCTTTTTTTAAAAACAAGAGTAACAAGGTTAAAGATGCGTGAATACTTGTCAGCAGATCCTTGTTGTAAACAATGTCTTTTTCCCAAAGTAAACTTCAGAGATTGGTATCTTCCATTGTTTAGTCTGCTATACTTTCATGACAACACCTTGCCTCAAAATTGGGATTGTTTCTCGGAAATTATACATTTTCCAAATTTTTTCATCAAAACTTTCTGCTAGAAACTCAGCAGAGATTAACTGTGGTGTAATTAAAGGTCAGCTGAAAAGTAATGAAGTACATCCCAGCAAAGAGGAATTAGATTTGACATTAAAATTTTTGTAATCTGCAGTTGTGAGATGTATCCTCTACTAGATTCTGTTGTTTATGTTGCAGCAGAAAGAGACATTGATAATCGTTGTACAGGATGTCTGGGAATACAGTTGCCCCATTATTCGAGCCTTATTTACAAAAAATGGCATACATTTTTCATAGATAATTGGTGTACGGACCATGATCTGTTTTATTGGCAGTATTATGTAGAAAACAGATACATGTGGCACAGTCAGTTGAACATTCAGAGAAGGAAGCTAACGGAGGAGAAATGGAAGACAGGAGACGTAACATTCATATCTTCAAAATCAGCAAAAGTGATTGCTACAAAATGGCAGGATACAAAGAGAATTTTCATGCTGTCGTCTTTGCACAAAACTGAAATGCTTGAAAAGAGATCAGAAAACTGGCTTCTTAAAGTTGAAACAGTGTGTGGTAATTTGATATAACAAATCGGTGGGCTTAGTTGAGGAAAGCTACTTGCTTATCAAAATGGTGGAAAGTATGTAAAACTCTTGTAAGTGGTACAGCAAATTAAAGAAAAATAATTAGGATATGGTAATAGTAGGAACATTTGTTTTTTTCTGAATGTAAACAACAAAAATGTAGTATAAAAAAATTCACTTCATTGTAGTTGGAGGAATTTTCGAAACCTTTCACACTGAATTGAAAAAAAGCAGGTGGTGGGAAATGTAAAGTGTGTCCTATAAGATGTGCCAATCCATGTAAAAAATGGCCTTTGGCAACAAACAAGTTGTGTTGTGAAGAGTTCAGTTTAACTGTGTGCTTTTCGATGCTTCAGGATGTATTGCAAAAAAAATTCAGCAATAAATAATTGTTTAGCCCAGTCTAAAGAAAATGTATAGATATGTCAGTTGTAAACGTGTTTATACATCTGGAAATATATCTGACATGAATGTAAATATAGACTCCTAACTGTCCCAGTGTCTGTCCCAAACCCATAGAGGGGGTGAGGAGTAGAAAAGGAAGTATTCAGCACCTGATGGACAGCCACCAAATCTCAAATGTAGCAGTCAAATAGTTAACAAAGAATTCACACCAGAAATAAAACGCAACCAGAGTAATTCAGGGTTACCACAGGTTCTGGAAATCAGGGAATTTCAAACACGTCAGGGAAATATCAGGGAAATTTGGGGAAAAAAAAACTGGAAAAATTTCATTTTTGTCTCAGTAGATAAAATGGTTTGTTTACTGAAGTGTCATGCATCGCTGCTGTCTGGGTGCAGCTGAGTACATGCACCACTTCCCTACCCCCGCTTTACTACGGCTTCACTCCTTCCTACCACTCTGCTCAGCTTGCAGTCAGTGCTGCCACTACTTCTTGCCAATAGCTTAGCAGCTGCCAGGGAGAGGCAGGGAGGCATGAGGAGTGGTTTGCTTGAATCTGATTCTGAGAGACTGTAGATGCGGCGGGCAGAGACGGCCGCCATGTGTGCATGAGTTGTGTGTGAGCGATAGTGTGAATGTGTGTGCGATCTCTTTTCAACATGCCTGTCTGCAGCTCAGCCATCATCTTTATGGTGAGTTGCTACCTTTCCTCATTATTACTGATTCTCAGAGTATTTGAACAATTTATCTGTTGCATGGATAGATCACAGTGGTCTCATTTCATTAACATGTTGCCTGTAGTTCATGAATAGCAGCCACACGTGTGGATTTCCGTGATGGGTTAAAACCGCAGGCCACTTCTACGGGTATCTGTAATGGATCGGGCCTGCCAATTTGAAGTCATTCGGTTCCCACTAATGTGTAGGCCCTGCTTGTCTGATCTAGTTTCACCGATCTGCCTGCAGGCCAGGTCTGTTTCGTGTGGCGTAATGCAGTGAATTTTCATGGTTTATCCATGGACCACACTGTTAATGGTATGCCATGCACTTCTAGTACATTTTGGCACTTCAAAAGTAGTTTGTGTGTTAGAAAGTATGGACAACAAGAAGGAGAAAATTGTCAGTCCCTGGCAGTTTGTATGTTGTGTACTCGTATATTTATTGAAAGAAAAATCACAAAAAACCAGTAAAATAATAGCTGTAATGCAGTGGGTAATAGCTGACAATAATGAACATAGTAGAACCAACATTTTATTGGCAGTCATCTATAGTGTTGGTTTACAAAATTCTTCCCCACCTTGTACACTTCTTCCAGGAGGCTTACTTTTTTCTGAGGTTATTCCTGAAATCAGTGAAGGTATTTTAAATCTGTCTTGTCCAAGGAAATGGGTATGTTTCTCACAAAATGTGTTTCATTTTATTGTAATAAAATAACATCAGTGTCTTAATGAAATGCATATACCATTTGGCTTACTTTCTCCATCTAAAAACAGTTCATTACAAAAGATGTTGATGTTAGTACCTAAGATTTTGCTCACATCAGGGAACACCATCTGCATGCAAGTTTCTTTTAGATATTACCTCATTTGCATTACTGTTTATGTACCGTAGCAGCAAAGACAGATTTACACCTTAATTCTTAACTTACCCTTGAGATCTCAAAATTTGTCAGGAAAAAATGCTAAAACTTGTATGGAAATCAGGGAAATATCAGTGAATTTCACTTGGGGAAACTTGTGGAAACCCTGAAGTTATGTTATTTAACATTATTTTTAAGTCATTTCATCCGTTAACTCATTTCTGGTCTTCCTATTTCTACAGCTGGTATGTAGATACCCCTCTTCTCACGTATTATTTCTGGGAAATGACACATATTACAATTTATATATTGCTATGCTAATTTTCTTTGGCTTTGTGTCCTCTAATGCTGTTACTGTAAAATTCTGTCTTTCAGGAGGTTGCTGGAGTGAAGCATTTCAGACTGAAAGTGCTAAGGGTGTTTTAATACACCACACTGTTGGTGGTATGCCATGCACTTATGCCATTTCAGCAAAGGCAGAGGTGAGGTTTTAACTTGTCTTTCGTGTTTGATTGTCACATTTGAATAATTCCAGGCTAGTTTTGGTTTCTTGCTTCAAGAACACTTTCAGATCAAAACAAAGAAAAATGTATTTTATTTTTCCATGTAATGCATTATAACAGCATTTGTAATGGAGATCAAGATTTTCGTGACACTTGCTCTGGAATAACTTTTTATTGACCATGCAATTATATGGTGGTGGTGGTGGTGGTGGTGGTGGTGGTGGTGGTAGCAATAGTTGTTGTTGTCGTATTCATACATAGATCACTTTTACAAGGCTGTTAGACGTGCTTTGGTGTTACAGAATCAGCACAAAAAGTATGCTACATTGTGGATGCTGTTCTTTCGTGATGGAATATGTATGACATAGTTATGCAGCTATACAAAAAAACATTTGTTAGACTTGGTGATGTGTGCAGTTGGTATCTACTCTTTCCTTTTGGTATCTGGCTCCATTTACTTATCTGCACTAATTCAGTACTTGTTGTGCTTATCATGAACCTTTGTTCCATAACAGGAATTCTTATTTATGGAACACTCATACAACACACAAAATAAATAAATTGCCATTTTAATGTTTGCCATGGCTTTTGTTACCAGTAACTAAGAGTATTACAAATTCATTTGCAAACTATGGAAAACTGTTTAAACATTTCTGTCTCACGTAGAATGGTTTGGTGAGTAAGTATCAAGACTACAAATGTCTGAACCCTGGTCAGTCCTAGAGATTTTTGGTCATTTATTGCTTCTTTTACCCCTGGCAGAACTTGTTATTTGTGAAAAGTGTCAAATTGCTCTGTGATGCTTGTTGCAGGTTATTATAGTCAGTGTTAGCAATATCAAAGATTGTGGATTAACACTTGAAGGTCAGAACAACCTTAACTGTGAAATACAAGGCTTACATACACATACTCTCCTCTGCCTGCTGTCTACAATTTGACCAGTTGATCGGAGATGACACTGTCTGCCTTTTCCTCATTTTTCAGTGTCTTCCACACACTGGTCTGTCTCTGAAGAGATGACCAACAGTATCTGTCACCAGTCTTATCCAATGTGGATGCCAGATTTTGTCATCTCTGCTATGTTGTACCTATTATACTATGACTCTTCAAGGCTGGGGATTGGTTTTTTTTTAACGTCATATTGTAAGATGGATATCCTTGTGGCTCATAATGATAACTTAGTAATATGAGGTGCTTCCATCAATGCCAGAGATTCTCTGATATACAGTGAGTTGTTACTTTTATATTCCATCAAGGACTTTCTATTGCCATATTTCTTTAAGGAATACTTAAAAAATTACTTGTATATATGATGCACAAAATGGAATGCATTCTTTGGTTAGTGTGTAATTTGCCCATCACTAAACTAGTGGCTATACTTGTTTTTTTTTTTTTTTTTAAATACTTCCCCCCATGAACCATGGACCTTGCCGTTGGTGGGGAGGCTTGCGTGCCTCAGCGATACAGATAGCCGTACCGTAGGTACAACCACAACGGAGGGGTATCTGTTGAGAGGCCAGACAAACGTGTGGTTCCTGAAGAGGGGCAGCAGCCTTTTCAGTAGTTGCAAGGGCAACAGTCTGGATGATTGACTGATCTGGCCTTGTAACAATAACCAAAACGGCCTTGCTGTGCTGGTACTGCGAACGGCTGAAAGCAAGGGGAAACTACGGCCGTAATTTTTCCCGAGGGCATGCAGCTTTACTGTATGATTAAATGATGATGGCGTCTTCTTGGGTAAAATATTCCGGAGGTAAAATAGTTCCCCATTCGGATCTCCGGGCGGGGACTACTCAAGAGGATGTCGTTATCAGGAGAAAGAAAACTGGCATTCTACGGATTGGAGTGTGGAATGTCAGATCCCTTAATTGGGCAGGTAGGTTAGAAAATTTGAAAAGGGAAATGGATAGGTTAAAGTTAGATATAGTGGGAATTAGTGAAGTCCGGTGGCAGGAGGAACAAGACTTCTGGTCAGGTGACCACAGGGTTATAAACACAAAGTCAAATAGGGGTAATGCAGGAGTAGGTTTAATAATGAATAGGAAAATACAACGCAGGTAAGCTACTACAAACAGCTTAGTGAACGCATTATTGTGGCCAAGATAGATACGAAGCCCACACCTACTACAGTAGTACAAGTTTATATGCCAACTAGCTCTGCAGATGACGAAGAAATTGAAGAAATGTATGATGAAATAAAAGAAATTATTCAGATAGTGAAGGGAGACGAAAATTTAATAGTCATGGGTGACTGGAATTCGAGTGTAGGAAAAGGGAGAGAAGGAAACGTAGTAGGTGAATATGGATTGGGGCTAAGAAATGAAAGAGGAAGCCGCCTGGTAGAATTTTGCACAGAGCACAACTTAATCATAGCTAACACTTGGTTTAAGAATCATGATAGAAGGTTGTATACATGGAAGAACCCTGGAGATACTAAAAGGTATCAGATAGATTATATAATGGTAAGACAGAGATTTACGAACCAGGTTTTAAATTGTAAGACATTTCCAGGGGCAGATGTGGACTCTGACCACAATCTATTGGTTATGACCTGCAGATTAAAACTGAAGAAACTGCAAAAAGGTGGGAATTTAAGGAGATGGGACCTGGATAAACTGAAAGAACCAAAGGTTATACAGAGTTTCAGGGAGAGCATAAGGGAACAATTGACAGGAATGGGTGAAAGAAATACAGTAGAAGAAGAATGGGTAGCTTTGAGGGATGAAGTAGTGAAGGCAGCAGAGGATCAAGTAGGTAAAAAGACGAGGGCTAGTAGAAATCCTTGGGTAACAGAAGAAATATTGAATTTAATTGATGAAAGGAGAAAATATAAAAATGCAGTAAATGAAGCAGGCAAAAAGGGATACAAACGTCTCAAAAATGAGATCGACAGGAAGTGCAAAATGGCTAAGCAGGGATGGCTAGAGAACAAATGTAAGGATGTAGAGGCTTACCTCACTAGGGGTAAGATAGATACTGCCTACAAGAAAATTAAAGAGACCTTTGGAGAGAAGAGAACCACTTGTATGAATATCAAGAGCTCAGATGGCAACCCAGTTCTAAGCAAAGAAGGGAAGGCAGAAAGGTGGAAGGAGTATATAGAGGGTCTATACAAGGGCGATGTACTTGAGGACAATATTATGGAAATGGAAGAGGATGTAGATGAAGATGAAATGGGAGATACGATACTGTGTGAAGAGTTTGACAGAGCACTGAAAGACCTGAGTCGAAACAAGGCCCCCGGAGTAGACAACATTCCATTGGAACTACTGACGGCCTTGGGAGAGCCAGTCCTGACAAAACTCTACCATCTGGTGAGCAAGATGTATGAAACAGGCGAAATACCCTCAGACTTCAAGAAGAATATAATAATTCCAATCCCAAAGAAGGCAGGTGTTGACAGATGTGAGAATTACCGAACAATCAGTTTAATAAGCAACAGCTGCAAAATACTAACACGAATTCTTTACAGACGAATGGAAAAACTAGTAGAAGCCGACCTCGGGGAAGATCAGTTTGGATTCCATAGAAATACTGGAACACGTGAGGCAATACTGACCTTACGACTTATCTTAGAAGAAAGATTAAGGAAAGGCAAACCTACGTTTCTAGCATTTGTAGACTTAGAGAAAGCTTTTGACAATGTTGACTGGAATACTCTCTTTCAAATTCTAAAGGTGGCAGGGGTAAAATACAGGGAGCGAAAGGCTATTTACAATTTGTACAGAAATCAGATGGCAGTTATAAGAGTCGAGGGACATGCAAGGGAAGCAGTGGTTGGGAAGGGAGTAAGACAGGGTTGTAGCCTCTCCCCGATGTTATTCAATCTGTATATTGAGCAAGCAGTAAAGGAAACAAAAGAAAAATTTGGAGTAGGTATTAAAATCCATGGAGAAGAAATAAAAACTTTGAGGTTTGCCGATGACATTGTAATTCTGTCAGAGACAGCAAAGGACTTGGAAGAGCAGTTGAACGGAATGGATGGTGTCTTGAAGGGAGGATATAAGATGAACATCAACAAAAGCAAAACGAGGATAATGGAATGTAGTCGAATTAAGTCGGGTGATGTTGAGGGTATTAGATTAGGAAATGAGACACTTAAAGTAGTAAAGGAGTTTTGCTATTTGGGGAGCAAAATAACTGATGATGGTCGAAGTAGAGAGGATATAAAATGTAGACTGGCAATGGCAAGGAAAGCGTTTCTGAAGAAGAGAAATTTGTTAACATCGAGTATAGATTTAAGTGTCAGGAAGTCATTTCTGAAAGTATTTGTATGGAGTGTAGCCATGTATGGAAGTGAAACATGGACGGTAAATAGTGTGGACAAGAAGAGAATAGAAGCTTTCGAAATGTGGTGCTACAGAAGAATGCTGAAGATTAGATGGGTAGATCACATAACTAATGAGGAGGTACTGAATAGGATTGGGGAGAAGAGGAGTTTGTGGCACAACTTGACCAGAAGAAGGGATCGGTTGGTAGGACATGTTGTGAGGCATCAAGGGATCACCAATTTAGTATTGGAGGGCAGCGTGGAGGGTAAAAATCTTAGGGGGAGACCAAGAGATGAATACACTAAGCAGATTCAGAAGGATGTAGGGTGCAGTAGGTACTGGGAGATGAAGAAGCTTGCACAGGATAGAGTAGCATGGAGAGCTGCATCAAACCAGTCTCAGGACTGAAGACCACAACAACAACAACAACAACGACAACAACAACAACTTCCAGTTAGAAACTTCCTCATTCCCATGGCAATTGTGAAATAAAAGGAATTTTAAGCTCAGTGTCTGAGGGAACATGAAGGGATTAGATGTTTAATAGTGGTCAAATCACACAGTCTAACTTATGCCACTATTGAATTTTTGCATACAATATTTCTACAGTTGATCTACTCATCTTCTCCAAGTGTTTCAAGTAATGCTGTTGTCTATGCTTGGTGCCTGGACTCCAACCAGGTAGTGATTACATCTAAGGCCTGAAAACCCTGAAGAACAATATGTGCAAAGATAGAATTGCCATCTAACTTGGAGTCCCCAAAACAAATCATCAGTGTGCTATATGATGATTACTTTTCCTCATTTATTGGGGCTTTATCTTATAAAATGGAGGTGCAATAAGTACTTTGCCTCAGTGAAGTCAAACACTGAAAATAAGGATGGAATAACAACAAAAGTAATTATGGCAGATTACTACTCATCATATGGAGTAGGCATTGGGTGGCAAGCAGGCACATTTAAAAGTAGTGTGTTGGGTATTATTAAGCTATCTGACAAAGTCCTTCATCAGATGTAGCAAAAAAAACAAACACACACACACACACACACACACACACACACACACACACACACACTCTGACAAACTCATACAGACTTGCATGCATGACTCATACAGACATGCATGCATGACTCATACAGACATTGCCACTGTCATCTTTTCGCTGTCAGGCCCAATTTTGTTGAACAGTGATCTTGGGCTGAGGTGGATAGTGGGGGGTACAGGAGAGTTGTGGTACCAGGAGGGGAATGATGATGTAGTGCTGCCTGAGGGAGTGTGCAGGGATGTGGCAGGGATAGCATAGAGAGCCTGTTTTTTTTGGTGGGGGGGAGGGGAGGGGAGGGCTGTGGATGTGTTTTGGGAGAAGAGCATAAAAGGTGTGTTTGAGGTATGAGTGGAGGTAGCAAAATGCATAAAAGCAAGTGGAGGACAAGGCCTAGCAAAGGTTGAAGCCAGAGGGATTGCTGGGATAAAGGAAATGTTGCAAGGAGAGTTCCAACCTGCACAATTCAGAAAAGTTGTGTTGGTAGCGTGGGCTGTGGAGCTGTTGTTGAAGCTTAAAATACTCTGTTGCTGCATCATGCTCAGCAACTGCTGTCTTTTAGCCACAGTTTGGTGTTGGCCATTCACTTGGACAGACAACTTGCTAGTGGCAGAAAAAAAAGTTGGCATTGCCAAAAACCATTAAACCAGGCAGAAGAAAACATGATAAATAACATATCAAAATACCAGTTTGATTTCCATAGTCTTTTGTGACTTTGTAAATGTATTTTTTATTTATTTAATTGCTACTCATCACAAAAGCGTTTTAGAAGCTCATGTTGAGACTCTGCATGCAATGAAAGTAACCAGTAGTTACCATGACTGAAGTATGATAACCATTCTGACACACATTTTGTTGTATGCAGCATAACATCATTTACATTAAATAATACTAAATAATTTATATTGTAGTGACACTGATTATTCATATGATTTAGTATATATGACCTTTGCATCATGTGTGTTTCTTTTTATTAAAATACTTCTACTGTCTCACTGAATATGGAGATCTTCATATTTCTGTTGTGAGGTAATATATGTGAATGTCCTGTAGCCATGTATTAATCTGAGCAACTGCCCATGCTGCTATATTTCTTGCATGTTTGTCCTTTAAGTCTAATACATTCAAATTTTATGTTGTTTTAGGAAGGTGTAAATGTGAGTCATATGGTTCAGTTTGACCCTAATGGAAATGGGAAAGAATTGTGGGAAGATCTGCAACAGCATTGTGAACTCACTTCTCTCTCTGACAGAAGTGAAGAAACAAGTAAGAGCAAATATAAATGGATTGGTTTTGTGCATGAATCAGCTATGTTTTCTCTTTTGTTTCATTAGGTGCTTTTTCAACTAATGTGGCTTTTATCACAAGCTATCCATTTTTTTCTTTCACAGTATGATTAAATTGATGCAGTGGACTTCATTTTATTCAGTTTTGGATTAAGGTTACTTTCTGACTTAAATTAAGATTGTTAGAAAAGTTCAAATACCTTTTGATTTTGCAGAACCTTGTTAGGAAAGGTTACCAAAAAAGGGAGTTGAAATGGGATCTCTCTTCGACCAGTAAATTACAGTTTCTGGTTTCTGTAACTCAGTAACACAGCATAAAAAAATAAATATATAAGTGGTTCTTATAAAGACAATTCTTTACCCCGCTGGTTTATGTGTGTAATTTTATCACATTCAATAAAATGCCATAAAAAAGTCTTTAAATAAGCTCAAGTTATCTCTGCCATGGGTTACATTGATTCATCTTAGTGTCACTATAAAATGGTGAATTTGCACCCTTTCTACATTTTCTGCCACTTTGGCAAAGGTCAGCACAAAGGCTACAGTCAACATCAACCTGACAGTAGCCTGCTTAACTGCACAGAAACTGACGCAAATGACAGCTACATGCTACATACTGAACTAACAAGGGGATGTTCCAATCTGACATGTCGAAGCCTACCCTGAAAATTTTCACACAAGAATACATTAAAAGAAATGAATTGTCAAAATTTTAGCATGCTAAGGCATGCCACAAGTATGTGTAAAAAATGATAAAGTTACTCATTTTTGCCTCACAAAGAACCAATTATAACATCAGTTTGTACAGCCCTTCCTACATGGCAAAAACATTGGAAAATTAGGAGACACAGCCGTGATGAGAGAACATATCACCACATAGTGCAAAGTCCAAAGTACATATATGTTAATTTTAAGCACTTGAACCATACCAGAACTGTCTCAAATCATAAATTTTATGAATAACTTGCAGTTCATATTGACAGCTAAACTATTGCAAATGTGACTGTTACACAGTTGACTACCAGAGGACAAAGAAGAAAAAAAAAATTTATGCGATGTATGATGATACATTACAGAGACTTCTGTCAATCGGACTTCAGTTTGTAGACATTACATATTTTATAACAGTTCCTTCAGGACAATTCTTGTGCTAATTTTTGAATAATGTATGTTTGGCTAACTGTGTAGCAGTTCCTTGTTTATTCACTGTAATTATCACAAAATATGAAGTACCGAGCGAGGTGGCGCAGTGGTTAGACACTGGACTCGCATTCGGGAGGACGACGGTTCAATCCCGCGTCCGGCCATCCTGATTTAGGTTTTCCGTGATTTCCCTAAATCACTCCAGGCAAATGCTGGGATGGTTCCTTTGAAAGGGCACGGCCGACTTCCTTCCCCATCCTTCCCTAATCCGATGAGACCGATGACCACGCTGTCTGGTCTCCTTCCCCAAACCAACCAACCACAAAATATGAAGTGTCCATCGGGTGATTAAAACAAACATTTTTCTGACACCAGGCACATCTGATAAATAAAAAAAATTACTGCATTAAGGCACTTTACAGAAATTACTAGTTTTTTTTTGTATAGAATTAAGTTGGAGTAAGAAAATGTCATGGCCATTGTTCTACATACTGTGCTACATAGCAGGGATATTTGATCTGATTTGTAAAATGTGATGACACAAACTGATAATGCAGAAATGACTGATTTGACAGTACTGTTCCACTGATAAACCTGAAATGAGAAAGGGCTATCAAAAATTGTTGTCTGACAATTTTCTGAAAAATGCATTATGGTGTTGAAAAATATTTTTATCAAGAGAATGAATCACACTATTAGTTCTGGGTGGAATCTACATTATACTAACAGTCCTTTCATCATTGTCTTGAAGGCAGATGTGGTGTTATGTCCAGGCCAAGAGATTGCAAAGACAGTGAGTTATGCATATGGTAAAAGACATTCTGTATGTAACATTGAAAATTCTTCTCTCCCATTTTTCCAGGTTTTGCTATGTAGATACAAAATTTTTGCAAGTGAACAATCCTTTCATTAATTTTTGTTTCTGTTTCTGAATACAGGTATAAAGCTGCAGAAAACCGCAATCTACTAACACTTATGACTGGAATTGTTGTATACAAACGGGTCATACCATTCATAGACTGCACAAGCTCAAAATCATAAAGTGCAGTTTCCAGGCAGTTCTCGCATGGAAGCTGACTGACTGAGGGAATAACAGAAGCTTCATCGTCATATTAGCTGTGAATTTCTCCATAGTAATACATGTTAATGACATCTCCTCTACACATTTATTTGGGGGGCAAACTTCGTAATTGAAAGACTTTCTTTTCCATATAATTTCCTAAATCTATTTAACCAGGTTGAAGAAGCCTGGAAATTAGTAATGTTCATCTCATTGCAGTTAAGAGAGTCCAGTCTTGTAGATCTCTCTCGGTAAAGGTGCATTGACTCTCCCAAAAAGTTCTAAATCTTGTGAGTTTCATTGTGGCACATATTTCATACTTCTCATAAATCTTTATTCCATTATAAAATTTGTCTTCAGATTTTATGAAATGAAACCAACTTTGCACGCTGCTTAAACTTGTTTTTTCTCCCTCCTACATGTAACCAAAAGATTTGCAGCCTTTTCTTTGCACATTTTCTTTGGGCTAGAAAGTTACTGTATTTCATTTCTGGACGTTAAAGCATAACAGTGGTTGTCCGGACCACAATTCGCAGAATCGTCAGTTATTTCCTGTGTCTTCTAATGTTTCCACATCAGTCGAATGATTGTCAAGAAATTAATTAATAAATGACACACATGTAGGTCTGCAGGTTAAATGATGATGGCGTCCTTTTGGGTAAAATAATCCCTCATTTGGATCTCCAGGCAGGGACTATTCAGGAGGATATCACCATCAGGAAAATTAAAACTGGCATCCTACGGACTGGACTGTGGAATGTTACATCATTTAATCAGGCAGATAGGTTAGAAAATTTAAAAAATGAAATGGCTATATTGAAGTTAAGTGTAGTGGGAATTAGTGAAGTTCAGTGGCGGTAGGAACAGAATTTCTGGTCAGATGAAGCAGGTTATAAATACCAAATCAAATAGAGACTAAGCAGGAGTAGGTTTAATAATGAATAAAAAAAAATAGGAACACTGAGAAGCTACTATAAACAACATAGTGAATGCATTATAGCAGCCAAGATACACATGAAGCCCACACCCACCACAGTAGTAAAAGTTTACATGCCAGCTGGCTCTACAGTTGATGAGGAGATTGAAGAAATGTATGATGAGGTAAAAATAAATTATTTGGATAGTTAAAGGAGACAAAAATTTGATAGTGATGGGTGATTGGATTTTGGTATTAGGGAAAGGAAGAGGAGGAGAAATAGTAGGTGAATATGGACAGGTGGAAAGGAATGAAACAAGAAGCCGTCTCATAGAATTTTGCACAGAGCATAGTTTAATCATTACTAACACTTGGTTTAAGATTCATAAAAGAAGGTTGTATACATGGAAGAGACCTAGAGATGCTGGAAGGTTTCAGATTGATTATACACTCCTGGAAATTGAAATAAGAACACCGTGAATTCATTGTCCCAGGAAGGGGAAACTTTATTGACACATTCCTGGGGTCAGATACATCACATGATCACACTGACAGAACCACAGGCACATAGACACAGGCAACAGAGCATGCACAATGTCGGCACTAGTACAGTGTATATCCACCTTTTGCAGCAATGCAGGCTGCTATTCTCCCATGGAGACGATCGTAGAGATGCTGGATGTAGTCCTGTGGAACGGCTTGCCATGCCATTTCCACCTGGCGCCTCAGTTGGACCAGCGTTCGTGCTGGACGTGCAGACTGCGTGAGACGACGCTTCATCCAGTCCCAAACATGCTCAATGGGGGACAGATCCGGAGATCTTGCTGGCCAGGGTAGTTGACTTACACCTTCTAGAGCATGTTGGGTGGCACGGGATACATGCGGACGTGCATTGTCCTGTTGGAACAGCAAGTTCCCTTGCCGGTCTAGGAATGTTAGAACGATGGGTTTGATGACGGTTTGGATGTACCGTGCACTATTCAGTGTCCCCTCGACGATCACCGGTGGTGTACGGCCAGTGTAGGAGATCGCTCCCCACACCATGATGCCGGGTGTTGGCCCTGTGTGCCTCGGTCGTATGCAGTCCTGATTGTGGCGCTCACCTGCACGGCGCCAAACATGCATACGACCATCATTGGCACCAAGGCAGAAGCGACTCTCATCGCTGAAGACGACACGTCTCCATTCGTCCCTCCATTCACGCCTGTCGCGACACCACTGGAGGCGGGCTGCACGATGTTGGGGCGTGAGCGGAAGACGGCCTAACGGTGTGCGGGACCGTAGCCCAGCTTCATGGAGATGGTTGCGAATGGTCCTCGCCGATACCCCAGGAGCAACAGTGTCCCTAATTTGCTGGGAAGTGGCAGTGCGGTCCCCTACGGCACTGCGTAGGATCCTACGGTCTTGGCGTGCATCCGTGCGTCGCTGCGGTCCGGTCCCAGGTCGACGGGCACGTGCACCTTCCGCCGACCACTGGCGACAACATCGATGTACTGTGGAGACCTCACGCCCCACGTGTTGAGCAATTCGGCGGTACGTCCACCCGGCCTCCCGCATGCCCACTATACGCCCTCGCTCAAAGTCCGTCAACTGCACATACGGTTCACGTCCACGCTGTCGCGGCATGCTACCAGTGTTAAAGACTGCGATGGAGCTCCGTATGCCACGGCAAACTGGCTGACACTGACGGCGGCGGTGCACAAATGCTGCGCAGCTAGCGCCATTCGACGGCCAACACCGCGGTTCCTGGTGTGTCCGCTGTGCCGTGCGTGTGATCATTGCTTGTACAGCCCTCTCGCAGTGTCCGGAGCAAGTATGGTGGGTCTGACACACCGGTGTCAATGTGTTCTTTTTTCCATTTCCAGGAGTGTATAATGATTAGACAGAGATTTATGAACCAGGTTTTAAATTGTAAGACATTTATAGAGGTGATATGGAGTCACCATCTGTTGGTTATGAATTGTAGATTAAAGCTGAAGAAATGGGAAAAAATAAGGTAGGAAATTCAGGAGATGGGACCAGGATAAGTGAAAAAGTCTGAGGTAGTTGAGAATTTCCAAGATGGATTAGGTAACATTTGACTAGAACAAGGGAAGGGAATACAGGAGATGATGAGTGGATAGGTTTAAGAGATCAATTAGTGAAGGCAACAGAGTATCAAATAGGTAAAAATACAGGACATAGAAGAAATCCTTTGATAATGCAAGAGATATTGAATTTAATTGATGAAAGGAGCAAATTTAAAAATACAGTAAATGAAGCAGGTGAAAGGGAATACAAACTTTTAAGAAATAAGATTGCAAGGTAGTGCAAAATGGCAAAGCAGGAATGGCTGGAGAACAAATATAAGAATTTAGAACCATATTTCACTAAGAGAAAGATAGATACCACGTACAGGAAAATTACAGGTTTTTGAGGAAAAGAGAAGCAGCTGTTTGAATGTCAAAAGCTCAGACGGAAATCCAATCCTAAGCACAGAACTGAAAGTTGAAAGTGGAAGGAGTATGTAGAAGGTTTATACAAGGGAGATGCGCTTGAAGACAATGTTATAAGAAGGGAAGTGGATACAGATGAAAATGAAATGGGAGATGTGATACTGTGAGGGGAATTTGACAGAGCTCTGAAAGTTCTAAGTCAAAACAAGGCCCCAGGGGTAGACAATATCTCATCAGAACTACTGATAGCCTTGGTAGAGCCACACTTGACAGAACTACTCCATCTGGTGTGTATGATATATGAAATAGGCGAAATACCCTCAGAATTCAAGAAGCATGTAGTATTTCAAATTTCAAAGAAAGCAGTTGCTGACAGTTTCATAAGTAATGGTTGCAAAATACTAAAATGAATTCTTTACAAGAACAAAAAAATATTGTGAAAACCAACCTGAGGGAAGATTCTGGAGAAATATAGGAACATGTGAGGCAATACTGTCCCTATGACTTATCCTATAAAATAAGTTAAAGGGAAGGCAAACCTATGTTTATAGCATTTTTAGACTTAGAGAAAGCATTTGACATTGTTGACGGGAATACTCTCTTTGAAATTCTGAAGGTAGCAGGAGTAAAATACAAGGAGCAAAAGGCTCTATATGACTTGTACAGAAATTAGATGGCAATTGATGGCAGTTATAAGAATTGAGGGGCATGAAAGGGAAACAGTGGTAGAGAAGGGAGTGAGACAGGATTGTAGCCTATCCCTGATGTTATTCAATCTGTACATTGAACAAGCAGTAATGGAAACCAAACAAGAATTTGGAGTAAGAATTAAAGTTCAGGGAGAGGAAATAAAAATAATTCTGTCAGAGACAGCAAATGAGTTAGAAGAGCAGTTCAATGGAATGGACAGTGTCTTGAAAGGAAGGTGTAAGATGAATGTGAACAAAAGCAAAACAAGAATAATTGAATGTAATCAAATTAAATCAGGTGATGCTAAGGGAATTATGCATAAGATTAGGAAATGTGACAATTAAAGTAGTAGATGAGTTTGCTATTTGGGCAGCAAAATAACTGATGAAGGCTGAAGAAGAGATGATATAAGTGTAGACTCACGATGACAAGAAAACCAGTTCTGAAGAAAAGAAATTTGTTAACATCAAATACAGATTTAAATGTTTCGATGTCATTTCTGAAGGTATTTGTCTGGAGTGTAGCCTTATACCGAAGTGAAATGTGTACAATAAGCAATTCAGATAAAAAGTGAATAGAAGCTTTTGAAATGTGGTGCTACAGAAGAATGTTGAAGATTAGATAGGTTGATCACATAACTAATGAGAAGGTACTGAATCGAATTGGGAAGACAAGAAATTTGTGGCACAACTTGACCAAAAGAAGGGATCAGTTAATAGGACATGTTCTGAGACTTCGAGGGATCACAAATTTAGTATTGGAGGGAAGTGTGGGGGTTACAAATTGTGGAGGGAGACCAAGAGATGAATACAGTTAGTAGATCCAGAAGAATGTGTGTTGTAGTAGTTATTCAGAGGTGAAGAGTCTCGCATAGGATTTTCTTTAGACTGAAAACTACAACAACAACAACAACAACAACAACAGTTCTTCAGGAGAAGTAGGTGATTTCAGTTGCATACCGCATTCTTCATATTTCATCGCTGCAAGGTCGAAAACATTGATTGGATTCCATGATAGTGTGAAACTCTGTAACCTGCACAAAGACAGAAGCTATTAGCAGCCACTGGTAATTGTTACGATTTTTTAAAAATTTTAAAATTCGCAAATTATGATAATGTTGTACTGTGTTATTTGTTTACTAATGTGCAGTCAACTAAGACTATGTGCCCTCTATGTTGTGCACACTCTGTCTGCTACAGCTATTGGCAGAGGTGTACAATTTGCCAACTGCCAGGCAGTTTTAGGCATTTGTTAAAAAATTACTTAGCAGCTAAAACTTTGACATTGTGATTCCTCTGGTGTATTCTTCTTTTATAAAAAATTTGATCATACCTGATGGACTGTAAGAAACAAGAAAGACAGACTCGCACCCAAGTTAAGCAAGGATTGTAATTTGTGACCAATTGGCTAGCCTGAGTACTCAAGATAATCAGTCAAGGAATTAGTGTTTGTCAGCACAATACTGAGTAAAAAGCTTTCCAGAAGAATAAATTCCAAACACACCCAGCTATCTCTGCCCATGGCACATAACTAGCACATGCAAAAAGCTACAGTTTGGGTATCGCATAATTGAAATTTTTGATTTCGATTCTGGTGTACATGATCTGTGTCATATGTTATTAATTTTGTTTCAACTTGTCAGAAATGTTGTGACTGCATGCTTCTTCATTCCAAAATGGTTTTAGTGCTATAATTCTGTAAAGGTGTCAGGTTGCACACTATAACTAGCTGCTTAAACACTTGCTTGACAGGGCAGCATTATAATAGAAATGTGGCAACAAAGTAAGAAGTGACCAATAACATTTATTACGACTATGTTACAAAATGATGCATTACTTTGGCACAGTTTGATAAATGACACTTGATGTCCTAAACCCAATACAATCAAATCTGACTGACTTTGCTGTCTCTTGGCAGTCTACGAGATTTTCAGTACAACTGAATGTAATTGTGCAGACACTTAGTTAATGATCCTATTTCTCCATAGATAGCGACTGCTTCATCAGAATGTGACCATATCAACATAACTTGTAGAAGAACTGTGTTCCATTGTTTAATTGCACGAGCTGTGCTAAGTTGGCTGCAGGAACTGAAGTGAATTGTCTAACTGCAAGATTGTAAGTGTGAGTGTTTGTGCAGTGCATCATATTTTTGCCTGTCAGTGGAGAGATTTCCATCTCTGCCAGTACAAGGTGGAAGCAGTGTAGTTGATGGAAACCAGCACTCACTTTAGTGATGGGTAACGTCATTGGTGGACTAGTGCCGTGCACAGATAGACATGGCATGGAAGCAGAAAGTGGTCTGAATTTGAGGATGCCATCTGATGACTGGTGCTCAGAACTGAGGGTTGCCTAGCCAGTGGTTGTGCCTGTGTGTTGGCGGCCTCTCGGGTTTTTGTTATGCACCCCAACTTTTTAGATTTCAGGAACAAACAGAGATGAACGATATCAAAATTTCTTAGAATTTATGGTCATAGCTTGTGAAAGATGATTCTTTAATCTGGTGGTTACATATTTCTTACACTGCTCAACAATGTAACAGAGTGCATCTTATTTTGTGACTAAAGCACAGTTTTCCATTTAATTGAAGATGTAGTGTGTCATTAGCAATATAACTCCGTCCTTAAAAACATGATTATAATACAAAGGTTAAAAAATCTCTGCAAAGCCTTCCTGGCCTTCATATTAGTACTATAGGGTGTCATATTCATGGATGATAACATGTGTAGTTAACAAATTGGCAAAGTGCAGTACATGAAAAAAATTATGTACTGTTATGGGACATTAAGTATTTGACTGGTTATGTTCTTTTAGGGTTTTTATAAACACACACACACACACACACACACACACACACACACACACACACACACACACACACACACACAATCTCATGATATTATTACAGTGCCATAACCAGTTTCGACCAGCCAGTGGCTATTTTCAGACTAAATGCATGTATTCCAAACACTTTCCATCGCATTGTCAACAATACATAGTAAAAATATAAAAATAATCAGTTAAAGATGGTGTGCCTTTTTAAATGTTTTTACATAATGGCAGACCTTATTACATTCATTGTTATTACCAGGTTTAGATGTTTGTTCTGCATGAATTTATAACAAGACTTACTACCATCTTCATGTCGCAGTTCATGATACCCTTATCACTTTCCCACCTACAGCACTATGGTGGGCAGTTGGAGTCATACCCTTGTGACTAATTCACTGCTGTGCTATCACTGGCTTGAATACATCTTCACACCACACCCTCAGTATGCCCAAGCACATGGCCCCCTGTGTTGCTAAGAAGGTATGCACTACCTATGTTTGTTGTTTACCATGCTGGAATGGGGCAAGTTGAATGTTGCAGAAACCCATTTGCATCTGCAGGTGGTAAGCCAGAGACCACTCATTAAACACTGCTGACGATAATTACAATTTGTGACAAAATTGAGGTCGTGTCAAAAGTTAACCTCATTCCCTTGTGCCAGTTGTCAGTTTTCTTCCTTTGAGATTAATCACAGCTCACCATTGTGGCTCCTCATCTGATTGTCAGTATTTGTGTCAGATGATTTGTACTTCATAGTCTGAGATATGTAATGTACATTGAGAGATCAATGCCATCTTTACAAAACTTGGAACCTTGCTCTTGGCATGCTGATGGTGTATTGCTCCTCGCATACTGGTGGTGTAGTATGAACTTAGAGGTGAATCCAGTGATGATGCGACACTGACAGACAATGGCATGATTCCAGTGCATTGAAGATGAAGATGGTGCTTGGGACAAACAGTCATTAGCAAGTAGCCTCGAGGACAGCTGTAACACTCCAATTGGAGTGGGATTACATAGACAGAAGTATGTCTTGGTGTACCATAGTGCTCCTTAAATTTTAAATGCTCCCTTTTGGGCTGTTAGGCAGTTATGCCACTAACTACTGTCAAGAGAACCTGTGAATTATTGTGCTTCTTATGGGACAATGTAAAAAACAATAACTGAACACTGCAATTCAGTATAAATATTAAATGATAAGAAACCTAGAGGACCTAGTAGGAGGCTGTGGGGTACAAGCTCTGTCTGACAATTAGGACAGACAGTCCAGCCACAGCAACCCAGTAGCGAGTAGTTACTTGCCACCCCACTGTTAAATATATTTTTATTATTGAACTTGCATCCTATGATGAGCTATTATTTTTACTACAGATCTGTGTTCAGCATATAAAAACACCCCAGCAGCTAGAGTCCCCTCCTCATGTGAGCAGTAGTACAAGAGATGTTAGCAGTTTGTTGATATTTTAGTGAAATTGAGATCCACTATAGCTGAAAGTTACCCATTATGAGGGATTAGTTGTAGATTATGTTCATGGGGTTGGTGCCATGTTGTGATCAGAGTAGTAGTTTTTTTGGTTATTCATTTTTCTTTTAATTTTTTGTGATATCATTGTAGATTATCTAGTTAGTATCAGCTGGATGGGTGTTCAAAGTTATTAATGGGATTGTGTAAGTCAAACTGAGGTCTTTCAGACTTGTAGCCCCAGATGTAGAAAAATTCATGTGGGTACAGTTTTATGGATAGGTAGACACACTTTGCATTGAAGAGAAAGCAAGTGATCTCCTTTTTACAGAAAATTCAGGGAGCCAGTAGATACCCAAATGCAACACTGGAAAACTATTTAATGTTTCACTATGCAAACACTTCATAAGTACAAGATTTGGCAGATCATGACAGTCTACAAGTGTTTTGTATACGGTCTGCACCTGTTGCATATATAACATGAAGGATCCATATTAGGGGAGTTATTTGACAGTAAAGCTGTGCTGAATCCATACCACTTGATTTTCTTATTTACTCAAAGTGACAAGAGTGGCACTCAGAACAGATGTGTATATATACATTATGTTTCTTCCTATAAACAACCAAGTGGCATCACTTACACATTTTGAACAGTTATGGTAATGTTTTATAAAATTTATGCAGCTTTGTATTGCGTTGTTCCGAGTAAGAACTGGCGTTTTACTGCAAGAATATATCAGCTGTTGATCATAGATAATGTTTCCAAATTAAAACACTATGCCATTATCCACATCTTGATAAACAGATTTTAGTGAAAAATGTGGATGTTATGGCTAGGCATAGTGTTTTACTGTTCTGCATAAGTTATGCAGAATGTATTGCATATATATAGCATAGTTTCAAAGTAACTGAGGCAGACATTTATAAGGAATTAAACAAGACTAGTAAATAAACTGCAGTCCACAAGCCTTGTGTAACTGTTAAGACCCACCCAGCATATTCCAAAACATCCTTTGGTTAACAAGTATTCATAAGAAATTGGCAATGTTTAGCTGATCAGAACTGGTATAGCCATGACACAGTTTATGTGAGAATGAATTTTTTCCACTTTGCAGCAGGGTGTGCTTTTATATGAAACTTCTGTGCAGATTAAAACTGTGTAGTGCTCCAGGGCTCAGACATGTGATCTCTGTCTTCCATTGGCAAGTGCTCTACTGACAGAGCTTCTCATGCATGAGTCATGACCTGTCCTCACAGCTTTAGAGCACTTGCCCATGAACTGCAAAGGTCCCAGGTTTGAGTCCTGATCCAGCACTCAGTTTCAATCTGTCAGAAAGTTTCATACCAGCACACACTTGGCTGCAAAAAATGAAAAATTCATTCCATAAACATCCCCCTGCTGTGGTTAAGACATGTCTCTGTTGTATCCTTTCTTGTAGGAGTGCTAATCCTGCAGCTTATGCAGGATAACTTCTGTGGAGTTTGCAGGTAGGATATGAGGTTCCGGCAGAAGTATTAGGATGGGTCATAAGTCAGGAAGCCTGTGAAAGGCAAAGATCCGAGGTTCAAATCCCAGTCTGGCAGATAGTTTTAATCTGCCAGGGAGTTTCAGTTCATGTGAGCATAGACAGAAATGAATTTCATAGTTACAGGTAATGTCCTCACTGCCAGCAATATGAGAAGTACGTACAAAATCTTTTGACAATTGTATACTATCTGAAACTGATGACATACTCCTATCATACAGTGTATGCTTTAATGGTTAGTGTTTATTGAGATTAAAACTCCTGGAGTGAGAGTCCATGGCTGAGGTATAAAACTGTTTCCTGACATTTCATTACTGACTGCATAATACTTTCGAAGATGTCCCGACAGTTGAACACAGAACATCAGGAAAAAGTTTTATACCAGCTCCAGCCTCTCAGACTGGAAGTTTTAATTGAAGTCATGTACCACACCATAATATTAGTTATGAATATGATATGTGGAATGTAAACTTACTATGATAAGGAGAAAATTTCTTTGTGTTACACAGATGTGGCATTGATAACAATAAAATTTGTTTTGTTATCTTAATACATTTTGCACAGTAAACACAAAGATAATCTTCCAAGGCAGTTTTGTGTATATGACTTTTTAAAGAATTCTTGTTGGGTGTGTGTTTCATTCGAATGGATCAACAGAAATTAGTGCCGTCATCAAATTCTGGCCAATTAAGCCCGAAACATGGCTCTTTATTTCTTGAAGTTTTTCCCCCCTGATGGATTGCACAAAACTGCAGCCACACAAGCACACACTGTGTGGTATTAGATAATTGAAAGTTGAAGTTGAATGCAGTAGCTGGTTCTACTGGCATATTTAAAGAAAGATTACAGTATGTCTTATACATAGAATTAAGTCAGAGAATGATATTTGCTGCATTTGTTGACTCCTGACCAAAATCAAATTTCTGAGCAATTTTTGAACTGTTTTTAGAGGAAGCCAACTGATTTTGCACACCAATCAGTTACATTGAATGAGATATAGTCTTGATGCAAGAAATGAAACAGCAGTCAAAGTAGTGAGTGAGTGGAAGCCAGAAGGGGTACACAAAAAAGGCAAAGTTGATTTCCTTAATGAGAATGGTTTTAGCCACCATTTTTCCAGTTATAAAAAGTGTTCTCCTTGCTGATTAACTCTGAAGCATAAAACAGTAACTGCTGAATACTGTGAAAGTCTTTTGTTCCAACTGCATCAGGAAACACATTACACAGAGATTCTACTGAAAAAGAAGATAATTCTCCACAAATGTATTTAGTCAGGGGAAACAAAGAAATCTGAGTATGAATTGCTGGAAACATACATGTAAATGAATGTATGGCTAGATAAAGTTTAGAATCCTACCAAAAAATTCTGTAAACATTGTGTTGTATAATTTGCCCAGTGACTCTTTCTTCAAGTAGTGTGTGTGTGTGTGTGTGTGTGTGTGTGTGTGTGTACAAAAGGGGTGGGGGGGGGGGGTGGGGGGTAGAGTTTCTTCACTGAAGGTCTGTTCCATACATTTCCATTCTTCAAATTTATCACTGTATGGCAAAGGAAAGAGTAAAACTTCTGGAAAGTTATTAAGTAAGTTTAAGTGTGTACCAAAGTGGTGACTACAAGGTGTTACAATACAGTAGACAAGCTGCCAGTTAAAAGACAGAAACTTCTTGCTAGACTGGGATCACAAAAACAGTTAAAGTAGAGACAGCTATGTGTTACGATGTTGTTGTTGTTATTGTTGTTGAAGCATGGGTTTAAAGAAGTTGAAAAAGGGGTAGAGGGTTTTTTTCCTTGTAATTCAGTGACACTGGAGTAAAGTGCTACACATCCACATTAATGAATGTAATTTGTCCATCCTAGCCACAGCTTAGGTACATCTCTCTTCCTTGCATCTTTACTTGCAATGTTATCTTCCTTTCTTAATCTTGGGTTCTAAGATGTGTTACTTATAACTGATATTAAATATTTTAGAGAAAGGAAAACAATTGGCTTCTGCAGTATGTGCAAAGACCACAGTTCCAAAATGTGAGTCCAGGGAAGTGGAATTTGCCCTTGTCTGGGATATGCCAAAAATACATTTCCATGGAAAGGCCAAGGAATACTACAGGTAAGATTAATATTGTGTTGTTCTACTTTATTCTCTATTGCTCTCACTTTCTTATACACAGTGGGTGACAAATACACTGAAACATTTCGAAATTAGACGACTGTCATTCACAAACTTTATTCTTAATTTAGTGATGTATCCTGAAAAAGAAAAAAAAGTATGATTATAGACATAGATTGCGAGGTAGCAAATGGAAAATAATAGCCTGTAAGTCATGTTAAATGATCTATTATGAGAAGAGAGTTTGTAGCAAGACATGTAGAGCTCCTTAGTTAATAAATTTCAAAATGATGACAAATACTTAATAACTTGGAGACTGGCTTACACATATCAGGAGAAATATTTTAAAGAAACTGAGCTGGTGCAGTCAGTGCATGAGAAATTTTTTAATCATTGAAAATCTGGCATAGTTTCCATAATGTAGACTTCAGTGTCATATAACTCAAAGTTGTAGTTTTAGACAAGCTGTAGTTTTCCTTAACAGTACCTTTATAGTCAATTGCATGAGAACGTTTTAAAAGACTTAAGTAAGTACTGAAAATCACACATCGTGCAATATGTGCATGACTCATGATCTCGCCTCACATCTTTACTTCTGTCAGTTCTCTTTTATCATCCAAACTTCACTCTGACTCCTGGAAGCACTTGCCTACAAAACGTAAAGGTCCCAGCTTAAAGTCTATGTCTGACACACAGTTTTAATGTGCCTGGAGTTCTCATATCAGCACACACTCTGTAGAGATACTTACTTGGTTTTTGTATTGTCTCCTCAGTAGTCCACTTTTGATTGCCACAGAACTGAAAGTCTTAAGTGAGTGCTCAACTGTGTTTTGCTCAAAGGTGTAAATAACAACACAATTCCTATTGAACTAACAAACACATTTATTTGTCATTAAGTTTTATTATTAGTAGGCTTTGGTAGATTTTAGCCTGGACATCTCTGATTTTTCAGAACTGTCCAAGGTAATGTCAAAGATTGTAAAAAATGTCAAGCATTTGAGAATGCTATGACTGGTAAGGATTTTTTTAAAAAATTTTAGATGTAATATTTTCAAACCAACTCTTACAGCCATGCCATACTCGGGCGACCGCAGAGCAAGCACTGAAGTTGATGGGAAGTCATGGCTACTGCATCCACAACTACCTTTCACTAGGTCATTTGAAAACACAAAGGGCAAAATGTTTATATTGTTTTTGTGTGCGCTGGTGTACACATTTTTGGTCATTTCATCTTCATCTTGTGTGTCATCATTTAGCAATGGGCAAAAGAAAGTGTGTGTTTAATATTAACCTGCAACAGGAATACAAATTTTTGAATTAGTGTAATGACAGTAACAATGAACGTGTTTGTTGCACATAGTGTACTGGAGAATTTTGTGCCACACGTAAAAGAGAGGGTGATTTTAAAGACGATGTGAAAACAGCCATAGATAGGAATGCTATTAATGCTACTGTTTCACCAAACATAAGAAGTTTTCTTAATACCAAAGATGAGAATAGCAGTGATCTGGTGTGTTCTGTTATAGAGGGTACATTTTCATACCACGTTGCTAGACTTGAACTCATTTTCAAAACATCAGACTGCACATCTAATGTGGTTAAGAATTACATGACCCAAAATTTTCTCTTGCTGGAACTAAACCCGAGGCAATTACTGTTATGTCTAGTGAAAAATTCAACTGAATAAATTAAGTTTAATGTTTTGGAGGTGACGGAATCCCACATCTAACTGACAAACCAGGGACTCCCAAGATACAACTTGGCAAACAAATGGTAATGAGATGGGGGAGCTATTAATATCAATGGGGGCTACTCTGGGAAGAAGGTAGAGCTGGCAGAGGCTGCAAGTAAGATGGGGCTGGACATTTGAGCTGTTAGTGACATTCGGGTAAGGGGTGAGAAAGAAGTGGAAGTGGGAGAATACAAGGTCTACCCATCAGGAGTCAAAGCAGGAATAGCACAATGGGGTGTAGGGCTTTACATCAGGAAAGAAATGGAACCCAGCGTAGTTGCAATAAGGTATGTAAACGAACGACTGATGTGGATAGATTTGACAGTGTCTAGCAAGAAAATTAGGATTGTGTCAGTATATTCGCATTGTGAAGGGACAGATCAAGATAAGATGGATAGTTTTTATGAGGCACTCAGTGATGTAGTTGTTAGAGTAAAGGACAAGGATAGTGTTCTGCTCATGGGTGATTTTAATGCCAGGATTGGAAATCGAACAGAAGGGTATGAAAAGGTTATGGGTAAATTTGGAGAGGATATGGAGGCCAACGGGAAACAACTCTTGGATTTCTGTGCCAGTATGGGCTTAGTAATCACAAACTCCTTTTTTAAACATAAGAACGTTGGTATTCTTGGGAAGGCAGGGGAACCAGACCTCTAATTGACTATATAATAACAGATCAGGAATTCAGGAAGGCTGTGAGGGACACACGTGTATTCAGGGGATTCTTTGATGACACTGATCACTATCTAATCTGCAGTGAAATTGGTATTGTGAGGCCGAAAGTGCAGGAGGTCAGGTCCATATGTAGGAGGATAAGAGCGGAGAAACTTCAGGATAAGGAAATCGGGCACAAGTACATGACAGCGATCTCAGAAAGGTACCAGTTAGTTGAATGTAGTCAATTACAGTCATTGGAAAAGGAATGGACAAGGTACAGGGACACAGTACTAGAAGTGGCTAAAGAATGTCTTGGAACAGTAGTGTGTAAAAGTAGGATGAAGCAAACAGCTTGGTGAAATGACACAGTCAAGGTAGCCTGTAAAAGGAAAAAGAAGGCGTATCAAAAATGGCTACATACTAGAACTCAGGTAGACAGAGGAAGTTATGTTGAAGAAAGAAACAAAGCCAAACAGATAATTGCAGCATCCAAGAAGAAATCTTGGGAAGACTTTGGATACAAGTTGGGGACTATGGGTCAAGCTGCTGGAAAACCATTCTGGAGTGTAATTAGCAGTCTTCGAAAGGGAGGTAAGAAAGACAGGTCAGGAAAACTGATGGTGAATCCTGTGGATGCCTTGGGCAGATGGAGGGAATATTTTGAAGAGTTGCTCAATGTAGGTGAAAATACGATCAGTAATGTTTCAGATTTCGAGGTAGAATGGGATAGGAATGATGCTGGAAATAGGATCACATTTGAGGAAGTGGAGAAAATGGTCAATAGATTGCAGTGCAATAAAGCAGCTGGGGTGGATGAAATTAAGTCAGAACTCATCAAATACAGTGGAATGTCAGGTCTTAAATGGCTACACAGGATAATTGAAATGGCCTGGGAGTCGGGACAGGTTCCATCAGACTGGACAAAAGCAGTAATCACACCAATCTTTAAACATGGAAACAGAAAAGATTGTAACAACTACAGAGGTATCTATTTAATCAGCGTTGTGGGTAAAATATTCTCAGGTATTGTTGAAAGGAAAGTGCGAGTATTAGTTGAGGACCAATTGGATGAAAATCAGTGTGGGTTTAGGCCTCTTAGAGGTTGTCAGGACCAGATCTTTAGCTTACGGCAAATAATGGAGAAGTGTTATGAGTGGAACAGGGAATTGTATCTATGCTTTATAGATCTAGAAAAGGCATATGACCGGGTTCCTAGGAGGAAGTTATTGTCTGTTCTACGAGATTATGGAATAGGAGGCAAACTTTTGCAAGCAATTAAAGGTCTTTACATGGATAGTCAGGCAGCAGTTAGAGTTGACGGTAAATTGAGTTCATGGTTCAGAGTAGTTTCAGGGGTAAGACAAGGCTGCAACCTGTCTCCACTGTTGTTCATATTATTTATGGATCATATGTTGAAAACAATAGACTGGCTGGGTGAGATTAAGATATGTGAACACAAAATAAGCAGTCTTGCATATGCGGATGACTTAGTTGTGATGGCAGATTCGATTGAAAGTTTGTAAAGTAATATTTCAGAGCTAGATCAGAAATGTAAGGACTATGGTATGAAGATTAGCATCTCCAAAACGAAAGTAATGTCAGTGGGAAAGAAATATAAATGGATTGAGTGCCAAATAGGAGGGACAAAGTTAGAACAGGTGGATGGTTTCAAGTACTTAGTATGCATATTCTCACAGGATGGCAACATAGTGAAAGAACTGGAAGCGAGGTGTAGCAAAGCTAATGCAGTGAGTGCTCAGCTACGATCTACTCTCTTCTGCAAGAAGGAAGTCAGTACCAAGACTAAGTTATCTGTGCACCGTTCAATCTTTCGACCAACTTTGTTGTATGGGAGTGAAAGCTGAGTGGATTCAGGTTACCTTATCAACAAGGTTGAGGTTACGGATATGAAAGTAGCTAGGATGATTGCAGGTACTAGAAGATGGGAACAATGGCAGGAGGGTGTTCACAATGAGGAAATCAAAGAAAAACTGGGAATGAACTCTATAGATGTAGCAGTCAGGGCGAACAGGCTTAGATGGTGGGGTCATGTTACACGCATGGGAGAAGCAAGGTTACCCAAGAGACTCATGGGTTCAGCAGTAGAGGGTAGGAGGAGTCGGGGCAGACCAAGAAGAAGGTACCTGGATTCGGTTAAGTATGATTTTGAAGCAATAGGTTTAACATCAGAAGAGGCACCAATCTTAGCACTGAATAGGAGATCGTGGAGGAATTTTATAAGGGGGCTATGCTCCAGACTGAACGCTGAAAGGCATAATCAGTCTTAAATGATGATGATGGTGATGGTTTTGGTAAACTGTGAAGACTTTTAAGTATTTTCAGAAATATGTCTGGGTTGGGCCCAACTAAATGGTAAATTTAATTATTAGTAATAGTGATCAAGTTGTCAATTATGAATGTATCTTAGTGGGTAGAACCAGACCAGCAACTAAAATTGCAGTGGCAAAGTTAAATGTTCGGTTTGGGACAAAACATAATTCACATTTACTTCAAAAACCATAGTATGCACTTAGCACTGTCCCATAGCAATTTATTAGAGAGATTTAAACTTAGAGAGTTCATTTAATCCAGTCCATAATGAGTTTCACAGAGTCCAAGACTCACTAATTTCAGTGATAGTGACAGTTCCATACCACTTGATAATCACAGCACAGTTAAAGTAAAATGATAATGAATTTGAGGCACTGTAATCACTCAAAAGTTATTAAACAGCAGTGTCAGTGTCAGTGCACATATTTTCACATACAGATGTGTGTGAATGTGGTATGAGCCAATACCTAGAGTGTACCTGATATTGGTCTTACTCATAAGCTGTCTAACTATGAACTAGAAGTTTTGGGTGATGTACAACTACTTAAAGATGGGCGTAAGAATAAACTGTTATTTCATAAATTATATATGCTCTGAACATTTTATAGGTGGGATTTTGTTTCAGTTTTTTGCATTTGTATTTTACCAAATCCTGGCATGATTTCTCTCATTAACTTTGGAAGTAGAAAGAGTTCTTTTGAGTCTGTTGTTGTTGTTGTTGTTGTTGTTGTTGCTATTGCTGTTGCTGTCTTCAGTCTAAAGACTGTTTTGATGCAACTCTTGTTACTACTCTATCGTGCGCTAGCTTCTTCATCTCCGAGTAACTACTGCAATGTACATCCTCCTAAATATGCTTAGTTCCCTAGTAATTTATCATTTTAACATATCCTTTTGCTTTTTTCGTATATACATTACAAAACTCTAATTTTTTTTTTGCCACAGATCAAGGAGTTTAAATAACACAGAATACACACTTCATAATTGCAGATACACATTTACATAATATAAACCTACTTCTAATTGATATAAGTGTTACACCTTATATAGACCCTCTATATACTCGTTTCATCTTTCAGCTTTTCCTTCTTTGTTTAGGACTGGTTTTCCATCTGGATTCTTGATACTCGTATAGGTGCTTCTCTTTTCTCCAAAGACCTCTTTAATTTTCCTGTAGGTGGTATCTGTCTTTCGCTTAGTGATACATGCTTCTAAATCCTTATGTTTGTCCTGTACCCATTCCTGCTTATTCGTTTTGCGGTTTGTCACATCCCATTTTTAAGATGTTTGTATTCCCTATTGTTTGCTTCATTTCCTGCATTTTTATATTTTCTACTTTCATCAGTTAAATTCAGTACCTCCTGTGTTATCCAAGGGGTTTTTAAAAGACCTTGTCTTTTTACCTATTTGATCCCTGTCTGCAATCATTATTTCATCTCTTAAAGATACCCATTTGTCGTCTGTCATATTCCTTTCCTTTGTTGTAGTCAACCATTGCCCAATGCTCTTTCTGAGACTCTCAACAACCTCTGGTTCTTTCAACTTATCCAGGTCCCATCTCCTTAATTTGCTGCCTTTTTGCTATTTATTCAGTTTTAATCTACAGTTCATAACTAGTAAATTGTGATCGCAGTCCATATTGCCCCTGGAAATGTCTTACAATTTAAAATCTGGTTCATTAATCTCTGTCTAAACATTATACAATCAATCTGTAATCTTCCATCATCTCCATGTCTCTTCCACTTGTACAACTTTGTTTCATGATTTGTAAACCAAGTATTAGTGATCATTAATTTATGCCCTGTGCAAAATTACAACAGGTGACTTACTCTTTCATTCCTTTCCCCCAGTCAATATTCTACTACTATTTTTCCTTCTATTCCTTTTCCTACAAATGGATTCCAGTCCCCCATCACTATTAAGTTTTTGTCTCTCTTAACTATCTGAGTAACTTCTTTTACCTCATATATTTCTTCACTGTCTGTGCATATAGGTGGCATACAAACTTTTACTACTACAGTAAATGAGGGCTTCATGTCTGTCTTGACTACAATAATGCTTTCACAATGCTGTTTGTAGTTAATTAGCCATGCTCCTTTTTTATTATTTATTATTAAACCTATTCTAGCATTACCCCTATCTAATTTTGTATTTATAACCCTGTATTCACCTGACCAAAAATCCTGTTCCTCCTGCCACCAAACTTCATTAATTCCCACTATCTCTAACTGTAGCCTATTCATTTCACTTTTTAAATTTTCTAACCTACCTACTCGATTAAAGGGTGTAACATTCCAAGCTCCAATCCATAGAATGCCAGTTTTGTTTCCCCTGATGACATCCTCCTGAGTGGCCCCCATCTGGAGATTGGAATGAGGGATTATTTTACCTCCAGAATATCTTACAAGAGGATGCTATCATCAGTTAACCATACAGAAGAGCTGCATACCCTCAGGGAAAGATACAGCTGTAGTTTCCCGTTGCTTTCAGCTGTTTGCATTAGCAGCATATCAAGGCTATTTTGATAGATGTTACAAGGCGAGATCAGTCAGTCACACCCACACTATTGTCCTTGCAACTAATAAAAAGGCTGTTGCCTTATTCAGGAACCATACAGTTGTCTGGTCTCTGGACAAATACCTCTCTGTTGTGGTTGAACCTACAGTATGGCTATCTGTATCACTGACGCATGCAAGCCTCCTCGCCAGTACCAAGGTTCGTCATTCATGGGGGGATTTTGACATTCTAAAGATAAAATTTATTTCATTAAGCTTTTCCACATCAAGTTGTTATAAATCCACAGTCAAAATTACACAGTTTAGATCTCTTAGAATCATTTACTTCACAAGTGGAATCTGGACACAAAGGCTGGTATTATTGAGTTTAACGTTTTGTAGATAGACTTGATGTTGTTAGTGCAAGCACTCTGGATTTTGTATTGGCAACTTGCTGTGGTAATAGGATCAGCAGTTATGACCTTCAGTATTGTGTGTTCGATGGTTTAGTTCAAGTCGGTGTTGGGCAGTCATTCTATTTGTTTGCAATTGTTTCTAACTTTGTCTCATGTTGTGAGTAAATTTCTGCAATACAATAGGACACCCACTAAACCTGTAATTCAGCAACTGTATCATAGAGACTGATTAGCTATATGCTTCTGTATAAGTTTACCTCTTGCTTAACACATTGTGTCTCTAAACTAATCAGTTTACATTCCATTTATATTTAGCCCCTTGTTTTACAACCCTTATGTTTTTTTTTTTTTTTTTTTTTTTTTTTTACATCATTTGGATGCTGTTGTGCACTTCTCTCCCCTTTCTTTGTCATTCCATTTGTTGTTTTTCATTTAACTGTTTCTCTCATTTTACTTTAATATTTGTTACTGAGGTATTAACATGAAATTTTTCCCACAGGTACTACACAAAATATTTTGGCAAAGAAGGAAATGCAGCACCTTCAATGTGTTCATACTTATTTGATAATTATACAAGCTGGGAAAATGAAATTGAAGCATGGCAGAAAGCAGTCCTTTCAGATTTGTAAGTAGATAATATACTATTTCCACACTGATCATGATCATCTATTTTATCTCGCTATGTAAGTAGTCTGATGCTTCTGAAAATCTGGGTCTGTAAAGCAATTCTGTACATCACAATTGATGCTTTCGTGTTCGTGTGTGACAGAACTGACTGAGAAAATGAAATTTAGCTCACATTTATTGTGGGGGTGACATGTTCCAATAACTGCAATCACAGTAAAGGTACTGAAATGAATAAAACGTTTAAAATGTTCAAACATGTGTCTTGCTGTTGCATGCAGTGACATTATAAATAGCGCATAAAAATGATTATCATTACTTTCACATGAACAGTGTAGACAGAAAACTAATTACCGCATGGGTACCCCACTTTATAGGAATGATGCGCAGGCTGTGCACTGCAGGATTTGCATTATTGGTAGTGTTATTGTCATGAGTTGCCATTAGGCACTGGCACTGGTACTGGTACAGTGACATAGGATTGAAACACAAGCATCAGTGTGCATTACAGTTGCAGACAGTCAGCATGGGTCTGTACAAGGTGAGCAGGGCTTTACTGGTAAAGCTGTGTTATTTAAACAACAGCAATAGTGCTGCTGCTCTTCCTGAGTATCAATGCATTAAAGGAAAGTGGAGAGGTACTCTTTGCACACTGGGCTTGAAGAACATGATTTGGAGTTCGAATTTACTGGCGACTGGGGAGAGGCTGACAGCCAATGCATCAAAAATTGTTGAAGAAGTTACTGTTGGCATGGCTGAGAAGGCTGGACTCAGTATGTGATCTTCAAACAGTGCACAACAGCTGACCATCCCATGATCCACCATTCGAAAAGTGCTGCGAACAGTTGTGGAATGGTGTCCAGGCTGTTGAGGATGCAGATGGTCATCACATTGAGCATTGTTTGTAACCTTCAACATGAATATGGTACCCAGTTAACCATTGTTACCCTCTTGTGTGAAAATTAAAATATTTTTCTTTCAATGGTTTATTCATTATTACTCTACCACCAACCATGCAAATGTTTCCACGAAGTTTCATTGTCTTACGACTACTTGTTATTCAAGGGTGCCCTCTCAAGTGGCAAAATATCAATTACAACCACCCTGTACAACAGCCAATTTTGTCGATGGTGAAATGGGCTTTCACGGTTTGTTAATACCACCCAAGGGTGAATGACGGAAGGTGTGGACCAAAGGGATTTGAGGCACTTCATTCTCTGTTTATTTTTTTACAACACTCTTCTTTATTAATAACATTGATAATACTTTTAAAAGGAAACAACACAACAGGCCTTGTAAATCCCCTAACTGCATAAGTGAACTACTAAAAATAATCGTTAATATGTTTAGGAACACAATAAACTTCAACTCACAAATAGCATTTAGTTGTTCACTAATTAATTAAATGTCTGTTCAAGGCAGCTTCCCCACATAATCAACACAACTTGAAACCAGAATTCAATACACTTCCTTACTATTAAACTCTGAACAATAATTCAGTTGACTTAAAAAAAAAAAACACAACCACCTAAACATGTTTACAGAATTGTGGAAAAGAAATGCATATACACCTTCTGTTTAGCAAATGAACTACTTTCGGCCTGAGCGACCAACAACATAAGTCGTTCTCATTACCCACATAGAGCCACTCCGGGATACTGGAAGCAAAACATAAGTCTTCCACGTGTACACCAAAGGCACGGTTTCCCAGACTGCAAGCCATAAGAAACCAGTCAACACGCTCCCACCACCAAGTACAGGAAGGCGTCGGGCTAGTAAACAACGCCTGCTATGATGGGCGGGCGCGACTATGTAACTGCTTGCCACAGTGGGTCGGTTCCTCCCGCAGCCTCTGCGAAGACCAGTGGCGAAATTAATGAAATTAGCACCACCTGTGACACAAAGGGCAAGCAACTCAGCAACATAATAAGGACATAAGTTATTTGCATATACAATGTGTCCAAAACATCTGTCTATCCACAACTTTCAGCACCTCAGAGGACACTACTTAACACAGTGAATTCAGAGTCATCTAAACATACCGCGCAATCTGCGCAAAACCACATACACTTCCTGCATGAGGGCACTACGCTTAAAATAAGGAGTATTAACTTAACACAACGTACAACTTCTAAATCTCCGGGTGACTGTCCTGGACTCGTGAAATGCATCTACCAACACATTATCATGGCCAATAAACCGCCTCCGCTCTCCACTTGTGAGGCACAAATAGGATATGTCCTGCATCACACTGATTAAAATATCTCAAACAGTGTTCGTTACAAGATTAACACTCAATTTCACAGGGAAACATTAATCAGAAACAGACATTGGTTCGTTACAATAAACGCACAAATTATGTGGCTGAAAAACACAACCAAGTCAGTGGCACACAAGAAGGTCAGTAATAGTAAGGCCCTTTATCATTTTCCCCATTCAGAGGGGCGTAAAACAATAACACTTAAGCAGAGAAGTATGAATGCATTTGAGCAATTCAGTGACCAACAACAACAAACTTTTTAAATGCAGAACACAAGTCCTGACAGGATAAACACAGCCTTGCGCAATAGACTCCTAATAATAAGGTCAAGCATCCAAAGCACACTGCTCAATAAATACACCACAATGGCAAGCACACTCAGTAATCGCCAGAACGATGGACACTGAGAACCAAATGCTTCTTATATCCAAACCAACTGTGCTCGCAATGGCATCACATCAGTCACAGAGCCATAGAAACGAGAATGTAGTCACTAGAAGCAAACGGTAAATCCATCATAAACAAGGAAGCAGCATGTTCCCGACAGCATTGGCGCCTCTACCCACCAAGTCCGCCGTAAACTCCCAAACACAATCAGGTAACGTGGCAAACTTCCCTGTACCACAAATGGCGTCGGCAGACACAGTTTCACGCTCCGCGCACTACTGCCTATCTCACTGTTTCTGCTCACCCTCCAAAATCCAACCACTCGACAGTCACAGGTGCCTCGCCGACTTCCACCACGAGGGGGGCGCCACTACTCTCTTTCCTCCGCGATACAGCGATAATATTATATGCAGTACATTCGATAGATCAAACCCAAGCCGCCATGGCTCAGATGTAGCCTCATGGTTCCATTGTAGAAGGTTCATCTGCAACATAAGTTGCCTATGTTAAATATCCAGCCAATGCAACTTTTTAATAATGGTGGATGTTCTACTGGCATTGCCAGGAAGCATAAAATATGTAAAAATGAAAATAAAAAATCTGAAATGTTTAGCTAAAAAACAATCTTTATTAACAATCTCATACAAAAGAATGGTAATTAGAATTTATATTTTTTCTGTAATATGTAATTAAAAATTAGAAGACATATATTTTTCATAAAAAACTACAGATATGTGTCAGCTAGGATATACTTGATAAAGTTTATATTTAAATGATGTAAGTTTTAGATCTGGAGAAAAAAAGAGTGAGAAAAGACTGACTGAAATGAAATGTGAAACAACAATTACCATTCTCTTTTTCATCTGCGTGTACGTATTTTACACTTCACAGAAATGCTTGTAGAACATGCACCATTGGTAAAACATTTGCATCGAGTGGGAATCTAACCTGGATGGACCATATTGCTAGTGAGCATTCTATCACAGAGCCATGTGGCCTATCAGCAAAATGAGCCATGAATTACTGAACTGAAGATGCTCAGATAGTTTCAAAGTTGATTTTCTCTAGAATTTTTGACATTGCGTAGAACTGCTGTGGGATATTGGTATTTGAGTTTCAAAGTTCATATACTATAAATATAAAAAATTATTATAATCCAGTTGCAATGGAGGATCTGTGTTAGCAGAATAGTATTAAAATTTTTCTGCCAGATGTGTAAATAAAAATTAAGGACAGTTGGAGAGCTGGACAAGTAATCCATCATTATCAGTGATTGTACACTGATAAGCTTAAACATGATGACCACTGCCTACTGCGACGTTGGATACCGCCTTGTGGCATTGCGGACATGTTCTGCGATAAAAAAACCTATGTAAGCAGAGCAGATACAAACAGGGAATCACGCTAACGAAGATATGGTCTGCAAATGGGAAAATCCATTGAGATAAGCGACAGTGATGAAGATCAGATTATTATTACACAGAGCCTGCGAAAGAGTACCACAAAAACAGTGAAGCTGGTTGAATGTCCACGTGCTACGTGAGTGGCCCATTATTTACGCAATTACATGACTTGCACATAGACATCTAATGCCACATACCTTCACAAACCTATCAACAAACTATGCCACATACCTCCACAAACCTATCAATAAACTATTGAATCACCTCCAGCGGGCTCACAGCTCTTTTGTGAGTATGTGCTTGGCTACCATGGGCCCCCAGCCTGTGCAGCATTATTTCCTATCCACGCTACGTGCCTATACTTCTCCTATCCCTTTCTCCCTCTGCCTCTCCACTAAATGGTTTTCTTGGTGCTGACTCTGCTTGGACCCAGTTTATGACTGGACCTCGAGTTTCCACTTCTGGCATATTGTACAACTTTTCATCAAATAAAAACTCTGTACCCATTATTGGTTTTGACCTGCCAACAATTTTCAAAATTCTCCAAAAGTGTGGATTGTGCAGGGCAGGTCACCAGGTCACCCAATGCAGTGCATGCTCCACCTTTGGCCTTTCCATCTGTGCACCCTCCCATTTCATGCAGTAATAGACACAAAACCCGGCATGGTAACCATCCTGTTGTGGGAGATCATCAAGTACCTGCATGGTGGTAGTCCCCTGACCACACAGGGATCACACTGTTGGTGCCTGAGCTGAAAACTTCACATGCGTGCGAAGGAGTACATGCACATTGTGCCTGGGCCCAGGGACTCCAAGCAACAGATTACTGGCCAGGTAGCCATTGCTGAGGCTGGGTGGCACCCATGGGGAGAGCCCTCATTCAGAGTGGTTGGCACCATGGTGATTTCAATGCCCATAATCCTTTGTGGGGTGGACCCATGCTAAAGACCTTGCAAATACACCATAAGTAGCACCCATCGATGGAGCACCTCATGATCTTTAAGTGGCTCCATCCCCAGGGTGCCACCTAATAAACAGTCAGAAGCAAGAATTCTTGGAATGCTATGTTTTGATCATTGGATCATGTGCCTCTCCTTAGACAGACATCTCTATGCAGGTGTATCAGGTATTACCTTGAATGCCACTGTCTGTGCTATGCTTAAGCATCAGTTTCTGGGAATTATCAACATGCCTATCATGTGCTAAAACAGCGGTTGTAGTGAAAGCAATTATCTTTTTCTACATGTCACCTAGAGCCATATAATGCTCCCTTCAGTGTCCTTGCCAACTGCCATGATACAGCCCCAGAGCCAGACTGTATCTACAATCAAGTGATAAGCACCTACCGGTGGACTGTCAACATCATATCCTTGTCATCTTTAACTGCATCTGGAGAGAGAGCGAGTTCCCATCACAGTAATGAGAAAGCGCCATTGGCCCAGTACTAAACCAGGTAAGCACCCTCTAGAGATGGACAAGTTATCACCCAATAAGTCTCACCAATGTTTTTTGTAAGTTGCTTGAACGAATGGTGAGCTGGTAGCCGTGTTGGCTTCTTGGGTCTCAGTCTTCTGGCTCTGTCTCAGGGTGGTTTTCACCAAGATCATTCCATTACTGATAATCTGGCTTACCTGGAGTCTGCCATCTGAACAGCTTTTGTCCAACCTCGACACTTTATAGCTGTCTTTTTGAACCTGCAAAAGGTTTATGACACCACATGCCAACATACCACGTGCTACATTACATGAGTGGGGTCTCCAAGGTCTGCTCCAGATTTTCATCCAGAACTTCCTGTCTCACCGTACGTTCTGGGTTAGAGTTGGTGCTTCCCACTGTACCCCCAAATCCAAGAGAATGGGTTCCTCAGGGCTCTGCCCAGAGTGTCCCTCTCTTTCTAGTAGCCATCAATGGTCCAGCAGCAGCTGTGGGTTTCACAGTATCACCTTCCTTGCATGCTGACGACTTTTGTCTATACTGTTCTGCCTTTAGTGTAGGTGTTGCTGAATGTCAGCTGCAAGGCGCCACATGAAAGGCGCAGGCATGGGCCCTCACCCTTGGCTTTCATTCTGCTGCCAAGACTCACATTGTGCACTTCTTTAGATATTGTACCATTCACCCACAACCAGAACTTTATCTCAATGACCAACTACACAGCGTAGTGGAGACTTATCGCTTTTTAGGACTGGTCTTTGATTCTCGGTCGACATGGATTTCCCATCTTCGCCAACTTAATACACCTTAATACACTACACTGCCTGAGTAACACCAGCTGGGTTGCACATTGCACTAGCCTTCTGCAGTTTCATAAAGCCCCAATAGACTCCCACCTCAATTATGGGAGTCTGGCATACAGTTCAACATCCCCCTCAGCATTGTAGATATTGGGTTCGACTTGCAACAGAAGCCTCTCTAACTAGCCCTGTGAACATCTTACTCGTGAAGCTGGGGTCCCTCCATTGTGAATCGAGTGCAAACAACAGCTTGTCAGTTATGCTATCCATGTTGGCAACTCCCCTAAGCACTCGAACTACATGTCTGCTCTTTCCAAAATCAGTAATCCAACTCCCACAATGGTGGGCACTATCAGGATGACAGAAGCATAATTCATTCAGTCTTTCAACAATATAAAACAAAAATGACAGAACAGTGCAAAACACAGAAGAACTAATAAACCACATAAAAGACTTATATATTTCAGATGCAGTTATGTTGGTCTCATTTGATGTAAAAAACATGTAGCCCACAATTCCATTCAAAGAAGCAATCAAGATAATAGAACAAGACTTAGATACTTACAATTAGTTACCACAAAGTACGTAACAGAGATAAGTACCCTGTCACACCTCATCACTGATTAAAATTATCTTAAATTCAGTTCTAATTATGAGAAGAAGAATTGCATATGGGATCCCCAATTTCAGAAAAATTAGGAAATATCTTCATCAACAAAATAGAAGAAATAATTTTCCAGAAAATAGTACCAGAAAAATTCAATATACTGTATTGGTGGGGATACATGGATGACATCCTCTGCTCGGTAGATGAACCAGAAAATAAAATACAACAACTACATGCAGAGATACACACATTACACAAAAACATAAGGTTGCTAGATGTATCCATCTCAAAGAAAACAGGAAAAACACAACAACAGACACAAGATTACATCACTCATCTAAGCACCCACAGGCCCAAGAAGAATCTGCCTCAGATTTATGATCAACAGATTAAACACAATGCCAGCTGACAAACATAACTATAATAAGGAGCTGCATATAATTATTTAGATAGCAAATAATAATGGATACCAAGAATCCCTAGTAACAAAACTGAACAAAAAACCTAGAAAAACAGAAAAATAAAAAACCACACAAATAATCCAGAGATCCATGCCACTCTCTCTCTCTCTCTCTCTCTCTCTCTCTCTCTCTCTCTCTCTCTGGAGAAGTCATGAGTGCTGCCTTCAGTGGTCCAGCAACAGTTTCGTCACTGATTTTTTAGTCTAATAATTGAAAATGATGCATATTAATTGTACAAGTCTTCAATAGTGATGTTACTGCTGCACTAAACATTCATTTGATTACATTCTTTAGTATGAGTACTACTTGTCCAAAATCATAACAAGCCTCTGATTTCACTTTTTCAAATTACGATATGTTTCTGTTTCAGAAATCTGCCTGATTGGTACAAAAGTGCATTGTTTAATGAACTATATTATGTATCAGATGGAGGATCTGTCTGGTTGGACATGGATTTTACAGACAGCAAGTACCCAAAAGATCCTAGGTAAGCTTTACCTAGTCATTCAGTTATACAGTAAAATCTGTTCTCATAAAATGTTACTTTCTTCCTAAATTTGTGTGTCAGTTTAATGATTATGTTTCATTGTAGTACCAATAAACCGCTGATTCCTTTAAGGATTGTACTTCTATGTGTAGAACAGCTTCAGATGTCATTAATTTACAGATCAGTTAAGGTGTTAAATATTTGTCTTGAAACATGTAAGTGCAAAAAATTTTAGGAAAGGTTTGATATTGTGTGTTAATTTTGTTGAAAATCATTAAGTGCTCACATTCTCAAATACTGGATGAAGGAAGTCCTTGTATTTGCGGGTGTGTCATTTGCTGTGCCTTGAGAGACACTCTCGCTGTTTTTTTACTGTAGTACTTGTGTTATTGCTTGAAACTTTTAACAGAAAAGAAATGAATAGATAATGATAGCATTTTAAATTGTTAAAGTAGGTCAGTAATCATGTGAAATAATGAAAATAGCATTTTTGTTGATTCTGTGCTGCAACTGGTACTGAGTTTTGTGTTCCAGGATAGTGTTTTAGTAATACTTTATGTTTTTGATTTTATATGAAGTCTGATCTATACCTGGAAAATCAACTTCACTGTAGATCAAAACTGTGTGCTGGATTGGAACTCAAAACTAGGCAGTCATCTCTCATGGGAAATGAATAGTCTTAATATTTACATGATTCAGGGTTGTGTCGTGGCCTGCTCACAACTTCATTGTGTCAGAAATGTAGGAAAGCTAAAATAACAGGTAGAATGGAAGATAAGGTTGCTGATCACATTCCTTATGAATGTTTTTTTTTTTACTTGTCTAGTAATTTTGGGTAACATCTGTGGTCAAAATATTTTGTGCCAGGGAGGGGGGCTTTATTTAATGTACAGGGTTATCTCCTCTAAGTACTTAATGATGCACTACAGAAAACTGCAAAAGTTCTTTCACCATCAAAATAGCAATAACCATGGACTACCTAGAATTTCCAAGAATGTAATGAAAATGTTTTGTTGGGAACATCATTAGTCATGGATCAAATAAACTTCATAAGGCAAATGGTATTCAACTCCATTTTGACAGTAACTGCAAGACACATGATATTAGAGCGAAATCATTAGCCCTTAAATTCAATTATTTCTTTCTGAAAATGTGCAGAAAAGAATGGACTTTCAAAAGAGGCTCCATTGTATTTACTTAAGGGGGTTCAGAATGGAGTTCTGCAAAAATCTCTTAAGAGATTATTGATATATACCATGCAGGGAAATTAAAAATTCCCAGATATGTTCAAATAACTTAGGGGTGACGTCGTCAACCACCGCTGATATTTCGACAGGAGTACACCCTGCCATTCTCAAGGCACAACTGCAAGGAGGAAGCAATGTGCAAGGGAATTTAATACATCGGTTCACAGAGGAGAAACAAGGAAGATACTACACACAGAACAAGTAACCGCAAAGTCAACACACAACCAAAGATAACCAACATCAGAAATATCGATAGTGACTATTATGAACAGGTGAGCTAGCACTAATTCTGTCCCTCTGGTTTTTGATGAGAGAGAGAGCCAGATTCCAAGCAGCATTTAAACAAAATCCACCATCTCTGTTTATAAGGTTGCTTGATAGTTTGATTTCAACAGCTTCCTTAATAACACTATCCCAATAGCTGGACGTGCAAGCCAAAATCCCCATGTTGTTGTATTCCATAGGATGACCGGTGTCAAGGTTCTGCAATAGCGGATTTGCTCGGCTGTTGTAAGTGTGTGTGATGCTTATGTTCAATACACCAGTCTTCTACAGTCCTGATTGACCAATATATGACATGCCACAACTGCAGGGAACACGATAGACACCAGCCTTACGCAAACCAAGATCATCTTTTACGGATGCTAACAGGCCCTTCATCTTAGAAGGTGGTCAAAAAACACATTTCACATCATATTTCCGCAGAATACAGCCAATCCTGGTGGAAATGCTTCCTGCGTAAGGCAAAAAGGCCATAGACTTAGGTGCCATTTCGTTGCTGTCTTCACTCACCTGTCGCACAGATTGCTGATAGCACACAGCACGTTTGATCTGCCTCTCACTATAACCGTTCTGATGAAAGGTGACTTCGAGATGTGATAGCTCAGCTGCCAAACTTTCAGGGTCTGAGATAACGTGGGCCCTGTGAACCAAGGTATGAAGTACTACTTCATGCTTAGCTGGATGGTGACAACTATCAGCTTGCAGATACAAGTCAGTGTGAGTGAATATGCCCTCAACTACCCAAAATTATTCTTCGTTTTTCTTCACTTTATGGAATGGGCTTTAATCTTGTATTTTTGTCTTCCTAAGTTGTACTACATTTCTTCTACAGCTGTTTTATAAGTTAGTGGTAATTTGGGCAGTCATGTTTTGTACATATCCCATGTGAATTAACACTACATGCTGTGATATTTAATTACTCTGTATTCTGTTTAATGCATTATGCATCCAGCTTTTATTACACTGTTTAATTAAATCTGCTTATTTGGTCACAGCAGTTGATCTACATTAAAAAACTTTGTTTCTGGACAGCAGAGACCTTGTGATTGTGCAGCCAACTGCTGCATACAGATATCATTAATACTGTATTATCACCTTGTGGCAGGGTTCTATGTCATATTCACCATTTACACATCTTAAATGTGGTAGTAGGATCACTGTAAATAAACAATGAAAATTATTCTTATTTGATGTTGTGTGACTATAGAAGAATAGAAACTATTTAAATTGCTGTATTGTGTATATATTTACATCTTTATGACATTGAATGATTAATTTTCAAATGAGTTTTACTTTTTCCTTGGTTCATATCATTGAGAACCACTTTGGCTAGAATCTTGGATGTGAACCTAACATTAATCTTGATCATTTATGCACAAGCTTTGTATCTTAGCGTAATATAACATAATTAGAGAGAGAGAGAGAGAGAGAGAGAGAGAGAGAGAGAGAGAGAGAGAGAGAGAGATAAATCCACTCACCTTTTGGTGGCAAAATAAAACACACATAAAAGCTGTGTCTCCCCAGAACTGCAGGTGAGGGGAGACTTGCTAGTCAGGATGAGAGGGAAAGACTGTTTGTTGGTGTCTGCAGTGGACAGGACTTATAATGCTGAGAGCTGAAATGTGGAAGATAATGATAATAAGCAAGACAGAGATTACTGAAAAACACCATGCAAGAGTCAATAATGGCGGGGAGCTAAGTGCCTTATACTTGATAGACATGCGGGACTGGATGAGTGTGTGTGTGTGTGTGTGTGGGGGGGGGGGGGGGGGTTTGTATACAAGTTGGAAGATAAAGGAAAGCTGTGGCCCTATAAATTAATGTAAATTTAGGCCATGTGGATGGCGAGGTCAGAGCACATTTTTTAATCCCAGTTCCCACCTGCAGAGGTTTGAGAAACTGGTGTCAGTAGAGAGCATGTGGTGCAGTATGCAGCACGATTAAGACTATCAAGTTGTAGGGTGTGATCTGTGACAGAATGTTGTGTATTGCCAGTACACATGTTCTGTATATGCCCGTTCATCCTAACTGATAACTTGCTGGTGCTCATACCATAGAAGGCTGTACAGTATTTACATAACAGCTCATACACGATGTGTTGTTGCACAGGTGTGTCTCCCTTTAATGATATGTGTTTTGCCAATTGCAGGTCTGGTGTAAGTGGTGCTTGGAAAGTGCATGGGGGAAGTCTTACAACAGGGGTGGTCACAGTGGTAGATGCCATAGGATAGGAAAATGGATGCAGAAGGAGATATGATCTATTGCCGTGATTAGCAGGGGTGGGTGGGAGAGGAGAACTACAGAAAGTGATTTTAGTTGTGGTGGTGAAAAAGTGAGGCAGAATGGACCTCATTTCAAGGCATGGTTTTATTAAGTCACAGTCTTGTTGAATTAGCTGATAAATACATTAAAACTGGCCTGATCACCAGGGAATGGTCCAATCCGATATGTCACAACCCACCCCGGAAATTTTTTGTTAGAGACAAATACAGGAAAATAAATGCACTGTCAATATTTTAGATGCTAAGACACAGTGCAAGTATTTTTTAAAAATCACACAAAGAACTGTTTATGGTTGATGAGCCCACCCTACTGCCGCCAATACCAGCTCTGTAACTGGCAAACCATATGCTAGCAAATGGATAGCAACTTGTGATATGATACATTTCGTGTACCAGCTGTTATGTAAACACTGTTCGGCATTCTACACTGATATGGCTACCACCAAGTTGTTGTTTAGGATCAATGGGCATAGGCAACATAAAATATCCTGTTGCAGAGGATGCGCTACATGACAGATGGACCAAGTTGCCTGTTTCACCACACATGCTATTTGTATTCTTTCTCCTGAAACCAATATCTCAGAACTTAGGAGGAGGGAACTGGCCTTACATGTTCTTGGTCCTCACTGCTCACATTACCTAAATTTACATTGATTTCTGTGGTCTCAGCATTTCTTCTTAGTAACTATTACTTTTTGTCATTGCCTTTTATTTTTCTACATCATCCCCCCCCCCTACCCATTATTACCCCCCCCCCCCCTCTCTCTCTCTCTCTCTCTCTCTCTCTCTCTCTCTCTCTGCCATGTTTGATGCACTTACAAGGGAATGGTCCAATCCAACATGTCACAACCCACCCTGAAATTTTTTATTTGTGACAAATACAATAAAAGAAATGCACTGTCAAAATTTTTGCTGCTAAGACACACTGCAAGTATTTTTTAAATCACATGAAGAACTGCTCATGGCAGCAGTTCATGCAGTACTTCCTGCCTGGTGCATGATTAGCCATGACAGATTATGTAGTGCCGATATCTGGAGTGACACAAGTGAATTTGAAGCATCTAAACCATACAAAAAATGTCACATACCATTAATGTGTTGAATAAGAGGCGGTTTGTATTGACAGCCAAACTGACTGGTCAATGCAGTGTTTGATGTTACATTACAGGCAACTTCCATTAACCATGACTTTAATTGAAATGTAATATTTGTTACATGTACAACATTTTATAGCAGTTCCTGCTTGTGATAATTTTTCCGTAATGTATATTTTAGTAATTTTTCCATAATGTATATTTTAGTAATAATGAAACAATTCGTTGTTTATTCTCCATAGTTGTCACAATAAAGCGAAGTCTCATTTGATGATGAAAACATAAATTTTCCGTACACAAGGCACACTTGACAAAAGAAAAATTAATGCTTTCAGGCATGTCATGGTAATTATGTGTTTTATTTAGACAGAATTGCACTAGAGTAAGAATGTGTACCAAGCATACTTCAAATAACTCGTAAGATGTGCCAAAGCAAACTTACAATGCACAAATGACTGATAGTTAAGAATACTGTTCTCCTGATAAACCTGAAATTACATGGAGCTATCAGAAATTATATTATCCAACAATTTTCATAAAATACATGCTACAGTCAAAAAAATCTTTATTGAGAATGATGCTGGTTGTTCAGGAGGAATGTGAGTTATATCAATAGTCTTTTCATCCTCATTCTGAAAGATTCTGCTATCATTATGTCCAGGCCAAAAGTCCAACAAGAACAGTGGATTACTTTCTACAACTGGTTAGAAACCATTTTGAATGTAATTTTAAAAATTATTCTTTCTTGTTTTTCCAGATTGTGGTAGGTAGGTTATAAGATATTTGATAGTAAACATCCCTTTTTTTAAATTTTTGGTCATAGTATACCATGAGATCCCTGAAGCCAGATAAAAACCTGCAGAAACAGTAATCCACTCATACTTATCACTGTCCTTGTATATGGATGTGCGCAACAGTCTCTTGTCTTTTTTCACCTCAGAATGATGAAGTGGGGTTTGCTCTGTATGATCAGCATTAGACACAGCAGATGCAGGGATAGCAGCAACCCTCTTCATCATGTTAGCTACGATTTATGCATCTCCTCTACACTTTTACATGAAGTAAACTTCACTGTTTCATGACTTCGTGTACTGTATGATTTCTTGAATTTGCACAACCAGGCTGAAGAAGACTTGGAATCAGCAATGTTCATCTCAGTTGTGATTTGGAGGGTCCAGTCTCATAGATCTCCATCGGCAACGGTGCATTGTCTCCTATGAGCAGCTCTACATGGCTTGTGTCACAAGAAAGCTCTTCTAAAGAACTGTTGTTCATGTTATTTGTTCAAGTTTAGGAGTTTATATTGGTTATTAACGGCAGGCAATGGGACTTTGTGACCACCTGTTCAGTAAATCTTCCAGATAATTTTTCTTTCACAGTTTTGTGAGTTACATGTTTGTGCATATCTATTACTTCTTGTAAGTCTGCCTTCCATTTATACAGTTCATGGTCAGCTTTTATGAAACAATACCGGGTTTGCACACTGCTTAACATTAAGTGTTAAACACAATGAATATTAATTCAGTTTTATCTCATTGCAAATACTTTCACTACCGCATGTACGATTGTGCTGAGTTATGTTATCTGTTTATCACTGTGCCATCAGCAAAGGCTGTGCACCTGCCATATTGCGCATGCACTGTTTGGTATAACTCTGGCAGGATGTAAAATTCTGCAGCCGCCTGATGAGCAAGGGTTTTGGTAAGGTTCAACAGTTCGTAAAAAAATGTTTACCGTGCGTCTTATCAGCTGAGGTTTTGATAGGGTCTTTCTTTCAATGTATTCTTCCAGTATAAAATATTTCAGTGCATGTTTTGAATGTCAGATTGGACAATTATATTGTTAGCTTTCTGCTCATATTGACTCATATATGGTGCTTATCAGTGATCTGTGCATTGCTTATTACTGTGTCTTCCATCGGATTAAAGCTCTCAGTGAAACCTGAGTTTCTCCTGGCGTTTACAACTTTCAAATAACTTCTGGGAATTCAGCCAGGTAACACTTTCAGCGACCGCCGATATTTCGGCGGGAGAACACCCCGCCATTTTCAAGGCAAATTGCAACGGACAGGCGGCGTACATGCAAATTTAATACCTCAGTTCTCCGACAGAAGCAGGAAAGATAACACACACACACACACACACACACACACACACACACACACACACACACTGAACACTAGTGCCACCAAAGATATATCGGCGGTCGCTGAAAGTGTTACCTGGCTGAATTCCCGGAAGTTATTTGAAAGTTGTATACGCCAGGTGAAACTCAGGTCTCACATTGTTTACCTCTACGGGGAGGAAATGTATCGGTGTTTACGTAAGTTGGATAAACTTCGTAGCTGTCGAGTTAGACTGCAATGTGCTTTGTCATTTTTATTGAGGTGTCGTGATGAAAATCATGTCCCAACATTTGCTAAGGTTGTGCACCATATTAATTCTCCTGCCGCCAATCGTATCAAGCAACGTGCTGGCTTGGCTCTTGTTCACGAAAGGATTCGTTTTACTCGTCGACGTTTGGATTCTGTTTCCAAAGAATTGTATCGTTTTCATTTAATGGTTGCGTCTGAAGTGTCTCATTTCACTTGGGATTGGTTGGACGGTGCCTCATGGACCCAAGCTGACTGGGAGTACAACTCTGTTACTGCCCGGCATTTGGCAAAGTTTGAACGTTTTCATCGCGCGGAGTCGGATGTTATATATCGACGTTCTGTGATAAATCTCACTGAGAAATCTTTTGACGACGCATCCTGATCCGTGCTAGGGAAGGGTTTAAATTTTGCACCTACTCCGAAGAATTTGCCGGTAGTTGATTTGATTAGTTCAATTGAACAGGCAGTTTGCAAACTACCTCCTGATGCTGCAGAGGAAGTTAGGAGGGAGGCATGCCATGTTTTGACTAGGGCTCGTCCACCCAAGAGTAATGTAACAGCAGCAGAGAGGGCTGCTTTACGCTCTCTCAAAATTGATCCCAGTATTGTTATTTTACCTGCTAACAAGGGCAATGCCACCGTTGTTTTAAATAAACATGATTATGTGCAAAATATGCAACGTTTACTATCTGATTCAGCGTATCGCAGAATCGATGCTGACCCCACGAAAAGTGTTGAGAGAAATACCAACAGCCCCCTGAAGAAAAGTGGTTTGTCGCAGGACACAATCAAGAGGCTTAACACCTATAGTGCCATTCCCCCTAGGTTATATGGCCTTCCAAAGGTTCATAGGGAAGGGGTTCCTTTCCATCCTATAGTGAGTAACATCGGCGCTCCGACATATCGTGTATCCAAGCATCTTGCTTCTCTGTTGAGTCCACAAGTAGGACGGTGTGAACATCATATCAGGAACTCAGCTGATTTTTTACATCGTTTGGAGGGACTGAGGGTGAATGACTCTGATATTTTAGTGAGTTTCGATGTGGTCTCTCTCTTCACTCGTGTTCCTCTGTCTGATTCGTTGCGGTTAATTGAAGCCAGGTTTGCTGCTGATTTAACTAATCTCTTTAGGCATGTGTTGACATCCACTTACTTTTTATTTAATGACCAGTATTACGAGCAGACAAATGGAGTTGCGATGGGTAGTCCGTTGTCTCCTGTGATCGCAAATTTATTTATGGAAGACTTCGAGGAACGTGCATTGGATTCGGCGCCATTAAAACCCGCCTGTTTCTTTAGATACGTTGACGATACCTTCGTTGTTTGGCCTCACGGTAGGGAGAATTTGAATGTCTTTCTAGAACATCTGAACTCGATCCACCCGAACATTCGTTTTACGATGGAGGTGGAAGAGGATGGTTGCCTTCCCTTTCTCGACGTGTTGGTTAGGAGGAAGGATGATGGATCATTGGGACATGCAGTCTACAGGAAACATACTCACACCGACTTGTACTTACAAGCTAATAGTTGTCACCATTTGGCTCAGCGTGAAGGGGTACTTCGTACCTTGGTACACAGGGCACATGTCGTTTCTGACGCTGAGACTTTGCCAGCTGAGCTGTCCCATCTTGAAGTTACATTTCGTCAAAATGGTTATAGTGATAGACAGATTGAACGTGCGTTGCGCTATCGACCAACTGTACACCGGGTGATTGATGATAATTGTGAGTCAACACCTAAGTCTACTGCCTTTTTGCCTTACGTAGGAAACACGTCCAATAAGATCAGTCGTATTTTACAGAAATACGTTGTGAAATGTGTTTTCCGACCTCCATCTAAAATTAGAGCACTTTTGAGTTCCGTTAAGGATGATCTTGGACTGCGTAAGGCGGGTGTATATCGTATTCCTTGTAGCTGCGGCATGGCATATATTGGTCAAACTATCAGGACCGTGGAGGACAGATGTACTGAGCATAAACGGCACACACGATTACAGCAGCCAAATAGATCTGCTATTGCCGAACATTGCTTGGATACTGGTCACCCCATGTTATATAATAACACCGAGATATTGGCATGCATGTCCAGCTATTGGGACAGTGTCATTAGGGAGGCAGTTGAGATTAAGTTAGCGAGCAACCTCGTTAACAGGGATGGAGGTTTCTGTTTAAACTCTGTTTGGAATCCGGCTCTCTCCCTTGTCAAAAAACAGAGGAACAGAGTCAATGCTGCCTCACCTGCGAATTCATAGTCTCACTATCGATAGCTATGACTTTGGTCATCTTTGGTGGCACTAGTGTTCTGTGTGTGTGTGTGTGTGTGTGTGTGTGTGTGTGTGTGTGTGTGTGTGTGTGTGTGTGTGTGTGTGTGTGTGTGTGTTATCTTTCCTGCTTCTGTCGGAGAACCGAGGTATTAAATTTGCATGTACGCCGCCTGTCCGTTGCAGTTTGCCTTGAAAATGGTGGGGTGTTCTCCCGCCGAAATATCGCCGGTCGCTGAAAGTGTTACTTGGCTGAATTCCCGGAAGTTATTTTAAAGCTCTCAGGTTTTCAAATCTCATCTGGTACACACATCAGCTGTCTGTCTTTCCTTCACATTGCAGCCAATAAGTCTTCCCTGACTTGGTGTTTTGGGTGACTTTTCCATAACTCTATCTGTATTTCCTCCTGCTGCCACTTAGTGAGAAGATTTTTCATCTATCCAATTATATTATATTTCCTAACATCAATTATTTTTGTTGCTATAATTTGCATTAAGTTTTAGTAACAACTCCCACATGCAGTACAATTATTTATGAATCAGGCAGTTCGACTGGTGAACTACTATTAAAATCAATTTATACACTTTGAAAAGTGTTCTGAGGTTTCCCTTTCTGACTGAAATTTACATTTATTAAACCTTCTGTGTTTAGTGGTCTTTGTGCATTGCTGTTTTCAGTCACTTCATGTTATATGGTGTCATGATTTCAGTTTTATGTCAAGCTTGCTTACTAACAAGAATTAAAAACTTTATTAATTTTCTGTACCAATCTTGTATTTTATTAGGAAAGAATATGGTCAGTTTGCATATTTGGAGGGACATGAATATCGAATGTATAATACCTATGATGTTCATTTTTATGCCTCATTTGCACTGGCTAAATTGTGGCCAAAACTGCAGGAGACTATTCAGTACAACATGCTGGATGCTATTGAAAATGAGATAGATACAGTGCGCACTCACTTGTTTGATGGACATTCCAGTAAAAGAAAAGTAAAAGATACAGTTCCACATGATATTGGTGATCCAGGTCAGTAAACTGTTAGATGTATCACAATTTTGAAATCAGCTGCTTAAACTGATCTTTACACAATATGCACATACATATATACTAGGACCTTTTTTTTTTAAAGTGTCCCTTATTTTTACAGGAAAAAGTACTGATCGAAACTACAAAAAGATCCTCTGAACACGTGTCCAGAAGCCTACTCTCCATGAGATATGGGCCATTCTGATCTGTGATAGTTGTCTGTCTGTTGAGTTTATTGAGGGTACTTGATATGGTTACCACTTACTCTTGCTCATCTTTCAGCCTCCCTCCTCAAAGAATCATGAAGTCATGGGAACACATCTGGCTGCCTTTGTAGTTCGTCAGAGGTGTGGGTCACGTGCTCTTGTAATGTGTGCACTTGGCAGTACTCATTCCTCTGTATCTGGCATGCAAAATGTGAGAGATCTGCTGTGATCCTTTGTGCATTTTGTGAATGATTCCATGTCTGAATGTCACTGGAACAATCTACAAAACTTTTTGTCCCCAGATGTAGTGTAGCGTTGATGATGTGGTTTTGTGTACATGACACATACCTGTCAGTCAATGCTGTTGCCCATTTTCCACAAGGAGTAATAGAACTCCATTTCATGGTTTCGTTGTTCACACTTACTATTCTTGTTCTAATGCTAGCACAACATCAGAATGTGACAAACAGAATAGCTGATTTAGCAGAAAGCTGTAAGTGGTGTGTCAAACAGCTGCGTCAGTGCCATAGCAATAAACATATATAAACACAACTGATAAGTTATGAGCAACGAACATCAGCAGGAAGGCAGCGTACATCACTGAGTACTGACCATTCTCGAGACAAGTGAAGTTGCCCAAATTGCAAGAAGCATTTTTTTCCTGATGTATGCTTATACCACTACTTTTTGGCCAGTACTGTTTACTGTACTAATATGGGACACTTTTTTTTAAACATCCTGTATTTTTGAGTGGGGACACAGATCAAACACTAATAGTTATTTACTTTTCTTGGTACATCATTAATTTATTTCAAAGAAATTGTGTCTTAAATTAGGAAAATAATGTGTATGAATGAAGCATGGTGTGATGATCTGCCAAATTCATTCTGGATACTGACATTTATAAAAACCACCTTCTACTGTCTGTTACTTTTCTTCTTTATGTAATTATTATTATTTTGCTGTGCAGCATTGGAACAAACCACTGAGGCTTTCTTAATTATTGACTTCATCACCTTGAGGATCAGAACATGCTGACAAAGAATTTTTGAATAACAGAAATTCCTGCATAGCAACCACACACAAAATATGAGGAAAGTCAAGCACTCATTCTTAGCTGATGTATGTGGGGCACATAGACAGTTGTAATTAGAGGTATAAAGTTCTTTCGAGTTAGTGCTCTTACTCTGGTGTTGAGTGTGCCCACACACACACACACACACACACACACACACACACACACACACACACACACACACACACACACACACGCGAGGAGGAAAGGAGCTAGGAAGGGGTAAGATGTATGGATTAGAGGGAGAGAGAGGAGAGAGAGAGAGAGAGAGAGAGAGAGAGAGAGAGAGAGAGAGAGAGAGAGAGAGATGAGGGGGGGAGGGGGGAGGGAAGGAATGGGGAGCAAATGGAGAGAGAGAAGGGGAGGAGGGGAAGAGGACTGTGAAGAAAAAATAAGTTAATGGTTTGGAAAATGACAGGAGGGAGATGTGAGGGTGTTGGTGCTCATATGTAAGTTTCTGGTTGAGGGGTGTGCGAGGACAGAGGATATGTTAGATAATGAGTTAAAATTCCCATCTACATATTTCAGAGAGCTCATATTCGGGGGATGGGGATGGGGAGGGTGACAGATCAGGTGGCACACAGGTATTCAAGCAGCTGTTGAAGTTGTTGTTGAGGTGTGCAGGATGATTAGCAACTGTGTGATTTGAGTTAGTTGCTGTTTAGATAATACAGCAATTGAAACACAGTTGGTGTATAATATGGCTTTTTCACATGTAGTAAATATTTTATCGGATAGGAAATGCCTGTGACAGGGTCACAGTAGGTGGTCATGGATTAGTATATAGGATCGATCTTTGCAGCCTTCATGAAATCTCAACGACATCCTTCTCCAGGGCTTTGACACACAAAAATTAACTTACGATCAGTTCACAGCACTCCAGATGAGGACACTTCTGTTGTTGGATTAGGTATTGTGATACTCGCTCACTTCCAACTCACCTTAAAAGAAGGTCTTTGAGAAAGGTCTGGAGATAGATGCAAAATCATTTCTAAAATTTATTGAGAATGTACAGTTGCTGTGCATCAGCTTAAATTTTCATGGGAATTTCTTTCACATGAATGTTCATTGAACTGAAAAAAGACTGTACATTAATCTTTGACAAGCATGTGTAGAAGAATGGGATTAACCATCTTAACTTGAAAATCGTCTGTTATGTAATGGTTGTACGTTGCACCGAGTAGTGTGCAATTGGCTCTGTTACCAATTTGAGTGCTCCAGGAGCAAAAACTGCTTTTCGAGGATTGGGCACAGTTATGTTTCAACTAAGGACATCCATGAGTATTATAACATAAGATGTCAGACATCACAGTGATTCCATTGGTGCCTCAAAACTGGATGAATACACCTGACCTGCAATATAAAACCCATTATTGTACCCTGGCCAAGCACACTTCCTAACATACTGCAGCTGTTCCATGTTACCATATAGAAATTACACATGAAGTATTCAATGCCAAAGCAGGAAAAGTGATCAAGGTAACATTCTATGGAGGTGAGGTTGCACATGTGAAAGTTCTCATTAGATGGCAGTTGTCTGGAATCACATTGATATTATCACTGATGACTTCACCATGTGTGATGTTTGATGTTTATCATTTGTGTATTCTGAGATACAGAGGCAACTGTGCTGATGATGACTAATGCAAAATATGTCCAGCCAACACACACTTTATTATGAGGATGATTATCAGTGATTAAATCCAATCTTCTGAATTTGTCACTTTACCAAAATACTATCATAATATATTCATGAAACAATACTTTACCTGCATCATATTGATGGGAAGTCTGTGTTATGTGTTTCCTTCACAATGAGGTGTCCAAGGGCTCTTTACTACTTTCAGTTGTGAAATCTGAGCTAATTAACTCATTCGCAAAACACCATTTAACCTAACTGATAAAGCTGATTGGTCCAATCAGTGAAACAAGTGGAAATACATTAAATGAATCTAATTATAATTTCCAAACCTTGTAAAAGGGACTGCAACAACATTCAGTTGTTAGTTGTTGATACACCAAGTATAACTGATAGAAATTTTAAATAAAAACAGTCTTGATGAAGGCTGTTGTTGTTGTGGTCTTCAGTCCTGAGACTGGTTTGATGCAGGTCTCCATGTTACTCTATCCTGTGCAAGCTTCTTCATCTCCCAGTACCTACTGCAACCTACATGCTTCTGAATCTGCTTGGTGTATTCATCTCGTGGTCTCCCTCTACGATTTTTACCCTCCCCGCTGCCCTCCAATACTAAATTGGTTATCCCTTGATGTCTCAGATCATGTCCTGCCAACTGATCCCTTCTTCTAGTCAAGTTGTTCCACAAGCTCCTCTTCTCCCCAATTTTATTCAACACCTCCTCATTAGTTATGTGATCTACCCATCTAATCTTCAGCATTCTTCTGTAGCACCACATTCCGAAAGCTTCTATTATCTTCTTGTCTAAACTGTTTATCGTTCATGTTTCACTTCCATACATGGCTACACTCCATACAAATACTTTCAAAAACGACTTCCTGACTCTTAAATCTATACTCGAAGTTAATAAATTTCTCTTCTTCAGAAACGCTTTCCTTGCCATTGACAGTCTACATTTTATATCCGCTCTACTTCGACCATCATCAGTTATTTTGCTCCCCAAATAGAAAAACTCCTTTACCACTTTAAGTGTCTCATTTTCTAATCTAATTCCCTCAGCATCACCTGACTTAATTCGACTACATTCCATTATCTTCATTTTGCTTTTGAGGTGTTCATCTTATATCCTCCTTTCAAGACACTATCCATTCCGTTCAACTGCTCTTCCAAGTCCTTTACTGTCTCTGAAAGAATTACAATGTCATCGGCGAACCTCAAAGTTTTTATTTCTTCTCCCTGGATTTTAATACCTACTCCAAATTTGTATTTTGTTTCCTTCACTGCTTGCTCAATATACAGATTGTATAACATTGGGTAGAGGCTACAACCCTGTCTCACTCCCTTCCCAACCACTGCTTCTCTTTCATGCCCCTCGACTCTTATAACTGCCATTTGGTTTCTATACAAATTGTAAATAGCCTTTTACTCCCTATATTTTAACCCTGCCACCTTCAGAATTTGAAAGAGAATATTCCAGTCAACATTGTCAAAAGCTTTCTCTAAGTCTACAAATTCTAGAAACGTAGGTTTTACCTTTCCTTAATCTAGCGTCTAAGATAAGTCTTAAGGTCAGTATTGCCTCACGTGTTCCAATATTTCTCCGGAATCCGAACTGGTCTTCCCGAAGGTCGGCTTCTACTAGTTTTTCCATTCGTCTGTAAAGAATTCGCATTAGTATTTTGCAGCCGTGACTTGATGAAGGCTGTATTAATGAAAATCAGCATTGATGTAAATCATTCTGTCAAATCTTAATATAAGTCTTTAAGGGAATGCAGAAGCTTGATAATAATATCAGCAGTGGCAACGTAAGCATTTGCTTTCATCATGGAAAATCTCTTAAAGCTCATGTGCTACTTCCAGAAAGTCACTTGAATGCCAGGATCAAGCGACTCCTTCACACCAGTTATGAAATTGCCACCTGAGTCTCTTTTTACTTAATGCACTTTAACAGTTGTGAAGTAATTGGCTGTAATTTCTGAATAATTCTCGCTGTCTTCAAATTGGGCGTTGTAAGAACAGTCAGATTCTTCTAATATGAAGTTGATGCTTTCATCTGTTGAAGAATCTGGTTCTTTTGGAGCAAGTTTCTTGTTTTTAATTGTCTTTCATTCTCTGGCAGAGGCTTCTGCTTCAAGGCAGGCTTTCAAATGTAAACTTATAAAAATAAGAGATTATCCTTTCTTTCAGCCATGACTATCTCTTTTTCGGGGAACACATTGAAGGAGTTGAAGCAAGGCTTCAGGAGGCACAGATAAGTCAGCCTAGAATTCTTGCTCATGAAGACATGAAGGAATAAGGTTACCAGTAGAGATATTCAAAGTTGAAGGAACTGGATCAGTAGGAGTGACAGGAGAAAATGGATGAAGTGGATTTGGAACTGTATTAGGAACATTATTTTCTGAAACAAATTTTGTTCTTAAATGGCTCAACAGACTGTTCTCTCACAGATGAGCTTCACCAAATGTTTTATTGTTATTGCCAATAGTATGATGTTAGATGATTTTTTTTAAATTAAAAGATCTGTAAATTACAAAAACAAATAATTATAATGTGGTTAACTGGACCAACCCATGTAACATAATTGCCTTGGTGTCCCATTAACCACTCATTTTTTATTTCTAAGTCTGTTGTAAAAAGTAAACACAATTATTATGGTGTATTTGGCTTTTCCAAAACTCCACTTGAAGTAACAAACAATAAACAAAATTATTGGGGAAGAAAACTTCTTACCACAGGAGAAAAAACCTTCAAAACATTTTCTTGATACTTTTCAACTGTTTCTAGTAGCATAAGTTGTTAGACCTGGGTATTTTGTTGAGCCATTCATTACAGGACACAGGAAACAAATCCTTTTAGAATTTGAAAGCAAGCACCAGTTGACTTGATCTGTCTGGTTAATCTGAGTCTCCTATGTCAATATTTATGCCTGTGTGTAAGTTTACATAAGCACTTTTTTTTTGCCCATTTCAGATTCAGTGCTATTTATTGGCTGCTAATGTTAGCTTTGGAAGCCTAGAGCACAGAAAGATTGTCCATGAAGATATACCATGCAAGTGACCAAAAGGTCTTTTGGCAATCGCAAAGCCTTGATGCAAATGGCTACCCTTGAGTATCATAGAGGTGCTGAGAATGAAACAACATGATTGTAAAGCATGGATTTTTAAATTTTGGCATACCAAGGCCCTTTGACAAGATCCTGTATTGGAATACTGTGGTGTGTGTTGAAAAAGCCTCTCAAATCAGTAGGTTGCTGTTTTCTTTTCAGATGTAGGAGCAAAGCTGCAGCCTGTCTATTTTCCTATGTGGTGTGGCTGTAGAGTTGCTGCATAGTGATGCTAAAATTCCAAAGTTCAATTCCAACAAACTGACAATATCTGTAATTTAATGTAAACAAGTTCTGGAAAATTTCTCGATTGTGGTGTATTTTTGAATCTTTGAAGCTTTGTATAAGTAGCACTACTATCCTTTCAGAGAGCAGTCTAGCTCTCTCTTTTTCTGTTTGTATAGTATGCCTGCTTTCAGTGCTATAAATTGATTGTCAGTGATCCTGTTTTCTGTTATGTTACCTGATTTCGGTCACCGCATGAGCATAGATAAAGACTTCCAGAATGGAAAATTGTGTTAGAGCTGGTGTCTAAAAGAAAGGAAAAAAGACCTATACATATTGAGTTACTGTGTATTCAATAGGAAGGAAAAAGAAAAAAAAAGTGTGTGAAAATATAAGTTGTGTAGAAAAGGAAGGAGATTTCATCATTTAACAAAAGTGATATATAAATGATACAGCTACAGAATGCAAACACAGAAGCACCTAATAATATATAAATTAATAATACAATGCAAGAGTTATATTGCTTGATCGGACAATAAGCAGTAGTTAAATGGATGAATAAAGAGCAATGGGATGATGATAACTAGAGAGACAGGTGATGTTAACTGAAGTGGCCATTAGTTCATGAATAAACAAGTTAAATACTCAGTGGCAGAATTAGAATCTTGTCCAAGAAATTATTAAGAGAGAAAGAAATTAAAGGTATACATAAATTGAAAGAAGAGTGGCAGAATGGGTGGCGGTAAGTAGGAAATATGAAAGACATTGTTTATGAATGTTGTGTATTGAGGTAGTTCTGGACTGTTGAAAGAGTAATGAAATGTAAGAACTTTTTTTGGATCTAACTGGATCCAAACTGGAAATGATAAAGGATGCAGATGAAATTTATGATTTATGTGCCGATTTTAGAGTTTTTTGGACCTGTATGGTTGTTCCCCTATTGTTTCTTCTTCCTTTCCATGTTATTTTGGGTATATTGTATACTTCTGTTGGTAATAAGTAAGCATCATGGGTAAGCAAGTTTTTGCTGAAGATGTGATTCAGCATCTGATAGATAAAGTTACTGAATAAGGACAACAAAGGTAGGAAAGGAGGGAACAGCCACATGCAGTGCAGCACCTTTCTTTGATACTGACACCACTTTGTTGGTCAATTCATTTGCTTGGAAATCAAGAGAATATGTCATTATGGTTTTTGAAAATTTGGATACAGCTGCTAGTTTAAGAAATTTGGTTAATAACCAGTTTAATGGATATTCCAGAAACATAAGGGATCGATAGAGTTTTGTGGACCACATTCGCAAAATTGATGTCAATACATATAAACTCACTGAGGGTGATGGTGTGAATTAGACCCTATTACAGAAACTGTACAGGGAGCACTTGATGAGTCTTTATGGGATATACAGCCAGAAATGTCACATAGAGTTTGTATGGAATTCCCAAAGACTGAATGAAACAGTGGAAGTCGTGGTGGCACTAGCTGAAGTTGCTGTGGTTACCAAACCACAAGAAAAGGAGGCAAATTTAACTTGCATATCAAATGTTTTAGATGTGGCTATACAGGTCATATAAAGTGTAATTGTAGGGACAACATTATCAGGATGTAAATGTACAAACAGAAGTTTGCAAAGATAGGGAAGATGGCCACAAGGTGGACCTTGTACCCCCCACTGTTAAATGGGGTAGTAGGTGGTGTGTCCAGTGCACAGTACTCACAGTAAGGGTTCATACAGTTCAGCTCTGGGTGGAGTCAGTGGCTGACTTTTTTCTAACTGGTTATGTGAAAGGAAAGTTATGCGTATTTTTTTTAATGTGGTGGCTCTCAAGTATATGTGGTAAGTAAGAACGTACTTGGTGTAATAGAACTGAATCAGCCATGCTGGGGGTTAAGGGTTTAATTGGGGGTCATTTTAATTCGTTTGGTTCAACAGTGCTAGGATTACGACTGAGGGGAAGTCCTCGCCATGGTTGTCAGTGGCTATGAAGTTGGTTTAGATTTCAGGGTTGCATATCATGTCAAAGTTGAGTTGGAAGGCCATTTAGTAGAACTGAATGAACCCCAATTTCATCTTGGTTTTATGGCTGGAAAACTATTACCATTGCAATGATCATCCCTAGGCCAAGTAACGATCTTCTTGCAAAACAAAGTGACGTTTTTCCAGACTTAGTGTTAACCATGTAGGATGTAAATGGTCAAAAACCTGGCATAAACAAATGATATGCTCCTAGGTATCCTTGGAGAGCACAATATCATTTGAATAGACCATGTATTTCATTGAGATTAACCCTCACAATATACCATCTAACAGTCTGTGGAAAGCTGTTGGCATGTTTTTCAGTCCAAAAGGCAAGCAATGATATTGATAATGACAAGATGGAGCTGGGCACCTTGTTTCTGGAAAATCTTCAGGCACTATCTCCAGTTGATGGTACCCACTTCATAGGCCCACAGTTATGAAATAATGACACTGGCCCAGGTTACCTGAGATCTCTGTTACATTAGACATAAGGTAGTCATCTGTATTTTTTTCTGGTTTAAATAATGGTAATCACAACAAAACCTATAGGCATTACAGCCAACCGATAATTTATTTGGGATGATGATAAGAGTGCAGACTAAGGACTATTACTCTCTTCCATAATCCCATCTTTTGAAGCTGACAGTATAGGAAATGATAGATTGTTACTTACCGTAAAGATGAGACATTAAGTTGCAGACAGGCAGAATTAAGACACTTATACATAAGCTGTCAGGCACAGTTTTTGTCAAAAAGGAAACACACACCTTTCATTCACACAAGCAACCGCGCACGCCCACACACACACACACACACACACACACACACACACACACACACACACACACACACACACACCTGACTCCAACTCCGGTGGCTTGCACTAAATTCTGAAAACTGTAAGGCTCTTCTAAAGTGATGTCATATATTGCTGGTTTATGAACTGAATTTACAGTGAAAACACTCAACTCAACTGTTAGAGTTCCAGTATCTTCTGCTGTTGTTATTCCTGCAGAGAGAACCTGTATATTAGGCTTGTCAAAAGTGCCGACATATTGTCGATGTGGATGTGCAGCTGCAACCTACATGCCTCTAATCTTTGAGCAACAGTGTCATACGTCTTGAGACTCCTGAATGCAAAGCTTTTCACATCCTTGATACTTTCACATCTGATTTAGTATCTCTTCCTTATGTGTACATAAATTCTCGATGTTTATAGACTTTATAGTGATCTTGGCCTATGAGAAGGCCAGTTGTAAGGCCTTTGTGGATATAATGGAGCTTCTGTATGACTTCTCCACTCCAAAAGTGATGGCCTGCCAGGTGGAGGTAACAGTCTGGCCATACACGGGGGCTGTTGTTTGACATCTGTAGCATCAGGTACACATCACAAAGTTCTGTAACCAGCTTGCATCATCTAATGTTGATGTTACTCTCTCTCTGCAGTATGTCACACTCGGTTGTGGTTTGGTTTATGAAGCTGTTTGGTTTATGAAGCTGTGCTGCAACTATTCTGATTGTAGAAAAAATGAGCATCTGTTTTTCAGTAAATAGCATGTGCATTTTTTAAGGGATTTGTATCTTTTATTTGGTGTTGCAATTCTTGCCATGGCACTGTTAAAATTACACATGCAAAATGTTACAGAACATTCCACGTGAAGCCTACTTCATACATTGATATTGACACGTGACAGTTATGATGCTGATCACATATTAGGATCACGGAATCAATACCAACAATCAGCATAACAATTCTCGGCATTTAACACTAGTTGGCTCAAGATATTAATAGTCGCCATTCGTGATGTCACACATGCGATCTCACTCGAACAAGGTCTCCACCCAACTCTTAATGCAACCTGATTGTACAATTAATACTTCCATGAAGAAACCTTTGAATGATTAACACACTTTAAAAATTTCATATTCAGTGACCTCACACTTGTGATCATTCATGTTCACCACCACCACCACCACCACCACCACCAAGTCAAAATCACATGCCTGCAGGAGTTTATTTTATTATTTTGTTTTTTATATTTTTATCATTTTTACTATCTTGTTAAGAATATAATAGAGGGAAACATTCCACGTGGGAAAAATATATCTAAAAACACAGATGATGTGACTTACCGAACAAAAGTGCTGGCAGGTCGATAGACAAACAAACACATACACACGAAATTCAAGCTTTCGCAACAAACTGTTGCCTCATCAGGAAAGAGGGAAGGAGAGGGAAAGATGAAGGGATGTGGGTTTTAAGGGAGAGGGTAAGGAGTCATTCCAATCCCGGGAGCGGAAAGACTTACCTTAGGGGGAAAAAAGGACAGGTATACACTCGCGCACACACACACATATCCATCTGCACATACATGACTCTTTGCCTTTACAAATGTCTGCTTGTGTCTGTGTATGTGCGGATGGATGTGTGTGTGTGTGTGTGTGTGTGTGTGTGTGTGTGAGTGTATACCCGTCTTTTTTTCCCCCTAAGGTAAGTCTTTCCGCTCCCGGGATTGGAATGACTCCTTACCCTCTCCCTTAAAACCCACATCCTTTCGTCTTTCCCTCTCCTTCCCTCTTTCCTGATGAGGCAACAGTTTGTTGTGAAAGCTTGAATTTCGGGTGTATGTTTGTGTTTGTTTGTGTGTCTATCGACCTGCCAGCACTTTCATTCGGTAAGTCACATCATCTGTGTTTTTACTATCTTGTTATTTTGTTTTAAATTTTTAATTGATTTTGTTAATTTTTTGTTTTATAGTTATTCACACTTCCTTCATATAGGCATGACACTAAAAGAGCACACAAAATATTAAATACTGTGCAATGTTTATGATGCTGATGATGTATATAAATAGTGTGTATTAATTAGATAAAATTACAAAACGACCATCAATATTGCATAGATAAACTTACCTTAAAAGCTTACTATATCATGAGCTGAACGATTTGCACAACAAATAATAAACTATTGGAACATAAATCTTGTTATTAACTCTTATCTTATAATTATTGTCATTTTTTATTTAATGTGTGCAATAATAAAAACTGAAAATTAGGGAACCGCCACTAGAAAGCTCATGTGAATAATTTTGGCGTGAAATGTTCCAACAATCAATCCAAATTAAGTATGAGTATGATTAGCTGAAAGAAGCAGAACAACTGCAAAACAATGTATGCATGACAAAATACTATCAACTTTTCAATAATGTATGGAAATTGATGAACTGAAGCTTGTTTTGTCCAAAAATAAATTTTCTACAAAATACCATAGCAGGTCTTGAAGAAAACACAGTGAAACATTTTGTATTAGGTAGAAATAAAGTGACTTTTTCTCCAGTTTTCAGGTTAGTCTAATTTTGTGTGCGCTCATCAATGAAGCTTTAAATGCTCAACTGAAAAGTATCTCATGCTGTACTGGGCTGCGCATAATTCTGGTTTGGTGCACATGTTGTTTTCCACATCCAAGATTTTTTGATGGTTTTAAGCCAGTGGTAGATAAAATCTCTAATATACAAACAACAAAACAATAAAGAAACTTCCTGGCACATTAAAACTGTGCGCCGAACTGAGACTCGAACTTGGGACCTTTGCCTTTCCCGGGCCAGTGCTCTACCAACTGAGCTACGCAAGCACTATTCATGGCTTATCCTCAAAGCTCTACTTCTGCCAGTACCTTTTCTCTTGCCTTCCAAACTTCACAGAAGCTCTCCTGCGAAACTTGCAGGACTAGCATCCACGGAAGAAAGGATATTGCAGAGATGTGGATTTGGCACAGCATGGGAGATGTTTCCAGAATGAAATTTCCACTCTGCAGCAGAGTGTGCACTGATGTGAAACTTCCTGGCAGATTAAAACTGTGTACCAGACCGAGACTCGAACTTGGGAACTTTGCCTTTGGCGAGCAAGTGCTATACCACAATTTTCATCTGCAAGGAAGTTTCACAACAGCACACACTCCACTGCAGAGTGGAAATTTCATTCTGGAAACAAAACAATAATAAACTGTAATAGCTAGTTTCTTTAATTATATCCAAATGCAACAATTAAAATGCAACACATTTCTGCAAATTCAGTTTCATGTGCAGACATCTGATTTTTTGCACGTAAAACCTGAATAATGAAAGAGTTTTTGCAAATGATTTTTATGATTATGGTAAGAATATATTTTTTATGATCATCTGTATAACTTTAAACCATCTCAGCATGTGTGATTCACATAAAGTCAGATTTTACGTATATTTTGTGTGCAAATTTAGACTGGTATATCATGGCAACTGATAAAGCTTCCACAAAGCAGCAGGATGTCCATTAATTACATGTATTTCTTTGCCTTCTTATAAAATTTGAACCAGTTCACACAAGTTTGAAAGATACAAGTGCCACAATCATAAAAAGCTTATAAACATGTATTCTCATTTCTTCTTTTTTTCCATGTAAAATCTGACTTAAGCTAGATTTTTAAAGTGAATTTTCAATTTTGTCATAAGAATGCATTTTTATTTGATGATTAAAAGTCTTCTGGGTGTTGTAACATGTCATTGTATACAATACTTTAATTATAAACTGTAAAACCCTTTTCACACTGGCCATGGAAGCCTACTTAGTTCTGTCATTTTTTAATTTATTTGATTCACTTTAATCCCTTTCAGAGCATTCAGTTCTCACAAGAATGAATTTTACATATTTAGCTTGGCTTTATACCATCATATCTTGACAATGGTTTATGACTATTGGATAAAAGAATTCTTTTTGACTTTATCCATTTATCTATCTTCATGCAAAGTTTGAACCAATTCATACAAGTTTAAAGTATAGGGATGGTACACTTCAAAAACCTCCCAGAAAACAGGTTTTCTCTTTTGCGCGTAACACCCAAACAGTGGTGACTGTTTTGCATATAAGATCTGAACAGTGCGCATAGAAATGGTGCAATTAGCTGAGCTTTAATTTCAAACCAATTAAAACCTTTTGCAAAAGTAATTAATCGATTCGCACAATTTGCCTTAGCAGAGCTCTGGTTCAGTGTTCAAATGTTACTTAATATACTGTAACATAGCTACATGAGGCAGATGTTCAAATGGCTTTACAAATGGCTGCTGGTCCAAGCTAAATAAACCAAACCTTTTTACCCCCCTTTCCTAGCTCAAACAGGAACCGAGCACCAAGAACCAAGAAACCCCCCCCCCCCCCCCAATCCATGATTCTGCACATGTTGTTTTCATATGTATTTGTTAAAGTGCTTCCGCCCAGTAACGATTACAGTTCCAGTGTTAAGTGGATTGTAGTGATTTCTAGTTTACGGTAAGAGTAGTGTCATGTGTGACTAATGTGGATGTTGTCGTAGGTTAATTGGTATGGGAGAAACATGTTAGAATTGTGGGTTCATGCTACACTAGGGAGAACACAGTGGGAAAGCAAACCAGGTGTCAGATGAGGCTCTACCATGGAGTTGTATATTATGCAGTTGAGAAAAGAAAATCATGGAACAGTGAAGAAAGATTTTTGCCCTCCAGGCAGGTTTAGAAATGACATATTTTGAATTAGATAGCTTGAAATGGGTAAGAGAGAATGGGAGTTCAAAGAAAGTGACAAATAGTAGGTAAAAGGAAAAGCCTCAAGAAATCACTTTCCCTATTCAGGTTATCAATTAGTTTGATGTGAGACCTGAAGTAGGAGAAAAGACTTGACCAGTTTTTGAGCTCATTAGGGTGCAGCAGGTCGTAGTGAGATCTTGATGGAGGGGATAAGGTCTTTTAGTCAGAGGTGCAGGAAACAGCATGCCTAAAACTTAGGATATGGCATTAAAGCTGGCCTGGAGGAAATAGGAGCAGCCCAATACACACTCGTGAGGTTTATGGAAGTTCTACAGTGAAACAGCCAGACCTTGATTAAATAACTGTTAGCCAGGTGAACAAAGAGCTGAACGAATTGTTTCCAACAAAAGTATCACATCTGTGCCATGCCTGTAGCTTTGATTTGGAGGTAAGGATAAACTACTCATGACATGCACCTGAATAGGAGGAGGAAGGAAAGACGCAGAACATCTCTCAGAATGTGTAAGTGGGATTGCAATCAAACAAGACAAAATCCCTGTGATTACTGAAGTCAAAGGGGCATACTTTTTAGGTTTGAGTCAGATAACAGACACACAGTATTGAAATAAATTAGATCAGAAGAGGACTATAACACACACAATGTTTTCTATTAAAATATTAATTTATTTCATTAGAACATTAGAGGGTTGAAAAAAAAGTGATGAGCTTCTTGTATGCGTAAAAGATGTGGAAACTTCTTGCTGAACACCATGTGACTACCGGGATGGAGGAGTTAAATATCAAGGATTATAGACTTGCATCACTTTCATATAGAGTTAACACGGAAAAAGGAGGAGTTGCAACATATGTAAAAGTTGGACCCGAAGAGAAAAAAAATTGCCACAAATAGTTTATTTGCTGATTAGAACATAGAAGCATGTGCTTGTGAATTGCTACTACAGAATACTTCTCTAATAATTGTAACAGTCTACAAATCCCCTCCAGAAAATTTCATCTATTTATGAGAAATCATGGTTATGAACTGCAGATTGAAACTGAAGAAACTGCAAAAAGGTGGGAATTTAAGGAGATGGGACCTGGATAAACTGAAAGAACCAGAGGTTGTAGAGTGTTTCAGGGAGAGCATAAGGGAACAATTGACAGGAATGGGGGAAAGAAATACAGTAGAAGAAGAATGGGTAGCTCTGAGGGATGAAGTAGTGAAGGCAGCAGAGGATCAAGTAGGTAAAAAGACGAGGGCTAATAGAAATCCTTGGGTAACAGAAGAAATATTGAATTTAATTGATGAAAGGAGAAAATATAAAAATGCAGTAAATGAAGCAGGCAAAAAGGAATACAAACATCTCAAAAATGAGATAGACAGGAAGTGTAAAATGGCTAAGCAGGGGTGGCTAGAGGACAAATGTAAGGATGTAGAGTCTTGTCTCACTAGGGGTAAGATAGATACTGCCTACAGGAAAATTAAAGAGACCTTTGGAGAGAAGAGAACCACTTGTATGAATATCAAGAGCTCAGATGGCAACCCAGTTCTAAGCAAAGAAGGGAAGGCAGAAAGGTGGAAGGAGTATATAGAGGGTTTATACAAGGGCGATGTACTTGAGGACAATATTATGGAAATGGAAGAGGATGTAGATGAAGATGAAATGGGAGATAAGATACTGCGTGAAGAGTTTGACAGAGCACTGAAAGACCTGAGTCGAAACAAGGCCCCGGGAGTAGACAACATTCCATTAGAACTACTGATGGCCTTGGGAGAGCCAGTCGTGACAAAACTCTACCATCTGGTGAGCAAGATGTATGAGACAGGCGAAATACCCACAGACTTCAAGAAGAATATAATAATTCCAATCCCAAAGAAAGCAGGTGTTGACAGATGTGAAAATTATCGAACTATCAGTTTAATAAGTCACAGCTGCAAAATACTAACGCGAATTCTTTACAGACGAATGGAAAAACTGGTAGAAACGAATCTCGGGGAAGATCAGTTTGGATTCCGTAGAAATGCTGGAACACGTGAGGCAATACTAACCTTACGACGTATCTTAGAAGAAAGATTAAGAAAAGGCAAACCTACGTTTCTAGCATTTGTAGACTTAGAGAAAGCTTTTGACAATGTTAACTGGAATACTCTCTTTCAAATTCTGAAGGTGGCAGGGGTAAAATACAGGGAGCGAAAGGCTATTTACAATTTGTACAGAAACCAGATGGCAGTTATAAGAGTCGAGGGGCATGAAAGGGAAGCAGTGGTTGGGAAAGGAGTGAGACAGGGTTGTAGCCTCTCCCCGATGTTATTCAATCTGTATATTGAGCAAGCAGTAAAGGAAACAAAAGAAAAGTTCGGAGTAGGTATTAAAATTCATGGAGAAGAAGTAAAAACTTTGAGGTTCACCGATGACATTGTAATTCTGTCAGAGACAGCAAAGGACTTGGAAGAGCAGTTGAATGGAATGGACAGTGTCTTGAAAGGAGGATATAAGATGAACATCAACAAAAGCAAAACGAGGATAATGGAATGTAGTCAAATTAAATCGGGTGATGCTGAGGGGATTAGATTAGGAAATGAGACACTTAAAGTAGTAAAGGAGTTTTGCTATTTAGGGAGTAAAATAACTGATGATGGTCGAAGCAGAGAGGATATAAAATGTAGACTGGCAATGGCAAGGAAATCGTTTCTGAAGAAGAGAAATTTGTTAACATCGAGTATAGATTTAAGTGTCAGGAAGTCGTTTCTGAAAGTATTTGTATGGAGTGTAGCCATGTATGGAAGTGAAACATGGACGATAACCAGTTTGGACAAGAAGAGAATAGAAGCTTTCGAAATGTGGTGCTATAGAAGAATGCTGAAGATAAGGTGGGTAGATAACGTAACTAATGAGGAGGTATTGAATAGAATTGTGGAGAAGAGAAGTTTGTGGCACAACTTGACTAGAAGAAGGGATCGGTTGGTAGGACATGTTTTGAGACATCAAGGGATCACAAATTTAGCATTGGAGGGCAGTGTGGAGGGTAAAAATTGTAGAGGGAGACCAAGAGATGAATAAGCAGATTCAGAAGGATGTAGGATGCAGTAGGTACTGGGAGATGAAGAAGCTTGCACAGGATAGAGTAGCATGGAGAGCTGCATCAAACCAGTCTCAGGACTGAAGACCACAACAACAACAACATGAGAAATCTAGATGCATTATTGAGCTGTGTGTCAGACAAAAAGAAAGAGTAATTCATGGAGATTTCAATGTAGATTTCTTAAAAGACAAAGACAGGAATAATGAAGTAGAATTATTATTTTGTTGTTGCAATCTAATTTCAGTAGTCAGTATTCCAAATTGTGTGGAGCAAGATAGGAGGAAACTGATTAATAACATTTTTATAGACATTCCTGGAGATTAATGGAAATAAACAGTAAGGCACCTTACAATCCTGAGATAGCTTTATACAAAGCACTGAGACTTATCAATGAGAACAGGATACCATGTTTTAAGAGTAAGTTAAATGTGGTATTATTGCATGAGGAATATATAAAAAAGAGATGCTAATGTTGAATTCAATTTATTCTGTAGTAAATTTGTGTAAGTATTTGAAAGTTGCTTTCCTAAAAAATTATCTTGAACAAGACAAGTAAGCTGTGGAATTAAAATCTCTTGCAAGAGGAAGAGGGAAATTTATATAAATGCAAGAGTAAGTCAAGATTTGATATTACTTGCATACTACAAAAAATTCTGTACTGTTTAAGAGAAGTCATTAAAAGACATATGTATTAACATCCTGGCAGAAATTAATATTGCAGATAATAAGAGTAAAGATATATGCAATACAAATGGGAGCATGGACAGCCAGTATGTGTACAAGATACCACAACAATTAAAATAAATGACAATGTTGTGACTTATAATTCACAAGTTGCAAGTAGTTTTAGTAATCACTTTCTAAATGTGGTAGGAAGAACTGTATTAAATGCTTCAGTTGAAGAAGCAAGAGAATATATTAGAAATGCCATTAACAAAATTTTAAGCAAATAGAAGTAGCACCAGCATCCTTCTCTGAAATTAATAGAATTCTAAAATACGAAAGCTCTTGTGGATTTCATGGAATTTCAAGCAGAATTTTGAAAAGTTGTTCTGACTTAACAAGTAATGTCCTAAGTGATATATGCAATGCATCACTGGCACAGGGATGTTTTCCAGGCAGGTTAAAATATGTAACTGTTGAACTTCTTCATAGGAAAGGTGACAAGACAGACTTACACAAGTATTGTCCAGTTTCCATACTGACATCTTTTTCCAAAATAATTTGAAAAAGTTATGTACTCAAGAATGGTCTCACATTTAAGTTGAAACAATTCACTTAGCTTGTCACAATTTGGATTCCAAAAGGATTACTTGACTGAGAATGCTATTTATGAATTCACTCATCAAACATCAAAAGCCTTAAATAATAAAAAAGTGCCAGTTGTAGGGAAAGACAGATTGCTACTTACCGTAAATAAGACACGTAAAGTTGCAGGCACAATTAAAAGGCACTTACATAAAGCTTTTCCCCATAGCCTTCAGCAGCAAAAGAGAAGCACACACCATTCACACAAACAAGCAAACACACTTCATGCACACATGACCTCCAACTCCAGCATCTTGGGCCAGAATCCCGAGACACATTAAGTGTCTTCTTTAGATAAGTAACAATCTGTCTTTTCCTATATTGTTGATATTCCTATCAGGAGTTTCGATTGTTTAATATAGCCAGTTGGTATTTTTTTGTGATATTTCCAAGGTGTTTGATTGTGTAGGTAATGTCACTTTCTTAGAAAACCTCAAGTTTTATGGAATTGGTGGATTTATATATGCTTGGTTTGAATTATACGTAACAAACAGATTGCAAAAGGTTGTGCTGAATAATTCAGACAGTGTCAGGAGGAAAGAAAATTTTAGTGTCAGGGGACAAATCCCCAAGGGAGTTCCACAGAATTCAATTTTGGGTCCACTCCTATTCCTTCCAGAGCCAACAAGCAGAATAGGTACTTTTTGCAGGCAATACTAGTGTTGTTGTAAATCCTATTAGAGAGAAAGCAACAGAAGAGTTAGTAAATTATATTTTACAAAGAATTATAAAATAGTTCTCAGAAAATGGACTCTCCTTAAATTTTGGCAAAAAGTGAAAAACTACACTAGTTCAGTTCTGTACAACAAATAGTCATACTGACAATTGCAACAATTGATGTAGCACATCAGCAGGAGTCAGTAAATTGCGTAGAATGCTCCAAATTTTTGGGTGTACATATTGATAAAAAACTGAACTGGAAGAAAGATACAAAGAATTAAGTTCAGCTACTTTTGCTCTTCATGTAATTGCTAGTCTTGGAAACAAATGATTCAGACCCTGCTGACATATTTTGCATATATCCATTCAATAATGTCTTACAGAATAATTATCTGTGGTAACTTCTATATAGCTACATTTGATAATGAAATTCACAATCAGTAATCTGTCGCTATTTAAGAGTTAACTGTTATGTCCATACCTACAACACTAGGAGGAATAAATGACCTTTATTGCCCATTATTAAATCTGTCAGTGGCTCAGAAAGGATTTCAACATGAAGAAATAAAAATGTTTGATCATTTACTGTGTAACATAAAAGATCTGAGAGATAGCAAAACAAGTTTTAAATGTAACTTAAAATTATTTCTCCTTCACTAATTTCTACTTAAAAACAAGTAGCCAGTAAAAAAAAAGGAAAAACTTAGTTTTTAAGTGCAGTTGTGTGAGTAGGACTAAAATAATAATTTGTTTATTAATGTTAAAACTAATCATCTATACATATTCTGTACATTGACTCATTCCACATCATTTTGATAAAAGAATTCTTCAGATGATCTATGGAACATGTAATTAACCAACTAACTAACTAACTAGATGGTTACCTGTTAGACTCATTAACTTGCCTTTTGTGCATTACAAGACATTGTACCCTCTCCATTTTCTTAACACAAACCTTGACCTTTTGTCACTCACCCTTGTGACTCTTTGCACCTGTTACTTATTCATTTGAAAATATTTTCAAGTTATGACCTATCTTAGCTGGCCGGAGTGGCCATGCGGTTCTAGGCACTACAGTCTGAAACCGAGTGACCGCTATGGTCGCAGGTTCGAATCCTGCCTCTGGCAGGGATGTGTGAGATGTCCTTAGGTTAGTTAGGTTTAATTAGTTCTAAGTTCTAGGTGACTGATGACCTCAGAAGTTAAGTCGCTTAGTGCTCAGAGCCATTTTTATGACCTATCTTATCTAATAGTTTGTCATGGAAGCCATCTAGAGGAATCATCCCTAGAAACCCAGAATCCTAAACCTCTCACCTGGTTCAGATTCATTGAAGACAGTTTTGTGATCTGGATTGAGGATGAGGACACCCTATCCACATTCCTCCAGAACCTCAACAACTTCTCCCCCATTTGCTTCACCTGATCCTACTCAACCCAACAAGTTACAATTCTAGATGTTGACCTCCACATCAAAGATGGTTACAACAGTACCACCATCCATATTGAAACTACTAACCACCAGCAATACCTCCACTTTGACAGCTGCCACCCATTCCATACCAAGAAATCCCTTCCGTACAGCCTAGCCACCTGTGGTGATCGCATCTGCAGTGACAACCACTCCTTCTCAAAATGTACTGAAGGTTTCATTGAAGCTGTCACAGACCGTAATTATCCTCCCAACCATGTACAAAATCAAATCTCCTGTGCCTTATCTTTCCAGTCTCCCACCACCTCCCAAAGTCCCATTGTCCGGCCACAGAGGAGCATTCCCCTCGTAACTCAGTACCACCCAGGACTGGAGCAACTGAATACTTTCTCCACCAGGGTTTGGACTACCTCTCATCGTGTCCTGAAATGAGAAATGTCCTGTCCACTATCCTTCCCACCCTTCCCACAGTGGTATTCTGCCATCCACCAAACCTACACAATATACTCGTCCTTCCTTACTCAACTCCTGCTTCCAACCCCTTCCCTCATGGCTCATACCCCTTAATAGACCTAGATGCAAGACCTGTCCCATATGTCCTCACACCACCACCACCACCACCACCTTCAGTCCGGTCACAAACATCATCTATCCCATCAAAGGCAGGGCTACCTGTGAAACCAGTCATCTTATCTACAAGCTGAGCTGCAACCACTGTGCTGCATTCTATGTGGGCATGACAACCAATAAGCTGTCTGTCTGCATGAATGGCCACCGACAAACTGTGGCCAAGAAACAACTGTACCACCCTGATGCTGAGCATGCCTCCCAACATGACATTCTTTATTTCAATGACTGCTTCACAGCCTGTTCCATATGGATCCTTCCCACCGACACCAGTTATTCTGAATTGCGCAGGTGAAAACTTTCCCTGCAATACATCCTACGTTCTTGTAACCCTCCTGGCCCCAACCTTCATTATTCATTGTCCTCACCCATCCAGCCCCTTCCCTGTTCACATTCCAGTACTACACAGCTGTCACTCCACCATCTCTTCCAGTCTTTTTACTCTCTCCTTTTCCACTATTCCCCCCCCCCCCTCCCCACTTCTACCCTGCCCTCCGTCTAACCTGCAGCACTTCACTATCCGCCACTCCTACCATACTATCCCTCCCCCTCCCTGCCCCAGCCTTCTCCTTACCTCAACCCAGTCACCTCCTCCATCATGCACGGGTGCTGCTGCTCGAAGTGTGCTTTCAGTTGCCTAAGACTGCAGTCGTATGTGTGAGTTGTGTTTGCGTGAGTGTGTGGGTCTGTCGTCTAAGGTTGATGAAGGCCTTACTGGCCAAAAGTTTTATTTGTGACAATTTTTTTGTTGTGCCTATCTGTGACTCGGCATCTCCGCTATATGGTGAGTAGCAGCTTATCTTTTCATGATATTGTTACATTTCATCCTGGATCTTCCAGTGTTTGAGTTTGTCATGTTTATTATTTGCACCTTTTTCTAATAGACACTCTCATTCCTGGTTTTTTAGATAAAGAAAATTTAACTCTGTGCTTCAATGTTTGGCGAATGCATGGTTATACATGAAATGAAATACAAATAATATGAGCAGTGATGCAGGCCCTTCAACCCCCTCGGGCCTTTAGGCTCACAATATATGACCTACAAACCTCCAGTCACGACCTATCCTCCCATTTGTTGTTGTGTGTGATTTAGCACTGGTGTACATCATTTCTCAGTAGCAGTGTGTTATTCCATGTTCACATATCTATTTGCTTTTCAAAATGTCCTGTATTTCTACTCAATTGGTGAAAATAACCAGCAATTCTATATCTTCAGCTGACCCTCTCTGAATTTTATTGCACAATTCCCTCAGTTTGAAACGTATTTCAGTTGCATTCCCTTTATAATTGTATTTGAACAGATCTTTGCTAAATCTTTGTTCAAATGAAGCTTTGCAAACCTTTTCTAATTTGAAGCTCTGTGCATATTATTTATTTGATAATCAAATTATTTCACTTCTGGTCTCTCATTACTTGACCATCATTAGATTCATTTACAGTAGTTTGAAGAAGCCCATGTGCTCAGTTGACCCCTTTATTCTTAGATAATATTCCCAAAACGTTATCTTCTAGATATACTGTCTTCCCAACTCTTGACTCTTTTTTTTCCCCTCTAGAAATTGTAACTTCTGTTATTAGCTATTTGAGTTTTTGATTTATGTTATCAGTGGAATTTTGAACTTTTCCAAAAGAAGCACCAAGCCTTTAATTTATTTTTTCAAAATTTTCCTCAACAGAATGATTAATTTCTTATAGTCAATTATTAATTGCTTCCTGGTTTTTCTGAAACTATTAGTTTTTTATTTAATCCCTTTGTAAAACTTATCCTCATCTTTCACACTCAGTATGATCTGCCATATTATTTTCATGGATCTACTCATTATGCTAAGATTGCAGACTGTTGTGCACTCAATGTGGCATTGTGCTGAGCTACACAGAGATAAGATCAGCCTACCATAAATTTTGAGATGTCTGGCCACATGTTGATATGTTGTGCCGTGTTCACTAGGTGTGGTGGAAACTCTACCTCTCATAATGCCTCCTCCCTGCTGTGATGACAATTGTGTGCTGTGAAGCAACCATGCGCCATCTGGCAGCTGCTTGCTGCCTTGAGCCTTATGCCATATTGCCCATCTCATACACAAAACCTCAAAAACTGTTTTTCCGCTTGATCTCAGACTTTAATATTGCGTTCACTTCACAGATTTTAGCATTCTAAAATGTCGACTGTCACTCATCAACACTGTTGGGTAATTTTGACAAAAAGCAAAAAAAATATTGGTGAAGTTACTTCCACCTATTCTTATGTAAAGATTCACACTTTATCAGTGTTGTATTATTTACAGAGCACTATGATCTTATGTTCTTTACTAATGTTATTAATCAAAATCTTTGCACAGCCTATCAAAGTCACTGTTCAATGGATTACAGGAAAAAAGTCACTGTTCCTACTGATTCATTGTTGTTCATTATTACTTGCAGTACAATTCTTCAGTCAGTCACTCAGTATTATCCCCTCAGGGCAAATCATGTCCCACACCTCCACTCTAAAAGCCCTGCCCTACTGGCTGGAGGTAACAGCCTGGTCATACATGAGAAGGCTATGATATGTTTGATATGTACAGTATCAGTTGTGCATTGTGGTGTTCTGTAGCTCACTTTGTCTCTTCTAATGTTGAATATCCTTCTCAATGTGGAGGTCATGTGATTCCATTTATGAAGTGGCATGGCAACTTGTGACTGTAGAAAAATATAGGTCTGCTTTTCACTAAAACGGATGTCAGTTTTGTTTTAAAGGATGTGTATTATTTATTCTTGCCACAGCGCTGTTAAAATTACACACACATAAAATATTACACAGCATTTGATATGACTGCCTATTTCATATATCAATACTTGACACTTGGCAATTATAATATTGGTCATTCTTTATGATCACAGAAACAATTAATCTTGGCATTGGACACTCCTCAGCTCAAGATATTAATAATCGCCATCTGTGGCTAAGGTTGCCACCCAATCTTTCATGCAACCTCAAGGTACAATTAATACTTCTTTAAATAAACTTTTGAGTGGTTAACAGACCTTGCAAACTCTTTGTTTTGTGACCTCACACTACAACTTTTCACCGCTGCCACCAGCATGTGTAGTGAAAGGATCAGCTCAGTTACTAATACATTTGACTAGGGAATACCCAAATAAATTATAAGCTGCTCCATTAAGTTTCGGGAATGCCGTACGGCTCTCTCTGAAGATGGCTGAAAGGTATACAGCCGAAATATTAGAAGAAGAAGCAGAATACATGCGGCTGCATTCCCGAAACTTAATGGAGCAGTCATTGCGCCGCGAAAACCTGAAGACTCACAAATTATAAGCTCATTGTTTGTGGAGGCATATGTCATGTTTTTCAAATCATATAGTCATTGAAACAAATTAAGAGGAGATTGGAGACAGGACTGAATACTCTGGTTTGCCTTGTTTTGCTCTGAATTTAATGTTACGTCTGTGGTGTTATTTGTCAGTGTAACCATATGCATTATGTAGTAAAAGATGACCTCACCTATGGAAGAGAGCTGCCATAACATTTATTTTACCCTATGAATTTATAGTACATTTAACCAAGTTATTGACTAGGTCACAGAATACGTCAGCAGAAAAAAATTTTCTTGTTTAGCTGTGACAGAACTTTGTTAGCATTTTTATGGTTTTATCTGTGAAGAATCCCTCAAAGAAGGCAAATTGACAGGCAGTTAAAAATTCTGATCAGACAAATGTGTCAGTATTCTGTTGTTGGCTATTTCCTCTAACATTTTGGAATAGGCTGAAAGATGTGCAGTGTGCTTGTATTTAGAGGTATTTCTTCTGTTGCCATTTTTATAGATGGGCATTCCTACAGCATATTTAAATTTTTTGACTGATTACAGAGGTAGTTCAAGGGCAGTCTTATAATATTTTCACAAGATTTTAGTGCTCTGCTAGCGTGCTAGCAGTACCATCATGGCCAAAAGAATTACTGATTTTTAGTGACTACTTTCCATAATCTCCTTTGATTTTGTAATTTTGAAAGTAATCTATCAGTACATACAGTGTATTTTGGAGCAAATCATAAGCATCCAGAAATGGATGATTGCTGATTAGTGCGCTGTTACTGTCCATCAGGGATGTAACCATTGAATCTTGTGATCAGTGATGTTATTGAGTATCATTTTAGGAACATCTGTTGTATGGATATCAGTTTCATTTGCCTCAGTATTTTACTTACTCCAGATTCTTTTTGCTTGATTCTTTCATTGTTTTACTTTTTAAATATCTAATATATTTTATATTATGAGTTAGTTGTAAGTAGCACAAAATTTTGCAACACAATGTGGAAGTTACTGTGAGAAAGGACACAATAAAATTACTTATTTGTATAAAGTATCAGATAGCTTCTGTAGTGTTTGCTTGTGTGTTTTTATCTATTTTGTGTTAATATTAAACATATGTAATTTGAATGGCATATTGATACTAGATTAAACTTTGTTCATTCTACTTTCCCAATTTGTGTTCAAGACTTAGTTAAATACTAAACTTCATTTTATTTGCAGAGGAAGAACCATTCTTAGCCATAAATTCGTATCCCATTCACGATGTCTCAGAATGGCGTGATCTGAATTTAAAATTCGTTCTCCAATGTTACCGTGACTACTGCTTTTTTGATTCTTGTGACTATCTTGAAGCTATGTGGCCAAAAATAAAAACAGTCATGAATAAGGCACTGACATGGGATGAAGATAATGATGGCCTTATTGAAAATAGTGGATTTGCTGATCAGACATTTGATGCCTGGATCATGAAGGGACCAAGGTGAGCTCAGTGCACAAGTAATTTTTTCTTATCGTGAAAGTGCCAAGGAACATTGTATTTTGCTTACTCACCTGTTAGTATACTGTGCCATGGAAATCAGCGTGTTTGCAATTCTATATATTGACAAAAAATTTTCCAACTAGAAATTGAATACGAGTAATATATATTCTGCAACTCCACTTAAAAATATATGCACACTCCACTTCCCAGTCAAGCGTCAGGAAAATGATGCAAAGGCTCCACCCTTGTAACATATCATCATCGATTTCCTGTGTATTCATTTGCCTATCTTTTTTCTATAACTTAAAGATTGATAATTTACAATCCATTATTTCTGGGGAGTAAAATGTAAGTAATGCAGTGGGCCTTCAGATGTGACATACAGCATTATCGAGGATATTCAGCCCAGTTGTCATTCGTGTGATTATTGCCATAACATGTTTCGGGGTAGCATTATCCCTACCTTATTTTGTTTTCTTTTTTAAGGTAGAGTATAACTCAGGATGTCTGTAATACTAACATGTCTGTCGGTATAAGGGGGATTGTTTTATCTGGTTTCTTTGCTTTTAGCACTTGAAAATGGGATAATATTGTCCTGAAACATGTTGTAGCAATAATCACATGACTGACAAATGGGTTGAATATCCTCAATATTGCTTGAATAACAGTTGTATGATGGCTTCACATCAGTTCTGACTTACACTATGTTTTAAAAATACAGCAAATAGCAGTTTCCTGTAAAAACATATTTATTTCAGATTATCCATGGTATTTGATTGTCCATGCAGTCTTGGGTTCACATTAACATAGATAATCTGGAGTTCTCTGTGTTTATATTTCAGAGAGTGAGATCGATCTATAACTTTACTACAGAATTCTGTGGTAAGAGCATAAAACATAGTGACTGGTCTGAACGTTTTATTTGAGACAGATACTAGTACTGAATTTAATGTACTTACTATGGGCAGAAGAGTATCTTCAAAGGTAAAAGAGGTGCATAACCAAAACCAGCAAGCTCTTGAGGTATATTTATGTAATAGACAGTATTGCAATATGTTAAGAGGAGTGCTTGGAAACTAGAATGTTGGAAATTGCAAAAGACAAAAAAAAATCAAACTGATTTGGCATAATATTGAGATAGACAAGTATAGATATGGATCATGACATTATTTCTGCTACAGGAAAAAGTAATATTATAAATGATATTATGCCTTAGCAGATAATGGATTAATTTCATAGGAAAGTTCTGGTAGCATGTAAATACTTTAAGAGCAAAGGAGACCACTCACTGAAAAGCAGAAGCATTGAGTCATTGACGAGCACACACAAAACAGAAAGAAAATTTGCTAGCTTTTGGAGTAAGCGCCTTTAAAACCAGAGTACACATTCATGCGCACACAGCCTATGCACCAACTGGCTGAATGCTCAATGCCAGTGGTGCATTTCAATAGGTGAACTATATTGGGTTGGAATTGTGTCAGGTGGGGTGGGAAGAAGGAGGGGGGGGGGAGGAGGAGGAGGAGGAGGAGGAGGAGGAGGAAGCAGGGGGCAGGGAGAGGGGTTGGAGATGAACCTGAGTGCAGTGTACAGGGTTATTACAAATGATTGAAGTGATTTCACAGCTCTACAATAACTTTATTATTTGAGATATTTTCACAATGCTTTGCACACACATACAAAAACTCAAAAAGTTTTTTTAGGCATTCACAAATGTTCGATATGTGCCCCTTTAGTGATTCGGCAGACATCAAGCCGATAATCAAGTTCCTCCCACACTCGGCGCAGCATGTCCCCATCAATGAGTTCGAAAGCATCGTTGATGCGAGCTCGCAGTTCTGGCACGTTTCTTGGTAGAGGAGGTTTAAACACTGAATCTTTCACGTAACCCCACTGAAAGAAATCGCATGGGGTTAAGTCGGGAGAGCGTGGAGGCCATGACATGAATTGCTGATCATGATCTCCACCACGACCGATCCATCGGTTTTCCAATCTCCTGTTTAAGAAATGCCGAACATCATGATGGAAGTGCGGTGGAACACCATCCTGTTGAAAGATGAAGTCGGCGCTGTCGGTCTCCAGTTGTGGCATGAGCCAATTTTCCAGCATGTCCAGATACACGTGTCCTGTAACGTTTTTTTCGCACAAGAAAAAGGGGCCGTAAACTTTAAACCGTGAGATTGCAGAAAACACGTTAACTTTTGGTGAATTGCGAATTTCCTGCACGAATGCGTGAGGATTCTCTACCGCCCAGATTCGCACATTGTGTCTGTTCACTTCACCATTAAGAAAAAATGTTGCTTCATCACTGAAAACAAGTTTCGCACTGAACGCATCCTCTTCCATGAGCTGTTGTAACCGCGCCAAAAATTCAAAGCGTTTGATTTTGTCATCGGGTGTCAGGGCTTGTAGCAATTGTTAACGGTAAGGCTTCTGCTTTAGCCGTTTCCGTAAGATTTTCCAAACCGTCGGCTGTGGTACGTTTAGCTCCCTGCTTGCTTTATTCGTCGACTTCCGCGGGCTAGGCGTGAAACTTGCCCGCACGCGTTCAACCGTTTCTTCGCTCACTGCAGGCCGATCCGTTGATTTCCCCTTACAGAGGCATCCAGAAGCTTTAAACTGCACATACCATCGCCGAATGGAGTAAGCAGTTGGTGGATCTTTGTTGAACTTTGTCCTGAAGTGTCGTTCCACTCTTATGACTGACTCATGTGAGTGCATTTCAAGCACGACATATGCTTTCTCGGCTCCTGTTGCCATTTTGTCTCACTGCGCTCTCGAGTGCTCTGGCGGCAGAAACCTGAAGTGCGGCTTCAGCCGAACAAAACTTTGAGTTTTTCTACGTATCTGTAGTGTGTCGTGACCATATGTCAATGAATGGAGCCACAGTGAATTTATGAAATCGCTTCAATCATTTGTAATAGCCCTGTACTTGTGTGTTTTGAAGGTGTGCTGCTTTGTGTGTAGTGTGGAACGGTTTCTTTCATGTTGTGTTGTAAACATTATTGTATTATGGAGTGGACTGAATATTGTAAAAAGTTCATCAAACTCATATTTTGTTCCATAAGAGTAGAGTGTAATCAACATATGTGCTGTAACAAACTATTTGTATGGCAAGGTTAATTTTACCATTAAAAATGTTTTTATTTTTTTTTTTATTTTTTAAGCAGTTGCTGACTATGCCAGCAAGGAGCTTGATATGTTGTTACTCTAACAAAGCATTTCGGAGTAAACCCTTAGCTAAGTTTTATTTCTGTTGGTAGATCTTACCATTAAATGAGGAATAGTTATGGCACAGTGGAAGTTCAAATAAGTTGGCCAGTTCTGAAATCTCAGGCAAGGTTAGTTTTTGTGTTTAATAAGATTTTGTGTAGTACTTTCAGTTGTCGTATTGGGAGTTACACTGTCAGATTAGGTGAATCTAACTTGTCCGCGGACTTTTGTGTGTTTGATGGAAAGTGTTAGCCCATGTGTGTTTTTAATTGAATATGTTGATTTGAAAATGTAAAATTCCTTGAGGATATTATTTAATACTGGGGAAAGTTTGTATGCTGGTGTATTCTCGGAGTTGACAATGGATGTGATTGAGCAGTTAGGTTTGTGGATTTTCGGTTGTGCCCTTAGTATGGGAACAATGAAATTAATAAGCAACTTTTTGTTTATTAGATATAAGAAGTTACATTGATTAAGAATATTAATTTTTTCTGCCATTTTCAGTTGGATCATGGTTCAGTTAAGTAATGTTGCTTGCTGAGAAAAAATTGCGATAATTAGCTATATTATCATCTTTACAAAGGACAGTAGGGGAATTCCATTCATAATCCTTAACAATGATAGCATCATGTTCATTAAGCTTGTGTCAACTGTCTTATTATGCTGGTCTCAGTAAAGATTGTATTGGAGCATTGTTTTACTTTTTTCTCTTCTTGTGTGACAATTTCATTAATGTTATGTGCTTGATCTGTTCACAAATGTACACTGCCAGTGAGATAATTTAAATTATTAAATAAAACCTTAGTAAACACAAGTCTGCTAATGACCCGGTTCTTGTAGTAGTCTCGCCTGGGTAACACCACTCTGTCGCTGCAAAGCTGAAAGTCTAAATGTGAGTGAGATGGTGTTTGCTTGAAGATATACTAAGCACCACAATTTAGTTTGCACTAACACATACATTTATTCTTCACTGAAATCAGTTATTGATGACGGTGACCAGTTCGTTAACTGTGAAAATTTGTTAGTGCAGTGGCAAAGGTAACTGTTCTATTGTGACACACACACACACACACACACACACACACACACACACACACACAAAAACAATTTGACATTTACTCAGAAACATCACAGTTTCCACTTAGCCCTTTCCTGTAGTAATTTATTAGAGAAAAGATTATACTTCAATAGTTCAGTTAATCAAGTTCATAATTAACTTCACTGAGTCCAAGAATCACTAGTTTTGATGACAATGACATTCCACCCTTGTTATCAATCACAACAAAGTTTGGTTAAAATGTTCCTTAATTAATAAAAGGTATTAAACATTAAAGTTCCTGGGTTTCATGGTTTTTGGTACATGCATATTTTCATGTAGTGTTTGTACATAGTAGCGGATGAGTCAACAGTGAGCATGAGAATGAGAGTGTGCTTGACACAAGCCTTACATTTCACCCTTCAAACCATGGACTGGCAATTTTGGGTGACGTTGGACTCGTTGTAGATGGGCATAAGAATATACTGTTATTTCGGAAATCAAATTAGGGTTTTTAAAGTCAGTTACGATGGGTACACTGTTTTTGATTAACTATGAGAACTAATTGGACTTTGGCTTATTGAAAATGTTTATGGTCAGAAATTTAGAAAAATACATGGACTCTATTCTTCTACACAATGTGAATCTCTTTGTTTACAAGTATAAGTCCCATGTTGGGGATCATAGTAAATTACACAGAATTGTTAATTAGTGAGTTAATTTATTAGTTTGTGCGCCTACCTATGACAAAGAAGATGCCGTAAAAGACAGTTTCTATGAACACCTGAGAAATGTGTATGACAGCCTATTGCAGCACATCATCAAAATAGTGCTGGGAGACTTCACTGCCAAGGTATGCAAAGAGAGACATTTGCAGCTGTCAGTAGGCAGTGAAAGCGTCCATGATGAAACCAATGAAAATGGATACACTGAATCAGAAAGCATGAATGTTAGAAGAATGATCTGATGTGTTGAATCAGAAAGCATGAATGTCAGAAGTACAATCTTTACACACAATGATATGCACAAAGATACATCATATTCGGCAATGGAAAAAGACAGCAAACCAAATCTCAAATAGATATAGGAGTGTCCTCAGCGATATTACTGTGTACCAGAGTGCCAACAAACGAACTGGTCATAATTTGGTGTTCATAAATTTCAAAAGAAATTGTTTCACCTTATTCTTAAAGTCTGGCAAGATGAAAAAAAAAATGAGATGTATGGAGGGAATCAATCTTTGTCCCTGTATATAAGAAAGGAGATAAATGAAACTGCAGAAAAGAAGACAAACAAAACTACAGAAATTACAGAGGACTATCCCTACTACTCACAGCATGCAAAGTACTGTCACATATGACACTGTAGAGACTGAAGCCCTGTACTGAGGATGTGATAGGGGACTACCAGAATGGTTTTTGGAGAAATAGATCAACAATAGATAGTATTTTCTACATCAAGACCATCAGTGAATAAATATGGGAATACAACAAGAACATCCATTACCTGTTCATAGATTTCCAGAAGGTGCTCAGGAAATCATGGCAGAATACGGAATCCTCAACAAACTCATCAGGTTGGTGAAAATGTGTATGAAGAAGGTGGTAAACAGGGTGACATAATGTGGCTCAATATCAGATGTTTTGAGAACAGAACTGGATTGAAGCAAGATGATGCTCCATCCCCACCTATCGTCAACCTTGTCATGGAAATTTTGATAAGAGAAATCAAACAAGCAATAAATGGAAATGTCATGAAAAAACAGTCAAATATACTGGCCTTTGTAGATGACAATTATAATAGGAAATAACAGTGGTGTAATTGAAATGCTGTTCAAGAAGACAAGTCGAATAGCAAACTAGACTACAGAACACAAAGAAGGTTTACTTTTTCTTCCAAAACTCGTATCCTCCAAAATCTTGACCAGGAAAACTAAGCTGCAACTCTACACCACAATCATCAGGCTAGTACTGCTATATGGAGCCAGAACATGACCAAAAAAGAAGAGCACCAACTCTCTGTCTTCGAAAGTAAAGTCTACAGCAAAATCTTTGGGCTAACATTTAACCAAGCAACACAAAGATGGGTTTTGAGATCCAGTTAAGAACCAGTTAAACTGGCCAACCAAACCTTGGTAGTGAACATTGTCAATGTGAGGCTTTGGAATGTACAGGCCACATTGTCAGAATGGACTGTGGCAGAATAGTCCATCAGATATGTGGCAGTCCGCATCTCATGGTCGTGCGGTAGCGTTCTCGCTTCCCACGCCCGGGTTCCCAGGTTCGATTGCCAGCGGGGTCAGGGATTTTCTCTGCCTCGTGATGACTGGGTGTTGTGTGCTGTCCTTAGGTTAGTTAGGTTTAAATAGTTCTAAGTTCTAGGGGACTGATGACTATAGATGTTAAGTCCCATTGTGCTCAGTGCCAGATATATGACAAGAAGATAGAAGACCCCTGGAAGACCAAGAAGCAGATTGCAACATATAGTGACTGCAAAGTGCTGGGTATCACTAAATGGGAGGAAGCAGCACAACACAGGAAGAACTGGAGGCAAGTAGTGAGAACGGCACAGGGTCATCATGGCCCAAAGAAGTCAGTGGAGAGAGAGTGTGTGTGTGTGTGTGTGTGTGTGTGTGTGTGAGAGAGAGAGAGAGAGAGAGAGAGAGAGAGAGTTCTGTATAGAAAAATTTAGGTATCAAAGGTATGTACACATAGTCCAAGTTCATAATCTAACAGTGGTTATGATGGAAAGTGGCAGTGACTCTGAAATTCAGGTTTAATTAGTTTGGAAGATAACTAGTTTTAGTTAATTTAAAGTACTTTACAAGGAAGTCAACATGCGGTGCTTTCCATTGTGGTGGATAATTATATGGAATTATGCTGATTAGCACACAGTTTTTCATTTATTGAACTAATTTTAATTAGCTGTAACTTTTAATTGACCTGTTCTGTAGCCAAATTAATGGCATGAGAGCAATCAGCCTAACCAAATCGAACATCCAAACAATAAATTGCAGTTGTTTCAAAGAAAATGCCATTTTTGCATGCTGCACTTCAAAATTTTATTTATGTACCCAGACATGCTTCACCTTGTTTTCAAAATAGTTCAAATGGCTCTGAGCACTATGGGACTTAACATCTGAGGTCATCAGTGCCCTAGAGCCCGCATCTCGTGGTCGTGCGGTAGCGTTCTCGCTTCCCACGCCCGGGTTCCCGGGTTCGATTCCCGGCGGGGTCAGGGATTTTCTCTGCCTCGTGATGGCTGGGTGTTGTGTGCTGTCCTTAGGTTAGTTAGGTTTAAGTAGTTCTAAGTTCTAGGGGACTGATGACCATAGATGTTAAGTCCCATAGTGCTCAGAGCCATCAGTGCCCTAGAACTTAGAACTACTTAAACCTAACTAACCTAAGGAGATCACACACATCCATGCCCGAGGCTGGATTTGAACCTGCGACCGTAGCGGTCGCACTGTTCCAGACTGAAGTGCCTAGAACCGCTCGGCCACATCGGCTGGCCCTTTGTTTTCAAGACATCTTCGTTGGGTGTCAGTTAACTTCTAATTCATTGCACCCAAGCAAACTGCTTGGATGCAGTGACTTAGAAGTTACCTGACACCCACTGAAGATGCCTTGTAAAAAAGGCCAAACGTGTCTGGGTCCATAAATAAAAATAAAAATTTGATGTGCAGCATGCAAAAAAGGCATTTTCTTTGAAATAACTGCACTTTATATACAACTGCTGTAAAAATGGCAACTACAAGAAACGTGATCCAAACAATAGATTTAAATGTGGAAAGCTTGATTAAACTTTCAGAATGTTAATACATATGCCACATATTACTTATATAATGATATTGAAAATATACCAGAAAATGAGGGAAAAGGAAAAAATTAGTTATTAGCAGGAATAAAAAAATGTAACACACTGGGAGAATCCACCATACTATGTCACAGGCTGAGATTTACCTAAGTTGGTACAGTTCCATAACTATTTCTCATTTAATGATGCCCTCTATCAATAGGAAGAAGGGTTAACTGTGGGTAACAACATGTCAGCCTCCTTCCTAACATTCACTAGTCAGGTAGAAAATAATTTTTTTAGAAGGAAAGCTAAGCTTGCTGGGAAAAAAAGAGATATGATGAAGGCAATCTCTTTCTGTTTGAGGGTCCTACGAAGGCACATCATCACAAAAAATGACAGCTTATTTAGGTGATACTGGTATAAAAATATTTGTCTCCACAAGTAATAAATTTGACCACCATTGCCTCACATGGTACATGTAAACGTCCCCACCCCCCCTAGTTGAATGCACTGGAATATGTAAACTACAATGTAACAGCTGCCCCCACATTCTACACAGGCAAAACAGGAAGAACTTTCCATACATACTACAAGAGCAAACTGACACTTTTAGTCTCACGCATACTATGAGAAAGCCTCAGTAGCTTACCATATGTATCTGAACAGACATATACACAATAAATGGCATCGATGACAGCCTTCATGTACTCCATACACAAAATAATGGTAGAAAACTTGATGTGCAAGAACTAGAAATACTGACACACACAGAAAAAATTCATGAAGACATTTTAAATAAACAAACTGACTTTAACAACCACATTTTTTCCCAATATGAAAAAAATAGTGGTGCCACCCAGCATTACAATGGAAACATAGTAGGTGGTGCAACATTACTATCGACAGCTGTGGTGCCACTACTGACATTCAGGCACACCATCAGGTGGGAACCTTCCGGAGTCCAGCATATAAGCCTACACAGGATTGGTCTGAGTCCCTTTCCTTCTCTGTGTGTTGATGCAAGAAGTGGATTGTGTGTTGCGAGTGTTACAGTATTGCCTACTGTGTTATTGTGGTGAACTCTATTTTTAATAGGTGGAATCTCAGCAGGAAAAAGGGCTAGCAAGTCGATCAGTGCTATTATTGAAATATGTGGTGATTATAATTCTCATCTTTGGATCATGATGTGTGACAATAAGGTATAATGTTCTCAAATTGTTTTAGTACAACTGCCTTTATCCTCACTCTACATGAAATGCTTAGTAGAAAAATGAGTACAACCTACCTCTTTGCCTCACCTCTACAGAGTTTGAAAAGTCATTTGCTTGATCAGTCATCCATCTTTGTTTGAGGCTCTAACAGAACCAGGAGTAGAAAAGGGCTATATTTAAATCTTACATAATGTAAACAAAACCTCCCAAGTGTTTTGAGAGTGTTGCAAAATATGTAAAACAAGTTGACTGTATATCTCAAAAACTGTTTCAGCTGTCCTAGAAAAATAAATATTGAAATTGAATTGGGAAGCAAAAGGACCCCAGTTCTGATTTGCTGATGATATTGTTCTATTTGTAAATAGTATAGAACAACTTAAAATATTTGGTTAGTGGTCTGGGCTTAGTCTACTCCGCGGTTGGTATAAAAAGGAACTAAGATAAAATTAATATCATGAATAATGAGTGGCACCAGAGGGAAATGTGTGTTGCAAGAACACAATGCAGAGGGTCACAGAATACACAGGGTGGTCCATTGACCATGACTGGGCCAAATATCTCACGAAATTAGCATCAAAGGAAAAAACTGCATAGAACTAAACTTGTCTAGCTTGAAGGGGGAAACCAGATGGCGCTATGGTTGGCCTGTTAGATGGCGTTGCCATAGGTCAAACGGATGTTGTTGTTGTGGTCTTCAGTTCTGAGACTGTTTTGATGCAGCTCTCCATGCTACTCTATCCTGTGCAAGCTTCTTCATCTCCCAGTACCTACTGCAACCTACATCCTTCTGAATCTGCTTAGTGTATTCATCTCTTGGTCTCCCTCTATGTTTTTTACCCTCTACGCTGCCCTCCAATACTAAATTGGTGATCCCTCGATGTCTCAGAACATGTCCTACCACCCAATCCCTTCTTCTAGTCAAGTTGTGCCACAAACTTCTCTTCTCCCCAATCCTATTCAATACCTCCTCATTAGTTATATGATCTACCCATCTAATCTTCAGCATTCTTCTGTAGCACCACATTCCGAAAGCTTCTATTCTCTTCTTGTCCAAACTAGTTATCGTCCATGTTTCACTTCCATACATGGTTACACTCCATACAGATACTTTCAGAAAAGACTTCCTGACACTTAAATCTATACTCGATGTTAACAAAGTTCTCTTCTTTAGAAACGCTTTACTTGCCATTGCCAGTCTACATTTTATATCCTCTCTACTTCAACCAAATAGCAAAACTCCTTTAATACTTTAAGCATCTCATTTCCTAATCTAATTCCCTCAGCATCACCTGACTTAATTCGACTACATTCTATTATCCTTGTTTTGCTTTTGTTGATGTCCATCTTATATCCTCCTTTCAAGACACTGTCCATTCCGTTCAACTGCTCTTCCAGGTCCTGTGCTGTCTCTGACAGAATTACAATGTCATCGGTCAACCTCAAAGTTTTTATTTCTCCTCCCTGGATTTTAATACCTACTCCAAATTTTTCTTTTGTTTCCTTCAATGATTGCTCAATACACAGATTGAATAACATCGGGGAGAGGTTACAACCCTGTCTCACTCCCTTCCCAACCACTGCTTCCCTTTCATGTCCCTCGACTCTTATAACTGCCATCTGGTTTCTGTATAAATTGTAAATAGCTTTTCGCTCCCTGTATTTTACCCCTGCCACCTTCAGAATTTGAAAGAGAGTATTCCAGTCAACATTGTCAAAAGCTTTCTCTAAGTCTACAAATGCTAGAAACGTAGGTTTGCCTTTCCTTAATCTAGCTTCTAAGATAAGTTGTAGGGTCATTATTGCCTCACGTGTTCCTACATTTCTATGGAATCCAAACTGATCTTCCCCGAGGTCGGCTTCTAATAGTTTTTCTATTCGTCTGTAAAGAATTCGCATTAGTATTTTGCAGCTGTGACTTATTAAACTGATTGTTCAGTAATTTTCACATCTGTCAGCACATGCTTTCTTTGGGATTAGAATTATTATATTCTTCTTGAAGTCTGAGGGAATTTCGCCTGTCTCATACATCTTGCTCACCAGATGGTAGAGTTTTGTCAGGACTGGCTCTCCCAAGGCCGTCAGTAGTTCCAATGGAATGTTGTCTACCGGGGGCCTTGTTTCGACTCAGGTCTTTCAGTGCTCTGTCAAACTCGTCACGCAGTATCGTATCTCCCATTTCATCTTCATCTTCATCTACATCCTCTTCCATTTCCATAATATTGTCCTCAAGTACATTGCCCTTGTATAGACCCTCTATATACTCCTCCCACCTTTCTGCTTTCCCTTCTTTGCTTAGAACTGGGTTGCCATCTGAGCTCTTGATATTCATACAAGTGGTTCTCTTCTCTCCAAAGGTCTCTTTCATTTTCCTGTAGGCAGTATCTATCTTACCTCTAGTGAGATAAGCCTCTACATCCTTACATTTGTCCTCTAGACATCCCTGTTTAGCCATTTTGCACTTCCTGTCGATCTCATTTTTGAGACGTTTGTATTCCTTTTTGCCTGCTTCATTTACTGCATTTTTATATTTTCTCCTTTCATCAATTAAATTTAATATTTCTTCTGTTACCCAAGGATTTCTACTTGCCCTCGTCTTTTTACCTACTTGATCCTCTGCTGCCTTCACTACTTCATCTCTCAAAGCTACCCATTCTTCTTCTACTGTATTTCATTCCCCCATTCATGTCAATTGTTCCCTTATGCTCTCCCTGAAACTCTGTACAACCTTTGGTTTAGTCAGTTTATCCAGGTCCCATCTCCTTAAATTCCCACCTTTTTGCAGTTTCTTCAGTTTTAATCTACAGTTCATAACCAGTAGATTGTGGTCAGAGTCTACATCTGCCCCTGGAAATGTCTTACAATTTAAAACCTGGTTCCTAAATCTGTCTTCCCATTATAGAATCTATCTGATACCTTCTAGTATCTCCAGGATTCTTACATGTATACAACCTTCTTTTATGATTCTTGAACCAAGTGTTAGCTATGATTAAGTTGTGCTCTGTGCAAAATTCTACGAGGCAGCTTCCTCTTTCATTTCTTACCCCCAATCCATATTCACCTACTACGTTTCCTTCTCTCCCTTTTCCTACTGCCGAATTCCAATCATCCATGACTATTAAATTTTCATCTCCCTTCACTATCTGAATAATTTCTTTTATTTCATCATACATTTCTTCAATTTCTTCGTCATCTGCTGAGCTAGTTGGCATATAAACTTGTACTACTGTAGTAGGCGTGGGCTTCGTGTCTATCTTGGCCACAATAATGCATTCACTATGCTGTTTGTAGTAGCTTACCCGCACTCCTATTTTTTTTATTCATTATAAAACCGACTCCTGCATTACCCTTTTTGATTTTGTATTTATAACCCTGTATTCGCCTGACCAAAAGTCTTGTTCCTCCTGCCACTGAACTTCACTGATTCCTACTATATCTAACTTTAACCTATCCATTTCCCTTTTTAAATTTTCTAACCTACCTGCCCAATTAAGGGATCTGACATTCCATGCTCCGATCTGTAGAACTCCATTTTTCTTTTTCCTGATAACGACGTCCTCCTGAGTAGTCCCCGCCCGGAGATCCGAATGGGGGACTATTTTCCCTCCGGAATATTTTACCCAAGAGGATGCCATCATCATTAAACCATACAGTAAAGCTGCATGCCCTCGGTATAAATTACGGCCGTAGTTTCCCTTTGCTTCAGTCGTTCGCAGTACCAGAACAGCAAGGCCGTTTGGTTAGTGTTACAAGGCCAGATCAGTCAATCATCCAGACTGTTGCCCCTGCAACTACTGAAAAGGCTGCTGCCCCTCTTCAGGAACCACACGTTTGTCTGGCCTCTTAACAGATACCCCTCCGTTGTGGTTGCACCTATGGTACGGCTATCTGTATCGCTGAGGCACGCAAGCGTCCCCACCAACGGCAAGGTCCATGGTTCTTTGGGGGAGGTCAAACGGATATCAACTTTGTTTTTTTTAAATAGGAACCCCCATTTTTTATTACATATTCGTGTAGTACGTAAAGGAATATGAATGTTTTGGTTGGACCACTTGTTTTGATTTGTGATAGATGGCGCTGTAATAGTCACAGACATATGGCTCACAATTTTAGACGAACAGTTGGTAACAGGTAGGTTTTTTAAATTGAAATACATAACGTAGGTATGTTTGAACATGTTATTTCGGTTGATCCAATGTGATACATGTACCTTTGTGAGCTTATCATTTCTGAGAACGCATGCTGCTACAGCATGATTACCTGTAAATACTACATTAATGCAATAAATGCTCAAAATGATGTCCGTCAACCTCAATGCATTTGGCAATACGTGTAACGACATTCCTCCCAACAGCGAGTAGTTTGCCTTCCGTAATGTTCGCACATGCATTGACAATGCACTGACGCATGTTGTCAGGCATTGGTGGTGGGTCACGATAGCAAATATCCTTCAACTTTCCCCACAGAAAGAAATCCGGGGACGTCAGATCCGGTGAACATGCGGGCCAATCCATCTGTCATGAAATATGCTATTCAGTACCGCTTCAACTGCATGCGAGCTATGTGCCAGACATCCATCATGTTGGAAGTACATCGCCATTCTGTCATGCGGTGAAACATCTTGTAGTAACATCAGTAGAACATTAGGTAAGTAATCATCATACAATGCACCATTTAGATTGCCATTGATTAAATGGGGGCCAATTATCCTTCCTTCCATAATGTTACACCATACATTAACCCGCCAAGGTCGCTGATGTTCCACTTGTCACAGCCATTGTGGATTTTCCGTTGCCCAGTATTGCATATTAGGCCGCTTTATGTTACTGTTGTTGGTGAATGACGCTTTGTCACTAGATAGAACATGTGCAAAAACTCTGTCATTGTCCCGTAATTTGTCTTGTTCCCAGTGGCAGAACTGTACACAATGTTCAAAGTTGTCGCCATGCAATTCCTGGTGCATAGAAATATGGTATGGGTGCAATCGATATTTATTTTATGAGATTCCTGATTCTCGCACAATTTGTCTGCTACTGATGTGCGAATTACAGGTAGCCACGACAGCAGCTGAAACACCTACTTGGGCAACATCATTTGTTGCAGGTCATGGTTGATGTTTCACATGTGGCTGAACACTTCCTGTTTCCTTAACTAACATAACTATCCAGCGAACGTCCAGACACTTCGATGTTGTTGTCCAGGATACCGAGCAGCATACATAGCACCCGCCCATTGGGCATTTTGATCACAATAGCCAAAAATCAACATGATATCGACCTTTTCCGCAGTTGGTAAACGGTCCATTTTAACACGGGTAATGTATCACAAAACAAATACCGTCTGCACTGGTGGAATGTTACGTGATACCACGTACTTACACATTTGTGACTATTACAGTGCCATCTATCGCAAAGTGAAAAAAGTGGTCCAACTAAAACATTCATATTTCTTTACATACTACACCGAATATGTAATAAAAAATGTGGGTTCCTATTTTAAAAAAACACAGTTGATATTCATTTGACCTATGGCAGCGCTGACCGAGCAAGGTGGCGCAGTGGTTAGCACACTGGACTCGCATTCGGGAGGACGACGGTTCAATCCCGTCTCCGGCCATCCTGATTTAGGTTTTCCGTGATTTCCCTAAATCGTTTCAGGCAAATGCCGGGATGGTTCCTTTGAAAGGGCACGGCCGATTTCCTTCCCAATCCTTCCCTAACCCGAGCTTGCGCTCCGTCTCTAATGACCTCGTTGTCGACGGGACGTTTAACACTAACCACCACCACCACCACCTATGGCAGCGCCATCTAGCGGGCCAGCCATAGTGCCATCTGTTTTCCCCCTTCAAACTAGATGAGTTTTGTTCTTTGTAGCTTTTTGTTTGATGCTTATTTCGTGAGACATTTGGCCCAGTCACTATGAATGGACCACCCTGTATATATATCTGGGTCAGCTTGTTAATATGAAATGAGACTTCTGACCTAGAAATACTTCATTGTATAAATTGGCCTGGCAAGCTTATTCTCTTCAGTTACCAAATGCAAGAAGTTCACTGAGCTGAAGAAGACACTTTTGACCAGGGTATACTGTTAGTTCTAACTTATGGCTGTGAGACAAGGACATTAAAGGAGTTCATTATCAGCAAACTTGTAGTAACTCAAAATGGAATGGAAAGATGTTGAGCTACACAAAGAAACACAGGAAGAAAGCAGTTAGATATCAGACATACACCAAAGGTCAATGACATAATGGTAAGTGTAAATACCTTTAAGTAGCAATGAGCTGCCGGCCAGTGTGGCCAAGCGGTTCTAGGCACTTCAGTGACTGTTACGGTCACAGGTTCGAGTCCTGCCTCAGGCATGGATGTGTGTGATGCCCTTAGGTTAGTTAGGTTTAAGTAATTCTAAGTTCTAGGGGACTGATGACCTGAGATGTTAAGTCCCATAGTGCTCAGAGCCATTTGAACCATTTGAGCAATGAGCTGATTGTGTCGCTTGACAAAAGGATGGTAGGAGTCCAGTATACCAAAAATACCAAGAGGGAGACCACTGGGCAGATGGGGTACAAGCTTATGAAAGACAGTTGCATTCAATTGGCAACAAGAAGATCAAGATGTAAGAGCCTGATGGGATCATGTGTTGCATGCCAACTCAAATAGGCCAAATCTCCACTGATTGAATTGGCATATGAGAAAGGAGAGAGAGAGAGAGAGAGGGGGGGGGGGGGGGGAGAGAGAGAGAGAGAGAGAGAGAGAGAGAGAGAGAGAGAGAGAGAGAGAGCACCTTCTTACAAAACTTAAGAAGCAAGAATTTAACAGTTGAAACCATTTTAAAATGCCTTGTAATAAATGCATGTACTCTTTAACAGGATCAGTAGTAATATGCTTTCAAAAATGACATAGACTGATCGGGTACCTAAAGATGAGCCCCCCAGGATTCGAAATGCGTTGTGTATTGAAATAAAAATCACAATTTGTGACTGAAAGTGGTTGATTTTATTTTTTACAAAAGTAAAAGTCTCAGCAGCAACATTGACAACAATGGGCAGAATTAAGATTGGCTTTGTTGAGTTTTTGTTTCTCCTAAGAGGTTTTTGGTCAGTACACTCCTACAGCAGTTGCACATGTTGAATAGCTGTTTGTTCTTAAAGACTGGTCTGTTCAGATAATTGGAGCTTTAAGTGAAAACACATTTTAATGTAGCGGGAGGTGATTAAATGTTTTAAAGTTTGTCTTTCAAAAGCAGTGTGCTGTATGCCTTCAACCAACCTCCCCCTGTCTTTCTCTCTCCCTTCCCATACCCCCTCTCTCCTCCCTATCCCCTCCCACTCCCATAGAATGTACAATTGCTGATTTATAATGTCAATAAGTTTCTTTGTCTAATTCTAACTTTTTGTGATCTAAGGTTATTAAAAATTCCATTTGTTACAGTGCATACTGTGGGAGCCTGTGGATAGCAGCTTTGTATTGCAGCAGTAGGATGGCAGAGATACTGAATCACCCTGAAGAAAGTATCCATTATTCTGAAATACTGGCTCGGGCAAAGGAGGCATTTAATTCGAAGCTGTGGAATGGTATTGTCTTTCATAATTATGTTTGGGTTTGATGATATGTAAACTGAATAATTTGTCTTGAAATATGCTGATAGTTAGGTGGAGGAAGAGGAGGAGTAGAAATGTTACACAGACCACTTTCTTGGGCACAGAAGCCTCAGTTTTTAAATGGAACTCCCAAACTTTGCAGTGTGACAGACCCTGAAATCAAAAGACGGTGTGCTATGTTACCGTAGAGGTTTTTGTTTACTGTTCAGAAAAGCATTGCACTAACCACAATGCAGACCGACTGTGAATGCTGTTTGTGAGTGTGTGGTTAAGTAAGTGCTGTTTGTAAGCTGCTGTGACTCACTCTTACTGATGCCATGCTATTTAAAGTTACTCTTAATGTGTTCAGTGAACTTCCAAGAGCTGCATACTAAAGATATCAGAGGTACTTTGAATGCCATCCAAACCCCAGTAATCCAAACATGAAAAATGTTAGTCTAAGTATGGAAAACTATGCAATAACCTGCTGTACATACACACTATTTTAATTTACTCAGTAAAATAAACAAGTATTAGAAAATTGGCAAGAAAACATTAGATGTAAACAATGCATAAAAATTAAAGAAAAGCTGTCAAACTTTCTAAAATACAGCAGAAATTTTATCCCTACTTTTTAGATGACAAAAACTAATTGTTTTTTGGTGTAATGAAGGCAGTCTGTTATGACGCATAGTTGCGCCATTGTCTCATAAACATCAAATCAGCAGGTGTAGCTCCAAATAAAGTAGTGCGAGGTCAAGGGCTTCTGCTGCATCACTGTGTGGCACCAGCTCTCCTTTGTCACTTTCAGGCTCATTGTCACTTCTGTCAAAGCAGTCCACTTCTTCCTGGTCTTAAGTCACAGCAGCAACTAAATCAGCATCAGTACGGTTCTCCACACATGCCTCATCCATTGCCATCCACTCATCTACGTCTCCTTTACTAGTTCCTTCACATCCAGGAATTGTCTGTATCATTTGTAGTACATTTTCCTCTTCATTTTCAACTAGGTTGTACTAAAATTCAAGAGATGTCCACAGTTTTCTCCATGATTTTTTCAGAGTATTTTCTGAAATATTCTGCCATGCCTCAGTGGCCCAATAAACATCCTCCTTCACATTGGTCTTTTTTTATTTTGTCCACTAAAGGAACGCTATCATCTTGGACCAGCATTCTTAAATATTGTTTTCTGTAAATCAATTGTAATGTTTGCAGTATGCCCTGGTCCATCGGCTGTAGAAGTGTTGTAACATTCAGGGGCAAAAACTTTGCCACAATTCTCCATTGCAGAATTCCTCAGTGCTGGGGTGAGATGGCGTGTTATCAATCAAAAGGATTGCAAGGGGAGACAAATGATTTTCCTTAGAAAACCGTCGAACGGAGGGAACAAACTGGCCATGGAACCACTCTTTGAACAGCTTTCCATCCATCCATGCTTTTTTCTGGTTGCGATAATATATGGGAATGGACTTCATGTTGCAGTTTTTAAAAGCTCTGGGCCTAGAAGATTTGCCGATCAGCATTAAAGGCAGCTTGTGATTACCAGCAGCATTGCTGCACGCTAATAAAGTCGCATCATCCTTGCACATTTTAAAACCAGGACCATGGTCTTCTGCTTTTGATGCTAGGCTTTTTGTTGGCAATTCCCTAATATTAAGGTCAGTCTTGTCAGCACTATAAATTTGTTTGGGAGAACACTTTCCCTCTCGTATCATTTTTTTCAAACTCATCCAAGTATTCCTTCACTGCATCATGCTCAGAAGACAGCTTCTCTCCAATAATTGTTAGCTGATGGATTCCATGACGTTTTTTGAATCTATCCAACCAACCCGTACTCACACTAAAAGATTCGTCACCATTCATTAATTTGTTCAGGTAAGCAGCCTTCTCCTGAACCAGTGCTCCACTCAAAGGAGTTCCCCTTTCACTTTCCTTTGTAAACCAAAGGAAAAGAGCTTAATCCTCTTTATCGTCCTGGGACTGTTTCAAAGCCTGCCGGATTTCAAGCGTTTTTCCTGAAGATGTTGCAGAGGACTGTTCAAGCTTCACTTGGTTCTTCTTCCAATCACAAATGGTTGCTTTACCAACACCCAGTTCTGTTGCCAGTTTGGATACATTCTCACCAGTGTCAATCCACTTCAGAGCATTCAGTTTTTCTTTGAGAGTTAAAGTCGTATGTTTCCGTTTACTCATGACAAAAATGCATACACCACTACACCTGAACGAAGACAATAAAACGTTACTCATACCAGTGATTGATAACTAACGTAACCAAGCGCTTTGTGAGCCAACTGGCAGTGCACTGACCTCAGACATTACAAAGGTCTCAACAGTGCACAACAACAAGGGCAGCAAGATGTATTAAATTCCCTCAGACTTCAAGAAGAATATAATAATTCCAATCAAAGAAATCAGGTGTTGACAGATGTGAAAATTACAGAACTATCAGTTTAATAAGTCACAGCTCCAAAATACTAACACGAATTCTTTACAGACGAATGGAAAAACTGGTTGAAGCCGGCCTCGAGGAAGATCAGTTTGGATTCCGTAGAAATGTTGGAACACTTGAGGCAATACTGACCCTACGACTTATCTTAGAAGAAAGATTAAGGAAAGGCAAACCTACGTTTCTAGCATTTGTACGCTTAGAGAAAGCTTTTGACAATGTTGAGTGGAATACTCTCTTTCAAATTCTGAAGGTAGCAGGGGTAAAATACAGGGAGTGAAAGGCTATTTACAATTTGTACAGAAACCAGATGGCAGTTATAAGAGTCGAGGGACATGAAAGGGAAGCAGTGGTTGGGAAGGGAGTGAGACAGGGTTGTAGCCTCACCCTGATGCTATTCAATCTGTATATTGAGCAAGCAGTAAAGTAAATGAAAGAAAAGTTCGGAGTAGGTATTAAAATCCATGGAGAAGAAATAATAACTTTGAGGTTCGCCGATGACATTGTAATTCTATCAGAGACAGCAAAGGACTTGGAAGAGCAGTTGAACGGAATGGACAGTGTCTTGAAAGGAGGGTATAAGATGAATATCAACAAAAGCAAAACGAGGATAATGGAATGTAGTCGAATTAAGTCGGGTGATGCTGCAGGAATTAGATTAGGAAATGAGACACTTAAAGTAGTAAAGGAGTTTTGCTATTTGGCGAGCAAAATAACTGATGATGGTCGAAGTAGAGAGGATATAAAATGTAGACTCGCAATAGCAAGGAAAGCATTTCTGAAGAAGAGAAATTTGTTAACATCGAGTTTTGATGTAAGTGTCAGGAAGTTGTTTGTGAAAGTATTTGTATGGAGTGTAACCATGTATGGAAGTGAAACATGGACGATAAATAGTTTAGACAAGAAGACAATAGAAGCTTTCGAAATGTGGTGCTACAGAAGAATGCTGAAGATTAGATGGGTAGATCACACAACTAATGAGGAGGTATTGAATAGAATTGTGGAGAAGAGGAGTTTGTGGCACAACTTGACTAGAAGAAGGGATTGGTTGGTAGGACGTGTTCTGAGGCATCAAGGGATCACCAATTTAGTACTGGAGGGCAGCGTGGAGGGTAAAAATCGTAGAGGGAGACCAAGAGATGAAACACTAAGCAGGTTCAGAAGGATGTAGGTTGCAGTAGGTACTGGGAGATGAAGAGGCTTGCACAGGATAGAGTAGCATGGAGAGCTGCATCAAACCAGTCTCAGGACTGAAGACCACAAGAACAACAACATTTTAACTGTCTTGGTTAAAACCTGTCATCAATGCTGTGTACTGAGTTTTATCTATACTGCTTACACTGCATCTCAAAGCATAGTTTTAAGGTCTCGTCAAAGTTCTTGATTTTTAAGCATATAAACACGTATTCCAGAACATCACACACATTAAATTCTGAACAAAGCGCTGTGAACAACCACAAAATATTACTGATATTTGATTGTTGGAAATGTAATTCATCAGCAATCAATGTTAAGGCCAAGCATTTCAGTTAATCTAAATAGCCTGTGCAAGTTTCATTCAGAAAGCGTGATCTTATTGACACCTCATTTGCCTTCCTAGTGTCTTCAAAAAATTCCTAAGTTTAGTAGTTAATTCAAAGGAAGCCTCTTTGACAGTTAAATATCACACCAATTATATTTTTATGTGCAAGGTAGCTAGGCCTTGAAGAGATGAACTTCGTTCATGAAATATTTGAATTTTTCCTTAAATGGGCAATTAAAGATTTTGTTGCGATACTAGACCTCATGCTACCTATTTTCATGCCCCATTTGCCCACTTCTCACGCTTTATTTGGCTACGAAAATTCAGACAAATACTCACTGTGTAATTTATAGGGAGTCTTGTTTTGCTCTGTTCAAGCAGTTGTCCAAAACATTTCGAGTGTTAATCATATGACAAAATACATCCATTTTGCTTGCTGTCATTTCCAAAAACCTTGTTTCGATATCTTGAACCATTATGAAATACGACGAGATTCGGGAGCTATGCGAGCGACTTGTCCGCAGATATATAACAACCAATATCTCGAATGAAAAGAGATATCATTCCACTCTCAACCTTAAATACAATTCCAGTATGTTGGCTATATTTGATAGCGATAATGTATGGCCTAAAATGAACTGTGCTCAAAAGTCTATACAGTCATATACTTAGTCTCTAGCAGCACAGTAGCTATTATAAATAATGAAAATAAGTTCAGTGTTTAATTGAGTGAAGATATCAAGCTGTAAGATGTGGGAGAATCAAATTTTTTCACTGAATAAATTTCTTAAAATCAGATAAGTATTTCATAGCAGCTGCCATGTCTGCTCCAGAGTTTTGCCAAGAAGACTTGCAGCTGTCACTCTCACTGTTGCATGTGCTGCAGCGACAAGATTCAAATATTTTTGAATTCAAACATCACAAGTTGTAGCAGAAGACAGGCAGTGCCATGGATGTCGCTCACCTAGGACACGTCCATAACTATACCTGCAGGTGTGTTCTGTCATCTGAAGCTGCCGCGTGCTGTGAGTTGCTTGTATCGCTTATGTAGGATGCAGCCTTGGGCTTCCATATGCAAGAGGAGGAACATAATGTTGGTAACATTGATGAGCAACTACAAATTTTACATAAATTGTAAAAAGTAAATGTTTAGACAGTTTAGAACAGATGGAGATTTATATTAGTAGACAGAAGGGACGGGACCAACTCCTTAGTGAGCAAAACGAGTTTCCAACAGGTGAATATTTTAATATTTATGATGATATATCCAGTTGGGCATACTACAGACATGCTCCAACTGACAACGGGGCCTTCCTGTGACTGAATGCTACACTGTGCCATCTGGGTCACATTTTCAGTTCCTGGCATCTGCCCAGGAAATGTAATCACCTTGTAGCTGGAAGAGGAGTGCCAGCAAGCTGCAGCAGATGGACATTCTTTTCATCAAGTCTGTATTGTCTCTTCTAAGCTCATGGACAGTGGTAAACATCTAGCAGCTATAAGTCCAGCACTGTCAGTCATCAGAAATTTGTACCACAAAGATTTCTCCTCCATTTCTTTCATTTCAAAGACATTGCCCAGTTCTCAACACTGCTTTACTGATAAACCAACCTGTGCTCTATTTTTATATTTCACAAGTAACTGATTTAAATATTGCTGTGATATTCAAAAACAAAGATTGTCTTACAGATGACACCCACATCTAGAGCAAAGAGTGGGGAAGGAAAAAGCACACTTAGGTGTATTTATATATTGTGCTGATTTTTGGTATTACATTCAGTGTGACAATCCATGAACATTTCTTCACCAAATTTGGCTCTTAGGCATTATGCTATCCTTAGGAAGTTGCAGGCAAGCAACTCCCTCCTGGAGTTGGGTGGAGTTGCAAACAATATAGGTAGCCCACTTGTTGCTGAAATCCTTTATTAATAATCATAAAGAAATATAGAGCAGTGTGTGTGCAGCAAGCAGGTGGCGGGTGATGGCCTGTAGACCTGAACATGCTAGCACATACATGCCGATGCAAGTGTTCCTCGAGGAGGGCAATGTACAGCGTTCTGGAACCTCTGCATTGCAGCAAGTGATGCTGTCTACAGGGTGGTTTAGTGACAAATGGTGCCAAGGGATATGCAGGACTGCCCCAGGCATTAACTAGATTCTGAGGACAGGTGGTGCAGAGCTGACTAGACCCCTCAATGTGTGTTTCAGACAATCGGAGGGGGGGGGGGGGGGGGGTCAGTGTTGCACATCCAATCTTGTAATACTTATCAAGATTGTTGGACCCATACCAGACAGAACTACCTGGGATGTTGCCGTTCAGAAAGGACAGCATGAATGATCATAAGGTTGTTTGACTCATGGAACACTGCTATGGAAATGCTGGAAAACGTGAAACAGCAGAAAATTGCCTACTATCTCGTGAATGCCAGCTTACAAAGCTCCAGATGTTGCTGCTGTAGGAGCCTTGAACATGTGACTATATAAATTACAGCAAACACTGAGGCTAAATGTCATTCTTCTTGAACTTATAGGTGGGAAGAATGGAAAGAATCACAAATGGGAAGTATGCTCTGCAAACTGCAGTTGTTTTTGGAGTGTGGGTGTTGATGTAGGTGTAAAGGTAATTGAAACATAATTGAAATTGGATCTGGTAATTTGTGGCATCATAAATTCATTACTTTCTTCTTTAAGTGTACTAATTAATCTCTGACCCATCAACCATCGTACTTTCCATGGTGTGGTGGCTTGCATGATTCAATAATACAGTAACCACACTGTAGGTGGAACCACATTGCCTGGTTATCTATAGACACCAGATCAACATGTGGTTCCTGAGGAATGGCAGCAGCCTTTTTAGCAGTGGCAAGGGCAAAAGTCTGAATGACTGACTGACCTGGCTTCATAACTTCAGCCAATGGGCACATTGTTATGTTGGTACTGTGAACAGCTGAAAGCAATGGGGAGCTATAGTGATTGCATTTCCTGGAGAGGTGCTGCTCTAGGTTTAATAATGTTGACATCTTCTTGGATAAAATATTCTGGAGGTAAAATAGTCTCCCATATAGATATCTAGGCAAGTGCTACTTGGAAGGAAAAACAAATCATGTATTCTATGAGTCAAAGCATGGAATTTTAGATCCATTAATCAAGTAAGTAGGTTAGAAAATTAAAAAAGAGAAATGAATAGATTAAAGTTAGATATGGAGGAATTAGGTTATTGATGAAGTGTGGTGACAGGGAGAGAGAGACTATGGTCAGGTGAGAACAGGGTTATCAACACAAAATCAAATAGGGGTAATGCAAAAGTGGAAGTAATAATGAGTAAGAAAATAGGATTTAGGGTGAGCTGCTGTGAAGACCATAATATATGGATTATTGTAGCTAAGATACACTAAGATACACACAAAGCCAAGCCCTTCATCGTAGTACAAGCTGATATGCATACTAGCTCTGCAGCTGATGAAAAGAATGAAAAAATGTGCAATGACTAAAGAAATTATTCAGATCATTAAAAAAGTCAAGAATTTAACTGTGGTGGAGGATTGGAATTCGATAGTAGGGAAAAGAAGAGAAGGAAAAATAGAGAATCTACTGGTAGAATTTTGCAGAGAACATATTGTAATCACTGCAAACACCTAGTTTAAGAATCATTAAAGTTAGTTATATGCTTGGAAGAGACCTGAAAGCACTGGAAAATTTGACAGATTATTTAATGGACAGAGTTTTTGAGCCGGCCGCAGTGGCCGAATGGTTCTAGGCGCTTCAGTCCGGAACCGCGCTGCTGCTATGGTTATAGGTTCAAAGTCTGCCTATGGCAGGGATGTGTGTGATGTCCTTAGGTTAGTGTAAGTAGTTCTACATCTAGGGGACTGATGACCTCAGATGTTAAGTCCCATAGTGCTTAGAGCCATTTGAACCATTTTGAGAGATTTTGAAACCTGATTTTAAACTGTAGATGATTTCCTGTGGGCAGATATGGATTCTGACAATAATTTATTGAACTGCTGATTAAAATGGAAGAAACTGCAGAAAATTAAGAAATGAAGGCAATGGGACCTGAAAAATTTGATGTAATTGGAGGTTGTTGAGAGTTTCTAAGGGAGCATTAGACAAGTATTGGCTGAAACAGGGGAAAGGAATACAATAGAAGACAAATTGGAACTTTGAGAGATGAAATAGTGTAGGCAGCAGCAGAGCAACTAAGCAAAAAGACAAGACCGTGTAGAATCCCTTGGATAACACATGAGATATTGAATTTATTTGACAAAAGGAGAAAACATAAAAAGTTGAGCAGGCAAATGAGGTTTACAGGTGCCTCAAAAATGAGATGGACAGGAAGTGCAAAATGGCTGGTAGGGAAATGGAAAGTTGTAGAAGCTCGAATGGCTGTGAGAAAGATTGATGCCAAATACAAGAAAATGAAAGGAAACTTTAGGGGACATTGATGCAATTGTATGGATGTTAGAGTTCACATGACAAGTTAGTACTAAGCAACGGAAGACTGGAACATGTAGGAATAATTAACTTAAATTTAGTTTCTGTGTCTTTGTTTCCCTATGATGTGGTGTATTTAGTATCCTGGATTATCTCCTGATGCTTTCCAGGTATATCTACTGCTGTCGGGAACTTCACCATATAAGGGGCATTCAAATGAAACATGGTCACTAGTGTAAAGTAACAGTAACAATTTTATTAACTCAAAAATGTAGTTATACACAGTACACATACTCAAAAATAGTCGCCAAAACTATTGGCACATTTATCCCATTGCGACAGTAGCCGGTCGATTCTGTCCTTGAAGAAGCTCATAGGCTGCTGTCGGGTTCAGGCCTGGACCCAGTCACACACTTCATCGTCTGTTGTGAATCTACGTCCAGGAATAACTTGTTTTAGAGGTCCAAACACATCAAAGTCACATGGTGAAAGGTTTTGACAGTATGGTCGATGTTCTGGATGTTCCAGCGTTTCCCACTGAAACTGCTGCATTGTTGTCTTTGCAGCATTGGCCGTGTGTGGGCATTATGGTGTGGGTGGTTCCCATGCTAATACCCAGTAACTGAAGGATCTTGTCCACAGTGATTCTGTGGTTGTCCAAGACTTAAGCATTCACTTCTGCAACAATTTCCGGTGTGATGACATGATGAGCCTGTCCAGGGCAAGCATCATCTTCCAGTGACTCAGGCCCCTCAAGAAATCATTTGCACCATTCCACAACACTTGAATGACTCAGACTGTACTCACTGTACATAGTCTTCATCCATCGATAGATTTCACAGCCTCCAACTCCGTCTGCTGCCACAAATCGCATCACTCCACGTTCCTGCTTACTAGCCTGCATGTTCGCTAGTGGATGATAACTTGTGTGACCATATTCTCTTCGGCGTGAAACCACACTGGCGCTATGCAACATCAAACGGTGTGCACATGTCAGTCTATCTACCAATAGTGGCGCCACCATACCCGCAGTTACGTGATGCTGCCTTACGTATAAGCCAAAAGTAGACGCACCGACCAGGTTTCATTTGAAAGAACATCATAGCACTTACAGAATTTCAGAAGCCTTTTGTTTCTGCAGTTTATGTTCCCCAAAATCCCAGGTGGGGAAGTTCCTCTATTTGATCATAAATTTATTCAATTACCTCGTCTTTGCTGTTCATCATTAATTAAACATATTACAGTCTTTAGTTCTATCATCGGTAGTCAATCATTAACATTTTATGTATTAATCACATTGTTCTTCAATTTAACCCTTAGAACAATTGCTACAATACATGATTCAAAGTTTTCTTTCCCAGTTACTTTTAGTAACATTCTTGTATTCAATACATTCCTTACTACTTTTTTCTGTTATGGAAGGATTTTTTTTGTATAAAACTGCTGTTGTCCACTCCGTATCCTGAGCTCCTAACCCAATCGTGATCAGTAAACTGATTTCCTTCTTTTCTTCTGCCCGTTTATTCCTGGCTGTAGAACTTGAGATATTCTGAAGGCACTGTATGCAGTGGTTTTTCCTTACCTTACACATCTAACAGGTTTTGATGTTCATGGAGGTTCATTTTCTCATAATTAAAACAAGACGGTGCAATAGTGTCCTCATGGCTGTCAATAAGGAATGAGACCACTCTTATTGGCAGTCATGTGGTCCCTATTATACTGGCTGCCTAACGTGTTCATCCACTCACCACCATAAGGTTTAAGTTGGGAACAACACTTCATTAGGAACAGGATATAGTAACATTTCTTCTTCCTTCTGTTCAGTGTAATTTTTGGAGTGTTTCACTTCACATCGCTGTGGTCTGCTGCCTTTTGCTTCAGAGTTATTCCTAAGTTAATTTCAATTGGGAGAGGATCTAAGCCCAGTGTATCATTCCTAACTGCCCAGTAAGCTAAAGTAGCTAATTCTGGTGAACATATCGTTAGGTCTATTCTAATGGCCGGTTTCCAGGTGCTTTAGATGTAGGTTTTCATACAAATTTGAAACATTTACTTTAGTATTAAGTGAATAATTTTGGATGTTTTCAGTTCACATATATTTAGTAGTGCCATATCTCCTCAGGGAATTAAAAGTTAAAAGTTTTATCTTCTATTCATTTTCAAAATGCATAAAGTCCATATCACGCATACATTTCAGGTATACAAGTTTTGAATTTTAATGTTATTTTAAGTGCATTACATTACTGCATTAACAGTATACACATATATTGGTGTCCACATAACCTTAGTGACTCTTGTGGTCTGTAGTTAACAGTCTAGATAATTTTTTTAAAAACATCATAAATAACCATGAGCGAGAAGTGTTTAAGATGCTGTAGGAAAGTTAATTCTGGAATTCCATGCAGCTGTTTTGACGGGTGGTTACATTGGGGGAAATGTTGTAGCATGGGAATTAGTGAAGTAAATGGGTGTCTTCCATGGTGTTGCAAAATGTGCTCAAGGAATAGGAAAATAGCTGAACATGAAAGGAAGAGGATAGCCTTTAAGGCTGAACTGGATAGTGCTATGGAGGAACTGATGAGGTTAAGGGGGAGAAAGGTAAAGACTGGTGGGAAATGGTAGCAAGGAACAGGGGCTACAGAGAGAGATCAGTATCTGACAGTTTCGTCATTGGCACAAACAATAGATTTGCCTTGCTGCCTTTGTTGACTAAGGAAGAGGTTCAAATAGATGTAGGTGTAGTTAATACTCAACAGGCTTTCACTGAGAAACCAACTGTTTCATTAAAAAAAGTAGAAAATCAGAGGAAAGATCTATGGTTAGGTTGTAACCATGGAAGAGGTATGGGCCAGATCTTACAGGAAAAATCAGGTGACAGATACCAGATCACAAGCTTTTTCAAATGCAGTGTGATCAGTCCCAACTGAACAGTTCTGTTAAGAAGGTCAACATAGAGTTAGATCAACTGCTTCGGGTGGCTGCTTTGTCAAGCATGGGTTTGGTTCCTGTTGATATCATTGGTAGGTGGGACTTCACAAGGCTAGGTCTGCATCTCAGTAGGAAAGGGAAGGGTAAATTGACCAGGATGATAGAAAAATCTTGTGTGTGTGTGTGGGGGGGGGGGGGGGGTCTTTCTGATCATTATGTACAGCTAGTTACAGTATATGACATAGCTCCATACGGTTATACAAAACAGTCCTGCAAAATATTACATTCAGTTAATGATTTAACAATTGCAAATTTTAGGGAAATCTTGCAACAGACTGGGATGAGGTGTACAGGGAACCTGATGCTAATTTGAAATTTAACCTATTTCATGATACCTTTGTATGTTTGAAAACAGTTACACTAAGAAAACAGTGAAACATAATTGTAAGAAACCATCTAAAAAGGCATGGCTTACTAAAGGGTCAAAAATATCTGTAAACAGAAAATGGAAATGTATCTTATACTAGAAGGAGTAATGATCCAGAAACAGTGTGACATTATAAAAACTACTGCACCATATTAAGAAATGTTATTAAAAAGTCCAGAAGCATGTGCATTATGTCTGTGATTAGCACCTCTCATAATATAATTAAAATAATTCAGAATATTATTAAGAGGGAAACAGAGCAATGGAGAACACAGGAGGACTGTATTTGTATCAAAATCAGTGAAAAGTTTGTTAACAAAAAGTCAGAACTAGCAAATATTTCTGATAACAATTTTTAAGTGTTGTAGTGAAAATAGGATACACCTGTTCATTATAAAATACGAGGCTGTATATGGAAGAGGTAACATGCGTGCAGTTTGATAAAACTGTAATTCAGCTCACCTCTCCCACTGAAATTAAGAAAATAATAAATTCACTCAAAAGTAAAATATCACATGAAATTGATGGCATTTCCAACAGAGTACTAAAAGTTTATTCCAATAGGTAAGTAGGATTCTCAGCCACATATGTAGTAGCACACTGAAACAGGAAATTTTTCCATATAGACTGAATATGCTATTGTTAAATCATTCCATAAAAAGGGAGATAAGTCTGTTGCTAACAACTGCTACCTAATCTCAGTTCTTACAGCTTCATCCAAAAATCCTGAAGAAATAATGAATTCAAGAGTAGCTTCACACATTTGTAAAAATGAAGTACGAACAAAATGTCAGTTTGGTTTTCAGAAAAGCTTTTTATCGGAAAATACTATATATGCTTTTACTGGTCAAATATGAAACGCTCTGAATAATGAAACATCACCTATTGGGATTTTTTGTATTCTCTTGTAGATAAGTTTAAGTATTGTGGTATAAGTGGAACAGTGCACAAATGGTTTAATTCATATTTAACTGGAATAATGTGGAAGGTTGAAACTAAGAGCACAGATAGTCTGCAGAAAGTCAGTAGAGTCCTCTAACTGGGGAGGCATCAAGAATGGTGCCCACAGTGTCAGTTTTGGGTCCCTTATTGTTCTTAATATGTATTGATGAATTTTTCCACTTTGTATTCATGAAGATGCAAAGCTATTTCTTTTTACAGATGATACGTGTGTAGTAATCACAACTGACAAACAAGAAGTAGTAGAGGAAATTGTAAATTATGTCTTTCAGAAAATTATTAAGTGGTTATTTGTGAATGGACTTTCACTAAATTGTGAGAAAACACTATGTATACAATTCTGTACAGTAATAAATATAGACGTTGAACAGAAGTATGTTGCTAAGGCAGAAAATTGAAAATTTGTGTGTGTGTGTGTGCAGTGATGAGAAATTTAAGTGGAAGCAACACAGGATGATATGCTGAAACGTTTGAATTCAGCTGTGTATGCTATTAGGGTTATTGCAGATTTTGTTTATAGATACATCAGTAAATCACCCTCTTATACTTCTTTCATTCATTGCTTGCATATGGCATCATATTTTTGGGTGACTCATCATTAAGAGAAAAAGTATTCATTGCACAAAAGTGTATAATCAGAATAATAACTGGGACCCACCCAAGATCATTTGTGAACATTTATATAAGGAACTAATGATACTCACAGTACTTTCACAATACTTATATTCAGTAATGAAATTTGTTATTAATAACCCATCCCAGTTCCAAAATAATGGGAAAGTGCACAGCTACAACACTAAAAGAAAGGATGATCTTCATTATTTTGGGTTAAATCTGACTTTGGAACTGAAAGGAGGGAACTATGCTGCCACAAAATTTTTTGGTCATTTACCGAATAGCAGTAAAAGTCTGACAGATACTAAACAACATTTAAAAACAAATTAAAAGAATTTCTGAATGAATTTTTAGACATGAAGTAGTAAATATTAAAAAAACACAAAGGAGGAAAGATTGCATCTTGTAAAGAAACCTTATGTTAAACTGACACATTCCACATCATATTCATGTTCTGTGGAACAAGAATTAATGTAATGTGATCACAATTTTTTTCTATCTTTGTCTGGCTTCAACTATATGTTTTCTGTTTGGCTTTTGTGTAAGATGTTAAGTGACTGTATATCTGTTTTACCAACAAAAATACTCTTCTGGCTCCACTGATAAACTCTTTTTGCCTTTTGTAATCATAACTGCTATTCCAGTCTAATAATCACTAACTTCTGTATCTTTGTTGCCACTGACAAAAAGCTCAGTTTTCAGTTAATAAGATAAATATATTGTTCTTCCATATGAGCTGTTGCACCAGTTGTCAAGACATTTATCTAATCCCAATGAACAATGTGTCTTACCAGTGTTTTGATTTAACATCATATGACATAATTGATAGGGAGTGAGGTCCTGAATGATAGACTAGAAAAGAAGTGGTAAGCAAATTACAATTAATAGTTAAATTATTCTAAAGAGGTAGAAAAATACCCTTATTTGAAAGTTCTTAAAGGTATTATGGCTTTACAGTTCAGATGGTGTGTAGAAAGTGAGAAATCTGTAGTATTTTGTGTAGAAAGTAACTCACTGAAGCAAAGCAGGTTGCATCTTGAGTATGCTGAAAGTCTCTTGATCTTTTAGAATACTCTTCCCTTCTATAAGTAAACAGGGAAAGGGTAATCAGAATAGATCATAAAACCTTATTAAAAAACCAAGTCATTGAGAAGCACAAAGGGTTAATCTTTCCAATTGGTATTGTTTGTGTACATGGAGGAGGGAGATTTGATTATGATAACTGAAGCTTCTTTCAGATGTCTTTTTTTAAACACTGCCCTGTTTTGGTTATATGTGTAATGTTAGCAAGTATCTTAATATACACATAAATTTCATTGTATATCTTTGCATGCAACTGGAGCATGATTGACACTGCTGTTGGAAAGTGATTATAGCTTACAGTTTCATCCTCTTCTGTTCTCCAGTTATCACCCACAGGGATGAATCTGTTACCACAAAATGAGAACAAGTCATAATTTGATTTATTGTGCACTTTTAATGTTTAAAGCAGTAGTAATTAACAGCATATCTACCAACTGTATTATAAACTATATTATAAACAAATTTCTTATCAGCACTATTAATATTTTCTGTTTCTACAACACTAATTTTCTAATGTCCAGGAGAATATTACAACTTTGACGCATCCAATAGCAGCCAGTCAAAGTCAATTATGGCTGATCAGCTTTGTGGCCTTTGGTATTTGAGAGCATGCGGTGTAACAGAAGAGGTATGTTGTTAAGTTACTACTATAGTAAACACTCTCTCTCTCTCTCTCTCTCTCTGTGTGTGTGTGTGTGTGTGTGTGTGTGTGTGTGTGTGTGTGTGTGTTTTACCCAACATACATACCTAAATTGATCCTATCCTGTGACCTAGTTTTTAGTTGACATTGGGGATGCGTCAGGTGGAGCAGTTCAGAGGAACAAGGATGACAAGATAGGGAGAGTGAGATGAAGGGACATGAGGATGATATCTCATGCCATATTCACACATGTACATAGTGCATCATCCACCCCTACTAAAAGGAAGCTGCCCTCTGTTACTCAATAATAAGCCAGTGCTTCGGTCATCTTTCATCAAGCCCTGAAATGAAGAACATTCTTCCCAGCATCTTTCATACCTCTACCCAAAGTTGTGTGCCATCTCCACCCAATCCATGAAATATCTTGGTCCGTTTTTAAGATATGCATACTCCCAGCTCTGTGACTTGTAGGCCATATGCATGTGAAAGACTGTATCAAGATGTGTGTCATGTACTCACCTAGAATTTTCTACTATAGTCCTGTCACAGGTGTGCCCTTCCCCATCATCTCCCAAGTCAGGGGGCGCAGTGGTTAGCACACTGGACTCGTATTCAGTATGGCGAAGTTTCAGGCCCGCGTCTGACTATACTGACTTAGGTTTTCCGTGATTTCCCTAAATTGCTTTAGGCAAATGCCAGGATATCTCCTTTAAAAGGGCATGGCAGACTTCCTTCCCCATACTTCCCTAATCCGACGGGACTGATGACTTTCTATTTGGTCTCCTCCCCCAGAACGAATGAGTCAACCCCCACCAAAGACAGGACCAGCCGTGAAAGTATTCTTGTCATATAGGGATTGGACAAAAATATGTAAAACCCAAAAATACAACACAACTCATTACCTTGTCTAATACGGTGTAGGAAACCCATCGGCATTCAAAACAGCTCCCAGTTGTGGTGGGAATGGTTAAATACAGGTCCCATGTGGTTTTCAAGGTAATGTTATACCATTCTTCCTGCAAAATAGTGGCATGTTCAGATAATGATGATGGAGGTGGGTAGTGATCATGCACCATTCTTTCCAAACAAGACTACAAAGGCTCAATAATATTGAGGTCTGGTAACTGTGGTGGCTAGGATAGATGTAACAATTCATCCTTATTCTCACAAAACCAACCTTAGGTGATGCAGGCTGTGTGAACACGACTCCTGTCATCTTGGAACAAAGTGTCACCATTGAAGAAGAAATATTGTACCATGGGATGGACTTGATCATCTAAAATGGTCATGTAATCGTTGGCAGTAATAGTACCTTGCAGAGTAAGTATGGAGCCCATGGAATATCGTGATATGACTGCCCAAATCATCACCAAACCCATGCCATGTTTCAGTCTTGGGATGTAAACTCAACCACAAGGTGGAAACAGTGTGAAACATGACTCATCTGACCAAATGACTGTCTTCCATTGCTCCACAGTCCAGATTTTAAGGGCTCACCAGTATGTTTTCCAGTTACAGGCATTTGCACCACTGATGAGTAGTTTTGGAATTCCAGCTCATCCTGCAGTTCCCTGCTTCTGAGCTCTCTTCATGTTGTTTTGGTGCTGACAGGGTTCGTGAGTGTGACATTCAGTTCTGCAGAGAACTTTGCAGCTGTCACCCTCTTATTTGTTGTCATAATCCTCTCCAGGACCATCTTTCATAATCATTCAACATGCGCTTTTGTTGGTATTGTGACTTAGCGGATTGTTTTTCTGTGTTCCATATATGCAGTATAAATCTTGGATACACTGCCTCTCGATACACTGCCTCCCATGTACTGGGAACTTGGAACATATAAGTTTAAGCAATGAGCAGGGAGCATAAAATTATGAGGTGCATCCATAACAAGTAAGTTTCTCACTCGTCCCATAGTTTTCAAATCATCTGTTGTGCAAGTGACTGTTTGTACATGATAAAGTAATGCTATGGTATAGTGCATGTGCTAACAGAACTTCCCAAGATCTCACAATAGCTTTGATAGCTTTGTAGCAGCAGTTGAAAATGAAGGTTCATATTCCAGCTCCCACCCTGTGTCAAGTAAAGTCAGTGATAGTTTTTGAATGCACAGAACATAGCACCGATTGAAATTTGTCAGCTGTGCCAGGTCTGTGGACCTAACATAATAAGCAAGATAGTGCATCGCTGGTGCAGAGACTTTGCAGCAGGTCATCAAAATGTTCATGATGCTTAGTACATCGGGAGGCCATCCATCATTACAGACGACCTTGTGGAGCTTGTGCAGGGATACGTTATTGAAAATTGTTGCTTCACAATCGTGGAACTCGGCAGTCAGTTCCAACAAATTTACCACTTGTTGTTGCATGAAACTGTCATGGAGCACCTGTTATGGAAATTGTGCTCAAGGTGAGTGTCGAAGTAAATGACTCCACAACACAAAACAAAACACATGGGCAAGCTTGAGTTCTCTGCAGTGGTATCATGGTGATGGCAACAAGTTTCTAGACTGGATCATCATAGGTGATGAGATGTTGGTTGTACACAACATATCAGAAACCAAGCAGCAGTCACTGCACTGGTGTCACATAGTCTCCTTTGCAAGATAAACTTCAAGCCAACTGTGTTGGTGCAGAAAATAGTGGTTTCAGTGTACTGATACAGCCAGGGAGTCTCCTCACTAAATTCCGGAAGTCTCCTCACTAAATTCATGACCGGATATGAGATGGGGAATGTTAAGCAGGAGGGTGAGACAATGTAGCAATTCAGAACAAGTAGTGTGGGTTGTTCAGTGCCAATACTGTCTTGCTGCACAAAAAAATCCAACCATACATGGCTCGATATATGACAGAGCTGCTGGAAATGGCGGCTTGAAGGTGTTTGATTGTCCACCCTACAGTCTGAACAGATTTCCATCTGTTCCAGAAACTCAAGAAATTCGTGTCTGGTAGGAGTCAGCATTTTCAAACAGAGAGAGAGGCAGAGATGGGTGTCACATGGTGGTTCCAATCATCGACAGCAGATATCTATGACACAGAGATACAAAAGTTGGTCTCACAGTATGGCAAATGTCTGAATTCTGATGGTAAACACGTTGAAAATTAGCTCAACACTTCCTGTATCTGTTCCAATAAATCTTTCAGATAAATTGTGTTTTGTTTCTGTTCATGATCTCAGGGAAACGTACTTATTTTATATAAGTGATTGGAACAGTTTTCTTTGACTCATTCTTAATTACTATGTAAAAAGGTGATAATATCATAGATATTTAGAGAGGGAACTGTTAATAATTGCAGATTTTTAAGTAATGGGCATCACAATTTCCTTGGCTATACAGCATGTTTCTAGTAATTCTTTTCTGCTGTTTCAGTACACAGTATGTTACTCAAAATTCCCCAAACAAAATACTGAATCGGATAACTGATTGGAAGTAGCTATGGTTGGCACTTATTTTCTGAGTCCATGTCAGTGGCATTAGCTAATATTTGCAGTCCAGTTGCAAAGCTACATAATTTGTTTATAGATAACTCAGCTGTTTATTCCAGTTTAAATTCTTATCTAGGTTTAATCTTAAAATTTCACAGAATCCACTTTTTCTAGATCAAGATTTTTATGACTTATTTTAATTTCCTGGGATTTTGACTATTTTGGTCTGAACAGGATCATGTGGATTTTTGGGACATTCATGGTCAATCCACTGAGTTGAAACCATGTTTCTAGATGCTTTATCGTATTGATGATGCAGAAAGGGATGATTTCTGACTAGTGGTCTTCAGTTACCACATCATCTCTACATAGAATTTATGGGGCATGTTGTAGTGACCCCTTATCAGCTAGAAAGTCCGCACAACAGATAAGCGAGGTGGGCTGCCGATCTCCCTTCAAGAGCTTGTATCAAAACATCACCAGGGAATGTAAACATCAACAGACCTTCCAGTTAAACATGGCACTACTTTATGAAAAGCCATGTGACAGAGATCCACCAATTGGAACTTATGTGACTAAGTGTAGCACTCCACAGAATTGATGTTCTAAGCACGCCATCAGAGTCAGACCGGCAGTGTGTACCTACAGCTAGAACAGCTCCAGCCAATACCTTCGCCAGCTCTAGCCCAGTAGACACTTGCCGTAGTTTTCTATAAAAATTTGTATTTTGTTAGGCGTAATGTCACTTTGGAGTTGTATAGCATAGTATTTTGGTTGTTATTTCTTTTCATTCTCTTGTAACTTTTATCTGGCTTTTGCCACCACTAGAATTATTGTGTTTCTTGTTGTTCTTGAGTCTGGAAATCAGCGCATGCCAAGAAGGCGTTTTAGTTAAATAAAGTGTGTTCACACTTGATTGTTAAATCTTTCCTGCCGACCGCAGGACACTACAGGGCATTTACATTGATGGGCAAATCAATGAGGAAAAAACAAAATATGGCCTTGAAGCAGCCTTAAGGGACACCTTGCAGTACTGTTTTCATTTTGAAAGAATAATTTGCTGCATTTGAAGAAATAATCACCCTTTGTTTGCTCTTATACAGGTATGAAATAAGCTGACGTAGAATACTAACCTTCCGATGTAGAATACGACCCTTGATCCTATATCTGTCAAGTTTATAGCTAAGTACTGAGTCAAAGGCTTTTGTGAGGTTGCAAAAGATTCCTACAATTTTCTTCTTATTATGTAGTGGTATACTAATCTTATAGACAGACTTGTTAATTGCATCTATAGCGCTTTTTCCACTCTGGCAACCAAATGTGTTTTTCAAAATAACCTCATATTTGCCAGTAATATTTAGAATCTGGATGGCAGCACCTTTTCAAGGTGTTTCTGACAGGACTGGAAGAAGAGAGATGCTATGATGATTTCACATACCCTCTCTTGACCTATCTTTGAACAGCAGTTTTACTTCTGTACACTTTAGCACCTTTGGGAAACATCCATGTTCAAGAGATCGCTTTATTTTTATAGTATCATCTTATCTGTAATGCAAATTTAAGGAAATTTATGGTTATTCCATCCCAAATGTGCAGAATTTGTGTTTCTAAATGTAGATATAATATGTAAACAGTGGAAACTCCAGTTTGTAATATCAGCAATATAAGGAAAAGGATATATCATTACTAAGCATAAAGATGACACATTGAGTTGCAGACAGGCACAAAGAAAAGACATTTACACATTTAGTTTTTGGCAAAGCCTTCTTCCAAGAAGGGGAACATACACACATTCAGTCACACAAGAAAGCTTGCTTCTTGGGCACAATAGTACGATCTCTAGCATTCCTGTCCTAGCTGCTAGAGATGGTGTTCATCATGGTATGCGGAGAACATCGGAGGGCCGCATCTCATTTCATGGCATTTATTTCAGAAAATCGTAGTACTACTAAAGAAGTGGGTTAATTAAAGAACAGAATAGTACTGTGGAATGAGATGTGTGCTACTTAATTATTTTGAGATGTATCAACGGTACCACAATTGGCTGAAGTGAACACTTTCTCTTTGTGAATTAAACCTGGTGGACAGTCACAGCCATTGAAAGCACATATGTTCCAGCAAGATGGAGGAGCTAGGCATGAACCAAAACTTTTTGACAACTGCCCACTGTATGATTGAATGCCACCTGGTGGCACTATGGGCACATGTCACAGTAAGGAAAGTATAAAGTGGTGCAGAGTTCAATGGGGAATTGTTCTATTGATGATATTGGTTGCAAAGGGGGAAATCCATTGACATGAGCAGCTTTGACAAAATATAGATTGTTACAGCCTGATCTTGGGAAGAAATATGTTGAAAATGGTGAAGCTAATTGGCTGTTTCTGAGCAACTGTCATGAAGATCTATGGAAAATGCTGGGAGGACTATGAAACCACTGATGACAATAAGTTGTTGGATACCCATGCCTTATCACAGAATGTGGACATCAGAGGCTTGTGCTCTAGAAAGCAGGGAAGGTAGCAATATTTGGCAGTTATGATGACAGAGACAAGCATGCTGATGGAGATGAGTGTTTTGGTGCACACTATTGAACATTGTTGAACATGGTGCTCCACAACAGACAACCCCTACATGTTCCTATGTTGACCCAACAGCATCATCAATTATGATTTCAGGGGACACAGGTTCGTCAAGGCTGGACTGTAATTCAATGGACACATTTCCCCTGGTTGGATGAATCATGTTTCTTGTTACACCAGGTCAGTTGTTATGTCTGAATACACTGCCATCCAGCTCGAAACGAGCACTGCGCCATGGTTGCAGGCTGGTGGAGGGCGTAATCTTGGGGAACATTCACCTGGGCTTCAGTGGAATCTGTGGTGGTAACTTTGTGGACTATTTGAATATTATTGCAGACCACGTGCAACTCTTCATGGTTGGTGTCTTCTCTGACAGTGATGGCATCTTCCAGCAGGATGACTGTTGTATGATAAGGACAGTAGTTTGAGAATCGTGATAGTGAATTCATGTTGATGTCTTGGCTGCCAGATTCACATGATCTGCATATGAAGGAACATATCTGGGATGCTATTGAGTGCCGGCTCCATGTCCACAAACTACTGGCCTATGCCTTAAAGAAATTGAATTACCTGTGCATGGACATCTGATGCCATATGTCTCCAGAAACCTACCAAGGCCTAGTTGAATCAATACCATGTGGAATTACTTATGTATTTCATTCAAAAAGTGGACAAACGTGCTATTAAACTGGCAGTCATAATGTTTTAGCTCATTATTGTGTGTTCATACCAAATTCCAAGACTGTAGGTTGAGGAACTATTCACAGGGACAGGATGGTAACTGTCAATGTGTAAGTACTGTTGTTTAATTGATTTTTTGATGTGTAATTAGTTGTTGAGCTGGCCAACAGTGAGGATCAAGGAAACACAAGAAGTTGATTTAAAGTTTATAAAAGGTGCATGCGAAATTTAATTCTGAAAATAAGTTAAAGGATCAAAGAATTTCAACAATTCAGTCTGACTGTGAATTCATATTGTAAAAACAATATCAGTATATTGGAATCACACAGGGACTTATAAGTCCATACCAAAGTATAGCTGAAATCCTTTTGTAAAAACAAATCATGCCATTAAAAGGGCTTTGGTGCTTATGATAGGGCAAGATCAGCTAAATGAAGATAGTCCAGAAAAATTATGCTCAATATGCCTGAATGAGGCTCACAATAAATGTTTTTAATGAAGAAATGGAAACTGCAGAAAGGATTTGTTCATGTTCGTAAAATCTTGCCCACTCGCCATTAAAATACAAGAGAGCCTTGAAATAAAATTCAGAAAGGTGCATAAAGCATAACATTTGTCAGTCACAAAATGAAATTCATAGGCAGACTCCAGTTTCAGGTGGGTTTAATCTAATGATCAGCAATGCCTATCCTGTGTTGGTTGTGATTGAATTAAAGCCAAAAAATGAAATTTCTTCAAATGCTGAGAATTGCAAATGTTAACACTTGCTTCAAAAAGTTGGTTGATCCAACAGGTGGATTCTGAATTTATTTTTTCAACTAGAATTGTCAAAAAAGCTAGAAAGCTTCATTATTACATGGTTATATTAGCAATGCCAGGCAAGGAGGGTGGGAATATCTTGAGACACAACACAAAAAGCAGGATTTTAGCTCTCTTCAAGGACGGTGAACTTACATGGCATAAAAATCTGTTACATGTAGAAACACTCCAGAGGGTCTCCAAAACAAACAAAATCTTTTTTTAGTGCAGAGACACCTGTTCCTTCTAACTATTCAAGAATAAACAAAGTAAGAAGTGATAATATTCAGCAATGTTTACGAAAGTAGCTTCAAATAAGATGGCTAGTTTAAGTGTAATAACATCTAGAATAGTCAATAATAACTGCAGGAGTTCAGTAGAATTGATAACATACAACTTTTACCTGCTCCGCAACTTTTCGTCTCGCCTGTTTTTGGAATGGGGGACTGATGACCTTCGCTGTTTAGTCCCCCTTAAACATCCCAACAACCACCACCAACATACAACTTCTTTGTGGAGCTACTAAAGAACATTTGACAACCTTTGTGTTTCCAAAATTATTATTGTTATGAAATATATTACATTCTGCATGGAATTTTGTGTTGGAAAAGACAATATAAATTGTTTTGGCCTTGGGGGTTTCTCCAAAGCAACAGATCCTTTAGCATCTCAAGAACTGATGGATATTGATACAGCTGACAGTTCATATGGAAAAGCTTCTATATTATTAGACAGTCCTACTATATCACTGAATGAATTTGTTGTACTCCATGATATGTGAACTACATTGATTATGATGGAGGAAGAAATTTGTAGATTGTTTAGAGTTTGAAAGGTCATATCTATCAGAAGTGCAGAATATTATGAAAAGTATGTCCAGATTTTTAGATGCGCAGTCTAATATGAAAATTAATCAAATAATGGACAGTATTTGAACAAATTCTCAAAACTTTAATATTGATAAAGATATCACAAAAAGCAACTACACATTATTCCTAAAAACAATAATATACTTAGTGTTTCGAATGTACCTACAAGAGCAAAGTTTAGCAGCAAATTAAAATTGCTCTCGTGTAATAAAAATTGGCGAAATCAAAAGTACAGTATCAGGCATTGGTGCGTGCGTCCATGCTCATGCGCGCGCACGCGCCCACACCCACACACACACACCCACACACACACACACACACACCCACACACACACACACACACACACACACACACACACACACACACACACACACACAAGCATGCCTCCTCTTGATGAAGTGCATTAACTAAATCCTGGCCGGCCGGGGTGGCCAAGCGGTTAAAGGCGCTACAGTCTGGAACCGCGCGACCGCTACGGTCGCAGGTTCGAATCCTGCCTCGGGCATGGATGTGTGTGATGTCCTTAGGTTAGTTAGGTTTAAGTAGTTCTAAGTTCTAGGGGACTGATGACCTTAGAAGTTAAGTCCCATAGTGCTCAGAGCCATTTTTTTTGAACTAAATTCTGAAAATATGTTTCAGGTTTTTCCAGCTGAAAATGTTAAGAGTGCTTTGAACAAAATCTTTACATATAATGTCTTGAAATTCAAAAATGGGCAGCTTGGAGCTGTGAATGGCATGATGCCTTCAGGACAGGTAGATGCAACAAGTATTCAGAGTGAAGAAGTGTGGTGTGGTGTGGTCTATGGATTAGCTGCTCTTATGATTCATGAGGTAAGTTATAGTTTTTGTTATTCAGTTGTCATCTATCACTTTCGTAATGGTTATTGAAAATGGTGTCATTATCTACAGGGGCTGGACAAAAATATGGAAGCGCCTTGAGAAATATATGCTTGAACATTAATGCTGAAGCTAGCTGGTGTGACTGGTAGTGATTGAATTCAAACATTGCTGTAAAACTCTTTGTTTGTTAACCTTAAATGAAACTCTGTGCAGTGTCAGAGGATGAAAGTCAACACAAACAGAACTGGAAAATCCATCGTGACGATGGTGGCAGGTGCCCACTATGAAGTAGTTCACAGTCATCAGAAATGGTGATGAGCTGGGAGATACCGTGGTCAATGTACTACAAGGCTGTGAGCTCATGGACTTTTGAGATGCAGGTCAAGATGCAGGAGCAACTGACTGATGCCCAGTGGCTGATCATGGCAAAGTTGTGAGACAGTGATGTCTGATGGGTAGCAGCTGTAGCAGGTGTTGTAGTCTAGAGTGTAGACTCAAGGGCAACTGAGCAGCGGCTTAAGTACCTGTCAATGGAGGAATACAGGCAGGGCGTCCCATAGACATGTGACCACACAGAAGCAAATACATATCTGCGACTGCAGTGCTGTTTACCACGATCTGTATGCCACTTATCGGTATGGCTTGTGCCTCCAGACACTGTAACAGCTGCACGAGGCTTGGCGGTAAACAGCCCCAGTGAATCATCTGTTGACAATCTATCTCACGAAGTAAATCTCAGAGTAAAGGGAAGGGGGCGAGGGGCATGTCTTACCTGCAAAGCACATGTGTGAGAGAGATGGCTGAAATTGCAGGGGCTCAACCCCGCATATACTACACTAGCCAAGCCTGGGAGTTTCTCTGTTGTATTTGACCGTGAACGGCAACTGTGCAATGACCTCAATACTTTACAAGTGTCTGTCATGGTGAGAACAGCATTCCGTTGTGGATTCATTCTGTCAGAGATAAGTGAGTCCGAACGTGGGAAAATCCTTGGCACTCATATGGTGGGTGCTTCTGTAACCTAGGTAGCTGAAGTATTTGGTGTTTGAACAGGCACCGAATCAAAGATTTATACTGCATACAGGAAAATGGAAGAATTCGTGTCTTAAGTAGCAACACAGACAAAAGGGTGTGTTCAGTGATGATGACCGATGGTCATTGAAGAGACTGTGATGAAAAACAAGAGGACGAAAGATGCAAAAGTAACTGCGGAACTGACTGTCTCACTCCCAAACCCTTTCAGCATCAAAAAAACATGAAGGGAGCTCTAGAAGCAATGACCTGCAGTGTGAGCTGGAACTCCAAACCCACTCATCATTGAGACAAATTTCTATAACAAGGAGCTGAAGCCACAATCTTACACTGTGAAGGAATAGAAGAATGTCATTTGGTTAGGTTAGTCTTCTTTCACACAGTTTTCAATTTTTGGCCAAGTTTACATCCCAAGAGTAAAACATGACAGGGGGTTTTGTTGATGATTTGGGCAGCTACATTGCAATATTCCATGCACTCCATGGCTACTCCGCAAGGTCACATTACTGCCAAGGATTATGTGACCATTTTGGCTGATCAGGTCCATCCCATGGTATATGTTTGTTCCTCATTGTTGCGGTTTTCAAAGATGGTAGGGCAGTGGCAGTGGTGGGCAGCTGTCTCTGTTGAGAATTTGTTTAGTGTTCAAGTAGAAAAAGGACCTGTAACTGCGAAGCCTGTATTTTTGTGACCTAGAATCCTTGGAAAGTTATCATTAAAATGATCTGAAAATATTGATGAAATGACATAAAATGTTAAGTGGGCTATATAATGAACTAAAGTGCTGAAAACTTTGTACTGTTAATGCGAAAAGTACCTTCAGATTGAACATTAATGTACAAGTTTCTACAGGTTTTAGACTTTGCTGTAGGTCATTAAAATTTTTGTTCTCTTCACACTTGTTACAACGTGGTGGTTTTTTTACACCCTGTTCTGTATAGCACACACACTCAGTCTATTTGTGGCATTTGTTGTTGGTACATACTTCATGAAGAAACCCATATATTCAAAGTCTTGTTGGTACATGCCTGGTTCTCTGGTCCAGTTGTCATCCATTGTGGCTCGTGTGCTGTAGACTTCTTGTACACGTGGAAACACCTACTTCAAAACTGCCATACCAACTAATATATTAGTTGTGAAGGTTAAAAAGTGTTCAGTTTTTTGCATGAAGTCGCTTTCCCCAGCATCACCTACAAGCTTCAGCCATTGCCGCTAGGGTGATCTGCTCATTCTGTTTTCATTCTTTCAGCAGCATAGGTCTTGAATCATTTGTTTATGTACATGAAAAGCTAGCTTCACAGCGAAATAATGAACTTAGGCTTCAACTAAGTAAGTAAATACTTTGCGAGGTGTCAAGATGTTCTTAACCCATGTGAAAGGAATCTCATTATAGCATTTGTTGCAATCACTTATTTGTAATATAGTAGCAAAGCATCATTTGATGTGGTGAAAGAGATTGGACAAGTATTGTGATGAAGAATGTGGATTTGCTGAAATTCATATTAATGCAGCACAGTCAATGTTATAAAGGTATTTTTTATTCGAGTATATATATATATATATATATATATATATATATATATATATATATATATATATATATATATATATATATATATATATAAAAAAAAACAAAGATGATGTGACTTACCAAATGAAAGTGCTGGCAGGTCGACAGACACACAAACAAACACAAACATACACATAGAATTCAAGCTTTCGCAACAAACTGTTGCCTCATCAGGAAAGAGGGAAGGAGAGGGAAAGACGAAAGGATGTGGGTTTTAAGGGAGAGGGTAAGGAGTCATTCCAATCCCGGAGCGGAAAGACTTACCTTAGGGGGAAAAAAAGGACGGGTATACACTCGCACACACACACACATATCCATCCGCATATACACAGACACAAGCAGAAAATGTGTAACCCGTCCTTTTTTCCCCCTAAGGTAAGTCTTTCCGCTCCCGGGATTGGAATGACTCCTTACCCTCTCCCTTAAAACCCACTTCCTTTCATCTTTCCCTCTCCTTCCCTCTTTCCTGACGAAGCAACCGTTTGTTGCGAAAGCTAGAATTTTGTGTGTATGTTTGTGTGTCTATCGACCTGCCAGCGCTTTTGTTTGGTAAGTCTCATCACTTTCTTTCTTTTTAGATATATTTTTTCCACGTGGAATGTTTCCCTCTGTTATATATATATATATATATATATATATATATATATATATATATATATATATATATATATATATAAAATAGAGGGAAACATTCCACTGCCCAAACTTTAAATATGTCTGCTTGTGACTGTATATGTGTGGATGGATATGTGTGTGTGTGCGAGTGTATACCTGTCCTTTTTTCCCCCTAAGGTAAGTCTTTCCGCTCCCGGGATTGGAATGACTCCTTACCCTCTCCCTTAAAACCCACATCCTTTCGTCTTTCCCTCTCCTTCCCTCTTTCCTGATGAGGCAACAGTTTGTTGCGAAAGCTTGAATTTTGTGTGTATGTTTGTGTTCGTTTGTGTGTCTGTCGACCTGCCAGCACTTTCATTTGGTAAGTCACATCATCTTTGTTGTATATATATAATAAAGGGAAACATTCCACGTAGGAAAAATATATCTAAAAACAAAGATGATGTGACTTACCAAATGAAAGTGCTGGCAGGTCGACAGACACACAAACAAACACACAAAATTCTAGCTTTCACAACCAACAGTTGCTTCGTCAGGAAAGAGGGAAGGAGAGGGAAAGATGAAAGGATGTGGGTTTTAAGGGAGAGGGTAAGGAGTCATTCCAATCCCGGGAGCGGAAAGACTTACCTTGGGGGAATAAAGGACAGGTATACACTCGCGCGCGCACACACTCATATCCATCCGCACATCCACAGACACGAGCAGACATTTGTAAAGGCAAAGAGTTCGGGCAGAGATGTCAGTCGAGGCGGATGTACAGAGGCAAAGATGTTGAAAGACAGGTGAGGTATGAGCGGCGGCAACTTGAAATTAGCGGAGGTTGAGGTCTGGCAGATAACGAGAGGAGAGGGTATACTGAAGGGCAAGTTCCCATCTCCGGAGTTCGGATAGGTTGGTGTTAGTGGGAAGTATCCAGATAACCCGGACGGTGTAACACTGTGCCAAGATGTGCTGGCCGTGCACCAAGGCATGTTTAGCCACAGGGTGATCCTCATTACCAACAAACACTGTCTGCCTGTGTCCATTCATGTGAATGGACAGTTTGTTGCTGGTAGAAAGCTTCACAGTGTAGGCAGGTCAGTTGGTAAATCACGTGGGTGCTTTCACATGTGGCTCTGCCTTTGATCGTGTACACCTTCCGGGTTACAGGACTGGAGTAGGTGGTGGTGGGAGGGTGCATGGGACAGGTTTTACAGCGGGGGCGGTTACAAGGGTAGGAGCCAGAGGGTAGGGAAAGTGGTTTGGGGAGGGATTGGAATGACTCCTTACCCTCTCCCTAAAACCCACATCCTTTCATCTTTCCCTCTCCTTCCCTCTTTCCTGACGAAGCAACCGTTGGTTGCGAAAGCTAGAATTTTGTGTGTATGTTTGTGTTTGTTTGTGTGTCTGTTGACCTGCCAGCACTTTCATTTGGTAAGTCACATCATGTTTGTTTTATATATATATATATATATATATAGGGAAGCATTCCACATAGGAAAAATAAAACCCACATCCTTTCATCTTTCCCTCTCCTTCCCTCTTTCCTGACAAATCAACCGTTGGTTGCGAAAGCTAGAATTTTGTGTGTATGTTTGTTTGTGTGTCTAGCACTTTCATTATATATATATATATATATATATATATATATATATATATATATATACAAAGACGATGTGACTTACCAAATGAAAGTGTTGGCAGGTCGACAGACACACAAACATACACACAAAATTCAAGCTTTCGCAACAAACTGTCAGGAAAGAGGGAAGGAGAGGGAAAGACGAAAGGATGTGGGTTTTAAGGGGGAGGGTAAGGAGTCATTCCAATCCCGGGAGTGGAAAGACTTACCTTAGGGGGAAAAAAGGACGGGTATACACTCGCGCACACACACATATCCATCCACACATATATTCAGACACAAGCAGACATATAAGATTCAAAGCTGCTCTTGACCTTTATTAAAATCCTTTGTAAATACCACAGAGTACATACTGGCCAGGCCCAGCCAAACAGAGTTCTGCAAATGTGAGTGCTTCAGTCATGTTGTTGCCTAGCGCACCAAGCGCAGCGGCAAGTGCGACTGAGGGGAAAATGAAGGCTGCAACTGGATGCTGCTAGAGCAAGGCAGTCATGTTATCAGGCACAAAGCAGTTTGCTGGCAATACCACTTGCATTAAATTACATTTATGTTACGCATTAGGAAACTATGGCCCCTATGCACTTGCTCAAAAAATAAAAAATTGGAGAATCCACTTCGTCCAATGCTGAAAGGGAGTTACCTTTCTTGAGGTATCGTTTATAGGCCATTCAGAGTGCTTAATATGCCTTCACACTGTTATGAGCTGGAGAAACACTTACGGAATGTCATTATAACAGCAGCCACAAAGACAATACTATGGTCTGATGAATGACAGTGAATGCTAGCTGAGATGAAGGCTGCCATTAGTGAAAAAACTGAGTTAAGGATAAGTAGAATGGTGAGAAAGTCTCTTGTAGTTGACATAAACAATTATTTCATTTCATTAAGTGTCTTAATTCATGAGAAAAATCATTTGGTAACATATATCAAGGAAAAGATCGATTCTTTCAAACAAACAGTAATCCTGTGGAAAAAGCATTTTCAAGTTCATGAGATCGAACATTTTCTGTAATGTGAGACAGTTATTTGTCAACCAGATATGGCTACATTTTAGTAACTGAAATGTTTCGTCATGAGTTCTCAAAGAGGTCCCAAGACATTGCAGGACTGAAGACAGATTTCGACTTATTAGTCATACTATTCTCACTTTTGGCTGCTAATGTAGCTCATTACATCCAACTTGAAATGATACATACAGTATAGCACACAGCTCAACAATCAGAAGTTAAAAAAAAAAGGTCAGTGTAACTCCATGTGTATGACTGTATCGCAATATATTTTGGAATCGAAATGTGTATAAATTTATAAACATCATAACTTAATGTTAAATACCTGTACGGAAAGCTTTTTGTAGTTCTGCTGACCATATTAGCACCATCTAATGTAATAATTTAATCAAATAATAAAAGTTGTTGCTTTGGCAGAAAAAAGTTGAAAATAAACATATGGGATAAAAACCTGCTGTAACATTCATCTCTTAGAAGTAATTGCACAGTGTTGCAATCACATATATAAGCACAGTATCCCGCATGTGCAGCCTGCAGCATATGGCCGTCTGACGCACACACTTGCTCAGAATAATGCAATGGTGGGGGAAAGCTGGAGTGCTGAGCAGACTCATCTGTGCTCACAGAGAATAAGCGAGCACCAGGAGCACAAATCTTGGCCAAGCCTCTTACTGGTGCAGTCACTGAGTAAAGGCTGTTCTGTTTAGTAGTACAAAATAACAAAATTAAGTACTGTACTAACTCTAAAAATAAAGAAAAGTGATAGTTATTGAGACAAAACCTTTCTTTCCAATTTACCTTCGGTGTATTGTAGATAACATCCAATATTTCATACAACAAATTATAATAAGTGCTCTTCAGAATGTGATATGTGTATTGGAGTTTGGTAAAGTGTCACCAGTTACAAGATCTCATAATTTTACTTGTAATTTAATGCAAGCTAGTACAAAATCTTGCATATGTGTATTAGACTTTCATGCAGGTTCAGAAATTTGGCTCAAAAGGAATGTGAAATTTATTTTACTTGTTTGAAAATAATTCTCATTAGGTAGCTCCCTTATTAGCATTTTGGACATCCCTAAAAGATTCCTCCCATGTTGCATGACAAGAAAACTCTCACTAAAAGCTTACTCCTTCAAAATTCAAATAATGGTTAATAACTACAAGGCACTAATTTGAATTGTGTTCCATTTCAAATTGTTTGCTGAAGGAGCTGTTCATTTGTCCTGTGTGGGCCCTGATACTATCAGAAGTAGAAAGCCTTTGTCATTGGAACTGCTACCTGCCGTGTGAGATTAGCCGAGCGGTCTAAGGCGCTGCAGTCATGAACCGTGCGGCTGGTCCCGGCGGAGGTTCGGGTCCTCCCTCGGGCATGGGTGTGTGTGTTTGTCCTTAGGATAATTTAGGTTAAGTAGTGTGTAAGCTTAGAGACTGATGACCTTAGCAGTTAAGTCCCATAAGATTTCACACACATTTGAACATTTGGAACTGCTACCAATGTATACAATACCAGAATGGGTGGCACTCGTGTAGTAATTGCTGTAAAACAGCCTTCATTTAATTAATTTCATAATCAGTACTGTGAATAAGCACTACATTTGAGCACATACATCTCTATAATGCAATGGTGTGAAGCTCAGCTGATCAGTGCAGCGTGAGAGTATTGTCAGCAGTGAATGAACTTCTCTCTCAATTTTTCCAGAGTGGACAATGACTTGTAAGTGATTAGTGGCACATGAATGTGGTTCACTTAGAATTTTGTCTGTTGTGAAGTGTAAAAGTATAGTAAATAGTGAAAAAACTAACTAATATTCATAAGTTTTTTGTGCCCTATAAACAGAGGAAAAACAAAAATGAAAGTAAGGAATCACAAAATACTCTACTTACAATGAAATATTACAAGAAAAAGAGTATGTCAGACTCAAATATAACTCTTAAAAATCACTGTAATTGTACTGATCGAGAATAAAGACCTAGCCAGTACCTCCGTTGGCAACACTGTGCTTTGATGAATAGGAATGTAGCCTCCTTGTCAGTATTTCCAATTTTGGAAGTTATGTTGAGGGGTTGAGGGGAATCAGATTGATGAATCCTAAAGTATAATGTTTTATTGGATCTAGGCCAAGAACCTGACAGAAGTTTCAATTTCAAGAACAACAGTGTTATGAAAAGGACAGGTTGCTACTCACCATATAGTGGAAATGTTGAGTCACAGACAGGCACAAAAAAGAGATCGCTAAAGAAGTAAGCTTTCAGCCAAAAGGCCTTCTTCTAAAGCAGACAACACCCACCCATTCATGCAAGGACAACTCACACACACACGTGACCACTGACTCTGCCTGCTGAAGCCAGACTGGGAACAACTGCGCAGGTGGGAGAAGCAGTTGGGGTGGTGGGGGTGTAAGAAGGGGCTGGGTAGGGAAGGGAGGAATGGCAGGGTAGGGCAGGGGCCTGATGAAGTGCTGCTTGAGGGAGCATACAGCAATGAGGTGGGGAAAGGGTAGGGTAGCTAGGTGTGGGGGCAGAAAAGGAAAGAAGTAAAAAGACTGTGGGTAGAAGGCTGTGTAATGCTGGAGTTGGTACAGGGAAGGGTCTGGATGGATTAAGGACAGTGACTACAGTAGGTTGAGGCCGGGGGGTGGGGGATTATGGGAATGTAGAGTATATTTCAGGGAGAGCTCCCATCTAGCAATTCAGAAAAACTGTTGTTGGTAGGAAGAATCCAGATGGCAGAGGCTGTGAAGGAGTCATTGAATTGAAGAGTGTTGTTTTGAGTAGTGTGGTCAGCAACTGGGTGGTCCAGCTGTTTCTTGACCACAGTTTGTTGGTGGCCATTCATGCAGACAGACAGTTCGTTGGTTATCATGCCCATGTAGAATGCAGCATAGTGGTTGCAGTTGCAGTCTAGCTTGTATATCTCATAACTGCTTTCACAGGTAGTCCTACAAACTTCCAGCATGCTAAAGTACCGTATTTACTCAAATCTAAGCCGCACTTTTTTTCCGGGTTTTGTAATCCAAAAATCCGCCTGTGGCTTAGAATCGAGTGCAGAGTAAGCGGAAGTTCTGCAAAATGTTGGTAGGTGCCGCCACAATGAACTTCTGCCTTCGAATATATGTAGCTACAAAGGCATGCTTTGCAGGCACAAAGATAAATACTGGCGCCAAACCCTCTGCGTCAGTAAATAAATTAAAAAAAGGTGGAAGACAAGCTTTTTTTCTCCACCCCGAGTTTCCACCACGGCATTTCCTACATTATCCAACAAAGTAAATACAAATTCCGTATTGTTCATCTACGAAAATCCGACTGGCAAGACTGTTTGGGAGGCGTTTGTCAATATGGCCAACTCTACATTCTGAATTTTTTCCTACCTGTGAGAAGAGATGGTTGCTAATAGGAACTTTTATGAATTGTGAATCACATCCAGTATTCTCTTCACCATAAGAATAATGCGAATATAAGCATTTTGCCATGTATTCTTTCGTGTTTGCTGCTATCTCATTTAAATCCTATCTGCCTAATAAACTACGAAACTAGAGTGAGACAACAGCAAACGCGAAAGGATATACATATCATGTCATGTTTATATTCGTATTATTCTTATGCCTAATAGTGATACAATCAGAAATGAAGCACGGCAATTGACTAGATTTTTAAATCTAAGATGACTCTAATTTCTGTGCACAATGTAATGTACTAAAGAGGCGTCTGCAAATATTTTCAAACGGAGAAAACTTTTCGCTAAACTCTCGTTCAGAACATCTTCTATCATCCACAGTCTATTATTTGGTTCTTGTTGATCATTATCAAAAAAAGCAGCAGTGTAAGTAACAACAAATAGCAGTCTCTTGCCATTGTTTTGCTAATGAGACGATTCCTCTTTTTTTTTTTTTTTTAATAGTAATCGGCGGTAGCGTGCACAAAAGCAAGTCATGCCACGAGTGGCGACAGGCCGTAAACACCCATTACCAGAATGCGACAAACAATGCATGACACAGTACAGTAATGCATTTTCAGCTTAGAGTCACGTAAACACCTATAACAAAGAGAACGGCACTTATCAGATCAAAGAAAAATAAGCAATCAATTCGAACCAGACGAAGCACGTGAAAAAGGAAGGGTACCCGTATAAATACGGACGGAGCGTCTGACACACAGCTATGGCTACCTGGTAAAGCTTAACTGCTAAGCTTATGACTCGAACCAAACTACTGTAGCTGTATCGTCATTCATTCGACCTAAATTGTGTCTCATATTACAATGGACCTACTTTATTTCGATTTGGAGGTGCGGCCTGAAACTTTTCTCTCCCCTTGAATTTCGAGTCTCAAATTTTAGGTGCGACTTAGATTCGGGAAAATTTTTTTTCCTTGATTTTGAGTCTCATTTTTCAGGTGTGGCTTAGATTCAAGTGCGGCTTAGATTCAAGTAAATACGGTAGCTGTTCCAATGTTTTTCGGACAACAAGAGACAGTGTGGTATTGGGTTGCGAGGCGCACACATTTCTCAATTCAGTTAACTTGCACGTTGTGTGTAGCCAATCCTCTTCTCTGGTTAATCAGCTACATCGATCTCTCACAAGCTTCTTCTCTGAAGATTATAGCTATTTAAGGGACTTTATTAAAATACTTCTCTATCCTTGAAATAATTTTGGTACTTGTAAAATACTTTTCAGTTCAATCACTTTATATTTTCAACTTTCACAGATAATAACTTCTGCATGCTAACTTATTCCTTACACGTTACTCATTTACACATATTCAAATAGCATATATGTGTCTTGTTTCATTCATAGCCAAGACGTGAAGTAATTCAAAAGTCTCTAGCCTCAAGCAAGTCCAATACATGAATGTGCATAGCACTCTATATTCAACTGTTCTATAATCTTTTTTACTATCACCACAGACACTAACACATCAAAGAATATGACATAATTATTCATTGAGTTCTCCTCATGTCTTCTGTGGCGCTGGCAGCAAACACTTGTCGTCGTCAGTGACTCACCCCTCTTACAGCCTTCTAATAACAAACTTCCGACCTGCACATAGAAACAGGTGGATCGGTAGAAACGTTCTCATGCTCCCGCCTTCGTACCTAAAATATCGGGTGTTCGAGACGGTTGAAGGCCGATTGTTTCTAAAATTTACACCAAAATTCTTCAGGCACTACACTGTGTGTCAGCAACTTCTGTTAATCAGTAAAATGAAAAACCAATCCAAAATTTGCAATTTTTTTTTCACTCAATTTCTAGGCCGGGACCCATTTTCAAGTCTTTGTAACATGTGAAGACCATCTTTAGAATTTCCACTTCCGAATATGTTACGGCCGGCCGGTGTGGCCGTGCGGTTAAAGGCGCTTCAGTCTGGAACCACGTGACCGCTACGGTCGCAGGTTCGAATCCTGCCTCGGGCATGGATGTGTGTGATGTCCTTAGGTTAGTTAGGTTTAATTAGTTCTAAGTTCTAGGCGACTGATAACCTCAGAAGTTAAGTCGCATAGTGCTCAGAGCCATTTGAACCATTTTTGAATATGTTACAATGGTTTGAAAATGAATCTTGACCCAAAAATAGTCATTGAGTGAATAAAAAAAATTAAATTTGCAACTTTGGACTTGTTTTTTGTTGTACTGACTGGTAGTCCTGCCTTTGATGGGATAAGTGATGCTTGTGATCAGACTGGAGCAAGTGGTGGTCGGAGGACATATGGGACAGGTCTTGCATCCAGATCTATTACAGGGATATGGGCCATGAGGCAAGGGGTTGGGAGCAGTGGTGAACTGTAGATGGACAAAGATATTGTTTGGGTTCAATGGGTGCCTGAATACCACTGTGGGAGGGGTGTTAAGGATAGTGGGTAGGACATTCCTCATTTCATGGCACAACAAGAGATAGTAGAATCTCTGGTGGAGGATGTGATCCAGTTGCTCCAGTCCTGGGTAGTATTGAATCATGAAAGGAATGCTCCTCTGTGACCAGACAGTGGGTTTTCGGTAGGTGGTGGATGACAGGAAAGATAAGGCAGGGAGATCTGTTTCTGAACAAGGTTGGGAGGGTAACTTTGGTATGTGAAGGCCTCAGTGAGACTCATGGTGTATTTTGAGAGGGACTGCTCATCACTACAGGTGCGACAACCATGGGTGGCTAGGCTGACTGCAAGGGACTTCTTAGTATGTAATGGGTGGCAGCCATTGAAGTGAAGTGTTGGTGTTTCTGGTGGTTGGTAGGTTTGATATTAGCGGAGATATTATAGGTGATGTCTTCAAAGGAGAAGTAATTGTGGGTGAGGATATCATTGGTCATAGTGACCAGGAAGGAGGTTGTAGTTTTGGGATCTGTGGGGCATTGGGAAAGGTAGTGTCCAATAGCAGCAAGGCCATGGGCCTTATGGATGTTAGTGTAAAGAGAGGTAGCATCAGTAGTGACAAGCAGAACATTGTGCAGTGAAGGAACAGGAACTGGGGAGAGTCAGTGGAGACAATGGTTGGTATCTTTTATATGGGAAGGTAGGTTGTGGGTAATTGGCTGAAGATATTGGGTATATAAGAGCAGAGATTGTGTCAGTGGGGGCAAAGTAACCGGACACAATGGGGCATCATATGTGGTTGGGTTTATTGACTTTAGATAGCATTTAGAAGGTGGGAGTAGTAGGGGTGATTTGGGGGGGGGGGGGGGTTAGATTCTGTAGAGAGGTGCTGGGGCAGGCCTAAGGATTTGAGGAGTGACTGGAAATCTTGCTGGATTTCTGTAATAGGCTCACTGTATCGGTGATTGTAGGTGGACGAATGTGAAGACTGGCAGGGAGGCCTTCTGCCAGGTAATCATTGTGGTTCAAAAGTCAATGGTGGAGCATTTGTCAGCAGGTCATTATAAGGTGTAGTTATTATTATCATCATCATCATCATCATCATTCCAAGTATTAGGCCTCATGAACTGTTACAATCTTTTCGAGAAGTTCTCCTGCCATCTTTTCCTTGGCCAACCTGGCAGTCATACACCTTTGGGGGTAAAAGTGTAGTGTCAATTTTTTTTATCTTTTTTGTGTTTATTTTCTAGAGTTATTTTGCTGGTTCTTAATGTGTGTCTTGTATTCCATTTGAAGTACCTTCAACACCTCTTCATTCCTTTTGTGATCCCATTTGGTCCTTTTCACATATCTTGGCTATGTAGTTTAGGCATCACTGTCATCACACATAACAAAATAATTAATTGAAAGAAAAAGACCTACATAAATAATGTAAATCATGGAAAAACATAAAACCTGGAAATGTAAAAACAGGTTTCATTATAGTTATACTGGTAGCTTGTTTATGACACTGACGAGGTACTAAAAGTGCAATGTAGAAACCAGTAGGAGAAATTATGAACACATAACTATGTCCTTAAAATTTCTAAATCACATGTATGGAAAAATGTTTTGCCCCCACTGACATGAAAATCTGTGGATGCCTCTGATACTTGCTGCTCTAACTCAGAGTAAATTGCATTATATAATGATACATTTTCTCCACTTCCACATGTAATACCAATCAGAACTTGTCAGTAGTTATGAGCCATGTTGTGATGGTACTGTGACTGAAAAACATTCGTTAATGAATGTGACAGTTCAAAGAATGCAGAGCATCATGTAATGAAAGGTAAAAGCAGTCATAACCAGGAACCAGAGACATGAATAACAACCACAGAGAGCAAGCAGACTTGATACAATCGTTTCTCAGCTCAAAAAATAGTTCCTCCTACTTGGCATAGATCTGGAAAGTTGTCCGGAGTATAACTAGTTGACAGGACAGTTCATCAGTAATGGCTACACTGAAGTAAAATGTCACCAAACATAATATGAAGTCACTGTCTGCACAATGATGCAACTCTCTTCAGTCAGTGCAACTAATAGCTGGACCAAATTTTATTTATTTATGCATTGGCCTTCGGTTGCACCCTTGTAGCCAGCCTAAACATACATGGTGAATAATACAAAAAAATCAGAATTAAATTAAGTCTGACTTGAGGTAGGGTGAATGGTGATTTACTCACTCAACATACTTCATGTTACTGTCAAGCAGAGCATAATGCTTCAGCAGAGCTCTGTAAGTGCACCTCGATTTCAGGCAAGGTTCTTCAACTCTGCAAACATTTTCCCTTCCTTCTTGGCCTCTTTTTCCACTGTCCTCCATGATGCCCTTGATGCCTTTTCCTTTTACCCTGTGGGTTCCAGCAGAGAGCATCCTGGCTTTTTTGAATTGTTTGTGCTATTCACTTCCACTTCCTTCTATTCATTTTGATGGTGGTAGGTTCTTATTTCGTTCATTGCGAAAGGTCTTTTGCATATATTACATTTGGCCAAAAGATTTTAAGGATTCTCGTAAAACATTATGGAATGCTTGCAAACTCATGATTGTAGAGGTAACTTTCCAAGTTTCACATCTGTACAGCTGCACTGCTTTCACGTTAATTCTAAGGGAATAGCTGTGATCATGATGGATATCTACATTGCTAGTCCGTGGAATGAAAATCATGGGCCCGACTTCATCAGACAAAACTTCAGGCCAGGTGCAGGTCTACTGTCAGAACTCGAGCATACTAATTGGGTTAAAGTGGTTTACAATATTTTAATATGTGTGGATTACAAATTTGCGAATGGGGTGCATGTGCGGATGTCATTTTTCTTATCTGCACAGACCTCTGGGGGTGTAATTCTGAAAGGTACTGGGGAACCCAAATCTATAAATTTGGATCTCAGTGCAGCTAATAAGGATGCTTGCATGGGAAATAATATGGCACAATGTTCTCTCGCAGCCTGTTACCTCCATAGTAAGGAACAGAAATATATGTCAAGGGAAGAGGTGTGTCCGGAAGTGATGACAATAAATTGCAGTTGGTGAAGAAGTAAAGCTGTGAGACCGGGCGTGAGTCGTGCTTCGGTAGCTCAGATGGTAGAGCACTTGCCCGTGAAAGGCAAAGGTCCCGAGTTCGAGTCTCGGTTGGGCACACAGTTTTAATCTGCCAGGAAGTTTCATATCAGTGCACACTCCGCTGCAGAGTGAAAATCTCATTCTGGAAACATCCCCCAGGCTGTGGCTAAGCCATGTCTCCTCAATATCCTTTCTTTCAGGAGTGTTAGTTCTACAAGGTTCGCAGGAGAGCTTCTGTAAAGTTTGGAAGGTAGGAGACGAGATACTGGCAGAAGTAAAGCTGTGAGACCGGACATGAGTCGTGCTTCGGTAGCTCAGATGGTAGAGCACTTGCCCGCGAAAGGCAAAGGTCCCGAGTTTGAGTCTCGGTCCGGCACACAGTTTTAATCTGCCAGGAAGTTTCAAGAGCAAATCAGTTTCTTCCTAATTAAGTCTGAAATGTTAAAGTATTGTGCAAGGCAGCGCTCTCAATTGCTTATTTATAACCTTATTTTCATTTATTCATGGTTGGTATATGTGGATGTTACTTTTAAAATTGTTTTTTTACAGGATATGATACAAGAGGCATTTACTACTGCTAAAGGTATATACAACACTGTGTATAATGTCATCGGTTTGGGATATCAGACACCAGAGGCGCTGTATGAAGAGAAGCACTACCGATCTGTTGGCTACATGAGGCCGCTGAGCATATGGGGTATGCAGCACGCATGGGAACAAAGAAAGAATAAACTGACTTCAAAATATTGAGTTCTCTGCACGGGAAAGAAAATAATTTTGCTAACACTGTGCACCTTGATGAAGTGACTATAAACAGTAGCTAGTTATATGGTTTTACACAGTGTCTGTCTTTTCACTTTTAGATAACTTCAACTTTTGATACAAACCTACTGCCACATCAATTTCATATTTCTCTGTAGAATATGTTCACTAAAGATTAATGTTCAACATAAATATTTAAAAATGTCCATTAATGTTCCAAATACTCAATTATTAAGCTAAAGGAACTGATTCAGTGTGATTCTTTGGATGAATGAAGATTTGTTAAGATTTTGTTATACTTTAATTATTGAGAAGTGCAGTTAATGTACATGTTTCTCATATATCTTAATTGTTAAAAAATACCATATTTTTATGAAACTGTGTGAAAAAATAAATTTTTATTATTTTTATTATTTTATGTGCATTTCAAGATATTAATTCACTCTGTTCATTATTAATTTTGTATTGTACCCTTTCCCCCCTCATCTTTGAGGCCTGCACGAGTTTTTCCCCATCTGTTTTCTCCCTCTTTACCAAGTGTAGCTTTCATCATACCCTTGAGACTCCCCCTTCCTGCAAAGCCTGCATGTATGTACTCCAGATGTAATGTTTGACGACTAACCTAATCAAAGAAGAACCTCTTGTAAGAAAACTTACAAAATACTAGCCAACAGAAAGCCACTGGTCAGATTTCAGTGTCGATATTTTACCCATTGAGCTGTCAGTAAGGAAGAATGGAGACACGGTGTTCCAGTTTTGATAAAATCTATACCCTGTTGCAGAGAATACTTTGAAAATCACTATGAACTGTTGTCCTCCTCCATCATATGTGAAATTTTGATTCTAGTTCACATCACAAATACCGCATTACTGTCTATTGGGAACTTTCTCCACTCTTCTGCTTCATTGAGAACATTGTCAGTTTCTAGTATTCAACATTTCCTCAGCATTCCCATTTCTTTCCTGTTTTTCATCTATTATAGTCTTATTTTTCCTCGGGGTTTCTCAGTTCCTTCAATACTACCCTCTCTCTACCTAGGTGAACTGGCTTTCAGTGGTGAAAACTAGCTGCTATGTTGCTCTTTTGCTGCTTTCCCTTTAAGTAGTTTATAATTTTTATTTTGATAAGTAGCATCAACAAGGAGAGAGTAGATAAATTTGCCATATAGTGATGTGGGTGAATATTAATAAAGCTTTGGTGTCGCAATTGAAAAATGACATCGTTTCATGTTGTATTACACATTTATTGTACACATGAAAATATATTACATTAAAACAATAACAAAGTCTTCGGAAAGGCGATGAGACTGATTGTCAGCTCAACATCAGTGAGGAGATCAGTAAGTTCTGCCATTAGATAAGACTGTCTTCCCTGGTAACTCTGATTCTCTTGTATAGTACAATCATTCTCCTGATCCTGCTGTCTGCACTAGATCAGTACATGATTTTGCCTTGGTCGACCTGAAAATAAAGTAGCATTGATATAAATAATGGAATTATTTTAAAATATCTTAATAATAATAATAATAATAATAATAATAATAATAATAACTACAACAACTCAGACTGATAGTAAAATTCAAATCAATTATCAACAAGTTGGTAATATTATCAGTTTCAAAGATATTGTAAACTGTCCATCCATCCTAACAAATAATGTGTTGATTTGGAAGTCTTTTTTGTAGGTTAATGATGCCAAATTATTGCAAGTCTTGCCTCTTAAGAAACTCACTTTCATATAAATTAATTTATATCCTTTTTTTGATTTGCAATAATTAGCCCGCATCTCGTGGTCGTGCGGTAGCGTTCTTGCTTCCCACGCCCGGGTTCCCGGGTTCGATTCCCGGCGGGGTCAGGGATTTTCTCTGCCTCGTGATGGCTGGGTGTTGTGTGCTGTCCTTAGGTTAGTTAGGTTTAAGTAGTTCTAAGTTCTAGGGGACTTATGACCACAGCAGTTGAGTCCCATAGTGCTCAGAGCCATTTGAACCATTTTTGCAATAATTAATGCAAGCTTCTGTGCAGCAAATAATTTGCATAAAAAAGATTGCACAAGTTCAATTACTTTCCGATAAGAAACTCTGTTCAAACTGTTCGCAACACTATTAAGAAAAAAAATAAAAAAGTTTTGGATTCCTTCTTAGATATATTTACCATTTTTTCTTGCAATTATGTGCCTCATTTCTGTAAATGATATGAAGGTTTGAAAAATACGAATCTGTACCATTATTGGGGTTCCACATAAAAATATAGAACTTTCTTAGTGTTTGCACAGGCGACTTTACAGGTTGTTTATGGGGATATACCTCCCACTGCAGGATCCTGCCAATAAGAATACTGTGGTGCTGAAACTTATTTGATAATAATTAGCCTCTGGCTTTGAGTGCCTGTTGTGTCTCCATCATATGACAAACATCTGTGTGGTGCATCTCTTCACTATTGTGAAAGTGTCTCCAGTAATTTTCTATAGCAATGTTGTATTTTGGTTGGAAGGGGTTACATATTTGTAAATATTTGCGTGGAGCTGTTCTTTCTCTGACTTTTTTGGAAGCTATAACCTTTCAAAAGCCATAGCTACTACACCATATTGTCATGATCAATGTCCTGTGTGTTGTTTATGGATGTAAACTTTGTCTTTTTACTGGCATGTTTTGTTCCTTTAAAGTTAGTTGTTTTGCCATCGTAATTGTGGATGTAGAATGCTCCAGTTTGCTTCCTGGTGAAATATGTGAACAAGCTGAAAAGTGGAATGCCAAGCTCTGTTGTTGTCTTTCAGAGCCATTATGTTTTTATGCACACAATGCTACATAAAATGTTAATATCATATGTTTAATTTACTTGTTTTTTAGTATTTCTGTGCTACATTCTTGCGCATGCTATGTTACTTGAGCTACATTTCACCTGTAATTGTGGCAGTACTTGCTCAGGAATTTCTCATCAGACAAATAACAGTTATACTGGGGTTTGTTATATGTGTACTTTGGTACTTTAATGAGGCAGTTAGTTGCCTTACACTTCTGTGAAACCATATATCATTAACCGAAATGTAAACAGTCTACAGAGATCAGAGCACATGTGTACTTTGGGAGTAAAAAGAACAGTGTGCAGGCTGTTTTGTACATCAACCAGTTAAGAGAACTGTTGAATGTTGCGGTGTTAGCGATAGTATGGTGAAATGAATTTCAAGAGAATATTAAGGAACTTAGTCTTATTGCACATAGAAAGAGTTCTCCTGCAATATTTAATCTCCAAATATAGTAAATACATTTTTTCCAATTACTTTTCCTATCTGTTTGCTCTATCTTGAAGGCTGTCATTTTCACATCCTTTTAAGAAACACTCTGTCATGATTTATTGTTGTAATTATTTCCTATCCTTTTTATAGTTTTCTCATGAGAAACTCTTGCCTCTTTTTGCCCAATCATTACTCTTCCTTAGCTCTCACCATAGAACTTTTTACATTTTTTTTTTCAATTTTTCTGATCTTTTTTCTGCCAGTCTTCTTCCTATTCTCCTCAACCCCCCACCCCAATTCTTTTTTGCAAGTTCAAACCATGTTCTGCCTACATTAAGGTCTCGCATTCTGTTTTGTGAAACCTGCCTATCCCTTCTAGGTGTAATCTCATTTTTTCACCAGCTCATTTTACAGTTTTAGACTTGCCAGGTTACTCTTTGACTTATATGTCGACTCCATTAGACATCTCTCCTTTTATAAAATCCTGCAGTTATCAACCTGTCACATTTCCTCAGATGGTATAATGTGCCAAGTGACTACAAACTGTGACAACAGGTCAGACTTCACATTAAAAAGCTATGCTACCTTCTACTAAACTACCTTAACATTGGTATCTCCATAGCTGCCCCACTTCAGCTCTCAAATGTCATCAACCACCAGTCCTCTTGTACAAATGTCGCTTTGCCAACCTTCTTAACATCTCCCAGCTTTCACTACTGCCTCCCAGCACTTCCTGAATTATCTGTATTATCCAAGGATCTCACTTTCAGCCCTAAACCTGTATTTATCATGCTGCTTTGGTGAAGGACCTACTTTCCTTCACATGTAATGTCAACTGGAAATAGCACTTCACAACCCGATCCCAAAACATTTTACAACAGCAGACCTGATATTAAACCCCGCCTTGAAATGTTCCAACCAAGACACCAGCTTGATCCACCACCACTACCTCAAAATCACAAGCTTTCCAAGAATTCCTAATATACATCCTTGCTTCACCACCCTTTCTCAGGTCCCTAACCTGTCCTCTGCAGAATTCTAGGTTCTTTGTTCTCTAACAATTGATAACTCCATCATTATCCTCCTGATGGACAAGGAATCTATAGCTGTGGTACCTGAACTATGGAAGTATTAGGCGAGGGTGAATGCCAGCTTCCTGACATTTCTGCAAGACAACATCTGGCATCAAAGTCCCATACCTATGGTACAAATAGACCTACGGCCCCCTTAAAGCTCAGGTTTCTCAGAAGGACTAACACCGCAATCCATAGAACTCCTTTCCCTATCCAAACCATGGTTTCCCACCTTCTACCCTCTTCCTAAGATCCACAAACCCAGTCACCCTGGCCATTCTGTAGTTGTTGATTTCAATGCACCCACTGAATATCTGTTGATAAACACCTGTAAACTATAGTACAAAGACTAACTTCTTACATTGGAGACATCAATTATTTTGCTGCATCATCTGAAATGAGTGCCCGTCACCACTGACACCAACTCCTTCTATACCAACATTCACCATGTACATGGTCGGTCTACTGCTGAACATTGCCTCAAAACAGTGCCCATCTGATTGCAAACCTATGACGTCCTTCCTGCTCACCATAATCAACTTTATGCTTATGAAACAACTACTTTATCTTTGAGGGATATACATACAAACAGATCAGTAGCACAGCCATGGGAACCATGACGACTCTCTCCTAGGCTCCATATGCCTTCAGCCCCTGATTTGGTTCAGATACATTGATGACAACTTTTCCATATGGACTCATTGTGAGGTCGATCAGATGAATTTTTTGGAATCTCTAAATTCATTCTCCCAATGAAATTTCACAAGGTCCTATTCCGAATCTTGTGCCACATTTCTTGATGTTGCCCTCATCCTCACTGAGGGTCAGCTCTGTCTCCAAGAAACAACTTATGAGCACACCTCTTTGTCACTCAATGCTATCCTAGTCTTGAATGTATTAATCAGTTACTTTGTGATGGTTATGCCATACTAAAATCATGCCCAGAAATGACATCCATTGTCTCTGACCACCACCACCACCACCACCACGATAGCTCTTTTTTTGCCCCTCTCCCTCCCCCCCCCCCCCCACACACACACAATCTCTGCAATACTTTACTCCTTCTGCCCCTATTTCCCTACCCTATGGTTCCTACCTCTGTGATCTTCCCCACTGTGAAGATTGTTGCCCTATGCACCCTCCTATTATCACAAGCACCAGCCCAGTAAGTGGTAAAACTGGTGTCAAAGGGAGAGGCCACTTGTGAAACAACCCACATTGTCTACCAGCTGTTTTGTAAACACTGTTCAGTCTTCTACTACCACTGTGTTATGAGAATGAATGGGCATAGTCTGAGGGTGTACTGGTAATGCACAAGGTCCCATTGGAGAGTACACTCTAGAACGTGATAGTCATGACAGTGGTGCATGTTTCACCAACATGTTATCTGGATTCTGTTCTGTCTCCTGACACCACCTTCTCAAAACTTGACAAAAGGGAACTGGCATTACAACTTTCCACCCTTACTAACTTGTGTATGATGTGTCCCCCCCCCCCCCCTTTCAGTAATCTGTCTCTTGCTTGTTACCCTATCTTTTACCTGTAAGCTCTTAGATTTTCAAATCTTATCCAGAGCAGGCACATACAGTCTGTCATCACATCCAGTAGGTCTTCCCTGACCTGGGGCTCTGGCGACTTTTCCATAACTCTCCACATTTCCTAAAGTCTTGACAATCCTATCCCTCATCCCCTTCCTTTCTTCAACCCTTCTGCCAGGAAAGAGGAGCCACTGTCTCCAGAAGCTCGCACATCTTCATATCTTTTGTGTGTGTTTGTGCCACACTGGGAATGAAAACTGGTTTCTGCAAAACGATGGCTTATGTTTTATTGGGCAAAAAGGTGCTGCAAATTAACATTGTAAGATGAATGTTTCACTACGAAGAATGGTTCACAAGTGTTCTTGAAAAGTTATCCAGTTGTTATAAATATCCAGTTGTTATAAATCGGGCTCCATATCACACAATAAAATATTGATATCGTGAACTGCATCTTTGAAATAACAGGAGGATTCTATTAATGAGTAAATGGAAAATAACAACTTAGCATTTTTGTAGAGTGGCACATCAGTGGAGAAATATAATAAAGCAAGTCTTCTTGAACATGAGTGGCAGCAGTTAAGATATCAAAAATACTTTTGGGAAGTGTATTCACTCAGTGGAGAAAGAAATTAAACCTGTGTACGTAAGATTCAAACCTTTGGGCCTTTATTGAGGACAACGTAGCAGATGAGAAAAAAACTTTTTGGATAAAGGATACTCCACTACAGTTGTGCTGATCCAGTTTCCAAAGTATTCCTCAAAGTGTCTTGAAAACGAATATGCACAAAGAACCCTGGCAACAGAATCAGTAAGAAATGTACCAAGACTGCTTCTGGAAGTGGAAAGAGAGTTGGGAGGAGAGTATTTCGAAGGAGACCATGCACAATAAGTAAAACATACGTGGAGAAAAATTTTGAACAGACCTCACAAACATACATCATTTGAGCACCACATGGACTTTGATAATGGAGGACATAGTCATTGCCATCCCTCTCATAGAGAAGCAACTGAAAGAGTTAAAACAAAGTAGTCACCAGGTCTGGATGGAACCCCAGTTCGGTTTCACAAAGAGTACTCTACGGCATTGGCCCCTTACTTAGATTATATTTATCATGAATCTCTCACCCAGCAAAAATCCCTAGTGATTGGGAAAAAAAGTGCAGTTGACTCCTGTATGCAAGAAGGGTAAAAGAATTGGCCTGACAAATTACAGAATTAACAGTGATCTGCTGCAGAATTCTGAACATTTTCTCTGTCCAAAAATAATAAATTTCCTGCAATGGAAAACCTTCTGTCTCCAAATCAGCATGATTTTAGAAAGCGTCTGAATTTGCCCTTTTTTTCACATGATGTCCTTTGAACTATGGATGAAGAACAGGAGGCAGATTCCATATTCCTAGATTTCAGGAAAGCATCCGACCTGGTGCCCTGCTGCAGTCTGTTAACAAAGGTACAAGCATATGGAATAGGTTCCCAGATATGTGAGTGACTTAAAGACTTCTTAAGTAATAGGACCCAGTACACAGTCCTTAACTGCAAGTGTTCATCAGAAACAAGGGTATTGTCAGGAGTGCCCCACTCCGCAACTCGTGGTCTGGTGGCTAGCGTTTCTGCCTCTGGATCACTGGGTGCCGGTTCATCCTGGCCAGGTTGGGAATTTTCTCTGTCCGGGGATTGGGTGTCTGTGGTGTCCTCTTCATTTCATCATCATTCGTGAAAGTGACTAGATTGGACTGTGTAAAGATTGGATTTTGTACGGGCACTGATGACCATGCAGTTGAGTGCCCAACCAACCTAACATTATGGGAGTGCTGTCATCATTTACATATGTAAATGATCTGACAGTCAAGTTGTGCAGCAATCTGTGGGTGTCTGTTGATGGTGCTGTGGCATATGAAAAGGTATCATTGTTGAGTGACTGTAGGAGGATGCAAGATGATTAGACAAAATTTCTAGTTGATGTGATGACAGGCAGTGAGCTCTAAATATAGAAAAATGTAAGTTAGTGCAGGCGAGCAGAAAAAACCAGCTTCAGTTTATTGGGTAACACCTGGTTCATCTGTTAAGAAGACTGCTTATTGAACTCTAGTGCTACCCACTCTTGAGTACTGCTGAAACATTTGAGATCCCCGCCAGGTCAGATTAAAGGAAGACGTCGAAGCAATTCAGATTTGGTACCAATAGTTTCAACATGTGAGTATTAGTGAGATGCTTTGGCCACTCAAATGGGAATCCTTGGAGGGAAGGTGATGTTTTTCTCAAGGAATACCATAGAGAAAATTTAGAGACCTGACATTTGAAGCTGACTGCGGAACAATCCTGTTCCCATCAATGTAAATTACGCGGATCATGAACATAAAGTAAGAGAAATAAGGAGGCATACAGACAGTTGGCTTTTCCTTTGCTCTATTTGCAAGTGGAAAAGGAAGGGAAATTACTAGTAGTGGCACAAAAAGTCCTCCACCACGCACCGTACAGTGGCTTGCAGAGTATGTATGTAGGTGTAGATACAGACGCTCATCATGCGACAGAACCACAACAGGTGCATGAAACTAGGGACCAACCATTATGAAATGAATAACAGTTTCAAGTAAGTTGATGCTCTGCTTCCTGACACAATGATAAGGATGAAACAGAATATTTTCCATTGTTGCACAGAATGCAGGTGTCCACAAGCTGTAACGAAAATCTGAATGAGTCCACAGAATGAAACTGGCTCTCTAACTTTACCATTCATGCTGACAGGTAATAGGAAATGTGAAAATGATGTGTGCACATCATGCTGTCAAATGCACATGTGTTTGTTTAGGAGAGTAAGATTACTTACACTATGTGATCAAAAGTATCCAGACACCTGGCTGAAAATGACTTACAAGTCCTTGGCGCCCTCCATCGGTAATGCTGGAATTCAAATGGTGTTGGCCCACCCTTAGCCTTGATGATACATTCCACTCTTGCAAGCATACATTCAGTCAGGTGCTGCTGGGAGGTTTCTTGGGGAATGGCAGCCCATTCTTCAAGGAGTGCTGCACTGAGGAGAGGTATCGATGTTGATTGGTGAGGTCTGGCATGAAGTCGGCATTCCAAAACATCACAAAGGTATTCTATAGGATTCAGGTCAGGACTCTGTGCAGGCCAGTCCATTACAGGGATGTTATTGTCGTGTAACCACTTCGCCAAAGGCCGTGCAATATGAACTTGTGCTCGATCACATTGAAAGATGCAATCACCATCCCCGAATTGCTCTTCAACAGTATGAAACAAGAAGGTGCTTAAAACATCAATGTACACCTGTGCTGTGATACTGCCACACAGAACAACAAGGTGTGCAAGTCCCCTCCGTGAAAAACACAACCACATCATAACACCACCGCCTCTGAATTTTATGGTTGGCACTACACATGCTGGCAGATGATGTTCACCGGGCATTCGCCATATCCACACCCTGCCATCGGATCGCCACATTGTGTACCATGATTCGTCACTCCACACAATGTTTTTCCACTGTTCAAACATCCAATGTTTACACTCCTTACACCAAGCAAGGTGTCATTTGGCATTTACCAGTGTGATGCAAGGCTTATGAACAGCTGCTCAACCATGAATTCCAAGTTTTCTCACCTCGCGCCTAATTGTCATAGCACTTACAGTGGATCCTGATGCAGTTTGGAATTCCTGTGTGATGGTCTGATAGATGTCTGACTATTACACATTATGAGCCTCTTCAACTGTCGGCAGTCTCCGTCAGTCAACATACGAGGTGTGGCTAGAAAAAAACCGGACTAGTACTGGTGAAACAATAAAACGAATGCAATAAGGCTGAAAGTCGCGTGGCCTGTCACGTGACTCTCGCTCCGCCTACTGCTCGAGTTTCATCTGCCTCCTGCACTCAGTCTGCCCGTGGCGTCTGTTTTAAGTAGTTGACGTGTTGTCTGTGCGTCGGAAAATGTTGAGTGTACAGAAAGAACAGCGTGTTAACATCAAATTTTGTTTCAAACTAGGAAAATCTGCAAGTGAAACGTTTGTAATGTTACAACAAGTGTACGGCGATGATTGTTTATCGCGAACACAAGTGTTTGAGTGGTTTAAACGATTTAAAGATGGCCGCGAAGACACCAGTGATGACACTCGCACTGGCAGACCATTGTCAGCAAAAACTGATGCAAACATTGAAAAAATCGGTAAACTTGTTCGACAAGATCACCGTTTAACAATCAGAGCAGTGTCTGAGTTAACAGGAGTTGACAAGGAAAGTGTCGAACAAGTTTACTGATTTTTTCAATGTTTGCATCAGTTTTTGCTGACAATGGTCTGCCAGTACGAGTGTCATCACTGGTGTCTTCGCGGCCATCTTTAAATCGTTTAAACCACTCAAACACTTGTGTTTGCGATAAACAATCATCGCCGTACACTTGTTGTAACATTACAAACGTTTCACTTGCAGATTTTCCTAGTTTGAAACAAAATTTGATGTTAACACGCTGTTCTTTCTGTACACTCAACATTTTCCGACACACAGACAAAATGTCAACTACTTAAAACAGACGCCACGGGCAGACTGGGTGCAGGAGGCAGATGAAACTCGAGCAGTAGGTGGAGCAAGAGTCACGTGACAGGCCACGTGACTTTCAGCCCTATTGCATTCGTTTTATTGTTTCACCAGTACTAGTCCGTTTTTTTTCTAGCCACACCTCGTACAAGGTCGGCCTGTAAGCTTTTGTGCTGTACCTGTCCCTTCACATTTCCACTTCACTATCTCATCAGAAACTGTGGACCTAGGGATGTTTAGGAGTGTGGAAATCTTGTGTACAGACATACGACACAAGTGACACCATATCACCTGACCGCATTTGAAGTCCATGAGTTCTGTGGAGCGTCCCATTCTGCTCTCTCTCAATGTCTAATGATTACCGAGGTCGCTGATATGGAGTAGGTGGCAGCACAATGCACCTAATATGAAAATATACGTTTTTAGGGGTGTCTAGATACTTGTGATCACATAGTGTATGTGTGTGGTTCCATTGTCACAAGTAATGTAATCTTAGAAATAAAACCGAAGAATACATACTGCACATACAATCTTACTTACATTTCTTTTGTGCGAACCCTCCTGCAGATGTGCAGTGCAACTGTCCCCGTCTTGATTTTTTTGAAAAGTGCTACTGCCTCGGAATGTGTGAGATCATGACACACTTGTCCATTAACAGCAAGAACTTCATCACCTGTTGGAAAACAATTTTTCAAATAAAATCTTGTCCACAATGGCTATAATTATAAAATAAGGGTTTACCTAAAACTGAGTACATGCAGTATGTAAGCAGGAGTAGCAAGCATTGCCCATGGGGGATACAATGGAGTGGACATTGGTGGAAAGATGGAGATAGACTGCTGAGGGAACAACGTGAATGAGAGTCCATAAATGTATAAATTGGAGACAGAGTGACAGAGAGAGACTGGTATGATAGGGGGGATTGCATGGTCATAGGATTTGTTAAGGTAGTTCCTACCTGCACAATTCAAGAACTGGTACGAAGGGGAATGGGGAGGGGAGGTATCAGAGAGAGAAACAGAACCCAGATGACACAAGTTGTAAAATAGTCACTGAAGGTGGCCGTGTTGTACTGAGCAGCAGCCTCTCCCTGCCACTGGGTATCAAAATTTGCCCTTGCACATGGTTAGAAAGTTGTCTTTCATTTGTTTGTCCATCCAGTGGCAGAGCATGATGCTCAGTACAACACAGTGAAGTTTTTGTATGAAATGTGTAAAATTGTAATTGTAATCCATCAGAACTGTTTTTCCTATTTTATTTACTGCTACTAGTTACAAGCAATATTTTTTATTTATGTTGCAGGATATTAAATGTAATTTTTCGAGTATGAACACTTTCATTTTGTTGTATTTGAGCACGGTTATTACATTATCAATTTGTGTGTGAGAGATGTGGTTTGCTATTAAGTTTATATCTTTAAAGAAAATCAGTGACATTGATATTGTCTCCTGTTCTGAATTATCTGTTACTGAAAGTATTTTGTCAAACTTCTTAATAATTTTTTACTTCTAAGTTTTTTGTTTGTTCATTTAAGGTCGTGTCCAGATTTTTTGCCAGATGTATGTAGATTTCCATTTCCTCCAACACGCTCATGAAGTGCCCTCTTTTAGCTCTCTGGAAAATGGCAATATTAACGTTTATATATACTGTCGAGGATCACTTTTCTTGAAGTTGCTTACTAAATGTGCAGAGGTTGTTTCAATTTTTATTTATACACTGAAGAGCCAAAGAAACTGATACACCTGCGTAATATCATGTAGTGCCCGCACAAGCACGCAGAAGTACCACAACACAACGTGGAATAGACTCAAATAATGTCTGAAGTACTGCTGGAGGGAAATGACTCCATGAATCCTATACGCCTGTCGATAAATCCATAAGAGTACAAGAGGGTGGAAATCTCTTCTCAATAGCATGTTGCAAGGCATTCCAGATATGCTCAATAATGTTCATGTCTGGGGAGTCTGGTGGCCAGCAGAAGCATTTAAACTCTGAAGAGTGTTCCTGGAGCCACTCTGTAGCAATTCTGAATGTGAGGGGTGTTGCATTGTCCTACTGGAATTGCCAAAGTCTGTATCTTGATGTATCAGGGGTCCCGCATCTCTTCAACTGCACACTCCCCATACCATTAAAGAGCCTCCACCAACTTGAACAGTCCCCTGCTGACACGCATGGTCCATGGATTCATGAGGTTGTCTCCATACCCGTACACGTTCACCCACTCGATACAATTTGAAATGAGACTCGTCCAACCAGGCAACATGTTTCCAGTTCAATGTCAGTGCCGATGGGCCCAGGTGAGGCATAAAGCTTGGTGTCATGCAGTCATCAAGGGTCACGAGTGGGCCTTCAGCTCTGAAAGCCCATATCGATGATGTTTCGTTGAATGGTTCGCACGCTGACATTTGTTGATGGCCCAGCATTGAAATCTGCAGCTATTTCCAGAAGGGTTGCACTTCTGTTGCATTGAATGATCCTCTTCAGTCATTGTTGGTCCTGCTCTTGCAGGATCTTTTTCCAGCCGCAGTGATGTTTTAATGGATTCCTGATATTCACGGTACTCTCATGAAATGGTCGTAAGTGAAAATCCCCACTTCATCATTACCTCGGTGATGCTGTGCCCCATCCCTCATGTGCCAACTGTAACACCACTTTCAAACTCCTTAAATCTTGATAAGCTGCCATTGTAGCAGTGGTAATTGATCTAACAACTGCACCAGGCATGTGATGTCTTATATAGGTGTTGCCGACAGCAGCATAGTATTCTGCCTGTTTACATGTCTCTCTATTTGAATGCACATGCCTATACCAGTTTCTTTGGTGCTTCAGTGTATATATTCTTTGTTTCTTGTAGTATGCCATCTGCTCCACACTTCATCCGACTGCAGCACAGTATTCTGCCTGTTTACATGTCTCTGCATTTGAATACGCATGCCTATACCAGTTTCTTTGGTGCTTCAGTGTATATATTCTTTGTTTCTTGTAGTATGCCATTTGCTCCACACTTCAACCCCAACACCAGCTCCTGTAAACTTAGGTGGTTGAAAGTTAATTTACTTAGGCTTGCTTGATAATTTTTTAATCTCTACCATAAAACTGGGCACTATTTATGCAGCGGAGTCACTTCTGTTAGTATGTAATTTGTTCAAGTGAGTCATGAAAACTGATATACTTCAGAGTAGAAGCAAATGCTTACCTACTATCATACCAATCATTTATTTTCTAGTATTTCTTAAAACTTAAATTGGCAATATAATAGAATGTGAACTGCAGATAGTGAAAAGGTGGTTAACATTTAGCTGAATCGAGCAGGAAGAGAATCTGAGTCATAGCCTCAACCCTCTGTCAAATACTTCATTTTATTTTACAGATACTAGAATTTGTATGAAAGCAAACATTTTTATGCTCTTTAAGCATATGAACTAACCTGCACGTAACCTGCCATCATCAGCAGCCTGGCCACCTTCCAAAATGCTCTTAACAAAGATGCCAATTGCACCACGTGGGGAATCACGGCCACCTACAATAGTGAAACCAAGGCTTTTCTTCCCTGGCCCCTTCTGGAAAATTATTGTATGGAATGTGGCAAGTGTAGAGCGAGGCCGGCGTGGTAGCGTGCAGAAGTTGGAAGGTGATGAATCGTCTAGCAGTGTGCCATGGCTTCGACAGGCAGCCCGAAGTCTGTCTCTGTCACGTCGTCCACTTGCACTGTGCTTTTGGAAATGTGTCACATGCTCTCCTTCCTCCTCTCTGCTTTGTCTACGCTGCTGTTCTTCCTGAAGCTCAGATGAAGGTTGGGATGGCAATGACAAATCTGGAGAACTGATACCACCGTTTTCCACCTGCAAAGCATCGAAGTTGGTTAGAAATATGGAAGCTGCAAAAATTTCAAACGGTTGTGCACTGCATGATGGAGAAAAAAAGAAAAAAAAGAAAAACAGGAAGTGGGGAGCATAAAAAAAACCTGCTTTTAGTTCAGTTTTTATCTCTGAGAGGTAACAAAACACTTTCCACAATCTCAATTACTTTCATATGTTCTAGAACTAGATGTCCCAATTTTGGAAGAATTGTTTTATTGGAATCATTTATAAAAGATTCTAGCAATCATAATATGTAGATTTTAGGAATTTGTAAATTTAAAACTTCATGTATGAAACCAGTTCACACACTTATATGAATTAACAAAGAACACCAGCATGACCAACAGTATGAAGTGTTTCATTATATGAAGCTGTAAGGCCACAGCACACGTCTCTAACTTTATAGCAATCTACATCTACATACATATTCTGCACCACTATGTTGTGCATGGCAGAGGGTACCACATACTAGGGTTTCTTCCTGTTCCATTTGCATATGGAGTGCAGGAGAAATGATTGTTTAACTGCCACTGTGCATGCTGTAATTAATCTTGTGTCTGAGGTTCCTATGGTAGCAAAACATGAGGGGGCTGAAGTATATTCTTAAATTCCTCACTGATTAATGGTTTATGAACTCTTTTTAAGCTTTCACCAGGTGGCATCTGCCAATTTGGCTTTTTTCAACATTTCTGTGGCACTGTGCTGTGGTTCAAACAATTCGGAGACCTTTCACACAGCCATTCTTTATATTCCCTGTTGGTCCCATTTGGTTTTGGCCCTATAAACTCAAACAATATTCTAATGTGGAATGTACAAGTGTTATGCAAGCTGATACCTTTGTAGATTGACTATATTTTCCCAGTATCCTACCAGTGAATCAAAATCCATTCCATTTGATATACCCACAAACTATTACACTTAAGTATTTATGTGATTTGACTGATTCCAAGTATGGTTCATTCATATTGAAGTCATAAAATACTACTTTTTTGCATTTTATGAAGTGCATAGTTTTAAATTTCTGTACAATTAAAGCATGTTTCTAATCTTTGCATTACTCTGAAATCTTATCAGGATCTGCTGGAATATTTTGTGGAGCTGTTTTTCAAATAGTTCTTCATTATAAATAATTGTATCATCTGCAAAAATTCTGAGGTTAATATTAACATTGTCTGCAAGTTATTAATATACAACATTAATAGTAAGGGTCCCAGCACAAACCTCTGGGACACATCTAAAGTTACTTCTGCTTCTGTCAGTGACTCTCAATGCAAGATAGCATTCTGTGTTCTCTCATCCAAGGAATACTCAACCCAGTTACAAACTTCCTTTCATACCTCAGATGACTGTATTTTTGTTTACAATTGTTGGTACAGAATAGAGTCAACTGCATGTCAGGAGTCAATACTACCTTGATCCAAGGCTTTTGGAGTGGCATGTGAAAAAAGTGAGTTGGATTTCACATGACCAGTGTTTCGGAATCCGTGTTGGTTGATATGGAGAACATCATTCTGTTTGAGATGCCTCATTGCCTTTGAGCCCAGAATCTTTTTGAAGTTCCTACAGCAGATGTACGTCAATGAAATTTACTACCCTTCTCATAGATGGGTGTGACCTGTCCTTTTTCCCACCCACTGGATACAGTTTTGGTGGCTCAGTGATAAAGTACCAGACTATAAATCCAACGGACTTGGGTTTGATCCCTGGCCGACCTTAGGGTTTTATCATTCTTTCACCTTTGGCAGTGTTTGCCAATGTAAAAGATGCTGAGATTCACTGAGGTACAGAATACATGTTAAACCATAGGTTGCCCTATAACTGGCTGGGTCAGTCAGTTCAGTAGTCAGAGAAAGGCAATACCACCTCCAACAGGACCATGATCAGTAAAGCACTGTGGTGTTCAAAATAGTTTTCTGGGTATTGGTTGTTTGTTTGTTTGTTGGAGGGATCTACAGTATATTATGGTGAAATTGAGTGTTAACTGCATGTTCAGTGTAGAATTGGATATTCAATAAATTGTTCACAGATAAATGCAACTGGTGTGAACTCAGTCTTGTATAGTCAGGAATTATAGTGCAAACAGTTTACTGAGCTGATGAAGCTTACCTCTGCAACAAGAGTATCCTCACTGCCACTGCCAACAGATATCAGTCGTGACTGGCCACCCACTGTAGTGAGCACCACATTTTCATAGTCGACACATGTCTCACGCATACTGCGACCCCGCCCCACTGTTGATTGCTGCTGTTGCATTCGCTGCTCACACACAGCATCTGCTTCCAACTCAGGATCAGCATCTGCATTGTGTGCTGTGCCAACAAGTGCTAGTGCTGCTTCAGGGTCACGTGCTACAACAACCAGGTCAACATGACGTGGGCCCGTGCGCAGTGCGTCACGTGCTCCAGACATGCTCAGCCCTCTCAGCCGCCGTCCATTCACATTGACGATTTCATCACCTATACGCAGACTGCCCTCCCTGAGAAATAGAGAAATAATCACACATGTCTTAATACATCTTCACCAAACTATAACTGTGTCATACACTAGTGGTGGGGTGCTGATCATTGGTAAATTCTGTTATTCAATTAATTGACCACTTATAATGTGTGAAAGTTGTTGTTAGGAATAGGTCTGCCTTTGGGTGAGAAATAAGTGTTCGGTCACTCAGGACACATTATGTTCTACTGCATTCTTGCTTTAGTTTAATGCTGTTTTCAAAATAATTGACGAATCAGCTTGTGAAATGATATTATTAAGCATTGCAATGCTTGCTTTTTTCCTCCCACACCCAGGTATTGCTGGCAGGACTGAGAACTAGACTAATTTTTGTTTTTTTGGTATACATTCAGGCAGTAGAGAGAACAGTTTGTTCTTCCCAACTTAGGTGTTCATCCTGTTTCTTTTCCTTTTTTTTTTATGATAAGTGGGTAAGAAGTATTGAAGATTGAAGGAACATTTTCACAAAATGTATGTCCTCTAATCAACTTTTCGTGTGATATGAGGATGACCTGTGACTTCTTTGGGTTTAGTATAAGGTCCATATTTTACGCCCATTGTGATACTGAACAAAGATTGTAATTAACCCCTGACACGGCAGTATCAATGTTCTTAGGACAGGCTCTTAGATACAACTGGATATTGTAAGCAGATAAGTAGTAGTTACAAGAGTAAAATCAGAGATGAAACATCATTGATATACTGTAGAAAAATTTATTCTCTGCTGTACACATTTTTCAGTAAAAATAGAGTATAGGGTTGAATGCTATGTTCTCTTCAGAATGGTCCAGACAACTACCTCACAGAGTATGCCCTATTCTTTTTGAAAAACCATGTATATAATGGATTCATTCTTGGGTGACTCGCGATTTAGTCAAGAGGGTCTTTTAGCACTGGATTTTATATATAGCAGTCAATTTTTTATGGGGAGTGCAATGATGCTATATTGAAGAAGAGTTAAGAAAATAATAACTGCAAGTTTTCAAATAAGAGTAGTCACAAAGATGTAACTTATGAAAAGGAAATGATTTGTTTTTAGGTACAATATCCAGTTGGGCTGTCATAAAACTTGATAGGGCTGGAAAAAACGTACTCTGAAAGTTGTGTGGAGGATAGTGACATAATTTTGGGGCTGGATTACAGAAAACTAACCTGTTTCCCAAACACACTTCATAGCCATGTGACTGTGCTGTAAAACAAGCTCTACTACTATCTCCATCACCAGTGAGACGTATCTGCTCAAAAGTAGTCACATGTGATAGGTTTCAGCATATTCCTTATTCAATATTTGGTAACCAATTTTCATATAAAATAAAATTAGTAAAGAGCACTGTCATACCTATGTGCAAGTCCACCAGGCACAATGTGTGCCACAACATAACCAGCAGCAGCACGGTGAGCTGCACGTGTCTTTGCAATGAAGATGCCCAGTCCTTGTCCAGGGTGGTCTCGCATGAGAGTCACAACACGTGTCTCAGCAGCAGCTGCTCCATGTGGTGGTACAGGTGGCGGTGGAAGAGGTGGTGTTGGGCTTGTGCGGTCAGGAGTTTTCTCTATCTCGGGTGCCCGCTGCCGTCGTCGTTGCCTGTCTGTGAGTGCCAGTGAACAACCTTCATCCACGGATGAGTTGGCTGAATCACTCACCTGCCAACATATAGCTTATGATTTATATTGCCTTTGCAAAGCTTTCTTGTTTTAATGACTTTGAGCAATTGTTTTTCTTGTGCTGGTAATACATGTTTCATTAAAGCTGCATCAGTGTTATTGTAATAATAATTTATTATTACTATTATTATTGAGAAGCAGATTTGTCATCAAAATTTAATATCTAATAAATATCTCTGAAAGAAATTCAGTATCTTTTGAATTCCTGAAACAAGTATCTTTTGAACTTAGCCAGTCTGTGAGTAAAATAAAAGCAGAGGCAAGAAAGAAAAAGGTACAAAATTTCAAAAATGTTTGCCATTGCCAGCTTTCTCTTCATTAGGCAGGAAATGTTTCATCGGACTTAAGAAGGGTAAATCCAATATGTAAGGTTGCAGACCTATAAACTAGAGCATCTCATACAGATCTAGCAGAAGTAATTATGATTTGTTAGTTTCACCATCACTTGCACTAATTTCTTTTGTAATGTCCACTGTATCAGCATGTAATCTGTTAATTAGTAACTAAAGGCATCTTACTCAAGACAGAGCAGAAAGAATGGTAGTGCAGCAAGCACAGAGATGTGAAGAAGTCATGTATACATTCTAGTTCAAGAAAGTATTAGGCTAAAGTTTGTTGTATTTAGCTGTGTATCTTTCCATGATATCATTTTGTGAAAATTTGCTTTTTCAACATCAGCTTTTGTGACTCGTAGACACCCCATTTTCCAAAAATTAAAATTTTGGTGCCCTATATTAATAAGTGTTTGTGCACCACCTCTGTTGTTACACTTTTGGTTAATAGAACTCAGTTCTTTGTATCAAAAGTACAGCATACATATTTGTGAAGGAAAAAAAAAAACTCGTCTAAATTAAGAGGATAATGTAATGTTCTGCAGAATAGATGGTTGCATTCATGAATTTTTCTACATTCTGAGAGTCTTCTGTTATAATTTTCTGTTACTTTTGTTTCTTTCACATATTTCATTTGTCACAGTTGAGCTAGAGTCCTGAGTGACTTCTTGTACTAAATTCTCTTAAATATATTTGTTACACATTTTACATTGGTAAAATGCTGAAAGCTTGGCTAAACAGAAGATAACTTCAATAGACCATGCTCAGATACGTGGTAAGAGAATGAATGTGTAAAACTCAATTTTATCTATAATATATAAATACCTAATTTTTTGTCAATGTCAAATGAATGTCATTAATTCTTTATGCTTTGTTACAAATTAAGAGTTTAAAGTTAATCCTTGTCAGAATTCGAAGGTAGTAACAGGCCAGGAGCCACAACTATGGTCTTTTCTATGACTAGAGTAGCTAAGTTAACAGGACAGTTATGAGCATTGCAGCATGATCTAGCTATGCAAGCTCTTACCATGAGCTTATTAAGTATGTGAAATATCATATCACCACTTCTTATCAAGATTAGGGCAAGAATAATAATAATAATAATAATAATGGTGGTGGTGGTGGTGGTGGTGGTGGTGGTTGTAGCTGCTATGTTGGCAATATCCAAGTGTTATTTACAAAGACCATGGTGTAGCTAATCAGAATGTCTAGATTATGGTTTGAACCACACTTCTCTTAAATGCAGTTCCATCGCCTACACCATCTCATTTACTAACTGAATTCCAAATATATTGTAGCATAATAAATATCTGCAATAATTACAATTGAATTTGGGTCAGTCTTGAGTTTTAAGATCGATGATAAATTATTTCCCATGTTAAGTGAACAAACTGTAGCATAAAGTTACAGTGCCCCCCCCCCCCCCCCCCCCCCACCGACAACTGTGAATTACTTTTTAATATTGTCCACCATAGAAAGTCTGCCACTGTACAAATACTGATCAGATGTCAGAACTTTTAGCATACTACAATGTGTTTCAGGAGTTTATTCACATTTATTACAAAATCCTGAATATAGTTCTGCATATGTAGTATTCTACATATTTTCCAACTACAGTATGAATACTGAAAGATTACTCCAGTAAAAAGATGCAAAAGCACACACATACAGAAATTATTCACAGTTGTGTAAGTCGTACTGCACTTACAATGTGAATAAGTTCTCAAAATACCTCCTGCTTATAGGAGAACACACTGGTGCAATAATTTTGTAGTTTGACACAGTATACTTTACTGCAAGCACTCACCAAGATCCCACTGTCCCCATCTTCATCATCGTCAGAGAATATGGGGTTATGCCTGCGCTGGAAGTCATCAATCCCAGGCAGTGCACCATACGAAAAGCTTCGCAGCTTGGCTTCAGTACACGTACTGCCAGATCGTGCACGGCTCTTCATTACTTTTTGTTGCTGCTGCTCCTGTGCATCAGAGCCATCTTCTGCTGTTCTGGTGCCACCACTATCACCACCACCTAGTTCAGTCCCTAGATCCACTTCTGGCTCAGGAGCAGGTCTAGGAGCACTGTGCCGGTATAGTTTGGCCAGAAGTCTGCTTGTAGATGTCCGGAGGTAGCGCTCAGACATGGCACGTAGTTTTGCAGAAAGACATGATGAGTCAGTGCTGCCACCACCCCTGCACAGGTACACGTATGAAACATTGCTGCATAGCTAATAAAAATTTTAAATAACAAATTTTAAAAACCACTTCGAATATTCAAGGCTAACAATATTGTAAGATATTATTACAGTACAAAACTCATTGAAAGAGGAATATGCACGTTCAGGGTTTGCAATTTCCCTTTTGTGCCCACTGTCTCAGTGACTGACCTAAAGTTCTTTGACTGATGGTCTAAGGTATGTTGACTACCTGGACTTCAACTAGACTGACCAATCTAAGTGGCCCAAGCCAGCAGTATGTCTTAGACCAACAGTTGGAGAACCCAACAAACAGCACCAGATAGGTCATTGATGTATTTTACATAAAAATGGGATTGCCAGCCTGGCTCAACTCCCAAAAACACTCCATCGCTCATACCATGAAATATTTTAATTAGTGTTGCATTCAAATTTTCTACAAGTGACATTTACATTGCACAAAACTTTGCATAAACTGATGCTTTTTCTCTGAATATTGCACTAATTTAGACGTTGCTGTGATTGTTGCATCTGACATTAAATTTTTGGCACATGAAAGTCAGCTATGGATGTGTTTAGGTTAGGAACAATTGTCAGTCAGGCAACTGAGTACACATTATGTTTAAAAACGACAGTAATGATGATATACGAAAAACAAAGAGTTAGGGGCAGACAACATGCCATTCTTTCAATAAACTGAAAAACTATAAGAGGTTTGTGAGTTTCACAGATACTACTACAGTGGACAATACTGTGAACAAAATTGATTCAAGAGCATGTGATAGTAAAGAAACAGTTTTCAAATGAAAACAGACAACATATAATTGTCGTATCATTACTGAATAAATTTATGGACAGGATAAAAGGTACCTACCCGTGGCTTCTTCGCCAGCGTGCCCTAGCAGATGAGGGTTCACCATAGAAGACATTCTCATTAGATGCTGACACGCAAAAGACGCTGAGCCTGGCAGCAGCAGCAGCAGTGGTGGTGGTGGGAGTGGCATTCGCCACCTGCAGTGCACTATTTTGGTGCTGCAGCTCATCACTTTGATGCACTGTGCTGGCATGTGGTGGTGTTGTCGTCAGGATATCATCTGTGTCCTAGAAAATGGGAAGCCCATCATATTTCTGTATTATTGCTTTTGTTGACTATAGATAATAAAATATCAAAACAGTATTAGTTATACCAAAAAGGTTGAAAAGTACATTCGTTGCAGATTGTAACTGTTTTACATAACTAAATTCCATAGAAAAATTCACTTTCTGTACAACTTCTTCCTGGTAGATTTGTCCTTTTATTTTAATATTAACAACCCCCCATGGCTTTGCACAGGTAACACTGATTATCTACAGCCGGACAACTTGTCAAACATACTGTTAATTTTGTTTACAGGTCACTGCATAGAGTTGTAACTATGATGAAAATTCAGAGAATGTCATTAAGTAACTGAATGTCATCACTTTCATATGACTAAAGCAGTTTAAGAGAACACTTCAAGAAAGTTCTCTAGATGTACAAATGTTATCTGTCCTACATTAATTGGCATTTGGAGTGATGTCTATTGGCAATAGTAAAAGCTGTGATCTAGTGCACCACACATTTAGGAAGTCAGTAGTAGCTCATGCTGGCCTTCCGGTAGCAGTAGGATGGCTTACACTTGTCACTGTTAAATGGCGTGGCATAATTTTCGTAGTGATGGCGGACTTCAATTCATCATAGTTCAGACAGCTGCCCAAAATATTTGTAAATTATACTCACAAATATTTCTTGTTAATCAGTTTATCTATTAGTGTAAAACATATCAAAATCCCTACAGTAGTTCCTGAGATTACTCAGAACTCACAGACAGAAAGCATGGTGGGAGACTATAAACTATAGGCCTGTAGGTATAGCTTCTTGACAAAAAATCATTAAGAAACAAAAATTTTGCTATGAAGTGCAAGAATATGTATGCATGATGAAAATGTGATTGCCAGACAGTAATGGCACATCTGTAATTGACTACAGATGGTGAAGTAAAACAACTTCATTTGTCTGCTTAATACTTGAAGCAGCATGGTTGCTATACTTCAGCAACATACAGCAAGAAAAACATTGCTTATATTAAGGTCATTCTTCTTCTTCTTCTTCTTCTTCTTCTTCAAACAGCAGGGTGTCGACACATGCGAAAAGAAGTCCTGAGCTCAGGAGAAGTTAATGTGAGGTGCAAGGTGGGTCAATGATGTCACATTGGCACCAGATTTCACCACAATTCTCTCCAGTGCCACCATGGACATGTTGTATGATGGGAAAGGCCATCACACTCACTTTTCACTCCTTTTGACTTCTCTGTGCTGGAGGTCAGAACCATAATGTCCAGCACAGAAATTGTGTGGCTTTCTTATTAGTTGCCAAGGAAAACATTTCAGACATACTGCCACCAGAATCGAATGAAAAGCCCTCATAGGATGTTGATTTCCACACATTTCACTGTCAAAAACAAGAGTTCAAACCTTTGACACTGCTGAAACCCCATTGGTCAGTTAAACTCTTCTTTAAGGACATTGTGGGCTTGCAATCCCACTGAACATGAATTCACTCCTCTGGAGTGTTGCGTGACTGCAGTTTCTTTCTTGGTGTATAGTGTAGGACCCCTAGGGACTGTTCAAATCCATTCAACAAAATTTTACCGTGATCCAAAGTGGCAAGGATGTTATGCTTTTACAGTCCTCCTGTTTCGCACCTTCCAATGGCCTGTTCACAAGAGGGAAGGGGATGAGGAGAGGGGTGCAACATTAACATACTCATAAATAAGACAGCAAACGGTCCTTCTAAGACCTCCAGTTAGGCAACACCCTCGATGCCACCCATGCGTCTTTGTTAGGTACTTTAAAAATCTTCCTGTACAGAGAAACCTATTCACAGATTCTGAGATGACATTGTGAGAGGCAACTATTCCAACACTGCTCAACTTAGTGGCGCTACATTGCTAATGCAGTGTGTGCTGGCCATATGTAAAATATAAGGGCTATCAAATGGTACCCCTCATCCTGGTGCCTAGGCGTCAATGAATGTCTGTCTTTGCACAGGAACATTTTTAAAGTGTGCAGCAAAGATGCGCGGTTGACATCAAAGGTGCTGCCGGACTGGGAGTTCTTCAAAGTATCCTCTGCTGTTTTGTTCACACGTGTCAATATTGCATCCTTCCGGGGTCACACCACAGGAGGGCATGAAACAGAAGAGCTGAAGAAGCATAAACATCCTTTGCTGCTTCTGATCACTTTCAAATATTGTCGAATGGATTTGAATGGTCCTTAGTGGTTTGCCCCACTACACCATATCAGAAACTGCGGTCACGATACACTCCAAAGGGATGCAAACACATTCAGTGAGGTTGTTGCAGGCCCACAGTGTCCTTACAGAAGGGCTGAATCATCCTGGGAAGGGGTGGGAGGCGTCTGCAGTATCAAAAGTTGTCAAGAATGTCGTCCTGTTGCTCCACCCATTGCAAACTGCCATTTTCGACAGTAAAATGTATCGTAATCAACGCCTCAATGAAAAGGATGGTTTCACTGACGCCCTTTATGGCACCTCCTGAGGCCTTTTCGAGTCGATTCTGAGCGGCGGTGAGTCGGAAATGTTTTCCTCGTCCTCCCATAAGAAAACCATGTGATTTCAACGCTCAGTTTTGCAGTTCTGGCCATCGCAGAGGCGTCAAAAGAAGGGGTGAATGTGGGGAAGAACTTCCCATCGTGTGGCACTGGGAAGAATTGTGGTGAAATTTTGTGCCATCATTAACTCAGTTTACACCTCGCATGAACTTCTGGGCCCAGGACTTTCTTTTGCATGTGTCGACGCCTTCTGTTTGAACTGTCGTCAAGCCTGAGGGTGACGTCACAGGGCGTCACGCTCTTCCACCATCACAGAGGAAGGTTGTAGGCAACTTTGAGGCAAACTCCGAACTTCTCAGTCGCACTGGGAGGCTATTATGGGTTTCGAAAAACCCATCAGTTAATTGAGTTGTGCTGTGTATGTAATACCCTCAATGACATTCTTCTTGTGAAGACAACGAATGTACTATGCTTGATGTGTTTATTGATTTAAGGCCAAGGACAAGGCAAGGCAAGGTGTTTCAAAACTCTTGTCTGAAGAACTTGAAGCACAATCCGCAGAACTACGGGGAAGACGACGTGGGTACGTTGCTACTCCATAGTCACAGAGCTACAGTGAAAATAGTCATTTGGTGAAGATGAAAGTGCACCAGAAGAGGGAAAACGGTATTCTCAGTGGGACTGTGGCTGTTAAACTAGGGCTAAGAGGGTTTCGTCGTTCTGTCTATCTGGTAAAAGGAACCGTGACACACGTATTGTGTAAAGCTACGTACCTATTTGCGTGTTCCTAAATACCTTGAGCCTTTCTGTGACGCACTAAGGCTGAGAGACTTATAGTGTAAATCATTTCTGCTTCAGTTATATTTATAAATGTTACTGTTGCTTTCAGGGTGTGATTAATATTTGACAATTAACTTCATAAGGGACTGAATGTACTACGAAGCTTTCGTCGGTATGTTAGTATAAATTTGTTCATGTAATGAGACAAAGCAAGCAGGATTAGTGAGCAAAGAAGTATTTTTGTATCAGGCCAGTACTTCTACTTTCCTACAATCTATTGCAATGGCGGGTTTCAAATAAGCTGCTACTATGATTTTACGTATATCCATTTTGAAGTAGAATCAATAACGACACAAACAAGTATGAATGTGAGTACGTAAAAGCGAACAACTGGCCTAACCACTGAAACTAAGGACTGACCTGCGAGCCATCGAGCAGCAGGCCACGGCGGCAGTCATCCTGGGAGAAGCAGGAGAGGCGCGTTGTCTTGACGCGCTCGAGTAGTGGGTTCCTCTTCTCGCGGCAGGCAGCGCTGGCACCAGCGCCAGAGGCAGGCGTTTGCAGGTGCTCCGGGGAGGGGTGCACCTTGTTGCAGCGTTGTGGTGACCAGCAGCGCGCCTCTGGCCGCCGCCACCTCACCGGTGACATGTCTGTAGGCCCAACAAACAGCGGCGTCAGAATGGAGCACTCGTACTACTTGTCCACGATATTACTGCACGTGGTCGTTATATGGAAACACGCGGTGACGTTACATTACACCAGTTCAGTGGAGGCAAAGGGAAGCGCGTTACTTTGTCAATGCTTTCGGGTCAGTTTTGCGTATATTGTCAATCTCAGTTACGCGCTGACTCACGATATGCCGACCGTAGTGACCTTACTCCCACGTGCAACAATATTGTGCTCGATTAACATAAACGTTGTTGTTGTTGTCGTCGTCGTCGTCGTCTTCAGTCCGAAGATAAGATTGGTTTTAATGCGGCTCTCCATGCGAGTCTATCCTTTGCAAGCCTCTTCATCTTTGCATAACTTCCGCTACCTACCTCCATTCTGCTCACTGCATTCAAGCCTTAGTCTCCGTCTACAATTACGAAACTGATAATTCTTTGATGCCTCAGGATATGTCCTATCAGCCGATCCCTTCTTTTAGCCAAGTTGTGCCACAATTTTTTCTCCAGTTCGATTTAGTGCCATCTTATTTGTTATTCGATATACCCATTAGAATTCTTCTATAACATCACATTTCAAAAGCTTCTTTTCCCTTCTTGTCTGAAATGCCTATCGCCCACGTTCAATTTCCAGTACGGAACAGGTAACAGTTTAATCCTTGAAAGAAGGATGATGATTATGACATTCTATATGTAAGAAAATATTACGTGGCAAGTATATCATTCGTTAATAGTATCTGAATGTTGTTTGTTGGTCAGAAGATCGTGTGTAAGATAGAGAAACGTCTACCAGTATGTGTTGGACTCAGATAGTGGCTGGATTGTGGCCTATGGAAACTGTTGTTTATCGCTCGGCGATACTTTCCGTGTTGGTCGGGGTCCCACGACTGACATGCTAGTATGGAATTGATGGGTTATCGATGGCCAACGTCATGCGTGATCTCCGCGGTTTCGTGCGAGTAGTACCCAAGAGGACACATACATTGTTCGCTCGGTCGTTCAGGATCGTACAGACGCGTCACATAGCTTGAGTCCATAAACTCGCTTGTTTGCAGCAAGACAAGTAACCACTGTACAATGACACGACATCTGGAGCACCATGGACCGCGACGTTTGGAGCATCATCAGACCGTCAGCACGGAATCAAATGTAGCGTATTCTCTTGATGAAGCAGTAGAGAGGTGCGCCGACAATGGGTGCGCCCAACTGCAACATTGGACACATGAATGGCACCACGATGTCGTTTCAGACGAGTGCCGGTTCTGCATACAGCCTCACGATGGATGTGTTTGTCTTCAGAGACTCCGAGGAAAACGAACGTTGCCTCTATGCATTCATCGTTGTCATATGGACCCATCAGCTGACGTGATGCTATTGTCACATTCCACTATAGCTTGTGATTCGCATAGCCAGTAATTTGAACGGCAGTCGTTAAATTTCTAACGTTTTATGGCCGTTTGTTGGGCTCAGTCTTCGATGTCCTCGTGACTGTCTTTCAGTAAGACAATGAAATACCACATGTTACCGGCGCTGTTCTATCCTATGTCGATTCAAAGGGTGTTCGACTGTTGCCCTGGCCTCTCACTTGTTGAAAACATCTGGTCATGAGTTGCCGAGAGGCTGGCGCGCCACCACACGCTAGCCACTACGATTGATGAAATCTGGCAGAGTGTCGAAACAACGTGAAACGACGTACCCTTATGTGTCATCCAAGCTCGGTTCGACTCGATGCCCTGTTGGGTTACACCTGTTTTTGCTACCAGAGGTGGCAGGCCTGTGTAGTAAATTTCGCATTCTGTGTTCCCGCGAATCTCGTACAAATGTAATCATGTATTTCTCTTGCTGTAGTATACACGCACAATAAGTAAAATTTCATTATTTGCTACTTACTGGTGTTGCAGTTTAAATTACCAGCAGTGTACATAGAGGGTTTGTGTCACAGGGAGCGCACTGAAAGCCTTTCATTTTGACACCGTATTTAATTTTCGCTGCTTACTTTTGCTTAAGTAGAATCCAATTGAGGATGAGTGGGTCCCCTTCCTGGCCTTTCCACGACGGTAAATGTGAACTAATTATTGAAATTTACACCCTCAGTGACGCTCACCACTACATCATATACGTTAGCTCCTAAAAAATTACGTCCTTAAGTGATTTCTGTAACTCATTGACAAGCACCTACAACTACAAATTGTGATATTTTATGATGCTACGGAGTTCCGAACATAATTATCAATTTTTTTTGTCAACCCTGCATAACGCTCGTTTACAGGAAAGCTAACCTGGAGTCGGAAGAGTCGTTTCCGAGGCAGCGCTGCCACTGCTCTGAAAGTGCCTCATCCAGTTCAACACGGGCGATAACCACGGAGATGAAACTCTTGCAGGGATTTCCGGTAACAAATCTTGGTTCAAATGATGACTAACTGACAACCTCAGCTGCCGACAGGTGTTGTTGATATACCTCGACGTGGACAGCTGAAAATGTGTGCCCCGACCGGGACCCGAACCCGGGATCTCCTGCTTACATGGCAGACGCTCTATCCATCTGAGCCACCGAGGACACAGATGAATAGCGCGACTGCAGGGACTTATCCCTTGCACGCTTCCCGTGAGACTCACATTCCCAACTGTCCGTAATGTCTACAATACATATGTAGAATTGTGGACACATTCCCAACTGTCCACAATGTCTATAAGGTACAATACATATGTAGAATTGTGGACAGTTGGGAATGTGAGTCTCACGGGAAGCGTGCAAGGGATAAGTCCCTGCAGTCGCGCTATTCATCTGTGTCCTCGGTGGCTCAGATGGATAGAGCGTCTGCCATGTAAGCAGGAGATCCCGGGTTCGGGTCCCGGTCGGGGCACACATTTTCAGCTGTCCAAATCGAGGTATATCAACAACACCTGTCGGCAGCTGAGGTTGTCAGTTAGTCATCATTTAATCCAGGGAAAAGCTGCATGGTCATCAACAGTAACTGTTCTTTCGAGAACAAGTTACTGTCTTCGTATAAACCTTGGTTCGCTGCCAGGCCACTTGGAGCGCTGCAAGTGTATCATGACGGTTTCTTAATGGATAATTTTGTCTTTTATATTAGTATATTTATTTTCGTTTCGTTCAGAACAGATGCTGGTCTCGCAGCGTTGTGTTCTGATTACGGTTTCGTGTGTTTATCACATTCTTTGAATTGAACTGTGACTATGTTGCTCGTATTCTGCTTGGTTTTTGCTCACATCCGTAATATTGGGTGGAATAAGTGATACCATATTTGTTTTTGTTTAATATAAAATAGTTGGTTTCGTCACATAGTGTTCTATGGACATTTGTTCCTTCCTGCTAATCTGTACGTAAATTTCTCGATTTAAAGGCGTTGTAAGTGTATTGCTCATATTCTACTTTATTTTTCTTCGCGTACGTTTTTCGTACTTCATCACATTTAATGGAGATCTACATGTTAGCGGCCTTGGGCAGAAATGGTATTCAATTTTATTAGTGACAGAATGAGTACGTACTAATTCTACGCTGAATGGTGTTGAGTCTTGCCACGCACTTCACAGTGCTCTGCAGAGTATGGATGTAGATGTAAACGAGTACGTATTGTGGACTCGGTGACTAGCGCATTCTTCCATGCAAATGCAATTTGCGCAAATGTGTTCACACATTATTAAAAAGTACTACAGATAATACATGTTAGCAGAAATCAACGTATTAGAATAATCCTCCCACACCTATTAAAATTTAGGAGTTCTCCATCAAATGTAAGAATGTACGAAATACGGATACGAACATAAATAATGGGCAATTTGAGCAATAGTTGCCAGGCCACTAGGAACGCTATCACCTTTCTGTATTTCTGTATCGAGACATGAACCTTTTTATATTGCTGTTCTGTGTCGATAACTATGTAGAAGTTTTTAGGTGGTATGAACGTTTCACGTTATTTATTAAATATTATTCTCATGTTAACAGATTTGTCCGACTCCTCTTGGTAGAAAAATTTCGTATTTAGGAGTGAAAAAGAAAAAAAAAACAAATTGCGAGTTGTTTCATTAATATTTTACAACGACCTAAAAACTGTTCTGCTAAATATTATTATTTTATATTTTAATCAGATGAGGTACGGGCCTCTGATGCATCATAAAACAAATTTTCTTATTTTTATAGATAAAAAATCCGTTGACGTTTATCATCTTTATGAGTGATTTCTTTGTCATTTTAGATAGTAAAAAAAAGGCCACCGGACTTAACAGTTTGCAGCTTGACCATTCAAAGAGCATTAACATTGAATTGCATTACGGCTACAAGCAGCATTTTGAAATACTGATTTGTGGCAGTGTGCTCGATGTGGGGCATTTACCCGCCTGTCACTTTTATGTAACTATGGTACAAGGTTTGAATTCTCTGATTTCTTCCTGAGGAAATCGATTTTATTTTATGGCATTCCGTTGCTTCTAGTACATTAAATTACTAGCCAACAATGATATTCAGTACTAACAGTGACAATTATTATGTTAGCGCTAAATTGATAAGTGAATCTCCCATTATCCTTTGTCTTAGGGTTAGAGCCGGTATAGGTTTGCCCCTTCCCATAACGAGAGTTGAAAGAAGTTTTATTTTTGTCTTTTAGTTCACAGCGACGTTTAGTAGTCCTGAATAAGAGCGAAGGTGGGCACAGTGGCGTTACCTACGTTCTGTGGCACGTAGGGATGACTGTGGCTGCACTTTTGCTGCAGAGCACACTAACTTTCTCCGCGGTTATGTGAGTGCGTGCCACAGAAGTAAGCCATCGTACCGGATTTCAGTTCTTACAAACATATGCAAGTCACCTGCTTACGATTTCAATACGAGGTGGAAGTGCCACTTGTCGTTATGCTCACTGTAGAACGAATTTGCCATACCGGGACGTGAGCTACGGGCAATGATAGTAGCTGCCTCCCACACGTCATAACAGTACGGTCTGTCTCCGATGGTGTAACAAATGACGCCACTGTTCCAAAATTGTGTTTTAGTGATAAGAGTAGATTCTGTCTTCGCATCAATGACGATCGTTTTTGAGAGTGGCGTCGACAGTCGGGTGTAAAACTATCGGTTACAGAAGACATCAACATGTAGCGTGAACCAAAGGTGTCATGTTGTGAGGAAACCATAGCTTGTAACAGCCGTACACTTGTAGTGTCTGATAAGACAGCACATAAGAGTGAAGGATACGTTCAGATCATTACTGTTTCGAGTCAGTTGCCATTCCTTAGGCCGGGGGGATGTGCTCTTTCCAACAGGGCAATGAACGTGCCGACATCTAACGTCAGACAGTGCTCTCTCCTGGAAGTTCAAGTCCTATGCTCAGCACGATCACGAGACTTGTATCCAGTCGAGCAGATGTTTCACATGAGACGCGTCTGGTCCGATGTGCATTACTGGCAACCTAATTTGAGCAACTATGACAGCATGCGCAAGTATAGCCGGACACCAGATCCCGTTAAGGCATCCAGTACTTTTATGATCGCCTCTGGGGAAGAATGCGTCGAAACTAGAGACACTGGAACTAACTGTTGACAATACGAATGGTAATTATAATCAGTACAATGTACAGCTCACAAAGTATATGAAAAAATTTCGTTTGTGTGAAACAATTTTCGCTGTTGTTGATGGCAAGGGATTTGCAGGCACTTTGAATTTCGCTAACACAGGAATTCGGGAACTGTTCTCAACAGCACACGAAATGCATTCTACAACAAAACTGGAATATCTCATACGAAGCACTTACAAGCCTTAAACTCAATGAACTGAAATTAGCTCTAAGGGGCACAGAGGCCTGCGCACAGGTCACGCCTGGTAATGCATACCTTATAACATAATTGTAACTTCCTGGAAGGTTAAAACAATATACCGGGCCGGGACTTGATCCAGGAATTATACCTTCCATGAACAACGCTCTTAACAACTGAGCCAACCAGGCACGACTCGCGACCTACTCGCCAGTACCTCTCTTCCGCCTTCCAAACTCCAAACTTCACTGGAGTTCTCCTGCATAACGTGCGAGACCTCCGCGTAGAAATGGCTTAGCACAGAGTAGGCTGGAAGACGGATTTCTTATCAAATACAGGTATTATTCTTTTCTGAATTGTGGGTCATAATCCTGCGGCTTTACAAATAGGCCTAGTGTGAGAGACATCAATCTAGGAGACATCCAGCTATTTCTTGGAATAGGACGGTGATACTTGTAAAAACTTTCGTCACACTGGCTCTCACAAAACTTAGTGCATTCATAAAACACAAATTACAACAAGGTTTGTTACATTTTCTAAATAAATTCTCGAATAGTTCTGAATTAATTAGAAGCGGTGACATAGAGTGGACTAAGAACCTAAATATTATTGTTTGGTGTCATTTTCCCTTTCATTTTGATATTTAATTGTTTCAATTAATTAACTGTTTTGAGTCTAACTCGTAACTACATTATGAGGTATTAATAGGCATATTCTTGGGAAAAAGAAAGGGAGGAAAATTTTTGTATGCATATTACATATTAAGTGGCTGCATTCGTTCCTAGCTTTTTTCCGTAAGTTTAATAAACACAACCGTGAATAATATATTCTCCTTCACTATTTATAACCGTCTGCCATCGCTGGGGTAACTTTTCGAATCCGCGATTGCAGAAATCACGTGGTGTTCAGGTGAAGAACTCGTCGAACCATGTTCGGAGCGCATTTTCATCCGGAAAGGAGGTTTCTTGAAGGCTGTTCGGTCGAGAGCGGAAAAGGAGAAAATGTGAGGGCGCAAAATCAGGTGAATAAGGTGGGTGCGGAATGACTCCCCAACTAGCTCATGTACTGTATAGTGTTTGTTGTGTGTCTAGCAAAATGTGGGCGGGCGTTATCGCAGAGTAGCATCACTTCAAGCAATCCGCCTGTAGTTTTTGATGTCCGTCTGCAAGACGTCTCAGTTGTTGATAATAACTATCAGCAGTGATGGTTACACCTCGGGGAAGCAATTCATAGTACACCACACAGTCGCTGTTCCGCCAGATGCATAACAGTATCTTTTGTGGAGGCGCGAAGTTCTTTCTATGGGGAGTTGCTGTTTTGTTTGGATTCAACCATTCCTTTCTTTTCCTTATGTTAGCATAACGCCATCATTTCTTGTCACCAATAACGATACAAGATAGAAATGGTTGGTGTTGTTCACGAGCCAATTGATGATGAGCAAACAGAGATGCACCACATATGACCACCCGATGACTTTTGTGATTTTGGCTTAGAGCATGCGATGGCAATACACCCGATTTTTGAACTTTCCCCACTGCATGCAAATGTGGCATGATTGTGGAATAACCACAGTTCATCACATCAGTCAGTTCTCGAGTACACTGACGAGGATCATTGTGGATTACTGCGTTGGATTAATGCATCTAAACGTCCATCCAACACCGAAGGTCTTCCTGAACGCGTAGAGTCACTAATGTCAAAACAATCCTCTTTAAAACGAGAAAACCGTTTTCTTGCAGTGTTCTGTCCAATAGCTTTAGCCTCACACACCGATGCAAATGTTTCTGGCTGCCTCCGCTGCTGTCACCTCTATTGAACTCAAACGGAACATTATGTCGGAAATGCTTCGATTTCTCCACTTGGCAATCCATTTTCTACCCCACTCATTTTCTCCAAGTGAGAAAATGACAATATGTAAACTCAAATAGCAACAGTGAACTACAAATAAAAAATAATAATCGATAAATAAACCCACAACAACTGGAATATCAGCACGCAACACAAAAACCGCTGCGAACTTTTGCACCAAGAATTACTATTTCGTATTAAACTGTGCTTCAACTATTGACACGTATAATATATTCCTCAGTTTAAAAGAGAAATTCCGAGACGGCATGCTACCAGACTTACAGAAATTAAAAGTGATTTCTTAGAAATTTCATACATTTACGGACACTGAAAGGTTTCTGGAGGAAGTAACAATAATAGCGGACCTCCACTGTACTCCTCCGATATAATGTTCTTCATTTATCATTACAAAGTTAGAAATAGTTAGCTCTTAGTTTTAGAACGTACTGCACAATTACTGACGGTATGTAACTAAGAGCTCTTTTACTTTGCTACTTAAAGGTATTCTGCGGAATGACAAATGAGAGGCAGTGTTCTACATGAGGCACGAAGTGCTGCAAAACACTTTCTAGGAACTACTCACGCCAAGTTAGCCAGAGACCGGTGATGAAAGCTTCCACTTTAAACCGACGTCGGACTTAATTTCCGTGGGAACGAAACAGTTGAGCGATACATGCGACAAATTGCTGAACATACACCTGCAACTCATCGCAGTTGCTTTTTCAAAACTAGCGTAAAAAAAGAATTCGGCCGCAACTCAACAGCACTGGAGAAAGTTACTGACAACGTTTGTTTAGTCGAGTTAACCTCATCCCATCACATGTTCGTTTCAAAATATCGGAAGCAGTGTGTGAACCTGTGGCTGGAGTATCGCTTACGTAGCCATAAGAAGTCTCTACAGTTGCTAAGCATGCCGGGAAATGTAAAATCTGCGTTCCGCAAGAACACTCAGTAAAAAAAGGGGGGAGGAGGGGGAAGCATTATTTCACCGAATGCCGAGTTTGTCCGCGTGTACTGCTTAAGTCTTCCCAAAAACTAGCTAGACGCGCCATCTTCTCCAAATTTTGTTGAGGTTGTCACTGCTGTCTACAGTCTGAAGACTGGTTTGGTGCAGCTGTCCACGCTAGTCCGTCTTATGCAAGTCTCGTCATCTCTGCATAATTACTGCAACCTACATACATTTGAACCTGCTTTCTGCATTCAGCCTCGGTTTCCCTCTACAATTTGTATCTCCCACACTTCCCTCCATAATCAAACTATTTCCTTGATGCCTCAGGATGTGTCGTGTCAAATGATCTACCTTTTTTCCTCCGTTGCATTAGGTACCTCTTCCTCAGTTATTTGATCTACCCATCTGATCAGCTTTCTTCTGTAGCTCCACGTTTCAAAACCTTCTATTCTCTTTTTGTCTGAACCGTTTTCGTTTATGTTTCAATTCCACAGAAGCCTACACTCCAGACGAATACCTCCAGAAAAGTCTGTCTAACATTTAAATTTGTATTCGATTGTAACGAAATTCTCTTCTTCAGAAACTATGCTCTTGCTATCTTACCTTGCATCATCGATTATTTTGTTGCCCAAGTAACAAAACTCATCTACTACGTGTAGTCTCTCACATCCCAGTCTTATTCCCTCAGGACCGACCGATTTAACTCGGCAATATTCTATTACCCCTGTTTTAATTTTGTTGATATTTGCCTTATAACCTGTTTTCCAGACAAGATCCGTTCCGTTTACGTGCTCTTTCACGTCCTTTGCCGTCTTGGAGAGAATTACAATGTCATTGGCACCCCTCAAAATTTTTATTCCCGCTCCACATGGGAGAGGAGGCAGAGGGCTTCACAGAATCTACTATCATTTTTTTGAATAAACTTCTTAAAATTACTATCATATGCTTCAAACAAACTGAATGTCTCTTAAAATATGTCACTTACAGACTAACGAGACGTAAGCAACAGCGCCAGCGGAAACGTTACTGGTTACGCCAAACTTTCACGCATGAAAATATTTGTCGCTTTTTACTTTCCTTGTCACATGTTGAACGTCACGTATCTGAGAATTTAAGTGACTGGGCTAATTACTACGTCTGTAGTCATCTAAATAATGTGGTAACAAAGCACAAAATAAAGAAAACTAGTCCCGTAGTACAGTCTATACGGCTCCTTCCACTGATGATATGCTCCGGTACTACAGCAGCGGCCTACGCTAGACACTTCTTTACTTAGTTTGCAATAAATGCCGTAACTGCATGAAGTCCAGTAAGTAAATACCTTTCTTTCGTCCAGAATGGATCACAATATTTACAGGTCTGTTCCTGTAAACGATGCATCTCCCGATACAAGTTAGTATCGGAACTCTTTTCTACACACCACACATTGCAAGTCCTAGGCATGGCCCGTTTATTTCAGCAATATGTATCCTTTTTTTAAAAGTATTATTTTACTTTCATAAAACATGTGAAGGTAACGTCCAATAAAAACATTATTTTACTAATTTAAGAGCTAATAAATGCTATGCACACTTGTCTTTAAATCGTTACCTGAGCTACAGAACCAACATTATTCAGGATTCTACAATTACCCGTTACAGTTCATTGTTATTAGCTCCACTGATGTGGAAACTAAAACTGTTTATGAATAAGTCTCTCCATCGTAAAAACTGAAATAAATTTTTCGGGCGCTACCTATTAAGCCCCTCTATACGCCGAGACTGACAAAGTTATCAGATGCTTTTGTTCTCACTTACTAGTAACCGCTGCTCCAGAGTTTTACCATCGCTAGAGTTACCGGCAAGCAAAACTGACAGTAGCCGGTCGCTACAGGCTGACTTGTGCAGTGTCTCGAAGTAGATTGTAAATTGTTATAGCCACGTTAAAATGTGGAGTGTATCGTACATAAACTTACAAATTTCAGATCTCTCGATAGAACAATAATTGTCGACGTACAAAATAATTCGGCTCCATACAATAAATAGTGGCTACACACAGCCTGGAAGCCTAATCTACGTCTGATTAATGGTAGAAGCTAGAAACGGAACGCTGCAACATTCGGTGGAAGAGAATAAGAATACTAACTCATCTGACTGGTTTAAACATTCAAACACGTATTAAAGGAATGAAGAACAATATCTCGAAAAACAGTACTAAGTTCGTGTTGATCATTACGAACCTCAGTTCGAAAGAATAGCTGTCAGACTTCGGGAGTACTTTGATTGTCTGTTTTCGCTGAGCGCTACTTGATGTGGGAAGATGTCGGTGTATTAAAGTGCTAATCCACAAGCGCGTATTTTGCAGTTTGCATTTTACAAGTTTGCTTAAATTCAAAGGCAAGAACATAAACACAATAAGACAGATCACTTTAAATAGAAAACTGTATTTTATGATAGTATACGTGTTACCAGAATATGGTGCATTCAACCGCTTTGTATCAGCTAAGGATTTCGAGACGACCTTTGTAAGCAACGAACAAGGATTTCGAAACGAGTTTTGTTAGCAACGAACAGAAAATAATCTCTCTCGCCAATATTGCGGCGCAAGACCGTAACGTTGTGCAGCATACCACAAGCTGTAAAAAGTGAAATGTGGTTAGATGAAACGGAATTACGTCGATCGTACTCTTCATACAACTGAAAATCAGATTTTTCAACGATTTATTATTTCCAGTGCCTTAAAAATATTGCACAGTCATGCGCAGGTAATACGAATCAGTACTGTTATTTCCATTTCAAAACTACTAACGGATAAATTTTCCCAGAAAAAATCGAGAGCGGGGGGCACGTAGTTTTGGTACGTTTGCTGGGTGCTGCATGGTCCTACCACTTCGTGCGGGGAGTTTAAAAATACACTGTAGAGAGATAGCAATTTGTGTTATTTTTCATCTCAGTTCAACGGGTAGGTCGAATTTTAGCGGCTACACTACGCATGCTTCGGAGACGGCGTACTGCAGTGACTAGATGCGGCCAACACTAATAGTCGTACTCACCTAATGATGTCTACATTTCGGGCCGCCGCATCGTGGTTGGACTTTTACGTCAGGCCTGTCCTACCGAAATTCCATCACAATTCTGCGACGTCTAGCTAAACAGTCAAAAGTCATGATAAATCACACGAATTCGAAGAGAAGTCGACGACAGCTGAGACACTACTAGTGGTTGTGCGTGCGAATGTCGCAGCAACTGGCTGCGCGGCATTCCTGCCGCGGCTTTCCCAACAAACAACGGAACACCGCCGCCCCCACTCCCGCGGAGCACGCGGCCAGCAATAACAACGACTCGATGCGCAGTTTCGCAGAAGGTGCCGTCATACCGGGTACGCCGCCCGCCCCGCCTTGGCGTGTTGCACGTGCGCAGGTTGCAGATCAAATAAACACCGGTTTGGAAATTTCGATGCTTTTGATGGTCCGCGCTGTGGGAAAAACTAAAAGACAGACGCCAGTGTGTCCATGACAATTGTGAGGGCGGTGAGGTTCTCAGTTGCATTTTTCGACTTCTGCTACTACTTACTTCGGCACTAAGCCCTTTGTGAGCACACAAGGAACTGAGTTCCACCTCCTTCGCTTTCCATCTCGTCACTGCTGTGGTCTTATTTAACACAACTCTCCATAGTAGTCTACCCTGTACAATACTTGCATAATTATTGCAGCCCATATCCATCTGAACCAGTTTCCTGTAGTCAAGCCTTAATCTCCCTCCACAATTTTTACTCAGCGCGCTTCCCTCAATTACCAAATTCGATTCTTTCATGTCTCAGCATGTGTCCTATCAACTGATCCCTTCTTTTAGTTAAGTTGTACCATAAATTATGCAATGAAGTTTTTCACGACCGGATGGTACTGTTGTTGATAATTCTACCGGGTTATATGGCCGTGGTCCATGGAATTATTCTATTCCTAACGTTTCGTCCAATACTACGTTGGACATCTTCAGAGGTATGGCTGGTCCTGCTGAGTCCTGCCGACTGACGAGTCGGGCGTCGGAGAGCGGCCTAAATACCGAGGAAAGTGGGCGTGGTCTAGCTTGCACATAGTAGCAGAGAGAAAACTAGTCAAAGATAAAATGTAACTATCGATAATAGTCCGTCATAGATAAAAATCACTTATCGATTCTGTAACGCCACTGTCCATATCTCGCTTAATTCCAAGGCCTCTTCTTTTCTATTAAAATTATCTCCATGTTTATAAATTTCAATAGCCTCCCTACACAGTCGTGGATAATAGTTCTTGGTAGCACTTAAAACTGTAGTTTCAGAAAACTTAACTACATGGTCACCTGACTGAAGTGCATGTTCCGCAACGGCTGATTTATCTATTTTTCCCAGTCGGCAAAGACTTTTATGCTCCTTTAACCTCGTATTCACACTTCTTTTCGTAGTACCAATATAGACTTTGCCACGCTAAATGATAATGGTGGCCTTCTATCTTTAACAGAACGAAGTACTTGTCCTATTTTTCTGGTAGGTTTGAATACCGGTTTCACTTTATGTTTCAGCAAAATTTCGCCGATTCGATCTGTAACCTTACTAATGAAAGGCAAAGAGACCGTATTCTTCCATTGCTGTGTACCATCCTTGTCCTTTGGCCTGCTGTACTTAGGTCTTAAAACTCTATTCATTTCTTTGTTTGACTACCCCAACGTAATATTGGACGAAACGTTAGCAATAGAAGAATTCCATGGACCACGGCCATATAACCCGGAAGAATTAACAACAACTGTACTATAAATTTTTACACCATTTCGATTCATGACCTCCTCATTAGTTACCCGATCTACCCGTCTAACCTTCAACATTATTCTGTAGCACAATTCAGTATCTTATTGTCTGTAATACTTTCCAACACCTAAATTCATATTCGATGTTAACAAATTTCTCGTTTTCAGAAACGCATTCATTGTTATTGCCAGTATACATTTTATATCCTCTCTACTTCAGCTATCGTGAGTTTTTTAGATGTCCAAATAGCAAGACCTACTACTTTTAATGTCTATTAGGTGGGTTATGCCGTCTACAGCCACCTTTTCCTTGACTGCCGGAATCCATTTTCCGTTGTTGGCTTAAATTTTCAGTCTTTTTGGATGCATTCTCTATTGCATGTTACGGTAGATAATCGTAGGCTGTCTAAACAGGGTGTAACGGTCATAAGTGCACATATTTTTATATATGGTCCCTTAATAACACACATCAGTGTGCTGGTTGTTTTTCTTCTGCACTGAAGTCTTCCCACAAACTTTACGACCCAATGTTTTATGCACAGTCGTAGCTGCACCACTAAGTGGACTATGCCTGTCAGTAAGTACTGTTTTGAGTCCATGCGCCACATTTAAACGCCTGACCTCCTGCTCAGGGAAAAACAAGTGTTAATGGCTTGTTATTGCCACATACACTTAGATGAACTAACCTAAAAACCTGCTGCTACTAATAGCTATAATCATTAGTCTGCAAATGAAGTAAATACTAATCTAATGTTGTTCAATACACTACCCTCATTCACCAACAGAAACGTATGCATTTACACCCGTTACACCCAGTATAGCATAGAATAATATTTTTGAAGCTAATTTATTAGAGAGGGCTATTTATCAAATATATTTTTCATGTCTGCGTGGTGCAGGAGGAAGAAAAACAAACATGATACGAAGTTCAGCGTTGCCAGTCGCTAATGAATCTTTCCTGAGAAGAGATGTAAAGTAGTTTTGGAACCGAATGTTGGATTGAACACTGCAGTTCTTTGCTGGAAATTACATTGGAAACGATATGCCCTTACTTTGCTCATACATTAGAACTGATTTACTCAATTTATAAGGGGACCTACAGTTTATAAGGCTTACGAACCAGGCCGAAACTTGGCAGTTCATATTTACAGTCTTTGCCAGTGGTGAGAAAAGCAATAATCCACAAAAAGTCCTAGGAACGACCGAGGATTGATGCATGAGCTTTTGTCGTCTGATGGTTAGCCACTGGGCCTTATTGTTGTGGAGCTACATCCTTACAATAGTTTCTAATCGGAGATTTGCGTACAGACGTCATTATCGTAACATGTCCCAGCCGACTAGCTCTCACAGTCATTAAATTAGCTCAAGTTGCTTGCGTTAAACAGTCAAAACTAGGTAAACTTTGGATTTGCGTCAGAGACTGTTTCGGAAAGTAGGTATTAAGTGAGGAGTGTAGGAATATACCACTACCTCCCACAGACAGCGCGAAGACAAGATCAGACTAACTGCAACGCGCATAGATGCAGTTAATCACTCATTCTTCCCACGCTCCACATGCGAACAAAGAGGAAGAAATCCAAATATAAGATACAATGAGAAGTACACAGCAATACAACAGCAGCTTGCTCTGATAAAACGTCCCTGTTGGACAGGGCCTTACAAATTTCCACGGTCTCACTGCTGATTGACTTATGTTTCATGGTCGTAGCTCCACAACGGCGCATTTCAGAGCTGTGATTATCTAAATGTACATCTAAATGGCTACCCTGCAAATCACACTAAAGTGCCTGGCAGAAGGTTCATCGAACCACCTTCACACTAATTCTCTATTATTCCACTCTCGAACAGCGCGCGGAAAAAACGAACACCTTTATCTTTCTGTATGAGCTCTTATTTCCCTTATTTTATTATGACTATCGTTTTTCCTTATGTATGTCGGCGTCAACAAAATATTTTCGCATTCGGAGGAGAAAGTCGGTGATTGAAATTTCGCGAGTAAATTCCGCCGCAACGAGAAACGTTTTTGTTTTAATGATGTCCACCCGAAATCCTGTGTCATGTCTGTGACACTGTCTGCCCTATTTCTCCATAATACAAAACGTGCTGCCCTTCTTTGAACTTTTTCGGTGTACTCTGTTAATCCTATCTGGTAAGGATCGCACACCGCGCAGCAGTACTCCAAGACAGAACGAACAAGTGGAGAGTAGGCATTCTCATTAGTAAATCGGTTGCATCTTCTAAATGTTCTCTCAATATAACGCAGTCTTTGGTTCGCCTTCCCCACCATATTTTCTACGCGTTATTTCCAATGCAAATTGTAATTCCTAGGTATTTACTCAAATTTACCGCCTTTAGGTTTGACTGATTTATCGCGTAACCGAAGTTTAACGGATTCCTTTTAGCATTCATGCGGATGGACTCACACTTTTCATTATTTAGGGTCAACTGCCAATTTTCACACCTTAGAGATACCTATCTAAATCGTTTTGCAATTGATTTTGATGTACCGATGACTTTACTAGATGACAAACGACATCATCTGCAAACAGCCTAAGGCGGCTACTCAGATTGTCTCCTAAATCGTTTATATAGATAAGGAACAGTAGTAGGCCTGTAACACTACCTTGGAGAACGCCAGAAATCACTTCTGTTTTACTCTACGAGTTTCCGTCAATTACTACGTACTGTGACCTGACAGGAATTGACGAATCCATTCGCCTAAGTGAGACGATATTCCATAAGCAGGCACTGTGATTAAAAGTCGCCTAAGAGGAACGGTGTCAAAAGCCTTCTGGATATCTAGAATTACGGAAGCATCTTGAAATCCCTTGACGACAGTACTCAACACTTCGTGCGGGTAGAGCTAGCTGATTTTCACAAGAACGATGCTTTCTAAATCTGTACTGACTATGTGTCGATAGACCGGTCGTGGCCGAGCAGTTCTAGGTGCTTCAGTCTGGAACCGCGCGACCGCTACGGTCGCAGGTTCGAATCCTGCCTCGGGCATGGATGTGTGTGATGTCCTTAGAATAGTTAGGTTTTAGTAGTTCTAAGTTCTAGGGGACTGATGACCTCAGATGTTAAGTCCCATAGTCTCAGAGCCATTTGAACCATTTGATAGACCGTTCTCTTCGAGGTAATTCATAATGCTCGAACACAATTATGTGTTCCAAAATCCTGCTGCATATCGACGTTAATAATATGGGCATGTAATTAAATGGATTACTCCCATTACCTTCCTTGAATACTGATGTGGCCTGCGTAACTTTCAAATCTTTGGATACGGATCTTTTGTCGAGTGAGTAACTGTGTACGGTTGTTCAGTAAGGAGCTATTGCATCAGCATACTCTGAAAGGAACCTAATCGGAATACAATGTGGACCAAAAGACTAGCTTTTATTGAGTGATTATCTGGACAATTTTACTTGTTCGACATCCCTTTCTCTGTTGTGGTATAACCTGTATCACAATCATGTTGCAAAATAATTCAAGTACAAATAAGTTCTACCACTGTTGTTGCTTCTTCTGTTTTCTTTAAGCATTTATTGACTTTTACCTGCACGAAGCTCCTCATAAAGTCAGTACTTCTGATCCTACCAGGTCTGCTACATCCGTAAGTAGTTTGTTAAGATGTCACCTCTGGGCTCTGAATACGTCATTTTACTTTCCCATCCAAACCGTATAGTTAGTTTCCATTCAGCGAGGGAACAGAAAACGTCTTGAAAGGTTTTGAACGTGTCTGTTACTGTTACAATTGTAGGTACTTGTTGATCATTTTGGTCATCAAGTTAATAATTTCTCTTTGTTTCATATGTCAAACAAAACAGACGTCACAACTAACTCAAATGATTTTTACTTGTATTGGTGTTTTATTATCGTCAGATACCTGGTACTGAATTTTTGTCCCTGAAAGTTACTCAGTATCTCAGGCCTACTACGAAGAAAGGTCCCAGTTTAACGTATCGTCGACGTCGAGATCATTACAGACGAATCACTTACTCAGTTTGTGGAAGATGGGAAGCGAATGCAGTCCCTGCATTCACCTGAGGCGATAAGATAAGGTACTAGAGACCTATATCAGGATGTTCGGATGAATCCTGCTCCTCCCAAATGCAAGTCCAGTGTCTTCACATTTGAGCTAGCTCGCAGTTCAGTATCTACATGTTTTGGAAAAGACTCCTCGCTTGTTCGCAGGAGGCACCAGCTAATAATAATATTTTTATTTTAAAAGGTACATCCCTGAACATTAGATTTGCAACTGCTATTTCACTGGTGTACATTTATTGGCCGCTGTGATGATGTAGTGTTTGATAATTTTGTTACAGTGCAGCTTGTACAACGATGAACACTTGCATAAAATCAAAGCTCTACGTACGTCGGTGTAAAATTTCGTCAAGCTGTAGAACACAGAAGCACCGTTTGTTTCTCTTAGAGTGAAAAAATGCTCTTACCCGCGGCTGTTTGACACAGACATGCGACTTGATTTACTGCCTGTCAAACAAAACAGCGCTTTGTAAATTTTTTGAAGCGAGTAGCTTTTGTTGACACTGAGAATAAGGGAAGAGTTTTTCGGTGAGTTCTTTCAGTGTCTTATCTTGCTGCCGATCCGTGTAGAGTGGTCTACGATCAAGATCACATATTTAAGTTTCAATACTATATTAATGTCATCCACACGTGAAAACTAAAATATGTGAGAACTTAAATGAATACCGCCTAGAGCAGCATTTTGTTTAGTTTTACATTAAAATAGGAATATATTTTTTTTATTCAAAGTGACAATAGATACAATCATCTTGGTGAGGTTAGAAGCTTCTGCTGACGGTTTTTTTCGTGTCTACAAACTCCATCCTGTGCAACTTTTTTGTTATCTTTTTAAACTACACATGTTTTTACACCTGTGTGTTGTATTCTATCCGTTTCGTTATTTACTTCTGTTCGATATTGTTGAAACTTTTTTGTTTTTCTATTTTAGGCCTAAAACTATAACATAAACACTTATTTTGCAATGATTGTTCACCTTAAGCTGCATTAATTTACGGTTTGAGTGTACAAGGTGACATCTTGTTATGTATTTTATGGTTTTGACAGCACGCCATCTGCGAAACAATATGGGAAGAGTTTCTTTGTCAAAAACGTAACTTTATTGTATAAATACAGCACTTAATTGTCAGTACTGACTTGGCAGACAGTCTATTGTAGATAAAAAGGAACAAAAAATAATATAAATTAATGCAGTGCTATGACATGACATTACTGAAATTTGTTCAGAAATGCAGATGCTGTAATTAATGAATGTGTCGAGACACATGAAAATTTATACCAGGCTAAGATCGAGCCTGAATCTTCCGTTTGCCACGAGAAACATTCACCAAAATGAGTATTTACGTAATTTGTATGTTCCAATTACTGACATTTCAAGTTTTTGTATTTGATTCTTTAAACAGTTGGTATTTCCTATCATTTGCCGACATACTACTCAATACGAAACACAAAAAATTTATTTCATCACATCCAAATGAATCTTCGTCTTTTTGTTTATCCTCGCAATGTCTGATGTACGAGACGCTGTGTTAATTGTATTTTTTCCTCACTCGATATAACACTAGATACAGCCGCGATTGTAATATTCAGGTATGATGGTTTTGCATGGCGAGAAAGCTGCTTTTGACCAAACAAGCTAAATGGTGTAGGAAAATAAGAATGTAGACGCCTGAAATTGTACGTAAGTCCGAAACGCATGGAAATAGTGCTCTTAACATTGAATTGCAGTTCCAGTCTTTCCAAGACTGTACTCTTACACTAGCTGACCCTTTTCGTTGGGTTTTCATGACTGCCGAGAAAGAATCTTAAAAGCAGAATAGTAGTAGTTGGCGAACAACTTAACATTATGGTTAATAACAAGTGGGGGCAGTTACGTTACTAATTATTTCGCATTTCAATAGCTGCTATGTCTCAAATACTTCCTGATTTTTCATTGACACGTGCGAAGTATGTCTAACGACATGAACTGTGAAATACGCATACAACATAGGCTACTTGACAGATTCTTCTCTATAGATTGTTAGAGAGTAGGTAGCGTTAGCGACGGAAAATGATTTTTATTTATTCGGCTATTACATCAGAAACTTCTAAAACAACAGATACATCAGCCACGGAATTAAAGCTATCATGAACTTAATTTACGAGAAAGATCAGGTCTTTCCTATAATTTTAATTAGCATAATACACGCAGACTCGTACTTGCTTACTTTTGTGGAAATTTATTACGTTGTTCTTTTTTTAACAAAAAGAAATACAAAACTTTAGCGTATTCACGTCGTTTCCGCCAGCTGGACACATCCAATTAATTTATGGTCTTTCTCACGACCCCAGTTAGACCTTCGTGTGCTTCGGCAATTTTCTATTAATTATATTTCTTCTTCTTCGGTAGTTTTGTTGTGGATCTCTTGGAGTCTACAGGCCCTATTATGTTTATATTCTTCTATCAGCAACATTACATTCTCTTCGATCCACTCCATCAGTCACGAAACACGTCAACAACGAAAGTAGTTGTCGTCTAAAGCAGCAGGGGCTCACTGTGTTACTAGAGCCGAATCAGAGAGGACACGAACTTGGTTCCTTAAAAGGTCGGCAACCAGCGGGACACAAGTAAGCACCAGCAAATATCGAAGAACAACGCCGAATCCTGTTCGCTAGCGCTTGCGTACCGTTTAGAACTCAAGTTCGCAACGCTCATTCGCTTGTGTTCGCTCCGGTGTAAACCAGGATGTGATCAATGGTATCCAATGGCATAAACATGTGTCAACCGGTATTCGAAACAATTTTTCGCGACGTAATGGGTGTCCCAGTCTCTGTCAACGAATTTTTCTTAAAATGTGCAAAACTTATTCAATATTTTATTCCAGTTTAGTGCGAAAATTACTTTTCAAGGCGCTATTAACAGGTTCTTGTTTGCATGAAAAATGTTCTGTAACATTGTTTTGGACATCAGCTACGTAAGACATATACTATACTTGAGAGACTTCCCGCATCAAACGCTGACTGGGAATATCCTGTACGACGAGAAGAATTCCAATAGTCTGCAGGTTGATAGAAACCGTTCCGTCAGTGGTTGCATGCCTCCTTAGTAAAACATCCCCACCCTCGCCTCCGTGCGACTCATCGCCTGCCGCAGGCGGGTCTTACGCCTGTCCTAAAGCACTGTGGTGTGTTTCAGCCCGAATTAATGGAGCTCTCTGTTAGTTCAGGGGTGGTCTCCGTGCTGGCACTGACGTGCCGAATAAAGACTGAATTTTTATGCTATTGCAAGCATTGCCAGAGTTTTCCGAATAGTGAATTGTGTGCCCTCGTATTTTGAAAATTTTGAACTGTAAACGTAATATGAGCTTTTCTTAAGACTCTTTTGGCGCTTCTGTAGGTCTGAGTCCAGTTGGTGTAGCAGTCAGGAACCTTTTTAAAGTAACTCCTGTGTAAATATTTAGGCCACCACGATTCCGTTTCGAAAAAAATTGAACTAGAAGATTATCGCTTAGGATCAGTTCCGGAAATTTTAGTCCTACGTATCATCTTGATGTCTAATTCCATTGCGAACCGTGTGCACCACTACCGTATTATTGCCAATATATTTCGGATAAATAGCTGTTCGGTCGTAAAAATTCAAATCCTCTATTTTACAGATCGATTTCGGTCACTGTGTGACCATCTTCAGTGCACAATATTAGAACCTTGTAGGCCCATATCATAATAACACATTTTCCATTAGGTATACAGTGCACTGTGATGATTATCTCCAACAGATATCTTCACTTTTACTGCATACAGTAATTTTGAAATTACAGAAGAACCATCTTGTGACATCATCAGCTGCCAATACAATATTGTTATTATGATATGCGCCTACGAGGTTCGAATAGTTTGCACTGAATATGGTCACACAGTGGCCGAAATCGATCCGTAAAATAAGGATTTCAGTCTTTACGACAGATGCTGCCATTTGGCCAAAATACCGGGTGAGACACTAACTATTGCCACCAAGAATAACTCTGAAAGTATGATAGGAGCTGAAAAGTTGCATGGGAAACGGGGGCCATAACATGACGTTGGTTTTTGGTGCTAAGTGGGGTCGCTTCACAGTTTTTTTTTTTAATGGGATGCTATAGTTTGGTACTTATTTTCTGGTAGCGGCTATCGAGACGAATCAAATGATGTGTAAAAGTAAGGTCTTTGAAGGTCACAGAGGTGGCATGAACGTCCATCTACAGAAGGTGTTCGAAGTGATGATCATTGGTATCAATGCAGTGCTGCAACCTTCTTGTCATGGATTGAGTGGTATTCCTTATCACATCGGCGCTTATCGAAGCACATGCTCTGACAATTTTCTCTTGTATGTCGTTCAAATAGCAAATACTCGCCGAATACGGCGTATCCATCTAACATGCCAGCCTAGAATTAACACGAAATCCGATAAATCCGATTACTGTGGAAGAGGTATCGTGGCATATGCGATGAACTTGGTTGAAGGAAAGGACTGTGTAGTGCAGCAGAGCCTAAATAGTTGTTCTCAAATCTGAAACCGCTACAGTTATTACCAATATCCAATAGAAGTTCACATGCTTTCATACCTTTCCACAGTAGCAGTCCACTGTCAAAATCTAAATAGCCACATTCGCTACACAAATTCCGCGGTACTTTTTGCCACTTGTAGCCTTGAGCGTAGCACGTAGTTTGAGAAGTATGAGCTTCTACCTTATGACAGACGTGGGACGTGTCACTCGGTAGCTAACTTGCCTCAGCCGAGATAACGGCGTCACGCCTTCGTTCCCATGTTGCATTTTACTGCCAACCAAATGGAGCTTTCTGTGTGCAGGCTACCATAAAAATAACCAACTAACTATTCAGCGATTCGAGTTAATTTGTACTCAGTCAGACTCGCTATTTCTCCTTGAAAGAACGCCTCAGTCGAACTCACAAGACGGACCACGGTGCTTTCGAGTCGCCACAATGGAAAAAACCTTGGTGACGGCCAGAATCCTCCGTGAAGCGGTAGGACACTCTGCCCTCTCAGCTACGGACGTAGTGCAATAGACTGAATGAAATGGAAATAATCATGTGCAGTTACGTGACGTGTAGCGACATGTTTCCATTCAAAACGTCATCAAGCAGGCAATTGACAAGTATTTATAATAGCGTCACGAGTAGCGTGTTGTTGTCGAAACACAAGAAAACCCATACTGTGGATCGCCGAAATAAATCCAAGATGCACTACAGTTGTGGAAAGAGAATTGTCCAACAAAAGTCAGCTCCATGACTGTTTTAACACAGCATTCTTCAACACAAGTCACGGCAACAGTACCACTGTACATTTAAGGTAAATATTCGTTATACTGTCATAAAAGTCAGCAAAGTTTCTGCAAGTTATGAGTGGTAACGTTTATTGAGCCAGTTGACCACTGATCATAGTACTGAGAGACAAAAATAGCGAATCTAGTCGTAGTTGACGATGTCATCTCAGAGGCATGCACCCATCATGTATTTTTCAGTATAAAAGATTACAGACATCTTCAAGCCGCACTTTATTGATGCTGATTACTTATACAACATACATGATCGGTTACGGTATATAAATTCTATCACCTGAGTATCTGGGAAGCAGTCACATCTATATCGATTCAATGACGTAAGGAATTATTCAGTTAAAATGATATACGTAGATGCGATCAGTTCCTCAGATACAACTGATAATGAAATGTGTATTCTGGAATCGATCATGAATGTTGTATCAATAATCAACGTCAATAATGTACAGCCTGAAGAAGTCTGTAATCTTTCACACAAGAAAAGCTGCTATGGTAGGCTTACCATTACGGAAGTTTTAGAATCCGTGAGTGTCTTTAAAATATTCGTTTATTGCTGTAAACTAGTTTCCGAACCTTTCCAAGCACATTATTTCCATATTATAATCCTGGGTACTGACTCTATGACAAGAAGATAAATAAAAAGACTTTAATCCTTTCACTACCATCGGAATGTATGCGTCGCGCGGTAGGTTATCGGACAACCAGTGGCAATTTGCTACATATTATCGCTATGTATCAATGTCCCACTGCTAATGGAAAGCCCGCAAATGGTTGGCATAATTCCGATAATTACAGCTTGCACTTGTAGGGAGGGTATGCTGTCCCGAGGTTTCATTTTTAACCCTCTCCTCTGCTCATCTGTGTACTGCCGCATCTAATTTGTTCGCGCCTGCAGATAGGCAGCTCAATGAACAGCTGTGCAAAGCGGGCTCTATCGCGCCTTCACGACCACTTTGCGTCAATGAACTGCACGCACGTCCTAATGTTTGCTGCGTCACAAAAAGTGCCCATACGGAGTATCTGTTATGTGACTTTGAAACTTTGAGAGGTCCTCTAGCCATAGACGTGTCTCTGTTTTCCGTACGTCTTTTAGTTTTTGCGCAATCAAGTACCCCACGGTGTTCTTATCAGTAAACCGGTATGTCCCATCCCTCCTCGCTTCGGAAAACGAAACGGCAAGAAATATTTTTTTCATACTGTTACTTCTACGCTATTAATTAAAATAACCATAAATTAATTATTTTCACTGTAAAAAATTGTACTGGAAGGGTTAATTTACCGCTATGAATAACGGTTATTCCAAGAGTCTATCGAAATGAATTCTATTACCTACTACGACAGTAAAGGCGATTTTGTAATTGGCATCCACCTTGCCAGCTTCCACTGTAATTGCTACTTAGCCACAGATCACTAACTTTTTCTCTATGAATATAAGTATACAATGACTGATACGATAAAGCTGCCAGCATCCAGCATGTGCTGTACAACTGGTTCACGTTATAAATGCCTTCACTCAAAGATATGACATACTACGTCCAGACAAATATCTGCTTTTTCGTGCATATCATACAATCGGTGAACAGCCAGGCGCTTTGATTATTTTGTTCATAGTTGTTATTTTTCAGCAAATGCCGTATATATTTCAGAATAAAATCCAGTCTTCTGTAGTACAGATATTTTCATTTCGCTTCACCGGTTTCGACAAATTAATTTGTTAAAATGGTTCAAATGGCTCTGAGCACTATTGGACTTAACTTCTGAGGTCATCAGTCCCCTAGAACTTAGAACTACTTACACCTAACTAACCTAAGGACATCACACACATCCATGCCCGAGGCAGGATTCGAACCTGCGACCGTAGCGGTCGTGCGGTTCCAGACTGTAGCGCCTAGAACCGCTCGGCCACACCGGCCGGCCTTAATTTGTCATCTTCAGAAGATTAGTGTTGGTCTAGCAATTGTCAGTATTTTCTTCATAGAAGCATAGTGCCATAATATTTCGAAAACTGTACATATTGCATGTGATTTCGAAAAATGTACATATTGTATATGACTATTGTAAACACAGATTGACATATTGACAGTTTACAGTAAATGAAGCGAGTAAAGCGAAATAAAAATATCTGTGCAACTTACGACAGAATTTTATTCTGAAACAAAAACTTTGTTCTAAACTCGTGTTAACACGAATGTAGAAAAATAAAAAAAAGTTAACTGCTTGACTGGAGTACTCTCACCCAAATTCTAAAGATGGCAGGGATAAAACACAGGGAGCGAAAGGCTATTTACAATTTGTACAGAAACCAGATGGCAGTTATAAGAGTCGAGGGGCATGAAAGGGAAGCAGCGGTTGGGAAGGGAGTGAGACAGGGTTGTAGCCTGTCCCCGATGTTATTCAATCTGTATATTGAGCAGGCAGTAAAGGAAACAAAAGAAAAATTCGGAGTAGGTATTAAAACCCATGGAGAAGAAATAAAAACTTTGAGGCTCGCCGATGACATTGTAATTCTGTCAGAGACAGCAAAGGACTTGGAAGAGCAGTTGAACGGAATGGACAGTGTCTTGAAAGGAGGATATAAAATGAACATCAACAAAAGCAAAACGAGGATAATGGAATGTAGTCGAATTAAGTCGGGTGATGCTGAGGGAATTAGATTAGTAAATGAGACACTTCAAGTAGTAAAGGAGTTTTGCTATTTGGGGAGCAAAAGAACTGATGATGGTCGATGTAGAGAGGATATAAAATGTAGACTGGCATTGCAAGGAAAGCGTTTCTGAAGAAGAGAAATTTGTTAACATCGAGTATAGATTTAAGTGTCAGAAGTCGTTTCTGAAAGTATTTGTATGGAGTGTAGCCATGTATGGAAGTGAAACATGGACGATAAATAGTTTGGACAAGAAGAGAATAGAAGCTTTTGAAATGTGGTGCTACAGAAGAATGCTGAAGATTAGATGGGTAGATCACGTAACTAATGAGGAGGTATTGAATAGGATTGTGGAGAAGAGTAGTTTGTGGCACAACTTGACAAGAAGAAGGGACCGGTTGGTAGGACATGTTCTGAGGCATCAAGGGATCACAAATTTAGAATTGGAGGGCAGCGTGGAGGGTAAAAATCGTAGAGGGAGACCAAGAGATGAATACACTAAGCAGATTTAGAACGATGTCGGCTGCAGTAAGTACTGGGAGATGAAGAAGCTTGCACAGGATAGAGTAGCATGGAGAGCTGCATCAAACCAGTCTCAGGATTGAAGACAACAACAACAACAACAACAACTGGTTGCAGTTTTCTGTATATTTATAAAGCTGATATAGTTATTGATTGTCATCTGCAATTCAGTTAGTGATAAAGTGTTAGCACTATCGTGTTCCAGTATCTCACTCACCTTGTCGAAATACCGACGCGTTTGAGAGGCAACTGTCTTCATATCCTTTGTGCACATGGCAGTGGAACGCAGCACTCATCCTCCACCAACAGAAGAGTTTCACAACCCACAGTGACAGCACTCGCTTTCGGCCGCGGCTACTACGCGTGTACACTAGCGGGCGAGCGGACAGCTGACAAGCGTCACTCGTTCTCAAAAGCCGGCGCGCTACTGGAGCCGCCTCCGCCGCCGCCTGCCGGTGCCTCTGAAGGCCCACCAGGTGACGTCAGGGGCTGCGTCACGCCTGTTGCCCCTACCTCGCGCCCATTGAGCTGACGAGCGCTATTTTTACATAAGAGCTGCCGACTTCCCGCGCGGCGCGCTTCCGCGGCACGTAATGCGCGGCGGCTTCTACGAGGAATTGCACGTCACACGTCACAGCCGCCGGATGGATGTGACCGCAGGAAGTGTCCGGACTTCTTTCTCCCAGGACCATTCATCACGTACACATCCAGATCACATCGTAGAAGTTCCTGAAGCCACGCTCAACTGAGGAAGTAGGCGACTCTTCCTACGTACGATTGTCCACGAGATACACTATGTGATCAAAAGTATCCGGATACCCATACAAACATACGTTTTTCATATTAGATGCATTTTGCTGCTACCTACTGCCAGGTACTCCATATCAGCGACCTCAGTAGTCATTGGACATCGTGAGAGAGCAGAATGGGGCGCTCCGCGAAACTTACAGGCTTCGAACGTGGTCAGGCGATTATGACTTGTGTCATACGTCTGTACGCGAGATTTCCACACTCCTAAACATCCCTAGGTCCACTGTTTCCGATGTGATAGTGAAGTGGAAACGTGAAGGGACACGTACAACACAAAAGCGTACAGGTCAGCCTGACAGAGACCGTCGACAGCCGGCCGGTGTGGCCGAGCGGTTCTAGGCGCTTCAGTCTGGGACCGAGCGACCGCTACGGTCGCAGGTTCGAATCCTGCCTCGGGCATGGACGTGTGTGATGTCAAATGGTTCAAATGGCTCTGAGCACTATGGGACTTAACATCTTAGGTCATCAGTCCCCTAGAACTTAGAACTACTTAAACCTAGCTAACCTAAGAACACCACACACATCCATGCCCGAGACAGGAATCGAACCTGCGACCGTATGGGTCGGGCGGTTCCAGACTGAAGCTCCTAGAACCGCTCGGCCACTTCGGCCGGCGTGTGTGATGTCCTTCGGTTAGTTAGGTTTAAGTAGTTCTGAGTTCTATGGGACTGATGACCTCAGAAGTTAAGTCTCATAGTGCTCAGAGCCATTTGAAGCTTTCAACTATGGACACAACTTCCTTGTGCTAAAGACACACATGTAACCCTGTAACAGGTTCTGTCCTATTCAACTCCAGCTTAGTTTTTAATTTATTTATTAAATTATTAGGCATTCCGGGCGTAAGAATACAACTCGTACTATGTTGGAACTGGGTGCAATGCCACAGTCTGGATGCGAAGAGATATTTTCCATGCTACGAGTGTGTGGAGCGTCAGGTGACAGCGTAGATGCGTGTGCGTGAGTGTGTGCTGGTGTGTGTAGGACTGCATACAGAACTTGGTGAGGAAAGAGCAGCATCTTGGAATCCCTGTGTCAACTTGGCGCTCTTCCTTGACAGCACTTCTCCATGCGCTAGTAAAAAGCGTGTATGCGTTAATGCGGCCAAATACGTAACTGCAAGCTTGACAATAGCGAGTATGTGTGAGGATTTTGTGTAAGCATGCACAAATACTACTCGTCTTCACAAACTACGTGCATTACTTTGCTCGTTTGGCTAGCTCTGCCGTTGTGTCGAAGAAGAGAAAACACGGAAGATAAAACCGTGGTGTGTGGTACAAAGACTGGTTACTAAGACGAAAAACTTATTCTCATTATTAAGTTAATTGTGCGTTTAGGGTATATCTGTGCGACTTGAGTTTGGCACTAGTATTGCGGTTTCTCGCGAGTTGAAGGGGATATGAAACCATAAATAGCCATCTGTACACGTCTGTAATGGGTGAGTCTTGACTTATTGTGTACCTCATTCTGCCTGCACTATATTAATAAGTACATTCCTTTATTTCCCCTCTTGTAGCTGCTTCTTGTAAAATTTGTCTACTTAATTAGTCTGTGATAGGGCCAACTGCTTTGTATTTTGTTTGAAGTGTAACGTATGCTATATTCCTCTTTGCTTTGCTGTAATAAGCTTTGGATATAATGCTCCTGAACTGAGGTTGGCTTTCATATGTTGCAACAAACTTTTCTAGGAGAATTCGATCTTGCAATGTACAATGGAGACTCCACAGTCTGGTGTGCTGTACTCATAGCAAGATGTGTACTCGCAAACGTGAGTATGCCCTCGAAATATAAGCTCTTCTTAATTTTAAGTGTTGATGATTATAGCAGTATAACTAATAACTTGTGAGAAGCATTGTTAGTGACAGGCAGTAGTTCTTAAGGCAACCATACACAGTTCTGTTGATTTACTGCTTTGATGGACAATATTTGAATTATTTTGTGAAATGTTGTAAACAGAACTTCACGCTGAACACTCAGTTTCAACAGCGTTTTTCAGCTTCATTCAGGAAAATACTCCATATTGGATGTGTCATATGTGAGCTGTTAAACAGAGATCTTTTAGTTTAATCAGAAAAGTGCGGACAGTATGGGTGTTGACGAGGAGATCATTTAGATGTGCATTTGCTTTGGTGGGGTAAAGGTAACAATCACTTTGAGGAAATTCAACGCTTCGGCAGAAATGCAGGCATCGTAATGAAGTGGGTCTGTGTGGCAATAAAAGCCGAAATTTTGTCGCAGTACACTGGGACACTTTAAAGGTCGAAAGACGTGAGATAATAGCAATAATTCAGAAGGGGACGAGTCTGGATTTTAGCCTATCTCCCGCAATATTCAAACGGTACGTTGAGCAAGCAGCAACGAAAACTAAGGAGAAATTTGGAAAGTACAAGACGAAATAAAATGTTTAATGTTTGCCAATTACGTTGTAATTCCGTCAGAATCGGCAAAGAGCTTGGGAGATCAGTTGAACCGAAAGGATAATATATTGAAAAGAGATTATAAGATTAACGTCAACACAAATAAAACAAGCGTAACTGAATGTATTCGAATTAAATGAGGTGAGGCCGACGGTATTAGGTTAGAGAATGAGGCGCTGCAAGTAGCGGACTTCATGGGTTTTCAATCCCTATCATACATACACAGAGGTGACAGAACTCGTGGGATAGCCATATGCACATAGCCTATACGGATGGTGCTAGTATCGCGTGCACAAGGCACTGGCGTAGCTGTCATTTATACTCAAATGATTCATGTGAAAACTACCGTAAGAGTGTGCCATGTATGCAAAATTTCAGGCATTATCTCTCACAGCGGACAACGCAATGACCGATTGCTTTCTCTTAAAGACCGCGAGCAGCGGCGTTTGCGTGGAAATATGGCTCTGAGCACTATGGGACTCAACATCTTAGGTCATAAGTCCCCTAGAACTTAGAACTACTTAAACATAACTAACCTAAGGACATCACACACACCCATGCCCGAGGCAGGATTCGAACCTGCGACCGTAGCAGTCCCGCGGTTCCGGACTGCAGCGCCAGACCACCGCGGCCGGCGTTTGCGTGGAGATTTCTGTGCTAAAAGACAAGCAACACTGCGTGAAATAATAGCAGAAATCGAAATCTGGCGTTAATGGGCTATGGCATCAGACGACCGACGCGAGTACCATTGCTTGCGGCGCCTCTCCTGGGCTAGTGACCGTATCGGTTGGACCCCAGACGACTGGAAAACCGTGGCCTGGTCAGATGAGTCCCGATTTCAGTTGGTAAGAGCTGAAAGCACGATCGAGTGTGGCTCAGACCCCACAAAGACATGGACCCAAGTTGTCAAAGAGACCCTGTGCAAGCTGGTGGTGGCTCCATAACCGTGTGGGCTGTGTTCACGTGGAATGGACCGGGTCCTCTGGTCCAACTGAACCGATCTTTGACTGGAAATGGTCATGTTCGGCTACTTGGAGACCATTAGGAGCAATTCATGGACTTACGTTTCCAAACAACGATGGAATTTTTATGCATGACAATATTCCATGTCCATCGAGCCACAATTGTTCACGATTGGTTTGAAGGACATTCTGAACAGTTCGAGCGTTTTATTTGGACGCTCAGATCGCCCGACATGAAACCCATCGAACATTTATGGGTCACAATCGAGAGGTCAGCCCGTGCACAAAACCCTGCGCCGGCACCACTTTCGAAATTATGGACTGCTAAGAGGCAGTATGGCTCAATATTTCTACAGGGGACTTTTCAACAAGTTTTGTGTCCATGCCACATCGATTTTCTGCACTACGTCGGGCGAAAGGAGGTCCGACAAGGTATTAGGAGGTACCCATGAGTTCTATTAGCTCAGTATTTGAAGGGTGTGGTAAATAAAAGTGGCCCGGAGAACAAAGCTCCAAGGTACAAAGAAACATAGCAGAGAAAAGGAAATACAGTACTAGCCTGAGTGGACCGACGGCCTTTGTAGTCTGGTCCCTTCAACCCCCACAAACCAACTAGCCTGACTATAGCAGTTGTTGAAAGTGACCACCATTCGTCTATTGGCACTTTTGCACCCTGGCCAGCAAGTTGCTGAAGGCGGATCGAAGCTGGACTGCTGGAATTGTTGCAGTCTCATCCGAAATGTTCTGCTGCAGTTCTTGAAGACTTCGAGGGTTATTGCGATACAATTTAGACTTGAATGTTCCCTCCACAAAGTAATCGCACACTGACAGATCAGGTGACCTGTGTGGCCAGCTACGGCCGCGATCACACTGATCTCTGTCAGGTGTGGAGACTATGTCAGGCATGAAGATTGTGTAAATGTGCTCCAAGTTTCGACCGGCGGTATGGGTAGTTGCTCCATCCTGATGCAAGTAGCTGTAGGTCTTTTCCTCCTTCGTTAATGCTGCCACAAATGGTTTCAAAATTTTAGCAATATAACCCACCGATGAAAGAAGATGTGCCCAATAATGCTACGTGCAGACACTGCACACCAAACCCCAACCTTCTGATCATGCAGTGGTGTTTCGTGGAAGGTATACGGATTCTCTGCTGCCCAGAGCCTATGATTCTGTGAGTTGAGGTGAAATGAAATGAAATGTCTTGTGGCTCGGGCCACCCATCGGGTAGACCGTTCGCCTGGTGCAGGTCTTTCGATTTGGCGCCACTTCGGCGACCTGCGCGTCGATGTGAGTTGAGGTAATCACTCAGGTGAAACCAGGCTTCATCAGACGTAAGGAACAGAGCCATGTCCAATCCATTCATTGTTAATGAACAGCCATTCACAAAACTGGAGGCGCTGAGGAACATCGGCTGGCTTTAATGCAGAAACAACAGACACTCGGCAGAGATGCATGTGCAGGTCCAAGTAGAGTATTGGTGCGCACGATCGACGTGATACGCCGGTCTCTTGCGACAGGCGTCGATTTGGGAGAACTATGAAGCATTTTCTGGTGAACTGCAGCCACATTTTTGATGAGCGGATACGTTTCGGAATGTTCTTTGACTTGTTCGAAACAGGTTCAGTCTGTCGCCATTTTCGCATTAAGCATTGCATGGCGCACTTTGCAGCACTTTCATACCATTAATCTCAACGAACAACAGACCACACCGTTTCTATGACTGTGTTGTCACGTAACTTTCCACAACGAACATCCGCTGCTCGACTGTGAGTACTATCGTCACCTTCGCAATGCTCCAATCCCACTAACAGCCCGCATTACGTTCTGAACCGGTGTGATTCAAGTGGCAGACGTACACGTGGTGTGCGCCTCACGGGGTATGGTTATGTGCATAAATTCACGTCCAATCGTATCCGCTCGTCCGGGCCACTTTTATTTGTCGACCCTGTTTGTATACATATATATATTTTAAATGAAGACATTGAAAATCTCGAAAACTACACATCGGATCAAAAAAGTTTTAATTCCAATTTGTTTGGCTCGGAGAGGGACATCCAATGATACCACACTCGACCCACCCGCCCCACCACGTGCGTGGAAGGTGGGGAGGGGAGCTTTGAAATCTTCAATGGGAACTCCCGTTTTTTATTGCAGATTAGGATTCTATGCCGAAATCTACGCAAGTTTTGTGTAAAGCATTTTCTTTGTTTCACCACAGATGGCGCTGTAATCAGAGGAATAGAAATGGGTACACAATCGTAATTTACGACATGTTACTCAATGGCCATATGCTACTCAGTGGGTCTTGAATATCCAACTGCACGTGGGATTCCACCTCCATGCTGCGAGGGTAGGATAGGCCAGTATGAAGTTCTAATTGGAAACCCCATTCGCAACGTTCTATTCCTCCGACATTCCTCCGGCATTTCGACGCGCCAATATGGGCGTGACTCGAGGCGAACGCTACTGTACTTTTCCAATGAAAGTAAGTGTTCAAATTTAGTACCGCCAATTGCAGTACACTTAGTGATCTGCTTTTCCAATTACCGTACACAGGGCAGAAGCATATCTGCGGGAACGTCAGTACAGGCGTTTCTCATGAGTTGACCATATCTTCACGGCCTGTTAGCACTTGCTGGTACACGTTATCTTTTAAATATCCCCACAGGAAAAAATCCGGCGACGTCAAATCCGGCGACCTAGAGGACCAATCAATAGGGCCACCTCTGCAGATCCACTGGTGTAATATCTCCCGTGCTTCAATTGCCTAATGCGCTGGGCAACCGTCATGCTGAAACCACATACGCTGTCGAACGTCCAGGGCAACATCCTGCAGTAGTACCGGTAGTTCTCGTTCCAAAAATGTTGGATATTTGCGTCAAATCAAGTTGCGTCGATAAAATATGGACCGATGAGTTTATTTCACATGACGCCACACCATAAGTTAATCGACCAAGGACGCTGATGGTCAACTTGCCGTATCCATTGCGGATTGTCTACACCCCAGTAATGCATGCTATGCCGGTTAATGCTTCCATAGTTTGTGAATGTAGACTCATCGGAAAGTAGAACCTCGGCAAAGAACGTGGGGTCGTTTGAATTTGTTGACGTGCCCATTCACAAAACACTACCCGGTTATGGAAATCGGCGCCTTGAAGTTCTTGGTGCAGTGACACATGGTTCGGATGATATTTACGACGATGCAGTATTGTGACAATACTACCTACGGACTTAACGGAATCGCGGTGTAATTGCCGGGCGCTTATCCGTGGTTAGGTGCAAGTGACTGTCTCTAGTACAGCTGTTTCATTAGCTTCTTGTGTAACACGTTTTGCCAGTCTGTGCGCTGCCATTAGACAATTCACAGCCTTGTAAAAGAACGAACGAGAGCGAGCTTTCTCAGGAAAACGCTCAGTATACAAGCCCACAGCGGTCCCAACATTTCTTCTAGATACTCCGTGAATCAGGATCATTTCCATTTTTCTTCTGTGGTTGCGACATTTATGGTTCACTTTCACGTCTGTTCTACAAGCGATAGGCAGGGGTGCAAGCAATGAACACTGCGCAGATATCGTAATATTTAGAGCCGCTGTCTGTTCTACGTCTGCACGATACGTGAGTTCCGGTCGCAGTGTATTGCCTATTACTACACGTCATAGTTCGCTACATGGCGACGGTGGCGCGTTGCGTAGTGGCGTGTTCAATATGTCGGAGGAATACAATGTTGTGAGTGGGGTTTCAAACTACAAGTTACGAGACACTGGCCTGTCCTCCCCTCGCAGCGTAGAGGTGAGGTCCCACGTGCCATTGGATATTCAAAGGCCATTGAATAACGTCGTAAATTACGATTGTGTATCCATTTCTAGTCCTCTGATTACAGCGCCATCTGTGGCGAAACGAAGAAAATGCTTCAGACTTCAGACAACACGTGGGTAGATTTTGCAGTAGAATCGTAATCTGCAATAAAAATGGGGGTTCTCATTGAATATTTCAATGTTGCCCCGTCCACGCACTGGATGGGGTGGGAGCACGAGTGTGGTATCATTGGATGTCCCCCTACGAGACAAACCAATTAGGTTATAACTTTTTTTGATTTGGTGTGTGTAGTTTTCGAGATATTTCAGTGTCGTCAGTTACATTGAACACCCCACATATATAACAGATCGCCGTTCTCCCTATTGGCAGTGTCAAATTTGAGTGAAGAATTTGTTAACACTGGATATAAATTTAAATGTTAGGAAATCATTTACGAAAGTATTTGGAGTATAGCCTTGTACGGACGTGAAACAGGGACGGTAAACAGACTCATACAAGGAGAGGATAGAGGCTTTGAGTCTTGGTGCTCTAGAAGAAGGCCGAAATTTAGGTGGGTAGATAGGATAGCGATTGAAGTAGTTCTCAATCGAGGCTAGAGGAAGGTGTAGAGTGCGTCCTGAGTAACGAAGTAATAGTTAATTAGGCAATGACGGAAAGTGTATGGGAGACCAAGGGTTGAATACAGATGGCAGGTTCAAATGGATGCGGGTTACAGTAGTTATGTGAAGACTAGATTTTTACAAGACAGGTTAGTGTGAAGAGCCACGTGAAATCCCTCTTCTGACTGAGAACGAAAAGAACAATAACGGTGCACTAATCTTCCAAAATTCCAAAGCCAGGCTCTAGTGACACTGCTCCTCCGTTACACGTGGTCGCCTGTCAGCGTGCCTCTGCCGCTCTGACTTACCGACGGCCGGACGCCTCGAGTACCACTAGGTAAGAGTTCGTTAACCTCAACGCCCGGAGGCGGCAGAGGACCGTCGCGTGGCCCAGTCGGCGCACGTAGTACCGCTCACGCTGCTGCGACGCGGTCTTCACTCCCCGCACAAATACGGCCTGCTGTTGGAAGTGCTCTCCGGTCTGCACCACTTCATTAGCAGCAGGATGTCTCGTTTCTCATCAAAGTACTTTCAAGTCAAAGAACTGGTCAGATGCGAGTAGGACACGACAACTGCAAGTTCCGTACAAACTTAATTATGTATATAGATAGTTCATCCATTCCCAGGAGTCGAAAAATATCGCCGATTTTTGATTGTTATCAATCTTGATACTGGCAAGATATCCGACCGCGGAATTCCTAGACTTTCGAGAATGTTTTAATTTTAATTTTGAGATATGGTAACAAATGACAAAAGAAATGCTTTTTTCGTTTGATTTAATTTCAAATTAACTATTTTCTGAGTTTCTCCTGGCGTATACAATTTTCAAACAACTTATGGGAATTCAGCCAGGTAATATTTACTGCGTCCGCCGATATTTCAGAGGAGTACACCCCGCCATTTTCAAGGCACAAGCTGCAACGAACAGGCGACGCACAAGCAAATTTAAAACCTCGGTTCTTGGAGTTGTTCAGGAAAGATAACACACGCACACACTGAACCCTAATGCCACCAAAGATGACCAAAGTCAGAGGCATCGATAGTGAAAGACTAAGAACTAATAGGTGAGGTAACATTGACTCTATCCCTCTGTTTTTTGAAAAGGGAGAAAGCAGGATTCTAAGCAGAGTTTAAACAAAAATCTCCATTCCTGTTTACAATGTTGCTCGCTAATTTAATATCAACGGCTTCCTTAGTAACACTGTCCCAATAGCTAAACGTGCATGTCAATATCTCGGTATTGTTATACAAAATGGCTCTGAGCACTATGGGACTCAACATCTGTGGTCATCAGTCCCCTAGAACTTAGAACTACTTAAACCTAACTAAGCTAAGGACATCACACACATCCATGCCCGAGGCAGGATTCGAACCTGCGACCGTAGCGGTCACGCCGTTCCAGACTGAAGCACCTAGAACCGCACGGCCACACCGGCCGGCTATTGTTATATATAACAATAAGGTGACCAGTACCCAAAACAATGTCCGGCAATAGCTGATCTACTTGGCTGCTGTAATCGAGTGTGCCGTTTATATTCAGTACATCGGTCCTCCACGGTCCTGATAGTCTGACCAATGTATGCCATGACACAGCTACAAGGAATGCGATATACACCCGCCTTACGCAAACCAAGATCATCCTTAACAGAACCCAAAAGCACTCTAATTTTAGATGGAGGTCGGGAAACACATTTCACAACGTATTACCGCAAAATACGACCGATCTTGTTGGAAGTGCTTCCTACGTAAGGCAAAAAGGCAGTCGACTTAGGTATCGACTCAGTATTATCATCAGTCACCCGATGCACACCTGGTCGACAGCGCACCTCACGCTCAATCTGTCTTCACTATAACCATTCTGACGAAATGTAGCTTCAAAATGGGCCAGCTCAGCTGGCAAATTCTCAGTGTCGGAAATGACATGTGCCCTGTGTGTATCAAGGTACGAATACCCCTTCACGCTGAGCCGGATGGTGACAACTATCAGCCTGTAAATACAAGTCGGTATGAGTACGTTTCCGGTAAACTGCATGCCCCAATGATCCATCAACCTTCCTCCTAACCAAAACGTCAAGAAGGGAAAGGCAACCATCCTCTTCCACGTTTATCGTAAAACGAATGTTCGGGTGGATCGAGTTCAGATGGTCTAAAAAAGCATTCAAATTCTCCCTACCATGAAGCCAAACAACAAAAGCATCATTAACATATCTGAAGAAACAGGCGGGTTTCAAAGACGCCGACTCCAATGCACGTTCCTCAAAGTCTTCCATAAACAAATTTCACAGGAGACAACGGACTGCCCATCTCAACTCCAATTGTCTGCTCGTAGTACTGGTCATTGAGTAAAAAAAGTGGATGTCAACACATATCGAAAGAGATTAGTTAATTAAACACCAAACCTAACCTCAATTCGCAAAGAATCAGACAGAGGAACACGAGTGAAGAGAGAGACCACATCAAAACTCACTAAAATATCAGAGTCATTCAACCACATTCTCTCCAAACTAGGTAAGAAATCAACTTAGTTCCTGATAACAAGTTTCTGATTTTTGTTTTCCTTTACTTGTACTGTGAAACCTTACTCCTTACCAAATTTCACTGGACTCGCATTCGGGAGGACGACTGTTCAATCCCGTCTCCAGCCATCCTGATTTAGGTTTTCCGTGATTTCCCTAAATCGTTTCAGGCAAATGCCGGGAAGGTTCCTTTGAAAGGGCACGGACGATTTCCTTCCCAATCCTTCCCTAACCCGAGTTTGCGCTCCGTCTCTAATGACCTCGTTGTCGACGGGACGTTAAACACTAACCACCACCACCACCAAATTTCGTGATTCTAGGTCGATGGGAAGTACACTATAGGTTGTGATTAGTCAGTTTTCGAGTATCAAAATGTGTGTCATAAATGGCCGAGTCTTTTGATTGCACTGACAGAACTTTGAGTTTCTTGCAGCGCCAAGGGAACGTTGACCTTAGTATGCGACATAAATTTTTACTTGATACGTCTAATCGTTCCTGAAGAAAAGGTGTCTTAACAGATGGACGCACAGACCTTCAGTCGGATAACAAAATAATGTCAAACTTTTTTTCACGTGATATAATTACAAATCTACAATTTTCCGATATTTTTCCTTTAGTTGTGAAGTGACATCTTGATTCTTGCCAAATTTCATGATTTTAGGCCAATGCAAAGTACTTTACATGGTTCTGATGAGCGCGTTTGCCAGTTATTATTTGTACAATCTGTGAGCGTTGCATTTGTAGTATCATACTTCGGTGGCTTATTTCCCTGTTCAAATGCAGACCTGAAGATGATCTGCAGTTCAGACTGACACCGATAGTTGTTAACAAAAAAAAAAAAAAAAAAAGACGTTACTGTTCCTAAGACATGGCTTCAATTATGAAATACTGTAATGAACCGCCCTGGTATCAGGAGAGGAAGTAGCTATTAACGCATGTAGTTTGGGAAGATTTTTAGCGTGTTTCGACTGTTGGCGAATAGATTTGAATCCTCATTTTGGCGATATCATAACATCTTGCAACATGCACAATAGTGATAAGGTAAAAAATACTAACACTTCATTTTCTCTTTTCTTGGTACTATGATTCATATCCATCATGAGAAAAACGGCTTTCTGTGCTGCTAACTTTGTATGCGATATAACAGACGCCAAGCGGCCACCAAGTTGAATCACTCCCTCAGAGTTGCAACTAAAGGGATTACTTTATACTAAATGCACATTTCGTATATGTGTTTGTCTAACAATAACAAGCTTAATTTGACTTCACTTGATTTCTTCTTGTTCCTTCCGCTGGTTCTGAAAAGGCAATATATTATTCTCATAGTCGATTCGTGAGATGCTGGTGTGAGCGATTACACAGAATACTCTCGTTCTTTATTCGGGGAAGAAATACTTTGAATAAGGATGTGTGCGATCTATTGTAATTATAATTGAACCCAAATGTGGTCTATGAACCAAGCTTTCATTTAAATGATTTTAAACAGACAGAGACATTTCATGTCTGAGTATTTTAGTTATATATCGTGTGGAAACTTTATTTAATACGCACTCATAATTATCTCATTTGTAAGTCATTCTGCTATTTCATGTTGATTTTGTCGCTGGATATCTGTTTGCACAAATAGCCGCCATTTTTATAGTTCAACAATTTTAATTATTCCCAATTAGTAACAGCTGTAAGAAAGCGAATGCTGTCATGGGGTATATAATTTGTTACAAGTTTTAAATTTTCTCAGTTTTCCGAACGTTAGGACATTTTGAGTACATCGCTCAACTTCTACTAAACCTACCGAGGGTAAATATGAGAGTACTTACAGGCAGAGGAACTAAAAATTACATTTCTTTAAACAAACGATGAAGTTCTTTCTTATTTATTTAGTTTATTATATTTGAGTTTGTATTTACGTTACTGTTTGCATCGAAAACATTTACACAAATGCTGATTACTGGAATCAGATGTATTTTGAAGTCGAATAAGTACAATACTGCGGTATTACGAGTGCAGATCTGTGTGGCAGACACAGCGTCGCTTCGGAATTCTCATTGCACCAAAAGATTCTGATTTATAAGTAACAACTAGGCTATACGTTAAATCCTTTTCATCATGAGATTCGTCCATTTTATTATTCTTATAAAACGCGTTTATGCTTAATACTATAAAAGGAACGTAGACGTTAATTTGAATTTTACAGATCTGTTTGCATTTGACGTCACCCAATGACCAGAGATTGTTGTTAAAGGTAGGCTGCCTTACTAAACAGAGCTAGTTGGTACAAGCGTATATGAGAACTGAAAAGATTTTAAAAGCAGTATGTTTTCGTTTTGTCCTACGTATGTATTATTGTAGTATTTGTAGAAATACTACTTCTCATTTGTTCCATTTCTAATTGACAAATTCTGATGACAGCTGTGTCCGAAACGCGTTAGAATGAATAATTTTAAAAAAATATCGATGAATCCGGACAATACTTATTATACTGACTAGTTACAATGATCGCGGACTTGTATAATGATTTTATGTCATTTATAGAAAGAAATTATCGTGTAGTCTCTTCTCGTCCAGTATCCTCACTAATTTCTTTTCTTTCTCTACACCGTTTTCAGTATTTGTCTTTTTTCATTCACACTGCGTAGCACAACCTCATTTCTTATTTTGTGTGTCCATCTCACACTTTCCGTTCTTCTCCAAATCCACAACTCAAAAGCCTCATTCTCATTTCTATATGTGGTTTTAAAATGGTCTAATTTTTTAGTTTATGTGGAGGAATGCAAGACTTCTTTGAAGAAAACTTAAAGGAAATTAAAGATCCCCAATAGTCTGTTTAATTAATTACGAAATTTCAAAGATTGCGTGCTAAAAAAAAAATGAATAATTTCGTAGGCGCCAAAAACGTGCAATTGAACTAGCTGTGAAATTGACTTTTCTTCCACTCATTCGTTACTGACACAGGGGAGGGAAATGATTACGAGTGGATCAAATTTTCAAGTGATTAGCCTTGAAACTACGTTCTTATGTCAAATAACATATTAAACCAAGTCAGTGAAGCAAGCGCTTGGGGACCTGTAGTTATGCAAAATAACAAGCAGGTTGCATAACACTAGGTAAGTTATTTCTGCAACATGGTCGCAGGTTCGAATCCTGCCTCGGGCGTGGATGTGTGTGATGTCCTTAGGTTAGTTAGGTTTCAGCAGTTCTAAGTCTAGGGAACTGATGACCTCAGATGTTAAGTCCCATAGTGTTTAGAGCCATTTGAACCATTTCTGCAACAGTACCGTGCGAATAAGAACCTTCCAACTAAATAATGTGATTTCTCATAAAGGGGAGTGAGTTAATAAAATGCATCTCAGACAAATGTCAACTTTTACGCTGAGTTGCCGATCTATCGTAAATAGTGAAACAATGGGTCTCGCGAATGCGGTTCACAGACTTTTAACAACGTGAAAACCAGTACCACGGACATCAAACTTGTAAAAGGCAAACTGTGTTAAAATATCAATCGTACAGCAGAAGGCAGAGAGCAACATGAACAACAAAATGTAGTGGAAAATGAAATAAATGGGAACTCACTAATCAAAACGTTAAGTTATAGAAACATCTACGCTTAATAAAAACATGAAACTCAAGGCAGAATCCTAGTAATATATTTTGTTCAAATAAATACCGACGCAAATAGTGAGCTTTCCTAAAGAAAAACCTTTAAACAACTTTTAATGACCGAGGAATCGATAATTCTGAAAACACAATCATTGGCCTCCAATCTCGCCGGTTTTACTCCATTAAATTTCGGGTGTGGGGATGGATTAAGTGAAAATCTACAGTGAGAAGTTGCAGTCATTAAATGAGTCAGTGACTTGTAATAAAAGGAGTGATTCCCATATAAAATCAGTGCGGATGAACTTGCCCTAGTCCCAAACGACCCAGTTGACACCTGCTGGAACACTACGTGCATCGCATAGTCATCAGGGACACACCTATGTTGTCGGTCTGACCAGTATAGTAATGGGTGGTCATATGCGTTGAGTGGCAGGTAACCGCGGCCATACTCAGTACGTGCCTCGACTATCAAGTTCACTGTCTCCTGTGCTCTTGCTGACAGTCGTCATGTCCCGTGATGGCCCCGCTATCGATACGCTTTAGCAGGAAGATCTGCAGTACCAAATGAATTAATTTGCACTGACATTAAATAAATGGAGGTTAATAAGGATAAAATTTAATGAATATATGGTGACATTAAACGATATTAGTGAAGTAACGCTCATAAATTCTGAACGGTATTGTGTATGTCGTGACATCGAGTGTTCATCGGAACAAAGATGTGGTCAGGAAAGCCCCAGGGAAGTATGCTGGACTGCTCTTGTTCTCTGTATTCATAAACGATCTGACGGGGAGGGCGAGCAGGAAACTGCAGCTGTCTGCTGATGCTGCAGTGGACGGGAAAACATCGGTGTTCAATGACTATAGGAGGACACAAGATGACTGACTTGATTTCTATTTGATATGATGGATGGCAGCTTGCTATTAATGTGGAAAATTTTAAATTAAAGCAGATAATTAGGGTAAAAAATTCTGTAACATTCGAATAGAATGTTAGTGATGTGCTGATTGACGCTGTCTCATCGATTAACATCTCGAAGAAAGTTTATAAATGCAACATGAAATACTGGAAGCATGTTAAGTCGGTTGTAGTGATGGCGAGTGGTTGACCGCGGTTTACGGTTCAAATGGCTCTGAGCACTATGGGACTTAACATCTGAGGTCATCAGTCCCCTAGAACGTAGAACTACTTACACCTAACTAACCTAAGGACATCACACACATCCATGCCCGAAGCAGGATTCGAACCTGCGACCGTCGCGGTTGCGCGGTTCCAGACTGAAGCACCTAGAACCGCTCGGCCACATCGTCCGGCGCTGTTTACGGGAGAATTGTGGGGAACTGTAACTCATCTATGAAGGGAACCTTGCAGCGAACACTTGTGGGAGCTATTCTTGAGTACTGCTCGAGTTTTTGGGATCTCCACCACGTCCGATTACAGGGAGGGAAGAAAGTAAATCAAAAGCGAGCTATTAGATTTGTCACCAGTAGGTTCGATCACCGCGCCAGTATTACAGTGATGCTCCGTGAACTCGAATGGGAATCCCTGGAGAGAAGAAGACGTTCTTTTCACGTAACACTGTTGAGAAATTTTAGAGAAGTACCATTTGCGACTGACTGCAAAACGAGCCTACTGTCACCAACATACATCTCATGTGAAGACCGCGAAGGCAAGATAGCAGCACTCACGGTTCGTACAGGGGCATATCGACAATCATTTATCGCTCGCTCTATTTGCGTGTGGCACAGGAAAGGGGATGAATAACTGCGGTTCAACATACCCACCGCCATCCACCATAGGGTGGCTTGCGGAATACGTATGTTTATGTAGATGTAGACTTAGAATTCCTTATGGCAGGTTAAGCTATGGTCCTCCATTAGATCTGTTCCTTTAAAGTTTTGCTTCGGGAATGGAGATAATATGCTTGGAAGGAATACAACTGACAATGAAATTTGGAGCTTGTCTTGTAGACGTACTCAAATAACGTGACGGTTAAGGCGATTACACATGAAAATCAGTACCAATCTGCCACAGATTCTAATCAATAACGAGTAGTTCAGACCACGAACGGTTCTAGGCGCCACAGTTTGGAACCGCGCGACCGCTACGGTTGCAGGTTCGAATCCTGCCTCGGGCATGGATGTGTGTGATGTCCTTAGGTTAGTTAGGTTTAAGTTCAAAATGGTTCAAATGGCTCTGAGCACTATGGGACTTAACATCTATGGTCATCAGTCCCCTAGAACTTAGAACTACTTAAACCTAACTAACCTAAGGACATCACACAACACACAGCCATCACGAGGCAGAGAAAATCCCTGACCCCGCCGGGAATCGAACCCGGGAACCCGGGCGTGGGAAGCGAGAACGCTACCGCACGACCACGAGATGCGGGCAGGTTTAAGTAGTTCTAAGTCCTAGGGGACTGATGACCTTAGAAGTTAAGTCCCACAGTGCTCAGAGCCATATGAACCAGCCAGTTCAGACCTGCGGTGCGACACCAGAGCACCCATTTGCAAGATCCGAACACTAGTATTCTCGGACCTAGTGATCTATTCTTCCACCAACATCGATAAACTCGGTTCACTGCTATAGTGAAATACTGATTACGTATCGATGTACCCCGTCGCTAAGCGCCGCAGGGTGCCGTGACAGTTCGTCACTAACTTAACGTGGTCACATGACCGAGTTTACAGATTGACGAGGTACTCAGAAACTCGAAGGTCAGTATATACGTAACGGGAATGTCTCTGACATTTCGTAGTATGGAATATTAGAACAAATGTGATTCGAATGAGATAGGTGCACGTGTTAGTCTTTTCAGTATATAGTTTTTGAGAGAGGCGTACCCGATATAGTGACTGTCAATGAGTGCGGTGCAACTGTTCGTAAAAGTAGCTAGGCGATGCACCTTTACCTTTAGCACCTCGACGGTTGTTTACTGCAAAAACTTTTTCACTCTAACAGAAACGTTAGATCAGGAACTTATCAATACCGTTACAGTAGTCAATCGTTCTCTTCAATAAGCCGCAGCTTATTCAGCGATTTGCTAGCTGAGAAAGTTAAAAATATTAACCACGTAGCAAGATATCTCCCCTGTCACGTAACAGAATTTGCCAGACAACTGGTTGGGCTATCTTGAATAATTGCTGAAATATTAGAGGAGCCCATGCTACGAGGGACACCCGGACCATTAGATAGCGTATCCGAAGGTACGCCATTCCCTTCATGGATGCCCCAAAATTCACAAAATAAGCTTATAATCCTGAATCATATCGTTTATAGGCTGCTTTACACGTTAACATCGCTCTTAGAAATAACCCGTTTCTTTATGTTGCCAGACATAGATGTAAAGCTGTTGGATGTAAATTTCGCGCGGTAAATGATAGTTTGATGTACACTTGTTTCTTGGCAAATCTAGCTCTTAACGTAAGTATTGGGATTTTCAGTTGAGTACGTCTTTTGGAAGTAGGAGACGTTGCAAGAGTTTTCCCCTTCATCGTCTTCGGGTCTGTAATGTTAAACAGAGCGAGGTGGTGCAGTGATTACGGCACTGTACTCGCATTCGAGATTCAGCTCCCTGTCCGAGCTCGTGCTTCGTCTCTAATGATCTCGTCCTCAGCAGGACGCCGAAACCTGCACTACCTTAACATCCGGATACCCCTGTCAATGACGAATTTAACACTAGATGTTACTAGGGGTAGACCTGTCAGTACAAAAGAAATCAGGGAGTATTGTGTTGTCAGTAAAGTGATAAAGCAGCATCTGTGGCGCAATGATTTGTGCACTACAACATACTTAGAATGTAGTGACTTGCCCACAGTCCCGACAAGAACACAATGTAACACCTTTGGGACGAGTCAGTAAGTGACTTCGCTCCAGACCTCAAGAGTCCAACATCACAGTCTTTCCTTGTTTCGACTCTTCAGGAGGAGTGGGCTGTCACCTCAATGAAAGTGTCCCCATCATAGTTCAGGCCGTCTCAAAGGCGAAGGACGGACACACCTCACTGAAGGGTATCCATGAGAGTTCAAGCCGTCACATAGGCGAAGGATTGTCACATCCCGCATTAATGTCCAAAAATTGTGTATTCTTCCTTCCCCCATACTGATATGACATCGTTGCTGTGATACTACTGTGAAATTAATGGTCCTTAAGATTTAAAACGACGAGCAGAGGTCTTCAAACAAGTAGATACAGATGGAAGCAAAGGAGTTTTACCTGGCGGTGGGTGAGTCACTGGAGACGAGCTGCTCTAGGTTTAGCGTGGGAACGCTGGCCTCCTCTGTCGTGTACTGTTCTGCTCGAGGGCTTACGAGTCGCTGGCGCACACGTTACCAGCTGACTCACGAAAAAACGTCACCCGACACTGATTTCGTCACTTCTGTTTGAGACAGCCTGAGAACACCGCAGGTGTGGGAACTTAACACCTCCATTTTTCTGTATCGGCTAAATAGGGTCTTTAAGGCAAAATTTGGTCAATGCTGCAAAAATTTACTTGCAAGCTAACTCGCAAGTACCCAACATGACGCCAGCTTAGAACGCTTACAGTATCATACGCAGACATATTACCACTCCTATGCCCCGCTTCCCCCTGTCTTTATGTTACTCTACCATATTACACATGCATAGAGATACGAACTAAAATTATCGTAGCGTCCGTGACGTGTACCAGTTCACTTAGCTAGAGTTAGTTCAAGATAATAATATCTAAAAGGAGGACTAAGCCGTCGGCATTTACATAACTGACTTTACTGAGAGAGCTAAAATCGACATTCTTTTAGTGATGACTAACTGACAACCTCAGCTGCCGAAAGGTGTTTTTGATATACCTCGATGTGGACAGCTGAAAATGTGTGCCCCGACCGGGACTCCAACCCGGGATAGTTCAAGGCTACCCAGCCATTGAACCTTCGTCTGTGCGAATTCGCACAGGTTGCCCAAACTCTTACGGGAATCGCCAAAGCGTGCGCGAGTAATGAGTGGTTGGGCAAATGTCTATGAGGTACAATACGTATGTAGAATTGTGGACAGTTGGAAATGTGAGTCTCACGGGCGTGCAAGGGATAAGTCCCTGCAGTCGCGCTATTCATCTGTGTCCTCGGTGGCTCAGATGGATAGAGCGTCTGCCATGTAAGCAGGAGTTACCGGGTTCGAGTCCCGGTCGGGGCACACATTTTCAGCTGTCCACATCGAGGTATATCAAAAACACCTGTCGGCAGCTGAGGTTGTCAGTTAGTCATCATTTTTTCCAAGGAAAAGCTGCACTGTCATCAACAGTAACTGTTCTTTCGAGAACAAGTTACTGTCTTCGTATACATTCTTTTAGTGGTCGTTACAAACTCTGGGCGGTAAAAAGACGTTATGGACTGAGAAACTGTTTACCAAATATATACATATAGAACTACTCGGGAAAATGACAAGAAAGTATGTCAGATACAGTCTCTGCCGACAACGTTACAATCACTAAGTTTTGCAACCTGAAACCGGTAGTAGTAGAGAAATTCTACCGCCACGAATGGAGTCTCTTTGCAGTCATCTTCGAAATCGCTTTACCATAAAAAAAGCTCTAAAGAACTAATAGGCTGGAAAAGCAATCATTCGTAAATCCAGTAACAAATCAGGTTTTCGAGAGAGAGAACTGAGTAAACTGCAAAGTAATAAAGAAAAAATTAGTAATGTCAAGTACAAACAACTGAAGACGAATTTATAGAGAAAAAAGTTAATAACAAAAATACTAAGTTGTAACCCACGTCTGCAACACACGAAGTAGTATCAAATATCGTCGTCTAGAGAACACAGAGATATAATTATTCAACTTGTCGGTTGTCATTTGGTTGCTCTTCGGTGGTTCGCAGCAGAACAGTGTGTGCCTGGCCAGCTTTCAACAGAAGCAGATAATCTTCCTCACTGTGGTCTCGTCAATCAAACTAAAGCGCAAATACTGCGAGGATGCACATTCTCAGTTCTACCATACAACTTTGAAACAACATCAAGTAGAAAGGAACTGGAGCTGAACTACATCGATAAATGAAAGTATTTATATATGAAGATGGTATCTGTTCTTTCGGACATGACCATCTTCTTCTTATGTTCGAAAGAACAGATACCGTCGGTGACCATGTAGCTCGTTAGAATGAAATTACAATGAAATGAATATCCCTAGCTGTATACAGGCGTTGATGTAAGTCAATGGAGACAGGTGAAAATGTGTGCCCCTACCGGGACTCGAACCCGGCTTACATGGCAAACGCTCTATCCATCTGAGCCACCGAGGACACAGAGGATAGTGCGACTCCAGTGACCCCCACATTCCCAACTTATTGATCTGCACTATATTCATAGTGCCCCTGCCCATTATACTTATTATTCGCGTCTTTTTGCCGATTCCCGTAAGAGTTCGGGCACTGTTTGTGCATCCGCACAGAAGAAGAAGATGGTCAAATGGCCGGTGAGCCTTAACTATATAAATATATGAAGATGGTGTCTGTTCTTTCGGATATGACCACCTTCTTCTTCTGTGCGGATGCACAAACAGTGCCAGAACTCTTACGGGAATTGGCAAAAAGCCGCGAGTAATGAGTATAATGGGCAGGGACACTATGAATATAGTGCAGATCAATAAGTTGGGAATGTGGGGGTCACTGGAGTCGCACTATCCTCTGTGTCCTCGGTGGCTCAGATGGATAGAGCGTCTGCCAAGTAAGCAGGAGATCCAGGGTTCTAGTCCCGGTCGGGGCACACATTTTCACCTGTCCCCGTTGATACATATCAACCCCGTCAGCAGCTGAAGGTATTAATATATATTTCTAATTTCGTTCTAGACGGCTGCAGGTCATCCATATAAATACTTTAATGGATGCAGGTGATCAGACAGGATGCTTAGGAACGTGTCACCTGTCAATCGTATCTAGACATATCAAGGGACCCATATCGTTCCAACTGCACACGCCCCACACAATTACAAAACCTCCACCAGCTTGAACGGTCCCCTGATGACATCCAGGGTCCATGGATTCATGAGGTTCACTCCATACCCATACACGTCCACCAGTTCGATACAATTTGAAACGAGACTCGTTCGACCAGGCAATGTTTCCAGTCATCAACACTCCAGTGTCGTGTTGAGCCACCCAAGCGAGGCGTAAAGCTTTGTGTCGTGCAGTCATCAAGGGTACACGAGTGGGCTTTCGGCTCCGGAAGCCCATTTCGATGCTGTTTCGTTGAGTGTTTCGCACGCTGACACTTGTTGATGGCCCAGCGTTGAAACATGCAGCAATTCGCGGAAGGGTTGCACTTCCATCACGTTGAACGATTCTCTTCAGTCGTCGTTGGTCCTATTCTTGCAGGATCTTTTTCCGGCTGCAGCGACGTCGGAGATTTGATGTTTTACCGGATTCTTGATATTCATGGTACACTCGAGAAATAGTCGTACAGGAAAATCTCCACTTCATTTCTACCTCGAAGATGCTGTGTCCGATAGCTCGTGCGCCGACTGTAACACCACGTTCGAACTCTCTTAAATCTTGTAGCAGCAGTAGCCGATCTAACAACTGCGCCAGACACTTCTTGTCTTATATAGGCGTTGCTGACAGCAGCACCGTATTCTGCTTGTTTATATATCTTAGTATTTGAATACGCATCCCTGTACCAGTGTCTTTGGCGCTTCAGTGTAGATCTACAGTACGCTGGGTTGCTGCAAGAGTGGAATCTTAGCAAGACGCGGTACCCTGGCTGTGCGCTGAGCTGGCAGGGGTAATTGGCGTCTTCCTGCAGCGGGGACTGGACTGTGGAGAACACAGCAGACCCCGCGACAAGTGTATTTTCCAGGTCGCCGCCCAAGCGCATCCACGGGAAGGGCCAGCCAGTCTCGCCAACCAGGCACCGTGACCACGCACTCTATCTGCAGGGCGGTGCCGAGATTCATGGTATCAGAGGCTCTTGAACAGCTGGCCACTTACGCTGCTACCTGGCCTTGAAAGGTTTTATAATGCTACACTCGCTACGTGAAGCGTACCCGGGGAAAATTTTATCACATGAAAAAAAAAAAAAATCAGGATATGAACATCAAACTTTGTCATGGTGTTAGCTCCCTACGTAATCATGCTGCAATGAGGCACAGTTTCCCCAACGATGATTGACTTGGCGAAGATCTTGCTAGGTGAAGCCTACATTTGGTTTCCACCTCGCAAATCGCCTCGCCGTCAATCTGGAAATGCCTGCCACGGAATGGTTTCTTTATCCGCGGAAAGAGGAAGAAGTCACTGTGTGCCGTGTCAGCAGAATGTGGGGTTGAGGCAAAATTCGGCAGCCCATAGCCGCAGCTTCTGTGGCTGTCTCCTGCGCAAAATGAACTGCCGTATTATCGTTGATCAAAAACGCGCCATTGGATAGCTTCCGGTCTCGCTTCGTGCTGACAGCCCGAGCAACCTCGTCAGGATATTTCGGTCAGTATAATTCTTTGAAAGTTTGCCCCTTAAGAGCACACTATGGCAGTCTCAAGAAATACTCAAGATTTGCTCGGTGATGGATGGGTTTTCGCCTGTTTTGTCAGGTTTGCTCCTTTGTCCGGGGGCCAAAATACTGCATGCAACACTCGCCCATAGAGACTGGACAGGCAAAGACGTGACATAGGTGCAATATTTCCGCTGTTCTCTCGATTTGACGGGATTGTTGAATGGGTTTAAGCAGTCGCATATCGATTCACATGACCATGTCATTTTCTGCCGATGACGGTTCAGATATGCTACGTTACGAGGTCTCAGCACAATTTCCTAGATGGTAAACTATACTTGGAAATTTAGCACATGGTGGACAATATTGGTGCGATGTATGGACCACCATGTACCGTACTGTGACTTCTGAAGTAGTTAAAATGTTCGCTGATGCTTTCTGAAGACACTAGACAGCCTTTAGTATCGGTTACGCCCCTGAGAGGCGGCAAGGTGTAGACACTCTGCTGCGTGCATATGTCTTGTGTATTGTCTATAATCCGGTCATCTGTTTCGTTTGAAAGTGGGTAGACCCAAAAAATTAAAGTTCCTGGTTCGCTTCTAAAATTGTTACCATTTTTTTGTTAAAATCATTAACAGTATACTGACGTAGGTAGTATGGTGAACACACGGTTCGTAGACCTTGCTACTCCGGTGAAACCACGCCGTCCCAGGACCGGCGAATACTAAAGGGCGTCTACCGTCGCCAGAAAGTGTCAGTGAACTTTTTCTCTCTAATAACAAGTGTTCCCCTTGACGTGATCCGTCACCCCTAGACGTTTAATGCAAAGACTTTGAAAGGTCCTGTCCACGTAGGTAGACGTAGGCAGCTGAAGTTCATTCCGTCTGTGCTTGCAAAACAGGTAGTTGGAGATGTTTGACAGCACTTAGAAATGGTCATTTTAAGCGATCATAGATGTTAACTCTGAAAGATGGACTTTTTTTCCATTCTCAGTGCATATGATGTCATGCCACTAATCATTTTATGTCTTCAGTTAAACTGGACTTCGTTATATTCTACATACTGACAATTTTCTGTACACTTGGTTTAAGTATTCAGACTCTATTGACCTGCCTTTCTTGTAACTAGGAGAGCCCTCCTATTCTGTCTCTCCTGCGTTTGGCCAGCTCCACGCATTAAGCCACAGTACATCATAATCACTAACCACATTTGCAGATTGGTATTCCGTGAGTGTTTTTTTTTTAAAAACATATTTATGTACTGCAACCAGTCACAGTATTTAAGATTATTAATCATATGACATTAATTTATTAGCGATGCATTTCGAACCAATAGCGCTCATCGCCAGCCATCAGGTTTCTTAACTTGCCAGGGTCTTCATTAGGTGCAGAACGTATGCCTAATGACGGACGCTAGGGCTCAAAACGGGTCGCTGACAAATTCATAAAATTAATTATGTTAAAAATTGTGATTGGCTGCAGTGCATAAGTAATTAATAGCGCCCCTTGTGCAAAACAGGTCTGTTTTAAATGCACAAACTAACAGTCATGAGCGTTAGTAACCTTTGAGATTGGACGTGGTGACTTGATGTAAGTCAAGAATGCCTTGAAGTCGACAAAGACGCTGTAGTGTCGGCAGACTTGCCAACACTACGCACACTAATTGAAAGAGGCGGGCACGATGCACGCGCTAACTCACGAAGGATGGAGTGAGGTCTGAAACAGGATACGTTATGAATGTTATAAAGAAAAGTACGTAGCTCCTTGAATACTTAACTTTTAATACATCCTTGTATACATCGTTCTTGATGAGACATCTGGAGATTGTGGCGATACAAGTGAGACTCTTTAGAAACAAGCTATCTAAGGCTAATGGCGCCTTGCTAGGTCGTAGACATGGACTTAGCTGAAGGCTATTCTAACTGTCTCTCGGCAAATGAGAGAAAGGCTTCGTCAGTGTAGTCGCTAGCAAAGTCGTCGTACAACTGGGGCGAGTGCTAGTCAGTCTCTCGAGACCTGCCTTGTGGTGGCGCTCGGTCTGCGATCACTGCCAGTGGCGACACGCGGGTCCGACATGTACTAATGGACCGCGGCCGATTTAAGCTACCACCTAGCAAGTGTGGTGTCTGGCGGTGACACCACAGACGCCATTATAAACACTTTACTTAGTTTGAACGAGATCGTGTAACATAGCTGCGAGAAACTGGATGTACCGTCTGTGATATTGCGGAAAGACATAGAAAGAATGTGATTGCCGGCAGCGATGATCACAAGAATGCACGGTCGCAAGAAGACCGGGCTCCCGACGGCCACGTGGCACTACCGAATGGGAATACTATCGTCTTCGGCATATGGCTCTGGCGCATCGTAATGCACCTGCAGCAGCAATGTGAGCAGCAGTTGGCTCCACAGTCCCTCAACGAACTGTTACTTAACGGACAGCTCCAAGCCAGACGACCTATAGCGTGCAGTCCCCTGACTCCAAACCACCACCATTTGCGGCTTCAATGGTGTCAAGCGAAGGATAATTGGTCAGGGTGGAGGTCTGCCGTGTTTTCTGATGAAAGCTGGTTCTGCCTCGGTGCCAGCGATGGCCGTGTGTTGGTTAAAGGAGGTCAGTTGAGGGACCAACCAACCTGTCAGCATGCTAGACGCATAGGGCCTACACCTGGTGTTATGGTCTGGAATGTGATTTCGCACGGCAGCAGTAGCCCTCTCGTGGTTATCCCATGCACCCTGACTGCAAATTTGTGCCTCAGTCTGTTGATTCGACCTGTTGTGCTGTTATTCGTGAACAGCATTCGAGGAGGTGCTTTCCAGCAGAATAACGCTCGCCTACATACCATTGTTGTGAACCAACGTGCTCTACAGAGTGTCGACATGCTGGCTTGGCCTCGTCGATCACGAGATCTGTCCCCAGTCGAGTACATTTGGGACATCATCGGACGACACCTCCAGCGTCATCCACAACCAGACTTAACCATCTCTGTATCGACCGACCAAATGCAACAGGCGTGCAACCCCAGCCACACAAACTGACATCTAGCACATGTACAACACAGTGCATGCATGCAGCCAACATTCTGGCGGTTGCACAGATTATTAATATACAAGCATTTCGCATTTGCAATGACTTATCTCGCATGTATATTCACCTGTGATTTTGCCATGTTTATCACTTATATGTGTTACCTAGACAAATGTGTTCCCGAAATTTTAATACTCTACATTAATTATCTTTTGGTGTTGCGATTTTTTCCTTCAGTGTAAATTAATGTCATAAAATTAGTATCTTAAACAGTGTGATTGGCTGGGGTGCATACGTATATTTGTTAGACTGTACACATCTCAATTTACGACAGCGAGATTTCCTTCACTGCGGCAACAAACAGCAGTCTCAGTCCATGAACGACCGTTCTTACCGACTCACAAACGTTGCATTCCGAGATTTTTGCGTTACTTCGTTAACTTCTTACATATATCAGCACAGAGCTAAACAGTTAAGCAGTAGTAGATTCATTCTGAGTTCTAGCGTTCATTTTACAAGGATCTCTGAACACGCCGACAAAGTGTTTCCATACAAGAAATAAGAAATGCGGACTGTCAGTAATGTGGTCGCTGAACATAGACCGCAAGGGATTTCCCCGCAAAGCGATATTCTTTGGTCCTATTGCCGCTCTATTGGCAGTTGGCTTCACTGATTCGAACCGCTTCATGCTTCCTGGTTGTGATTTTCTTTTTTTCTGTTTGAGGAAGTAGACCGAGGAGAAAGGTTTCTCTGCTCAGGTGATAAACAGTTCCGCACAAACAGAGCATCATTCTACCTTCTATTCAAGATTTTTACCCCAGAGAGACGCTTCCCACGTTGAAGATGGGTAATGTGGCCACACCTCGCAATAGTACAGGGTGTATCAAAAAGAATCATGGGATTTTGCATGTCTATATTTCTGAAATTAATAAACATATACAATGAATTTTGTCTTTTGATGAACGTGAAACTCAAAGTTTTTTTTTTTTTTTCATACCTTTTCATAGGTGTTGAATATGCCTCCCTTGAGATGCACGCCGTATGTCAATGCGGTATTCAAACTGCTCCTACACTTCAGCGAGCATGTCTTGAGTTACAGCTTGCACAGTTGCTGTTAAGTGATGTCTCAGTTCATTCATTGTTGTTGGTAACGGAGGCACATAAACAGAGTCTTTCATAAACCTCCACAAGAAATAATCACAGTCAGGTCCGGTGACCTTGGAGGCCATTAACGTAAGGCTGAATCATTTGGTCCAGTGTGACTGATCCATCATTAAGTAAAATTTCCCGCACTTATAGATGCTAGTGTGGCAACCAGTTAGTAAATGAAGTCGTTCGAATCAGTCTCCAACTATAGGAAAATGAAGTTTTCAAGCGTATCCAGATATGTGCTTCCTTTAACAATGTTCTAGTCAAAGAAACATGGACCATAGTCATTATGGACCATATACTTTTTCCCGCGAAACTGCCCAAAACACATTAAATTTTGCAGAGTCGCTCTCATGTTGTACAACTTTATGTGGTTCTTCCGTACCCCATATTCTCACATTATGGCGGTTCACCTTTCCATTTAAATGGACTTTTTCCTCGTCACTAAACACTAAGGGTGGAAGAAAACTGTCATCCTCCATCTTGCCAAGAACGAAATTACAGAACTCCACACGTTGTTGTTTGTCACCTTCACGAAGAGCTTGCAGTAGCTGAATCTTGTATGGTTTCATATGTAAACGTCGACACAACACACGCCAGACGGACATCGGGGGCATGTTGAGCTGTCAAGCTGCACGGCAAACGGATTTCTGCGGACTACTTGTGGAACTATGGCGGATGCGTTCGACGTCTGTGTCAGACACTTGGGGACGGCCCGGCGATTTGCCTTAACACAGACAACCTGTTTCTCTGAATTTTCGTGCCACCATCTAACGCTCTGTGCTGAAGGAGGATCCACATCATACCTATTACTGACCCGCACTGCGCAAAACGTAGAGCAAAAAACGCTTTCTGTTGTCCTGTCATCATTTTTGCTAGAACTGAAGTGGGCGCACACTGTTGCTACCTAGCGGGAACCATGTAAAACTCTTTCCAAGAGTACGTCGTTCACGCACATATCTCAAATGACATTATAGTTATGATTTTTTTTTAATCGGATAATTCTTTTTGATACGGTGGTTATGAATGTCGTCTAGCATCAGATGTACACCACTGCGAAGGGGTACATGAAGTAAATGCTGTATAAGATGATACGAATGAAGGATCAAATATAAATTGTACATTCTGCTTAACAGAAACCTGTTATTATGGCGAGGTTCTTAGGCTGGTGGTTTTCCATTACTTTTCTCTGGCCAATGTAACGATATCAGGCAGATTTTTGCGATTTTTCGAGAAGAGTGTGTGTTGTCACTGATTGTTATGGAACGAAAGAAGGGGAGAGGGTGAATTCCATTTTCAGAACTCGGCTAAATCCTCTCGAACAGCATTAAGAGAACTTCCAAACCTTATATCCTTAATCGACAAATTCATCCTCAACTGTGTCACGTGCCTTCCATCCATGAAACGCTGCGACGATGTTTGGGATTTATCACATGGCATTTGCACACAGTCTGAGGGTGGAGAATTTTACGCCACCACGTCTCGTTACCCTGCCGGCCAATCAATCGCTGGTAGTGATAATTTCTTCCAAAACAAGAATTCAAATACATAAGAAAAAAATACTGTGCATGATTGTAAAAGTGGAAGGAATAGAACGGAAACTGTGCCAGTGAACTTCATGCATTTTTCAAATAGTGCAGAACGAAATGCCAAACATTAGAGACGTATTACTGGCGACAGTGGAATGGGAGATTGAAGTTTGAAATCTTTTACATATACAGTTACACATACTCCTCAAGCCACCGTGTAGTGCATGACAGAGGGTACCTTGTACCTCTGCTAGTTAACCCCTTTCCTGTTCCACTCGCAAGTGGAGAAAGGGAGAAAACGACTGGCTATATGCTTCCTTACGATGCCTGATTTCTTTTATCTTGTCTTTGCGGTCCTTACGTGGAATGTAAATTGGTGGCAGGGGTATCGTTCGGCAGTCTGTTGCGAAAGTCGGTTCTCCAATGTTTATCAACAGTATTTCACCTCCAGGGACTCGCATTTGAGTTCACGGAGCATTCCGTAATAATCGCTTGCGGATCGAACATATCAGTTGCAGATCTAGAAACACGCCTCTGAATTGTTTCGACTTCATCCTTTAATCCGGCAGGGGGGGATCCTAAACATTCGAGCAATGCTCAACAAAGGGGCGCACAAGTGTTCCGCACGCGATTGCTTTATAGATGGGCTACAGCTTCCTAGAATTTTCCGAAGAAACCCATTTTAAATGCTCGTCCCATTTAATATCGCTTTTGCAACGATACGCTTACATATTTGATCGTTTTGGCTGTGCAGCACACTGCTACCAGTGTCGTATTGGAACATTATGGGACTGTTTTTCCTCCACCAACTTACACGTTCCCAAATTCAGAGCAAGCTGTCATTCGTCACACAAAACAGAAATTATGTCCAAGTCATTCTGCGTCCTCTTACACGCACTTACAGCCGACACTCCCCGTACACTACAGCGCCATTAGCAAAAAGCCACTAAGAAGGTCTTTACGTTTCAAGTCTGATTTCCTCTTTCTGCTATCCCATAGTTTGACTCCATGGGAAACGGGAAGACGTGCTCCTAGGTCTCTAAACTCGGAGAAAAAAAATCACTTACCCTATCTGAAAGACATTACAAAAAAGTAGATTATTAACCACCTACTTTCAATTTGTTATATTAATTTTAATAATTCAGTTCGAGTCACTACATGCAACTCCACTCTTAATTAAATATGTTGCATTAACTTTTATAATTCAATTTATAACACTACTATGTCCTATGTTTATGGACAAATAAGAAGAGCCGGCCGAAGTGGCCGTGCGGTTAAAGGCGCTGCAGTCTGGAACCGCAGGACCGCTCCGGTCGCAGGTTCGAATCCTGCCTCGGGCATGGATGTTTGTGATGTCCTTAGGTTAGTTAGGTTTAACTAGTTCTAAGTTCTAGGGGACTAATGACCTCAGCAGTTGAGTCCCATAGTGCTCAGAGCCATTTGAACCATTTGAAATAAGAAGAGAAAAGCAATTTTTCTCTTATAAATTCGTATTCTTCCCCCTGCCATGGGCTTTTACGGCGTTACAACGTTACGACCTAAAGCGCTTACTACTTCTGTTTCTTGTCTTTTGTAAATAATTTATAGTAGACCTCCATGAGCTAGACGCCTCTTTCTGCTAAATTATTTTCAACGTACAGTTTATTCTCTGACTGTTTTAATCGAAACGAACTGTTCGACTTAGTTGATGGTTTCTCGGATTTGATCGTTTCCTGCTTGAACTCGGTTCTGCTTCTTTATTCAGAGCATCAACGATTTTCATTTTTGAATCAGAATATAAATTAGGATAAAAAATACAAGACAGATGCCCTAACTGATTTTTCAATTTGTGTAAAACCACATGAGAAATATCATAATCGAAAAACCAATATTTATCGAGCTTCGAAAGTCTGCTGAAACCCAAATACAATGCTTTCGCTGCAGATGAGACGGAGAACTATTCTTCGACATACACGGTGACTACGAAGATTCAAATATAACAAAGTTCCTTTCTTTCTTTTGGTGATGATTCAAATTCATCACGAAGCAAAAGCATTTTCAAGTAATAAATGGCTTTCATCGTCCACCTTGTGTGATAGATAACCCCTGAATGACGTGCCATCCTCTTTTGTTACTGATGGCGGTGAAAATTTTGAGACAGTACTGGAACTTGACGTCACCAATCCGGCAAGTCGGTGAGAGAAAAAGTGGTAAGAAAGATCTGAACGATAGTAAGTTAAAAGACCGAATATGAGTAAAAGTAACTGCACTGGATGAGTCATGGACTTATCCTTTCTTTTATTGTTAAATATGTTTATGTTATAAATTCATAACTAAATGATTTACCGAACTGTTGGGTTTCATATTCGCTTCGCTCTCGCCTCTCCCCGCTGTCTTTGCTCTCACCCATTCGTTCATTAAAAACTGTTTATTTCTTCAATAGTAGTGAAATTTAATTCATTAGCGAACGCTGTGTCAAAAAGTCACGAGTATTTGTACAAAATCTATTTCATTTCGCATGTCAACGTCCGACTACCTTCCAGGATGTCTTTTTTATTTACGTCGTTTGTGATATCAAATGTGTGATGTAGACAAGCACTATGTCGGAATTCCTGATTTGTCCCAATAAATCATCACTTCCTGCACACGTACAGGGGCACTTTGACTCAAAGTTAACGTACACTCCCACACATTGTAGAATAAAACTTTGAACGTTTGTTTGAGAGATGCGATTTTGCGTCCAGTTATTTCGTCGGCCAATACCCAAACAAATAAATTTAATTCCATAAACGAACTAGGACGAAGACATTGTCCTTGCTCCGACTGCTGTCCTCTCTCGAAATTGAGACTATTAGGGGAGGTTCGGGTGATGTGAAGAGAAACGGCTCGGTTCACTCTGCGCTCCCTCTACTTGTTGTGGTGTCGCTGACCTCTCATGTCACCCTACCCGTGCAGTCTGCGACATGAGGGCGCGGTGAGATAAAGAGACCGGAATAAACTGCTTGTGGCCGGTCGAGGTGGCCGAGCGGTTCTAGGCGCTACAGTCTGGAACCGCGTGACCGCTACGGTCGCAGGTTCGAATCCTGCCTCGGGCATGGATGTGTGTGATGTCCTTAGGTTAGTTAGGTTTAAGTAGTTCTAAGTTCTAGGGGACTGATGACCTTAGAAGTTAAGTCCCATAGTGCTCAGAGCCATTTGAACCATTTAAACTGCTTGTATTGGGTAATGAATGGATTTATCATGCAGAAATAATGTTTTGCGAAATTCATGGTTTCATTTTTATGGATTTTCTGACTTTATCGAAGACCCAGGGACACCCCTTCCTCTTACCCTCTTAAGCACAAATATCGCACAGCTCATTTTTGCGTGAAATGGAACAAAACTGCAGGGTAGTTCAAGAAAAATTATAAAAATTTTTAAAATATGCCATATAAGAGCCAGTCTAACCCGACCAGGGGGCAATGTGTGTTAAAGTGCGGTTTCTGGGACAGGGAGGTGAACCGTCTACGGATCGCATCCGCCTGGCGGATTTACGACGAGGGTCGGTGTGCTGGGGAGCCTGAGTGTGGTTTTAGGCGGTTTCCCACATCCCACTAGGTGAATACTGGGCTGGTACCCAGGTCCTCCCTCAATTACACGATTCGCAAACATTTAGAAAACTTTCGCCCACTTTGATATGAATAGCAATGCACACAGATCGCTGAGGTACATGTATTCTTTCTGGGAGGGGGGGGATGGGGGGAGGTAATGGGGTGACAACAGGGCATCTAGCTACCCATTAACCATTAAACTATTGCTCACACTATCCGCCAGATCGTTTATGTATCTAGAGAACAAGAAAGGTTTCATCATGTTTCCCTGGGGCGCTCCTGACGATACCTTTATCTCCGATGAACACTAGTCATTCAGGACAACGTGCTGGTTTATATTACTTAAAACCAATGTGGGCGGATACAAAGTGTTCTGCGCGTCATCTGTTATGGACGGATATCGAGATAACTCGTCTTTTCTACACGCTGTCTGTAGATGCCATGTGCTGCGATACTAGTCGCGCGGAGTGGCCGAGCGGTCTTAAGCGCCATGTCACGGATAGCGCGGCCCCTCCCGCCGGAGGTTCGAGTCCTCCCTCGGACATGGGTGTGTGTGTTGTTCTTAGCAGAAGTTAGATTAAGTAGTGTGTAAGTCTAGGGACCGATGACCTCAGCAGTTTGGTCCCTTAGGAATTCACACACTTTTGAACATTTTGACTACTTCTTTTGTTTGGGTGGTTACAGCGTATTGCTTTCATGTACTGTTTGCTTATTTAATATTTTGATGTTTGAAATAGTTACAGCTTTCGTTTTAAGGTTCCTTCTCCTGCTGGAGATGGCCCTATTCAGAAACCAGAAGGAAATGAACGAATCTGAAACACTTCCGGAGGATTTTGAAGATGATTTTTCAGTTTCTCCTTGCGAGAATTAATATCCGGATGACTGTGTGAGTGGATGTTTTTATGGTTCTGAGGACGATCCCAGTGACTGTGACATCATTAGACCTATAATGGCAGTGGCTGTATTTTGAAGCGATTCCGAAAATAACAATGAAGGTTTCTGTTCTTCTCAAGGGTTGGTTTTGTCATAATGTGAAATAGTCTTCGAGACGTCGAACACTCTAAAAACGAACTACAAACTCGGCTGGTACCAGAGCCAGAGAAGAATATCACCGTGCGGGGTAGGCGCTCGGTCAATGGCGCCTTGCCACGGTTCGCCCGGCTCCCCCCCCCCCCTCCCCCTCGTCACGGAGGTTCGAGCCGTCCCTCGTGTGTGTGTGTGTGTGTGTGTGTGTGTGTGTGTGTGTGTGTGTTATCCTTATCGTAAGTTAGTTTGAGTTATATTGCGTAGCGTGTAAGCCTAGGGACCGATGACGTCAGCAGGTTAGTCGCATAGGAACTTACCACCACCGTATAGAGAAGAATATCATCTGTGGTCTGAATCATATGATTAGACTTAAGTGATTACAGTGAACCACAAATATCCTAAATCAGGACGGCTGCGGAGTATTTATGCCAGTTCATCCTTAACACGTATTTCAGAGTTGTGAGTCGTGACTACTGCAGCACATCGTTCAGCAGCAGGGAGACAAGAGTAAACGAATAAATCAGAAGCAGTGCGAGTTACTCACCTATACGGGACCGTCGGCTGGGCACACAGTCCGCGGCGGTGGTGTCGACGTCCGCGTCGATAGGGTCTACGCTGCGCAGCGGCGATAGGCTGAGCAGGCGCGGGGAGTCGCCGCTGCCCTTCCGGAACCACCGCATCGCCTCCTGCAACACAACCAGTCTCGTCTTATATAAGCCGATCTGGAGCACACACCAAAACTCATCATAATACTTGGTCCCGGTCACTAGAGTTCCGTGCTTTTATCTTGCCGGCCGGAGTGGCCGTGCGGTTCTAGGCGCTACAGTCTGCAGCCGCGTGACCGCTACGGTCGCAGGTTCGAATCCTGCCTCGGGCATGGATGTGTGTGATGTCCTTAGGTTAGTTAGGTTTAAGTAGTTCTAAGTTCTAGGGGACTGATGACCACAGCAGTTAAGTCCCATAGCGCTCAGAGCCATTTGAACTTTTTTTTTTTTTTTTTAAATCTTAGAAAACATGCGTGTGGTTAGTGGGTAATCTCCAACAGCCAGAGCTCTGATTAACGCCAGTTGTAAGGTTTGTAGCTCATTTTTGGTATTCAATCAAAGTGACGTGAGCTCTATTTTAATTCGATACGTCACACAGCATATCTGTACATTCGACATTTTTCAAGTAGACGTCTCCTATAATCAATGTGTTACGCCACAGAAGTTCTGAGTACAACCAATGTGACCTTTCGTTGCCAGTAGCATTGTCGTTGGTAGCAGCATTGTGTGAGAAGCTAGTGAGTCGGGTGTTGGTCACACTACTGAGTGGTCTGGAGACAGCTTGCAGAGTACAGACATAAAGATAGAGCGGATGCTGAATTTTGGAAATATGATTTGGTAAAGACTGAGCTGAGAACTGTGAAGATTTTCAGGTAATGTTGTTACACTGCTTACTTGCAGTGTGTCTGGGAAACAGAAACTTTTAGCGGGATTTTTATTTGTTGGTTCGGATTAGTTAGTTTCATTATTCAGACGTGAGAAAGCGAAGTTACCTGTTCGCGTAGGTAAATAGATTTACTACTCCTTTACCACGCTATTAACTCACCTAATTTTCTTAGAAAATATTGTAGTTTTTGTTAAAAAGATTATAACTGTTAAGAAATCAGAGTTTCAATATAGTTTTTGCTAATCTCTTTTGACCATTTACTGAATGCAATATCCTCCACCGTCTCCTCACAAATATTTATATTTTCAGTTTCTCGTCGCCGCATTGCACTTTGCGGAACACAGTGGCTAAGGCCAAAGCTTTTGCTAATCTCTTTTGACCATTTACTGAATGCAATATCCTCCACCGTCTCCTCACAAATATTTATATTTTCAGTTTCTCGTCGCCGCATTGCACTTTGCGGAACACAGTGGCTAAGGCCAAAGCTTAGTCTGCCTAGAATATTTGCATGTCCTTGCACTGCTCTGCGCAAGGCTTTCTTTCCCTTAGCTAGTTTGCTGCTGCGCTGCATTTTAATGTTCATCACTTCCGAGCAGTACCGAGTTGCCGTTGCCACAGGTAAACCATGAAAATCTGGGCGAGTTTAACATGAGTCAGAACACAGTAAGAGCATTCAAAATTAAGTACTGCATTTCAGAATTAATATCAGTCGTACTTCTGCCGAAGATCAGTTCAAATTTTATTTTTATGCGGACAATCTCATTCTCACAGTGCAGTGTTAAATCGCGTCTGCATTATTTAAGTTTGGAATTGTATTTAGTCAGTATTGGTACGTAAATTTAAAAGTATTTTGGATAGTTATTCTTTCAAAAGTTGTTTTGCAGTTTTATGTAGATTTTTTATTGGTACTTTTGTGTTTGGAACTGTAAGACACTTCTATGGCTTCGTCCATTTTAGCACTGTTCACTGCATTGCGCAATACAGAATTTCATGGAATAGCCTATACAATCAACAGATTAACGGTTTCTAATTATTTCAGTAAAAGTTAATCAAATTAAAGATACACAGTCTCAGATAGTTTGGCGACTCATTCTATGAGATAGCATTTCATAATTACATCAGTTGCGTTGTTCAAAATCACGATACAATCATACACGAAAGTTTTACGAATAGGAAACCAGTTCAATTCAGCTCAGTTTACAGTTCACAGCATTCAAATTCTTTAATTTTATAAACAAATTACACAGTTTCGCCGACGTCTCAAGGCCTTCCAGATTTAGGTTTTCCGTGATTTCCCTAAATCGCATGTGGTGAATGCCTCGATGGAACTTTTGAAAGGCCAAAGTCGGTATCTTTCTCATCCTTCCAGAATCCTAGCTTACGTATCGTTTCTAATAACCTCGTTTTCGACGGGACGCTAAATCCTAATCTTCGTTACCTTTGCTTGGATAAAATAGACAGCCGCAATCAAGCAAATCCAGGTTTATACACACACATACACACACACACACACACACACACACACACACACACACACACACTTCATTCCTATGTACGTTCCTAGTTGTCGAAATGTATGAGGCACATATATCTAAATTAGCACGAGTACACGTCCAGATTTTTCTTCACGCAAGGGTATCTGATGATGCATGAATACAGCTGAGTCAAAAATATAAATATTTGTGATCAGCAAGAAAAGCTGGATTTTACACCCGTTCCACCAGTGTGGAAGAAACAAGGAGTCTTCGTCCCGGCTTTTCGTTTGGATGACGTGGCAGCTACAGATAATGAAAGACAAATTCGGCTTCGAAATAATGCGTTCATTTTATCTGATGTAGCAAGACTGCTGTGTTGGCTTTTCACGAGAAGTTATTGATCAACATCTCTTTTATATACACTGTCTGACAACAACAGTGAAGCACCCTGAACAGTAGTTGACAGGGTATATTGCGTTATTTTAGTGATTACTATATGGTGAAAATTTAGAAAGAAGTAGGCAGTATGAGTCTGCCTATCAGCATGTCGTTGAGCCCTTTCTGGCGTGGATGCATGCACGAATTCTTTTGGAAAGAGTGTCATAAAGACGCTTCCTAGATGCTGGAACCGGGGGAGAGAGGACGCCCGAGGTGGTTCCACAGATGAAATCAAAATTAAAACGCCTGTAGCCGTCCCTTTTGTAGATCTCTGGTTTCCACGACGTTATCACTTCGTTCATCAACTGACATCGGTTGGCTCTTGTTATGACTGCACACGAGATAGGATTCCTCCCAAATTACGTTGGTCAAGGGGCCTGAAGATGGTGTAATGGAACAGCAAAACTGGTTCCGTAAATAAAGTAAATGCAAAAGCCACTACTGCAAGTGTTTTAATTTTCGTTTCGTACTGAACAGCTGAAGGCCCTGTAACCACGTACTGCAACGATCTATTGCACAGAGGTTCCATATTTGTTCTATCGGGGACATATCCCGCAGATCTTGCCGCTAACAGGAGTAACTCAGCCTACGAAGACACTTCACAGACACATACGCCGTGCGTGGACGAGTAGTGTCCTGTTGAAAAGTGGCACCATGATACTGCAGCATGACAGACAATACAGGTGGACGCACAGTGTCCGTGATGTAGCGTTGTTCCGCCAGAGATTCCTCAGTCACTACCACCCCTGATCTGAAGTCATGCCCTATGACTCACAACACCACAACGCCAGCAATAACATTGCCGTGCCTCTCCAAAACACTGGAAGAATGGGATCCTCCGCAGGTTGCCGCCATGCTCGCCGGCGATGGTCAGCCGGGGCAATAAAGAACCGTGATTCATAACTGAACACCATTCATCAGCATGCCCTGCTTCCCAGTCAAGCACGACTCCAAAAGCAGCGGTTTGTGATGAGGTGTTGACGGCAGCCTAGACACGGCACGATAATTCCCTAGTCCAGCAGTCCTATCTCTGACCAATTGGTGGCAAGCGCAGATGTGAAGAGGTAACGATGTGCCTGATGCACAATACTATGATCCTTCTTTGTGGTGATCAGACATAATCGACCGGAGCGTTGATTAGAGTATGCCAGCCCTCACCTTCTCAGTCATTACAGCATCGGGCCATTGTCACATCCGAATGTCCCACAAATCTGATCACAGCACTATTCGACCAGTTGGCCACCCACAATGAAGCCACTTTCAGACTGTCAACTGGTGTTAGCGCTGTCTCGCACAAGTATGTGGCATCTCCGTGTACTTCGTAGTGTTCACTGAACACCTGACATTTTTCACCCCCCTTATGTACACTAAAACGCCTGGTAACAACACTAAACACGAACAACACAAGTGCACTCTGGTGGCGTTCTACGTGTTAATAAGAATTACAACTCGTAACTGTTTACATACTCGCCGATGGAGAGTACGTGTACAAAGTAACATTGTCACCTGACCATGGTTTCTGGGTGCTTCACTTTTTTTTTGTGGGGCAGGTGGTGTAAATTGTACATCTTCACAGTGTCAGTAACGTACGTCCTGTTCATTTACCAGTTTGATACCACGTATACTTGACGTACGCTAGTTTGTTGATAATTTCTGTCAGTTTAGCCGGCCGGGGTGGCCGAGCGGTTCTATGCGGTTCAGCCTGAACCGCGCGACCGCTGCGGTCGCAGGTTCGAATCTTGCCTCGGGCATGGATGTGTGTGATGTCCTTAGGTTAGTTAGGTTTAAGTAGTTCTAAGTTCTAGGGGACTGATGACCTCAAATGTTAAGTCCCATAGCGCTCAGAGCCATTTGAACCATTTTTTGTCAGTTTAAGGTTCAAATGGACCAGTTTTTAACACTGGACTGACGATGAAGCCTAACGTTGAATCGTCATAGAAGTCACCAAAGACACCGAATAAGCGCAAGAGGGCTAGGATACTGGAGAGAATCTGCCGTCGCCTTCTTGAGGCTATCATTTCGTCTTCCGTCTCAAGCGATCTGGGAAAACCTACTTCACGATCATCCTCCCCAATAAGGTCACTTTGCTGAATAGTAAGACATAACCGTGCGTGTTCTTAAGATGGAGCAAATCGAAGCCCAAGATCAAGATTAAAACTAATCAGAAATCTTGTTCCAGACAACTTTAGACAGCAACTCTTAAAGTCATTCGTATTGACATACAGGCAATGCTTGTTGCTGGAGGTATTTAACATAAATATGCAAAAGTTTCGACAAGATGATCTCACTAATGTTTTGAGAGACCAAGAAAATCACCAACATTAACAGGTATAAAAATTTCATCACAGATGTGTCGCTATCATGTTTTGCTCATTCTCACAAGCGAATGCCTCATTCATGATTTGTTGTTATAAACAAGTTACCAAAGGCAAAAATCTCACAAATAATTAGGAATGGTGTTCGTTCCTAGCCAAAACACCCTTTTTTATGGTGCATGTGCAAACTGCCAGTCACATCGGAACGTTTTCACGATTTATCAGTTGAAATTACTTATCAGACGACCTATAGTTAATGACCCATCAGCGTCCATTTTGCTAGTCGCAAACTAATAATTACTTTGCACTGCATTACATTTCGTCCCGTAATATAGTTTCGGAGAGTTCCCTATGTCTGTCCAAGAGTGACTAAATGTGCGATAGTGTATTGTTCAAGTACCCAGAAAATTACTTACAGCATTGTTTTAAAATAGACTAGAATTCTCGACGGCGTGCCGGAGACGACTGGTCCGATGGACATGGTAGTGCGGAGAGCTTCCTACCAGGACATATTCCGAGGAACGGCGCTACGCTATTTCTGACCGCGAGGCAGCGGACGTGGTGCCCCGCAAAACATGGGCTGCTCTTCCTCCGCTTTGAAGAAGTGCAGAACTCCCCGGGGCGGGCGTCTCCTGTATAACTTCCTCGTGAACCCAGTCAACTGCCTTTTTTCCCGGTACGTCACAGGATAGAAGCTGCGCGCCAGCATCCTGATTCATCTACTCAACAGATCAGACCATCTGTGCCACGACCACAAGCTGTTTGTTCCGAAGTGAGGGCAATTCGCTACTGAACAAAATGTTTCATTTCTTATTTGCGATAAAACAAAACAATTTGCGTCTACTAGCAGGATAATTACCTTCTTCATCTCTTTGTACGTTCCAGTCCGGAGCAAATGTGGAGTGTTCCACATATACTATGTGATCAAAAGTATCTGGACACCTGGCTGAAAATGACAAAAGTTCGTGGCGCCCTCCATCGGTAATGCTGGAATTCAAATTGGTGTTGGACCACCCTTAGCCTTGATGACAGCTTCCACTCTCGCAGGCATACGTTCAATCAGGTGCTGGAAGGTTTCTTGGGGAATGGCTGCCCATTCTTCACGGAGTGCTGCACTGAGGAGAGGTATCGATGTCAGTCGGTGAGTTCTGGCACGAAGTCGACGTTCCAAAACATCACAAAGGTGTTCTATAGGATTCAGCTCAGGACTCAGTGCACGCCAATCCATTACAGGGATGTTATTGTCGTGTAACTACTTCACCACAGGCCGTGCATTATGAACAGGTGCTCGATTGTGTTGAAAGATGCAATCGCCATCCCCAGCAAAAAGGTGCTGTGATAGTGCCACGCAAAACCTCAAGGGGTACAAAACACCCTCCACGAAAAACACGACCATACCATAAGACCATCGCCTCCGAAGTTTACTGTTGGCACTACACACGCTGGCAGATGACATTCACAGGGCATTCGCCATATTCACACCCTGCCGTCGGATCGCCACATTGTGTACCGTGATTCGTCACTCCACACACATTTTTCCACCGTTCAATCGGCCAATTTTTACGCTCCTTACACCAAGCGAGGCGTCGTTTGGCATTTACCGACGTGATGCGTGGCTTATGAGCAGCCGATCGACCATGAAATCCAAGTTTTCTCACCTCCGCCTAACTGTCATATTACTTGCAGTGGATCCTGATGCAGTTTGGAATTCCTGTGTGATGGTCTGGATAGATGTCTGCCTATTACACATTATGACCCTCAACTGTCGGTGGTCTCTGTCAGTCAATAGACGAGGTCGTCCTGTACGCTTTTGTGCTGTACGTGTCCCTTCATGTTTCCACTTCACTATCATATGGGAAAGAGTGGACCTAGGGATATTTAGGAGTGTGGAAATCTCGCGTACAGACGTGTAACACAAGTGACACCCAATCACCTGACCACGTTCGAAATCCGTGAGTTCCGCATAGCGCCCCATTCTGCTCTCTCACGATGTCTACTGACTACTGAGGTCGCTGTTGTGGAGTAAATGGAAGTAGGTGGCAGGACAATGCACATAATGACAAAAACGTATGTTTTTGGGCGTGTACGGATACTTTTTATCACATAGTGAAAGTAGCGTTTCACTAATTGAACTATCAGTTCTTAGTACAAAATGTTGCAGACATCGTTTCCTACATTTCTGGAGTGGAACTAAAGCTATTTATGCCGGTACCATTAGCAGTTCTCAATTAGACAAATTCGTTGAGTTTTGTTTCATTTTATTGCGTAGCGCACGGTGATCATTTCGCGCCGAGCTGCGGAGGTTGACTTACATCGCTATGAAATTCTGTTCTAGTGGCAGGAATCTTTTGTTTCCCTTGCGGAAAACAATCTCGTAAATTAAGGAAAAAAACAAAGGAACACCATTTAGCGAGGACTTCGTCTTCTTCGTCTGGAAAGAAATACAACTACGTTTAACACGAGTCGGAAAATCTTTCGGCTAGAAGCATTTGTGTTATTTTATCAATACGTATATTTGCAAAAGACTTCTGTTTCAGTGTAATGTATTATCAATATTTTGCGTTACAGTTATTATATGCTTCAAACAGATTAATAACTGATTGTACAGAAGTGCAGTATTGTGAAAACAACCTACATATTCAGTTCTGACATCTGACAACATGCTGCATGGGCTCCCCTGAGAGGGTCATATGAATCAATACGTTCTCTTTCTCTATTGGTCTTCTTTCCACTTCACGTCTGGCTCACAGTCTTTAGAGCAAAGCTATTTCTAGTGGAACATTGCTTGAATTCTTCGTCTTTGTTAGCAGAACATGATAACAAATTATATACATATATTCTCGGTGTTCTTTAACAACTTTTACTTATACAAAATCTAATAATAGATTCCGTGTAATGTCTTTATAGCATTTATATTACATCACTACACATTCTCTTGTCACATCTTAACGAAGAGTTGCAAAACTTGGAGATGCATTAGAACTGTGATGTGGTTGGCATCGCTGCAGAAGCACGTTAACATAGCTTCGTTGTGTCACTCTTCCAAATAATTTAGTCAACCCACACACATCGCACACATCGAGCAACTGTTAATCAGTAAATTTGTCCATATTACCGCTTATCACCGGGTCACTTAGAAGCAAAATACTCAGAAAAAACCGTTGGATGTTCTTCGAAATTATGTCGGTGGAGTTGTACACCTTGTATATGTGATAACATGTCATATACTTGCACAAAAAGTGACGTGACCTAATAAGAATGACTCCCCTATAAATCTAGAAGTCCCTTACACGCTATCGAGTTCCTTGTCTCAACCGACTACTCGTTGCAAGTGGGTCTAATGCACCGTTGCCTGTCACGCGTGAACAAAAGCTGCGTGTACTGCGAGAACTCTGCTATGCAGTTTGGCACCTGAACGGCGTGAGTGAGGTTATGAAGGATTATCCATATTGCGAAAAAAATGGAAATACTAATAGAATATAGGAACAAGCAATAACGACAGAGTTCATTAATGAGCGAAGCAATATTCATTGTGGATGTTATTGAAGGTCATAGCCTAAATTGTCCACACTCCTAAGAATTGAAAGATTAGTAAACGACTGGTTCAAATATTTCAAAACTTCTACTTTGATCTGCCCAAAAAATATACAGGATGGTCCATTGATAGTGACCGGGCCAAATATCTCACGAAATAAGCATCAAACGAAAAAACTACAAAGAACGAAACTCCTCTACCTGAAGGGGGAAACCAGATGGCGCTATGGTTGGCCCGCTAGATGGCGCTGCCATAGGTCAAACGGATATCAACTGCGATTTTAATACAGGAACCCCCATTTTTTATTACATATTCGTGTAGTACGTAAATAAATATAAATGTTTTAGTTGTACCACTTTTTTCGCTTTCTGATAGATGGCGCTGTAATAGTCACAAACGTATAAGTACGTGGTATCACGTAACATTTCGCCAGTGTGGACTGTATTTGATTCGTGATACATTACCCGTGTTGAAATGGACCGTTTACCAATTGCGGAAAAGGTCGGTATCGTGTTGTTGTATGGCTATTGTGATAAAAATGCCCAACGGGCGTATGCTATGTATCCTGCTCGGTAGGACGACATCATCCAAATGTCTGGACCGTTCCCCGGATAGTGACGTTATTGAAGGAAACAGGAAGTGTTCAGCCACATGTGAAACGTCAACCACGACCTGCAACAAATGATGATGCCAAAGTAGGTGTTTTAGCTGCTGTCGCGGCTAATCTGTACATCAGTAGCAGACAAATTGCGCGAGAATCGGGAATCTAAAAAACGTCGGTGTTGAGAATGCTACATCAACATTAATTGCATCCGTACCATATTTCTGTGCACCAGGAATTGCATGGCGACGACTTTCAACGTCGTGTACAGTTCTGCCAATGGGTACATGAGACATTACGGGACGATGACAGATTTTTTGCACGCGTTCTGTTTAGCGACGAAGGGTCATTCACCAACAGCGGTAACGCAAACCGGCATAATAACCACTATTGGGCAACGGAAAATCCACGATGGCTGCCACAGATGGAACATCAGCGACCTTGGTGGGTTAATGTATGGTGCGGCATTATGGGAAGAAGGATAATTGGCCCCTATTTTATCGATGGCAATCTAAATGGTGCAATGTATGCTGATTTCCTACGTAATGTTCTACCGATGTTACTACAAGATGTTTCACTGCATGGCAGAATGTCGAAGTACTTCCAACGTGATGGATGTCCGGCACATAGCTCGCGCGCGGTTGAAGCGGTATTGAATAGCATATTTCATGACAGGTGGATTGGTCGTCGAAGCACCATACCATGGCCCGCACGTTCACTGGATCTGACGTCCCGAGATTTCTTTCTGTGGGAAAAGTTGAAGGATATTTACTATCGTGATCCACCGACAACGCCTGACAACATGCGTCAGCGCATTGTCCATGCATGTGCGAACATTACGGAAGGCGAACTACTCGCTTTTGAGAGGAATGTCGTTACACCTATTGCCAAATGCATTGTGGTTGACGGACATCATTTTGAGCATTAATTGCATTAATGCGGTATTTACAGGTAATCACACTGTAACAGCATACGTTCTGAGAAATGATAAATTCACAAAGGAGCATGTATCACATTGGAACAACCGAAATAAAATGTTCAAACGTACCTACGGTCTGTATTTTAATTTAAAAGCCCTACCTGTTACCAACTGTTCGTCTAAAATTGTGAGCCATATGTTTGTGACTATTACAAAAAATGGTTCAAATGGCTCTGAGCACTATGGGACTTAACATCTATGGTCATCAGTCCCCTAGAACTTAGAACTACTTAAACCTAACTAACCTAAGGACAGCACACAACACCCAGTAACCTGTGACTATTACAGTGCCATCTATCTCAAAGAAAAAAAGTGGTCCAACTAAAACATTCATATTTCTCTACGTACTACACGAATATGTAATAAAAAATGGGGGTTCCTATTTTAAAAAACGCAGCTGATACCCGTTAGACCTATGACAGCGCCATCTAGTGGGCCAACCATAGCGCCACCTGGTTTGCCCCATCAAGCTAGACAAGTTTCGTTCTTTGTAGTTTTTTCTTTTGACGCTAATTTCGTGAGATATTTGGCCCGGTCACGATCAATGGACCACCATGTGTATACTAAGAAAGACGTCAAATAATATTTAAAATGCAGTAAGCAGCGCGTTTTTTCTTTATCCTTTGTACAGAAAACAATTTTTCTCGTTAATTAGGACTGATTTTTTCGCTGTTGAAACATTGTCATGGAAAATGCTTGTCTATTCACGTTCTTTTTTTTTACGCTAGTGTGGGTCTTTCCTTTGTCTAGGTACCTGCATGCTCTTGTGCAACCCTTGCAATATGGCACGCAAAACAAACCAAACAATAAAGTAAAGATTAAGAACACACAAAAGCACAAAATTCATTACTGTAACAGAAGTCAGCACGGAGGGAATAGGTTAGCTTATAACAGGCGATGCCACGGTTGCCTGCTTCTACGCATGTGCAGTCTGTGATGTACCCCACACTCGGCACTGTCAATTGATAATTGACGTCACTGCCCCACCCGCGGGGTTGGTTGGCAGCTGGTCTACACACAAACACATGACTTGCACACACAACCGGTAACTTTAATTTGATCAGTGTGTCCCTCGTGTAAATCACGGGCTTAGGTCATTGTTGCGCAGCACGAAAATCACTACAGATATCTTCCCTTAGCGGAAATATACTCTAAGACGGCCTACAATTACGAGACGCAGCGTAAAACCGAGTGGTAAAACAGAAGGAGTCAATAACGACTAAGGTTTACACGTGAAGCACTTACTGGAGAGCACGGCGGGAGCTGGCGGTAGGCGCAAGGCCGGAATCCTCGCTGCGGCATAGCAGGGCTGCAGGCAGGTCAGCGTCTGACTGAACGGATATGTTTGTGTGCGCCGGCTGCCGGCTGCCGGCTTCTGGAGAGTTCGGGCAGGTACACGCGCTTTGGGGGTACGGGACTGTCCTGTCCCACAGGAGGGCCATTAAGCCGGCCGGGCGCGCTTTTGTCCGCCGCATGCCACAGGGGCCGAGGGAACCTTTCGCATCAGCTGGATACCACCCCCAGTCTCTAATACTGTACTTTCGCACGCGGTGTGTTTGAAGCATGGAGGTAAAAATAGAGGAGTAGTCATGACGTCACAAACTTGAAGCCAACCCAAGTGAAGATCCGCCATGTTAGCTACCCCAAAACATTCGCTTCCGGTGGTTTGATTCTGTGTAGTTGTGATGTGTTTTGATAAAAAAAATAAGCCGGCTTGCGTCGCTTACGGGTGTACTAATCGTTCTCGTTGGTTGGTTGGTTGGTTGGTTTTGGGGAAGGAGACCAGACAGCGTGGTCATCGGTCTCATCGGATTAGGGAAGGATGGGGAAGGAAGTCGGCCGTGCCCTTTCAGAGGAACCATCCCGGCATTTGCCTGGAGTGATTTAGGGAAATCACGGAAAACCTAAATCAGGATGGCCGGACGCGGGATTGAACCGTCGTCCTCCCGAATGCGAGTCCAGTGTCTAACCACTGCGCCACCTCGCTCGGTGTTCTCGTTGTAGTCTAAAGTTTAAACAAATCACATTTCATTCGTAAGTCGACTTATTTAAGCGCTATTTCCTTATATACTTGAAATTCTGATGCACTGTAAAGTTTTACAGTATGATTTTATTTCTGTGATTTGACTTCAGATTCCCTATCAATCCTACACGAAGAGCTATCTGGAGGTGAGCAGTACACTTGGTTTTCAGTGTTTGGTTATTCCCAAGTAACTGAAAAGTTCTGGCAAGAAATATCCTGGAAATGGGGACTAATGTTTTAAAATGAGATAATTTTATATAAAAGTAATGTAACTACATGTAGTTAGTTAAATCTTCAGTAAAATGTGTGGAACACCTGTTACAGTGGTTAAATTATAAGTACTTAAAGGGTTACATATTTAAATGATGACTAACTGACAACCTCAGCTGCTGACAGGTGTTGTTGTTATACCTCGATGTGGACAGCTGAAAATGTGTGCCCCGACCGGGACTCGAACCCGGGATCTCCTGCTTACATGGCAGACGCTCTATCCATCTGAGCCACCGAGGACACAGATGAATAGCGCGACTGCAGGGACTTATCCCTTGCACGCTCCCCGTGAGACTCACATTCCCAACTGTCCACAATTCTACATATGTATTGTACCTTATAGACATTTGCCCATCCACTCATTACTCGCGCACGCGTTGGCGATTCCCGTAAGAGTTTGGGCAACCTGTGCGCATTCGCACAGACAAAGGTCAATGGCTGGGTAGCCTTTAACTATATATACAAAGACAGTAACTTGTTCTCGAAAGAACAGTTATTGTTGATGACCGTGCAGCTTTTCCCTGAAATAAATGATGACTAACTGACAACCTCAGCTGCTGACAGGTGTTGTTGTTATACCTCGATGTGGACAGCTGAAAATGTGTGCCCCGACCGGGACTCGAACCCGGGATCTCCTGCTTACATGGCAGACGCTCTATCCATCTGAGCCACCGAGGACACAGATGAATAGCGCGACTGCAGGGACTTATCCCTTGCACGCTCCCCGTGAGACTCACATTCCCAACTGTCCACAATTCTACATATGTATTGTACCTTATAGACATTTGCCCATCCACTCATTACTCGCGCACGCGTTGGCGATTCCCGTAAGAGTTTGGGCAACCTGTGCGCATTCGCACAGACAAAGGTCAATGGCTGGGTAGCCTTTAACTATATATACAAAGACAGTAACTTGTTCTCGAAAGAACAGTTATTGTTGATGACCGTGCAGCTTTTCCCTGAAATAAATGATGACTAACTGACAACCTCAGCTGCTGACAGGTGTTGTTCTTATACCTCGATGTGGACAGCTGAAAATGTGTGCCCCGACCGGGACTCGAACCCGGGATCTCCTGCTTACATGGCAGACGCTCTATCCATCTGAGCCACCGAGGACACAGATGAATAGCGCGACTGCAGGGACTTATCCCTTGCACGCTCCCCGTGAGACTCACATTCCCAACTGTCCACAATTCTACATATGTATTGTACCTTATAGACATTTGCCCATCCACTCATTACTCGCGCACGCGTTGGCGATTCCCGTAAGAGTTGTCAGTTAGTCATCATTTATTTCAGGGAAAAGCTGCACGGTCATCAACAATAACTGTTCTTTCGAGAACAAGTTACTGTCTTTGTATATATAGTTTAAGGGTACCCAGCCATTGACCTTTGTCTGTGCGAATGCGCACAGGTTGCCCAAACTCTTACGGGAATCGCCAACGCGTGCGCGAGTAATGAGTGGATGGGCAAATGTCTATAAGGTACAATACATATGTAGAATTGTGGACAGTTGGGAATGTGAGTCTCACGGGGAGCGTGCAAGGGATAAGTCCCTGCAGTCGCGCTATTCATCTGTGTCCTCGGTGGCTCAGATGGATAGAGCGTCTGCCATGTAAGCAGGAGATCCCGGGTTCGAGTCCCGGTCGGGGCACACATTTTCAGCTGTCCACATCGAGGTATAAGAACAACACCTGTCAGCAGCTGAGGTTGTCAGTTAGTCATCATTTATTTCAGGGAAAAGCTGCACGGTCATCAACAATAACTGTTCTTTCGAGAACAAGTTACTGTCTTTGTATATATAGTTAAAGGCTACCCAGCCATTGACCTTTGTCTGTGCGAATGCGCACAGGTTGCCCAAACTCTTACGGGAATCGCCAACGCGTGCGCGAGTAATGAGTGGATGGGCAAATGTCTATAAGGTACAATACATATGTAGAATTGTGGACAGTTGGGAATGTGAGTCTCACGGGGAGCGTGCAAGGGATAAGTACCTGCAGTCGCGCTATTCATCTGTGTCCTCGGTGGCTCAGATGGATAGAGCGTCTGCCATGTAAGCAGGAGATCCCGGGTTCGAGTCCCGGTCGGGGCACACATTTTCAGCTGTCCACATCGAGGTATAACAACAACACCTGTCAGCAGCTGAGGTTGTCAGTTAGTCATCATTTATTTCAGGGAAAAGCTGCACGGTCATCAACAATAACTGTTTTTTCGAGAACAAGTTACTGTCTTTGTATATATGGTTACATATTTGTTAAAGCAAAGTTCCCTATCTGGGATAAGTCCAGGCTATTTAGACCATTACATTAATCACTGTGTTGTCCTGTTACCCTGTAAATTACTGTTATTTGCCACACTGAATGTCACTTGGTAGGTGCAATTTATGAACAAAGCAGATGTGTAAACTACAATGGGCCTGACAATCTTAAATTCCGTTCTTTTCCTTCGTAATTTAACGAATCTTTCACTTTGTTGACATGACAGCTGTCTTGTTCATATCATCCGTCCATACATCTATGAGGCACCAAAGGAAATAAGGTAAGTTTCTTGCAAACTTGAACATTTAAAATTTGCATTTTACTTGAAAATGCAACGAATACAAATCGGTGCCTCTAAACTATCAATCATTCCTTGTGGAGTTCTGCTTTATCAATTATCGACACAAACACAATGAAAGTGAATAGAAATGGATTAAGAAAGCACGCTTTTCATAGCACATACTTATCATCTCGGTTATTCGAAATGTGTAAACGGTACTGAGGCCAGAAGCGTCATATTTTCGTGTCGTATTACTGTATCGAGTACGCATTTAAGACCAGAAAAACATTAGAAGTTGCGTTCCTTATGCTGTGTTGTTCACTAAAACAGTGTAACATTTACTACATAAAATAAATATCGCGTGTACAAGACAGAAATAACGAACAAGAAGCAATTGCAAACACTCGGTCCGCAGCTCGTGGTCGTGCGGTAGCGTTCTCGTTTCCCACGCCCGGGTTCCCGTGTTCGATTCCCGGCGGGCTCAGGGATTTTCTCTGCCTCGTGATGACTGGGTGTTGTGTGCTGCCCTTAGGTTAGTTAGGTTTAAGTAGTTCTAAGTTTTAGGGGACTGATGACCATAGATGTTAGGTCCCATAGTGCTGAGAGTCATTTGAACCATTTTTGTAAACACTCGTCTGCTAATGTTTTGGGGGATCCAAGATGGTGGCAGGCCCCGCCCACTGGCTGCAAAACAACTTACAGCGTAAGTCTGTAGCGCCATCGCCCGTTATTCTACCTCCATGGTTTGAAGACTTCAACGTCTCCTCGACATGTTAGTCACCGCAGGTGGAGTATTGGCTGGCAGTGAAAATGAAGGCATTCCTTACGGTTCAGCACCGCCGCTTAGTAATCGAGACACTAGCTAACGGATTGCTGGACCACATTTGTGCCTGGATTGAGAGATTGCTGGCTAGTAGAACTCAACAAGTCATTCTTAACGGGACGAAATCGACAGGTGTAAATTAGTGCTGTGCTTGAGCACGACTCGAACTGTTCAAGCAGTTGACGTCACAGTTCGAGAAACCTCGTGCTTTGCTCGAGTTTTCGATTGTCGAACGATCTAGCGACTTCTATTCGTACAACATGGTGTTATTAATACACTATGGATTTTAATCATAAAATAACGGTGAAACACGAACTGCAGTATCATATGTAAAAACAGCCGCTAGGAATCTATCATGATTTAATCTAATTATCGAGCTTTCAAGCTTCAGTTCGTCTACATCTACATCTGCTATTCACAATAAAGTGCCTGGCAGAGGCTTCAATGAACCACCTTCAAGCTGTCTCTCTACCGTTCCACTCTCTTTGGCACGCGGGAAAAACGAGTACTTAGATTTTTCTGTGCGAGCCCTGATTTCTCTTAATTTATCGTGATGACCATTTCCCCCTATGGAGGTGGGTGCCAACAGAATGTTTTCGCAATCGGAGAAGAAAACTGTTGATTGAAATTTCATGAGAGGATCCCGTCGCAACGAAAAACGCCTTGTTTTAATGATTGCCACTCCAATTCACGTATCATGTCTGTGTCACTATCTCCCCTATTTCGCGATAATACAAAACGAGCTGCCTTTCTTTGTACTTTTTCGATGTCATCCGTCAGTCCCACCTGATGCGGCTCCCGCACCGCACAGCAATACTCCAGAATAAGGCGGTCAAGCGTGTTGTAAGCAATCTCTTTAGTAGACCTGTCGCACCTTCTAAGTGTTCTGACAATGAATCGCAGTCTTTGGTTTGCTCTACTCACAATATTACCTATGTGATCGTTCCAAGCCGGCCGGAGTGGCCGAGCGGTTTTAGGCGCTTCAGTCTGGAACCGCGCGACCGCTACGACCGCAGGTTCGAAACCTGCCTCGGGCATGGATGTGTGTGACGTCCTTAGGTTAGTTAGGTTTAAGTAGTTCTAAGTTCTAGGGGACTGATGACCTCAGAAGTTGTTCCATAGTGCTCAGAGCCATTTGAACCATTTTTGATCGTTCCAATTTAGGTTATTTGTAATTGTAATCCCTAAGTATTTAGTTTGATTTACAGCCTTCAGATTTGTATGACTTATCGCGTAATCGAAATTTAGCTGATTTCTTTTAGTAGTCATGTGAATAATTTAACACTTTTCCTTATTCGGGGTCAATTGCCACTTTCCACACCATACAGACATCTTGTCTAAATCATTTTGCAAGTCGTTTTGATATCTGATGACTTTACAAGACAGTAAATGACAGCATCATCTGCAAACAATCTACTCTTAAGACAGCTTCTCAGATTGTCTCCTATGTCGTTAATATAGCTCAGGAACAATAGAGGGCCTATAACACTTTCTTGGGGAACGCCGGATATTGCTTCTGTTTTACTCGATGACTTTCCTTCTATTACTACGAATTGTGAACTTTCTGACAGGAAATCACGAATCCAGTCGTCCTGCGATTTAGTGACGCTTGTTGGTACTTTTTCTACAACGTGTCTGACCACAGTTATTTATTCTCGCGATCATAATTACAATCACTTTAATATGATTTATTTCCTTTATTAGTCGTTCAGTTCCCAATAGATTTTCTTTCATGTTTCATCTTAATGTTATCATCTTGTTTTAAAGCTGATTAACTTATTTACATGTTATACTAATATATGAACAGCGAAATGATCATTTGTACCTCATTTAGTAAATTATTATTGTTTCTAACAATCAAATAAACATTGTATAGGCTTCAGAGTAGAGTAATATTTTCGAAGGATAGTACTTTCCTACTTGATTCTTAGCTTTACATAATAAAATCACCATAAATATTTATCCAGGGCGTGTCTCCCAAGAGTCGTCAGGAGTATTTTCTCTGGTGTTTCAGCAGCTGTCTGCAATTTCGTTCGCGCATTGCGTAGGTGGAATCAGCCCAAACAAATAGTGCTCTTCACATCTTTCTCACGAAGCCTTCTATCGACGGAAAGCGTCGGTTTATGTCCTGTTACAAAGGAAATGATTTTTAATTCGGAATTTTACGTGCCCATTCGATAGAGCGGTCCCAGATTAGTCTAGTGCGATATTCGCTTTATTGACACGTAATGAGGAAGACGATAAAACACTAAAAATAAAAAGCAATCCAACAGCGAGTCAGTAGCGCTGCGTGTTCGGCGGTACGAGTCAGCGCGAGCCAGAGCAGTGCCTTCGACACTACGGTACCGGTTGTTCTTCGAGTTTTACTCTCATTTTCAGCACTAATCAATAAACTAAATATTGGAGTAGAGTAATCTGGAGCCGCTCTATCGAACGGACACAGAAAATTCCGCTCTAAAGATAATTTCGTTTGTAACGGGAAGCAAATCGACGCTCTCCATCGACAATGGGCTTCGCATGAAAGACGTAAAGAGCACTGTTTGTTTGAGCTGATTCCAACTAAACAACGCAAAAACGAAATTGCAAATACGTGCTGAAACATCAGAGCAAAACGCCTGGCGACTCTTAGAGAAAGACCCTATATGTGGTATCCATAACTATTGTACCACAACTGTTACTGTAAATTAGATCAAACTCAACAGGAGGTTCTGTGGTTAATATGTTCAGCTTTATTTCACGGAACATCATTGTGACAGTGTTTTAGTTCCTTGCTGTCGCCTGCTGTTGCACCGCGTGAGTCAAATGCTACGTGATTGTTCGAGCAGCACTCGATACTGTATCGAGTTCTAAGGTATCTCAGGAAATCTCGAGCTCGTTCGAACGAGAGTATCGTTTGCCCAGCCCAACCTTTGAGAGGACCCGAAAAGAATTACTATTTGCAGCATACAGGGAGAACACGAACACCACCGAAAAAATTTCGATCGTTCTTCGAGAAGAATTTTGGTCTAGGGCGATCCGTGGTCAACAGTGGCTCATTACAGAGTAATTGCAGTTCGTCTGATGTTTTGCCTTCACTTATCATTGTATCTGTATTGCACTGAAAATTATGTGCACAAGAGTACAGAAGTGCGATGGTATTGGCTGTGTGACTCGTCTGAAAACAAACCTGTTCAATTCAGTTAGGGTTGCAGGAAAAATGTGAGGAAATCGGAAAGAGAATCGTCGTCAGAAGGACTGATTCAGCATGTAGTCAAAACAACCTTCGGTGCAATTAAAAACAAAGGTGTCAACGTTAAGAGTACGAAACGAATTCCTCTGTTAAAGTCAGAGGAGAAGGTGGATACGTGGGAAGAGTACATTGAAGGACACTACGAGGAGGTGTCTGCAGTCTTAGCAGGACAACTGGGAGTCGATTTGGGCGATATAGGGAATTCAATATTAGGGACGGAGCTTGACACAACTTTGGAAGAGGTGCGCCCAAATAAGATCGAAGGGATAGATAACATTCCTTCCGAACTCATAAAAACATTGGAGTTAGTGACAACCGAACAATCAAGTTGGTGTGTAGAATCTAGGAGACTGGGGATATACCATCGCACTTTCGTAAGATATCCACACGATCCCGAAGATAGGAAGGGCAGATATATGCGAGGATAATCGCACAATCGTTTAAAACTTCAAAATCCACAAAGAATGGAAAAGAAAATGAAAGATGCTGTCGCTTTGGCTTCAGGGACCAAAGAGGCAGTTCAGTCGTTGCACTTGATAATGGAAACAAAACTTAGGAAAAATAAGGAATTTGGCGATTTGTCTCAGTATAAATACGCAACCAGTCACTTTTTTTGGATTTTAGATACGATTTACTGTACCATTAACTAGTTTTCGAGGCACTGCAGGCTCATCATCAGATGGAGGTGTTACAGTAACGTGATATTGTGGACCGAGTGTAGCTAAACGCTGTAGTGCTGGTGCTCGAGAAATGAACGAAGTTTAGTAATCGCTAACGAAACGTTTATGAAAGAGAAATGTTACGTTTTCAGCACTTACAGTGTACTGAATCATAGTACCCATTGCAGATCGTTTCCCATAATTAACATTGTCAGATGTACATACAAATATGAACAGTATTTAGCTGCACTTGGTTTCACATATTTTCACAGAATGTAAACACTGGATGTGAATACAAAGAATATGTATGCAACAGATATCACAATTTGTTACATCATCATCTTTGGCCTGAGATACAATGTGCTACATAATAAATATTTAGAAGTACAGATAATAATATTTAAGAGACTCTGACGGTGTGTTCTTAAATTAGCAATGTACATGTAATGTAGATTAATAAGGTACACGACAGCTAAATACACAGAGTGAGATGTTTACTATGTAACTGAAGATTCAAATGGTTCAAATGGCTCTGAGCACTATGGGACTTAACATTTGCGGTCATCAGTCCCCTAGACTTAGAACTACTCAAACCTAACTAACGACATCATATACATCCATGCCCGAGGCAGGATTCGAACCTGCGACCGTAGCGGTCTCACGGTTCCGGACTGAAGCGCCTAGAACCGCTCGGCCACACCGGCTGGCTGTAACTGAAGAGTGAATGAGTCACAGCATGCTATATTTGTTACATGACTAAGATAATATAATTTACGCAGCAGGATGAACATTGCTTATCATTATCTTTTTTGTGTTTTGGTACGAGGATGTCTCGAGAATTCTGGAAGAAAAGAAGTTTCAGAGGATTTGACGACCTAAAAAGCGTTAGAGAATATAGAATGGTGCAAGGCGTTTGAAATTCTGAGAAGGGCAGGTATAAACTGTGGGGAAAGATGGGTAAAAAGGAGGGACAGCATTACACGACATGTGTTAAGTCATCAGGTTACTAGAGGGATATGGAGAGGGAAAAACTGTAGGGACAGACGGAGATTAGAATATCCGCAACAAATTATTGAGGGGACTGGCTGTTGGTGCCATTCTGAGTTGAAGAGGTTGGCACATGAGAGATAGTCACGATAGGCAGCACCAAACTAGTGAAAATAAAATACCCCCCTCCGCCCCCTTCCCTTGCCCAAAAAAAGAAGGCATCTATCAGGACCAAACTTTTAAAAGAAAAAGAAAACCAGCGCTTTCCATTGGTTTGTTTGTAGCTATATGGTCGCTGAGAGAAAAAAACGGCGAAATACATTCCCTACGATAATTTTCGGTAGGTAGCTATTTCAGAACATGCATTTATCTTGCCATTATAGAGACAAAACAGGCTTACAATGTCACAGACAGAAAGAGACTCAGTACCCTTTTTCTTCTCACCGTTGGACGAGTGAAGGAACCGCTTAACATTTAGTGTACTAAAGATCACTATCTACTCATTCCGTTGTCAGTTGTGACCTGTCACTGCTGCTTATAGCGTGCCCGAGCACAACTATGCACTTAAGTCACGCGGTCGACCTTGAAATTCCAAAGGCGTGAGTTCGGTGTTTCCCTTTCCATTTAACGAATGGGAGCTGAAGAGCTTACATCAGAACAGTAGTAATGTTTAAGGTTTTAGGGACGAGGATTGCGCTGGGCGCGGGAGAGCACAAGGCCGAGCAGGCGCCATGAATTATTCATCAGCCGAAAGCAGAGCCGCAGCACGCAGCTTTTCCTTCACGGAGGCGCGCAGTCGCTTCTTGGAAGCGTTTCTCCCCTTCCGGGTAGCTCCAAACGGGATGCTGCGCCAGCGGCCGCGTCACCGCACAGCTCCAAACAGCGCCTGGTGTTGCCCTGTACTCGCCTCCCAGCGTCGTGAAGCCCAGTTCTCGCGACCAAGCACCGATGGTTTTGGAATCTTCAACCAGCTTTTATAGCCACAACATCTTACAACCTCTCTTAGATTTATCGCTCTGCTGAGCAAGAGCGGAAACAAAACTTAGCAACGTGAGCATGCAGCTGGGTAAATCATAACTTGGTTTACAGTGCATGTGTCGGACCCACCTAATGTGCACTACAGTAAAAAAAAAATCGGCTTTGAGACAGATACTAGCTCTTAATTAGCCAGCGCAGCCTATTATTGTTATTACAATATTAATAATAATTGTTGTGATTGGAATTACAGGACTGAGTCTAAGAAAACTCATTAGTTAAGACTGCAGGGTTTAGTTCCAGAATTTTAAGTACTGGCAGCGCCTTTGGTGAATAGACGCCGATCAAAATGCCGCTTGCTCCAAGCCAGAGTGTAGAGCGTAGTTCCGTTGCTATGTTAGTGATAGCGGTGAGAGAGAGAAGACACGATGCTAAATCACAGTACCGTTGCACAGCAAATTCGTTTTAAATTAACTGAACATCTTCATATCCTCACCCCATGAGACATTGCAGGTGAAACTTCTTTATTTAAATGAGTGTGACTGTACATAAATTGTTGAATGACTGAGAACATGAAACTTCAACGTCATTTGATTCTGAAACAGCTGAGTAAAACTGAACGTACTGAGCCTACTTTCTCTTTACTTTTTCTTATCATGTCAACACTGACTCACAATATTTTAGCGCAACGGAATCTGACTCCTCAAAAAAAATTACATCCTGAGTTCAAATAATGAATTCAAAAGAATGGCCCTGACTAAAAACAAACCTTAACAATAACCTATACATTTCATTAAGCACTTACCTCACAAAATTCTTCATTACGCGAACTACTGAAATACTGTGAGCGTCAATACTGAGAGCTAAATGAAAGATTCTATCTGCTAAAGCCACAAACTACTAATAGGCATGTGGTTAGCAAAGGAAAGATTTTGTTGCAAACCAAATAACGTATTTTTTACCTTAATAATGTGACATACAGTTCAAACGCGAATATAAATCGTCATTGACACCCAGTACAAAGATATATAATCATGAATAATTTTCAATCTCCAAGTCGGATACTTCCAGATCGTTAGCCTACGCTAACACTTCAGACGCCTACCCTGCATCAATGCTAACTTCTCACATTTAACATCCATCACTGCTGGCTGTTCACCTCCAACTACCCAACAGTACTCCCATCACAGCTGGCGACTAACTCCCAACTGCCCAACACTACAGGCCATTAATTTCCAACAATGAGTCCAACCAGCCAGAGTCTCTTACAAAGAAAGCGCAGTCAGATCCAATGCAAAGCGCTACACAGTGCCACAAAGCTGCCAACACAGAATCAGCCCACTTACACAGGAAGACTGAAGATTTAACCCCTACAGTGACACACGACTAGGGAATATGTCACTACCTATTCTCCAATTGCCGGGCAAGTACTAATAATTACAGTTTCTTCCAGCATATCATTCTACCTCTTTACCTACTGATGAAACGTAACATTATTGATGTGCAGCCGGCCGGGGTGGCCGAGCGGTTCTAGGCGCTACAGTCTGGAACCGCGCGACCGCTACGGTCGCAGGTTCGAATCCTGCCTCGGGCATGGATGTGTCTGATGTCCTTAGGTTAGTTAGGTTTAAGTAGTTCTAAGTTCTAGGGGACTGATGACCTCAGAAGTTACGTCCCATAGCGCTCAGAGCCATTTGAACCATTATTGATGTACGCCATCGACTGCAACTATGGGCGTCTCTACAATCTTTAGGAAAATTTAACATAAATGACCAGTACAGAAAAAGAGACATATTTTGCAGCGCTGGAGATAGTTTGCTGTAGGCACGATTGTAAATTTTTAAGCAACTTAAAAACTTCCAACAGAACGATACTGTCAGTGTCTCGCGGGCGGACACAAACTTCGCAATTCAGAAAAGTCGAGAAAGTATACACTGATGAGCCAAAACGTTATGACTACCTGTTTAATAGCATATTGTTCCACTTTTCACAGTGCGTCAGAGATTCCGCTTAGCATGGATTCTACAAGTCCTTGACAGGATTCAAGAAGTATGTAGCACCAGATGTGTACGCACAGATCAAACAATTACCGCAAATGACGGGATGGTGGTTTATGGGCACGCAGCTGGCGACCGCTATGTTCCAGTGGTTACAGACCAGTCACATTTTCTGGCCAATACATCACTTTGAATTCACTATAATGTCCCTCAAATCACTGCAGCACCATTCTGACCTTGCAACACGTCCTCAAGCATGAAGAGATGCAGGTGGTCCACAATAATGTTCAATGGTGTAATGATGCCTTCGATTATCTCCACAGATCTCGTGGAAGCCCAACTCAATGTACACCATAGCATGGTTTTGCCCTCACCGTCCTGCATCTGTGGCCAGTTGCACGTTTCATGCAGCCATTCACCTGGATAACGACGTGTAAGGACCCAACCGTCGACCTGGTGTAACAAGAAATGCGATTCATTCAACAGGCGACTCGTTTTATTGATTCACTGTAAAAACGCAGTGGTGCTATGCCCACTGTAATTGTAACTGACGATATCGTTGGGGCAACAAAGGAACACGTAGGGGTCGTACGATATAGAGCTCCTTATTCAACAATGGCCTCTGAACGATGTGCTCCGAAACAGTTGTGCCCGCAGCATCATTGCACTCTGCTGTCAGATCTGCCAAAGATTGCTTTACCTTTTGTGATGAGACGTAATCGCCCAATACCATACGGCTTACTCATCATTTCACCATCCTTCAACCACTTTCCATAGGTGCTCACGAGAATAGTACGCCAACAGGCGACCAACTTCGCCGTTTCAGAGATTCTCATTTCCAGCCGCAGTGACACAACAATGTGCCTTTTATCAAAACTACACTACTGGCCATTAAAATTGCTACACCAAGAAGAAATGCAGATGATAAACTGGTATTCATTGAACAAATATATTATACTAGAACTGACATGTGACTACATTTTCACGCAATTTGGGTGCATAGATCCTGAGAAATCAGTACCCAGAACAGCCACCTCTGGCTGTAATAACGGCCTTGATACGAGGTGTGGCTAGAAAAAAACCGGACTAGTACTGGTGAAACAATAAAACGAATGCAATAAGGCTGAAAGTCACGTGGCCTGTCACGTGACTCTCGCTCCACCTACTGCTCGAGTTTCATCTGCCTCCTGCACTCAGTCTGCCCGTGGCGTCTGTTTTAAGTAGTTGACGTTTTGTCTGTGCGTCGGAAAATGTTGAGTGTACAGAAAGAACAGCGTGTTAACATCAAATTTTGTTTCAAACTAGGAAAATCTGCAAGTGAAACGTTTGTAATGTTACAACAAGTGTACGGCGATGATTGTTTATCGCGAACACAAGTGTTTGAGTGGTTTAAACGATTTAAAGATGGCCGCGAAGACACCAGTGATGACACTCGTACTGGCAGACCATTGTCAGCAAAAAGTGATGCAAACATGAAAAAATTGGTAAACTTGTTCGACACTTTCCTTGTCAACTCCTGTTAACTCAGACACTGCTCTGATTGTTAAACGGCGATCTTGTCGAACAAGTTTACCGATTTTTTCAATGTTTGCATCAGTTTTTGCTGACAATGGTCTGCCAGTGCGACTGTCATCACTGGTGTCTTCGCGGCCATCTTTAAATCGTTTAAACCACTCAAACACTTGTGTTCGCGATAAACAATCATCGCCGTACACTTGTTGTAACATTACAAACGTTTCACTTGCAGATTTTCCTAGTTTGAAACAAAATTTGATGTTAACACGCTGTTCTTTCTGTACACTCAACATTTTCCGACGCACAGACAAAACGTCAACTACTTAAAACAGACGCCACGGGCAGACTGAGTGCAGGAGGCAGATGAAACTCGATCAGTAGGCGGAGCGAGAGTCACGTGACAGGCCACGCGACTTTCAGCCTTATTGCATTCGTTTTATTGTTTCACCAGTACTATACCCCCGCCGGCGAAACATTGCACTTGACAGTTCGCTTTTTGTCTAGTTAGGTTGGCTATACTGTAATAGCGATGTTGCAACAGCAGCCTCTATACACACAGCAGACGATACAGTTTCCCGTCCCGTCTCGTAAATGCAAGCGATTGAGCAATTACAGTGTATATAAAAACTCGTTTTTAGTTGTACTACAATGACAGGAAGTAAACCGTATAATAATGCATGTAAAAGCACAACGATGCGCACCCTTTCGATAACGGAGCAAAGACATACAAAAAACAAGCATCTGACGACTGGTACTTTAAAATCAATAATGTACGTAGTTTACAAAATAAATAATAACCGAGATTGCAATAAATAACCAATATCAGTAATTTTTCACTCACCAATTTACAGCGATAATGGCGCAATTCCATCCAGCTCGCCATCGTCACTGTTGTCCGACTCATCGCCAAAACCGTCTTCATCGTCGTCATCAGCAAGACAAATCATTAATTGTTCATGGCCACTGATAATGCCTTCTATTGTCTGTGCTGCTCGTATAAGCTTCTCGACGTGCTCTACTTTTTTTCTCCATGAGGCTGCATCCACAGTTACAAGAGCTTCACCCAACAGCTTTTCCACCTCTGTTATTGTAAATGACTTGTTGTTGTTCCTTACATACATTTTTACATCACTCCATATTAACTCAATAGGGTTGAAATGGCAGTGATATGGTGGCAGCCTTATTACAGTATGACCCTGCTCCTTGGCAATTTCGTCTACTACATATGTAGGTATCGTAGGCTTATTTTCTTTAACAAGAGAATATAACAGAACCTTTGTCATACTCATATCCGCTGCAATATTTCGAGCCTGTAACCACTGCACCATAACTTATTTCCGATCATTTGTGGTTGGGGCTTTGTGTATCACCGAATGATATGGAGCATTGTCCATTACAATTGTTGTAGAGACAGGAAATTGTTTTAAAAGGTTCCTGAACTACTCAACAAATCGTGTGTGATCCATATCTTCATGGTAGTCACCAGTCTTTTTTGGTCTAAAAACTAAAAGTGCGTCAGGAACAAAACCACTGGAGGAGCCTGCATGGACCACAATTAATCTAGCTCCTCTTCCCGTCGGCTGATGGCCGCTACTGCTGGGTGTGTTATCCGTCCAACATTTACTGATAGCTTCCCCGGCATTAACCCACGTTTCGTCTAGCCAAATTATGGAATGAATGTCTCTGCCCACAATTTTGTGCGAGAAAATGCTACGAGCAGTAACAATATGCGCCCTCTCTAACAGTACTTTGCGTCCGTCTAGCGTTTTGTAACGGAAACCCATATTTTAGCACAATTTTTAGTGATGTTTTACCACCCCTGAAGAGTTCACTTTCTTTTAAAGAGATTAATAACTTAGCTACAGTCGGATACTCTTTTCTGCTGTAGTAAGCATAAACATGCCTACGAATTGCATCAGTCTGGAAAGAATCTGAATCTGTGATAGGACTAGGCCGCTTTTTCTTCTTTCCCGGGGTTGATAAAAATGTATTATTTGATCCAGACAGCTCGGAATCATTACGGCTCACTTCAGTATCTTCCAAGTTTTGTAGTAATACTCCCTTACTTACTACGGTTCTTGCACTAATACCAAGAGTTTTCGACGTACGTTCCACCACTTTGTCGGCAGGAATTGATGGCTGTCCATGAATGCTTACGTAGTTTTTCTCCTGCTCGTAAAACTCACGAGTTCTGCGTAGCAACTCCAGTGCCTGGATGTTTAGCGGCACCCCTCGACGCAAAGGATTGTCACTAGGTGAACGAAGTCTTTTCGGTGGCATTTTCCAAGTATGTACACTCACAACGTAACAAAAGTCACAACGATATAGCACACAGTACAACGAAAACACGCGGTAAACAACATACAATTCACGTTGTATACACATTCACCAAACAAAGCCGGCAACGCGGGAACTTTGACGTCACAGCACGTGAGTAACAGCAGTGCTCACTGCGCTGTGATTGGCTGGCGCCCTACATTGAACGCCTAGCGCCTATCGTTCTTCACTTGTTACTCTGTTACGCTGCCAACTTCATACGCAAACGTCAAGTGCAATGTTTCAGCGGCCCGGGTATAGTCCGGTTTTTTTCTAGCCACACCTCGTACACCTGGATATTGAGTCAAACAGAGCTTGGATGGCGTGTACAGGTACAGCTGCCCATGCAGCTTCAACACGATACCACAGTTCATCAAGAGTAGTGACTGGCGTATTGTGACGAGCCAGTTGCTCGGCCACCACTAACCAGACGTTTTCAGTTGGTGAGAGATCTGGAGAATGTGCTGGCCAGGGTAGAGCGCTCGAACATTTTCTGTATCCAGAAAGGCCCGTACAGCACCTGCAACACACGGTCATGCATTATCCTGCTGAAATGTACGGTTTCGCAGGGATCGAATGAAGGGTCGTAACATCTGAAATGTAACGTCGGCCGGCCGGAGTGACAGAGCGGTTCTAGGCGCTACAGTCTGGAACCGCACGACCGCTACGGTCGCAGGTTCGAATCCTGCCTCGGGCATGGATGTGTGCGATGTCCTTAGGTTAGTTAGGTTTAAGTAGTTCTAAGTTCTAGGGGACTGATGACCTCAGAATTTAAGTCCCATAGTGCTCAGAGCCATTTTGAATGTAACGTCCACTGTTCAAAGTGCCGTCAATGCGAACAAGAGGTGACCGAGATGTGTAACCAATGGCACCCCATACCATCAACTCGGGTGATACGCCAGTATGGCGATGACGAATACACGCTTCCAATGTGCGTTCACCGCGATGTCGCCAAACACGGATGCGACCATCATGATGTTGTAAACAGAACCTGGATTCATCCCAAAAAATGACGTTTTGCCATTCGTGCAATCAGGTTCGTCATTGAGTACACCATCGCAGGCGCTCCTGTCTGTGATGCAGCGTCAAGGGTAACCGCAGCCATGGTCTCCGAGCTGATAGTCCATTCTGCTGCAAACGTCGTCGAACTGTTCGTGCAGATGGTTGTTGTCTTGCAAACGTCCCCATCAGTTGACTCAGGAATCGAGACGTGGCTGCACGATCCGTTACAGCCATGCGGATAAGATGCCTGTCATCTCGACTGCTAGTGATACGAGGCCGTTGGGATCCAGCACGGCGTTCCGTTTTACCCTCCTGAACCAACCGATTCCATATTCTGCTAACAGTCATTGGATCTCGACCAACGCGAGCAGCAATGTCGCGATACGATAACCCGCAATTGCGACGGGCTGCAATCCGACCTCTATCAAAGTCGGAAACGTGATGGTACGAATTTCTGCTCCTTACACGAGGCATCACAACAACGTTTCACCAGGTAACGCCGGTCAACTGTGTATGAGAAATCGGTTGGAAACCTTTCTGATGTCAGCACGTTGTAGGTGTCGCCACCGGCGCCAACCTTGAGTGAATGCTCTGAAAAGCTAATCATTTGCATATCACAGCATCTTATTCCTGTCGGTTAAATTTCGCGTCTGTAGCACGTCATCTTCGTGGTGTAGCAATTTCAATGGCCAGTAGTGTACTTGTATGAGTGGCCCTTATCTTCGTTACAGTGACTGCCCATTCGTCTGTCTTTCGCTTACATTTTTTTCCTTAGTGCGTCATGTGCCCGCAACGCCACCAGGAGGCATTCAACCTTGCCGTGGGCAGTGGTCGTAATGTTTTGGCTGAGCAGTGTACACTAATCTCTCTCCTACCCACATTCCTCAACTGGCCGTTCTGGTAGTAGAGCGCGTACATACAGTGTATTCCAGGAGGAATCGTCAGTATTCGAAAATACGGGAGGAATGATCATTTGAAGCAAAAGAAATCCAGTAAACGTGCGCTCTAAAATGCATACACCAAGAGCTATGAGCAGTTCTGCATCTTCGCTACTGTGAAACATATCTCTCCTACTGAGCAAGCGCTCACAGCCTTAAGGTACGCACTTTAGAGCCCATGTTCGCTAGAAAATTTTTACTTGTTTCGGTCTGCACTTCCTCCTCCCTGAATATGGACAGTAAAGAGCTTGTAGTAGAAGAGATGTGTTTCACAGTACCAAAGATGAAGAAGTGCTCATTGTTCTTAACGCATGCATTTTAGAGCCCTTGTTTACTAGTCCTGGGACACCCTATACACTCAGGGAGATGAATCCTCTGCGGTTTGGAGAATGACAGATGCGTGCGAGAGTTTCCATTCTCGTTTTAACACTCTGAATCGGCTCGCCATAACATTTATATTTTTGTGAATAACTTGAAAAAAGTAGATTGTCACATTCGGCTACATAGTGTCGGCTCTGGTCCTTACTAAAGACCTACAAGAAAATCAAAGAAAGACAAGCATTCACCCATAACAAATCTGTACGTGCAGATCTGCTATTAGTGTGGAGTTCGGATGCTTGCGGTAAGGGCGGTTTTGGACAATTTGCTGGGGTCGGGTACTGAGCAGGTAAAAATTGAGGAGTCCTTCTGAGCAACATTTCCTAGCAGGTAACCATTCGTTAAAATTGAGGTAATGAGTACTCAGTGACACATTTTGATGACTCACTGTGTAATTAATAGTACCTTATTCGACAACGCCGAATAAGGAATCCATTAGCCATCTTGCTCTTGGAGGTCCTTTTTTAATCGTTAACGATTTGTGGAGATTAATGATGTAGCAGAATCATTTTGTTTATGTTCCTCTGCTGCATGTTCCGCCCTACTGTTAGTGGAAATTCACTCTCGATAATTTGTGGAACATGTTACAGTGGCTCAAGAGAGACGAGAGTTTTCGTATTTTATTTCCGTATTTAAATCACTATCATAAATGGTGCAGAGTATAAGTAATCATAATAAACAGTTTGCTTTGTTAATACGAAATGAGTTAATTAATCGCCTGTGTCTACATTCTGTTAAAATCTCTTGAAATTCTGCAAGATGGTCCCTTCTCTGTCTTCTTTTTCAATTTTTTTTAAACTGCATCTTCTGTAAAACACAATGAATTTTCTTTTCTTATTCCTTCTTTATAGCCGGCCGCTGTGGCCGAGCGGTTCTAATCGCTTCAGTCCGGAACCGCACGGCTGCTACGGTCGCAGGTTCGAATGATGCCTCGGGCATGGATGTGTGTGATGTCCTTAGGTTAGTTAGGTTTACGAAGTTCTAAGTCTATGGGACTGATGACCTCAGATGTTAAGTCCCATAGTGCTTAGAGCCATTTGAACCATTATTTCCTTATACATTCAACGGGAAACGTAAGTGCGGTACATTGACCACTATTATTTTCGGATAAATTACCTGAAAATAATTACTCTTCGAACAAAGAACGTATTTATCCGACTACTTTGTAGACCTGCTGCCCAGCTCTAGAACTGATAAGACCTTTGCAATTCCATCTTTAAAATTAAAGCAGTTTTAGGTCAGCAATCACAACAAAATAAAAATTCACATATATAACTTTTAGACCTCAAACAGAAAACCAACCACATAACTAGTGTAATATTTTACAGAAATGATACGAGACCATCTACAGATGACACGTAGATGTTGAAGCATGTTTGAGTTTTGCAGAAGGCGGACTTTTTTTAAATTAATTCGGTAACGCGGGATGTATGTCAACAGGTACTTCCAATACCACAAGAAGGTTATAAAATTTGAGAGCGTTTTGTCGTTAATAACACACAGTCTTGACTTGAATAAAATAATCACCCTGAAGAACTAAGATCTGTGTAATTTACTATAGCATAATGTTCCATAAATTACAAGGATGCACTGGGCAAATCAGTCGATACACAGGGGAAGACGGCGTTCTCTTGAACAGAAAAGTGCAGTCAGCGCACGCGTGGCCACAACTTACCGCTTTGCTCCTGATACGCATGTTTTCGTACTGTCGTCTCGCTGTGCTCAGCCAAACTGACTGATGCTCCACATAGCACACAGGTGTCGGTCGCGCCGTGAGTCACTGTTTACAAACGGAGATATCGCGCCGTGGGTCACACGATTAAAAGAATGCTGGCGAGGAAGCCACATCCGATAAATGAGTCATCAAGATTTGCTGTATGATGAGTTATCAACTACGATACGCTGGCCGGAAAGAAAGATTTCCTGATAAAGGCGGGCATCACTTGTCATTCTGGGCATGCGTCACGATAACGTTTCATGTTTCCATCGGAAACATGTGGAACGAATATTGAATGACACTTAACTTGCATCCGGGAGGCTGACGGTTCAAATCACGCTTCGGCCCTAACAGTTTAAGGTAAATTCAGGCACGATTTCTTTCAAAAGGAGACAGCCGATTTCCTTCCCCATCTCTCCTCGATACGAGCTTGTGCTACGACTCTAATGACCTCGTCGTCGACGGAACGCTGAACCCTAAATCCTCATCTTTCTTCGTTTCTTCCTTCCTTTATATCCCACCGAAACAGACTTTCCGAGGTACCTTCGTGTATCTACTGACGTAACTTGAGAGACATGTTATGACTCGGACAGACAGTTATCTCTGACCCAGAAAACGCGATCTGCCCGTTGTGAGTCATCGGTTTTCATTATGTGGGCAAGGATGAAGGGAAGTGAATACGACATATTTTTCTTTCTCTCCACCAGGGCCACTGGTGGCAGTGTTAAGTGTGCTGGCCACTTTCGGCTGTTATGAAACGTTAATATCGCGTTCGTTGTGTACGAAGAAATCTGCCACGCACGTTTTTATGGATTCAATAGTGGACAAACATTACTAAATTCTCTCCATACTGGGCGTAAATAAAAATGTAGAAAGATAGTCACATATACTGGAATTATAAGTAGGTAGTCTCTAATAAGAGTTGGTCATTGTACGAATCCGTTTCGGTTCGGACACTATAACCCCTAACTTAACTGGCTCGCTAGAGCGCGTTTACAACAGGAACTGACCGTTTTTTTTTTTAATTTTATTTTATTTTTTTTTTTAAGAAACCGTGCCCACGGACTGACGCTTTTAATAGCAAAATCCGTGAGAATGGGATGCATTATAAGTGATTGGGAAAGACTAATTTTGATTAAACGGCATAGATATAACACCCGAAGAAACAGTTTATTAAGTCCCATAAAAGATATAGATTATCATCATGTTTTCCTGAGAAAGATGGAGGAGCTAAGAATGAATTCCTCTTGAGGCTAAAAGTCCCTTTTCTATTCATATAAAAGCTAATTTTTTCCACCGTGTAAAAACTCTAGGGATTGCTCAATGAGAGGATACAGAACAAGAAAGGTCTCATGAACTTATGTCCGGTAATGCTTAGTTTCCATGTTAGAGACCATTTATTCAATCATAGATTGTTACAGAGATGCGGCCTAGCACGTGTTGTACCTTGCAGCCATAGTTACAGAATGTGCTAAAAATGGTTTCCATGTGCCTCGACGCATGCGTGCACTCTCCATAGCATGGCCCCGCGCATTCACATCGGCCAGTCTGCATCCGAACAGTGTAAAATGCAGCACGAATACGCTGCTCCAGTGTCTCCACATCTGGAATGGGCTCTGCATACACGATACTTTTGAGGTGGCCACATAACCAGAAATCGCACAGGTTGAGATCCAGAGAACGAGCGGGCCATGCAACTGGACCCCCTCGTCCTATCTATCGACTAGGGAAGGCACGATTGAGATGCGTCCGGACATTAAAGGCGAAGTAGGCTGGAGCACCATCATGTAGCAGCCACATAACACTTCGAATCATCAATGGTACTTCTTCCAGAAGGGGAGGCGAGTGGCTACTCGCAAGAAACGCCAATAGCTCCGGCCTGTTAGGCGACGTGGAAGGAAGACTGGTCCCAAAATACGGTCGCCAATTATCCCGGCCCACACGTTCCGGCTGCACCGATGCTGATGATTCGCTGTCACCATACCATGTGGGTCCTGCAAACTATCCCACAGATGACTGTTATGAAAGTTAAAGATACCACTCGGCGTAAAGCTGGCCTCATATGTGAACAGGATGGACGACACAAATCCCAGAATCGTGGTTGCCTGGTGAAGAAACAAGTGACAAAACTGCTCCCGATGTGGGAAGTCTGTCGCTTGTTAAGTTCTGCACTCGCTGTAAGTGAAAAGGGTAGTAACAATTGTCGTGGAGAATGTTCCACACGGTCGTCTGGCTTACACTGTACTGGCGGGCCAACTGCCTGGTGCTGACACGGAGGTCTCCTTTCACAGTGTTGGTCACATTTTCCTCAAAGTCTGGTGTCCGAACATTTCGGCTGCGTCCTTCACGATTTACTGCTTCCTGAAATGAGCCTGTCTCAGACAAACGGCGAAACACTGTTCCACACATTGAAAGCTGTGGTTGTTGTCGACGGGGATAGGTCTCCTGATACAACCTTGCTGCCCGCCGCCCGTTGCCGTTGCCTTTTCCTAAGAAAATACGACGTCGGCAAGCTCTCGATTCGACTACGGAACCATTGTGGACAACGCTGTAACACATCCACTACAAGATGAGTAAGCAAGAGAAGTGAATCGGACACAACAATTACTATGGCAGGAGAGGGCGCTAGAGCAGGACGTACGAGGGACAGTACCTTCTCTAGGAAGAAATCTTGCATACTGTAACTGTGGCTGCATGGTACAGCGCGTATTGGACCGCAGTCTCCGTAACGAATTATGACTGAATAAATGGTTCCTAGCACAGAAACCAGGCATTTCCGGACATAAATTCATTAGACCTTTTTTGTTCCATCAAAAAATGGTTCAAATGGCTCTGACAAGGGAACCTCCCCATCACACCCCCCTCAGATTTAGTTATAAGTTGGCACAGTGGATAGGCCTTGAAAAACTGAACACAAATCAATCGAGAAAACAGGAAGAAGTTGTGTGGAACTATGAAAAAAATAAGCAAAATATACAAACTGACTAGTCCATGCGCAAGATAGGCAACAAGGACGACGTGAGCTCTGGAGCGCCGTGGTGTCGTGGTTATCGTGAGCGACTGCGGAATGAGAGGTCCTTGGTTCAAGCCTTCCCTCGAATGAAGAGTTAACTTTAACTTTCTTTATTTTCGCAAAGTTATAATGTGTCCGTTCGTTCATTGACGTCTCTGTTCACTGTAATAAGTTTAGTGTCTGTGTTTTCCGACCGCACCGCAAAACCGTGCGATCAGTAGACGAAAGGACGTGCCTCTCCAATGGGAACCGGAAACATTTGAGCGCAATGTCATAGGTCAACCGATTCCTCCACAGGAAAACACGTCTGATATATTCTATACGACACTGGGGACGGCATGTGCGTCACATGACAGGAATATGTTGTCGACCTACCTAACTTGTACACTTGGGGAATGGGTAAAAAGATTCTTCTACCTTGCCCGATTTAGGTTTTCTTGTGGATGTGATAATCACTCCCAAAAAAGTGATGAAAACATAAAGAGTTTGTCAGATAAACTGCAACAAATGAGTGCAACAGTTTCACAGTCGCACAGTTTTCCCTGTGCTCTGTCAAAACATATGTTTTTAACGTTTTCAAATTTTTCTGTTTAGGTGTAGCGTCCCCATACTACGGCGCAGTTACCTCCCATCGGACGGTCGGACGGACAGATAATAATTGTCTGAAAACAAAAAATTAAAATTTTCACTTGAAGGAAGACTTGATCCAAGGACCTCTCGTATCGCAGCTGCTTACGCTAACCACGGGACCACGGCGCTCCTACGCACATATCGTCCTGATGTTGCTTATCTTGCGCATAGACTCCTGTATGTTTTGCTTATTTTTTCATAGTTCCACACAACTTCTTCCTGTTTTCTCGATTTATCTGTGTTCAGTTTTTCAAGGGCTATCCACTGTGCCAACTTATAACTAAATCTGAGGGGGGTGCGATGGGGAGGTTCCCTTGTGAGCACTATGGGACTTAACATCTATGGTCATCAGTCCTCTAGAACTTAGAACTACTTAAACCTAACTAACCTAAGGACATCACACAACACCCAGTCATCACGAGGCAGAGAAAATCCCTGACCCCGCCGAGAATCGAACCCGGGCGTGGGAAGCGAGAACGCTACCGCACGACCACGAGCTGCGGACTTTTGTTCCATCAATCCCTATAATTTGTACACGGTGGAAAAAACCACCCTGTATATTTCGGAACCGGAACGGTACTTCCCTGATTAATCCGTTTTTATTGCTGCTTCCTTTGTATTTTACTATCTCTGATGACCAAGAATAATCAATTTTCTTAAATATCGAAATACAGAGCGTTTCATGCTGTGTGGCAACAACTAGACCCTTATTACGTTTCATAAACGCTAGTGGTCGATTTTGAAACTGTTAGTAACACTCGTTTGACGTGTCATACAGGGTGGCGCACGAATTGTCTTACCATTTTGTTTTTTAATATAAACTTTATTGTCAATACAATCTGAAAGGAACATATACTACAATGAAGAGCCGTCCATGGAGATTTGTTCTAACTTAGCACATGCTCAATATGTCCACCATTTCGTTTCCTAACTTCCTTCAAACGAACACTGAAGTTAGTGATTATCCTACAGCACATGTCTTCCGTAATTTCACTGCAAGCTTGAAGAATAAGTCTTCTGAGCTCCATTAAATCATGTGGACGTTTCAGGAAAATTTTTTCCTTTAGGTATCCCCAAAGAAAAAAGTCACATGGATTGAGGTCTGGACTATTGGGGGGCCAATTTTGTCCGTCATTGAAGCGACCTGGAAACCTGAGTGAAATGTTCGGCATGTCGAAATGCTCGTGTAAAAACACCAACACAGTGTTTGCAGTGTGTGACCTTGCTCCATTTTGCATGAACCACTGCGTGTTGAAGGGCAAGGCAGTAGCAAGAAGTTGTGGAATGAAGCTAATGCGAAGCATGCTCAAATAACGCTCGCTGTTCACAGTTTCTTCGAAGCAAAAGGGTCCAGTAAGTCCGTGACTGGAAATTGCTGCCCACGCTGAAATCCTCGGAGCATAATGTTGTCGTTCATGAAGCACTTGTGGGTTTTCAGTAGCCCAAATGCGTACATTTTGTTTGTTAACCACACCGTCGAAATGAAAATGCGCCTCGTCTGAAAAACAAACGTTGTTGAGAGTTTCTTCCCTATCCTCTGCCAACTGAGCAAACAGTAGACTCTGCTGGTTGTGTTCTTAAGTGAGCTTCTGTGCACAAGTCATCTTGTATGGGTACACATGGAGGTCACTTTTAAGAATGCGTTGAACGGAACGTCTGGATATTCCCAGTTGCACTGCTGCCTTTCTACACGATTTCCCGGGACTTCTCTGTACAGCAACTCGTACCGCTTCAAATTCGCCGGCGAACAAACAGGCTTAGGCCGAGGTCGCTTCGCTTCCAATACTGTTCCTTCCTGTACAAATTTATCGTAAAACCTGTGGATGGTCTTCCTGCAAGGGACCCATCGTGTGTTAATCTGTTTCGAAAACGCCTCTGAGTCACAACAAGGCTTTTCGTTTCATGGAAAAGTAACACAATTGCCGATCGTTGCTGTGTCGTCAGTCTTCCATTGTCAGCCATTGCTGCTTACTAGTCTCCTAGCGGCAGTATCATGAATTACACGTCATTTCGTAACTATTTTGTTTTTCCAAGCTCTGCTGGTACTGCTGTAGAGAATCCTGCCTCGGGCATGGATGTGTGTGATGTCCTTAGGTTAGTTAGGTTAAAGTAGTTCTAAGTTCTAGGGGACTTATGACCACAGCAGTTGAGTCCCATAGTGCTCAGAGCCATTTGACCCATCTAATGTGCGTCGTAAATTGAAATTGTGAAAGAAACAAATGGTAACACTTTGTGCGCCACCCTATATCTACAAGGCAATGATATTCACCTTATCAGCTGAAGCCCTGACCCCAAACTGAAAGTTCAAGACAAGTATCCTCGGAATGCAAGTTACTCAAAATTCCGAAGAAAATTTGGCGACATATTTTTTTTACTTTTTGAGACATTTAGAACACGCCGTGTGAAGATAATGTAAAACAACGTTTCACAAAATGAAATTAGTATGTGACAAGAATACTAATCATGTTATTAAATAATGAAAGATATTTAAAATATTCACACTGACATTATTGTTTGATTCAGTTTGCAGAGGACACAGTATGTTGTCTGGTCCATTAGACTGCGCGATTTATAATGATACTGTAATGTAACGATTAAATTTTTGAATGTTTTACCAGTATATCATGCAGTGTTACTACATAGAAATTTTGATGTCTGCTCCTATCATATTCTACGCAGTATTATAATTTTGGAGTTTGGTAAATACAGCTCTTTAGAAGAGATGCATACAACAAAAAATTAAATAATAGTGAAAAAGAATAAATTTTAATGTGTAATTGTAACATAACTAATACTCTTCAGGCTTCTAGCTTAGTCTGACGAGCTTAGAAAGTCTTTCTAAATATGTGAGTGACTGTATGTTTATATTATTTATGACTAAGTACGTTACAACTTGAAATGTTTGGTGAATGTGAAGATGGATCTTTTATCTGAATCAAGGGATACTGTTCACCTGGGGAACTACTGAATTCGTGGAGGTGACGGTGAGGCTTTCTCATATACATTTTCCTGTTCTTTATGATGATTTCGTAGACTAATGGATCGCCCTTAAGGTGTGTTCAGCTTGTACCGGTCAGCATCAGTTATTGTGCTTCGCAGTGGTTGTAGGATTTTTCAGATCTATAATAAGAGTGTGCTGTCATAGACCACATTTCTGATTCGTACAGCACTGTGGCCAATGTGCATTTGTCTGTATTGCCCTAACCTAATATCTGTTGGCAACTCCTCTCCCGCATTCCGCATCAGGTTGAGGGCAGTGTTAACGTTTTCTGCTGTTTGCTGGAGAAAACGTAATCTTGTCTTTAATTGAATGCCGAAATAAATCGCGGAAAATATTTCATTGTAATTCCTGATCGACAGCAGAGGTTCGACAATCAGAAGGTAATGGAATGTGATTGTAACACTTTTCTCCGCTTTCATTTTGATGTTTCAGACTTTGCTCCATTGGTATTAGCGTCTAGAAGTTTATGGAGTTTCCTATCTGCGAAATCAAAGTTAGAATGCCATTTAAATACAGTTATGTCATCGGCGTTCAGTGCAGTCTATCCTTGAACTAATTGTGTGTGTCTTTGGCGCAGAGTGCTCAGCATTGCACTTTAGGAATCATGGCCAAAATATTCATCAACAGATTGACACACCACTTCGTTGCACACACATATCGCAAAACGACCACGATGGTAAAATCAGGAAAGTATCTCCTCATAAGGAAGTCTCGCGACAGTCAGTCTTCCCACTTACCTTTCGCGAATGAAACAGGAAAGCGAGAAAAATAACAGTGATACAAAAGTTCCCTCTGCCACACATCTTAAGATTTATTACAGAGTATGAAAGCTTATTTTGTAAACTCCTGATAACTGTCGCACAGGCGATAACATTTCAACTGCAAATAGACGATAAAGTAGCAAAATCAACTGAAGTCTCTGTTTTATCTATGTGATTTCGATTATGGACTGTCAGAATGATGGCCCTACGTCGGTTTCCAGCGTTAAAAGATATGACTCATACAAACGGCTCTATAGAATGCACGCAGCAAAGGAATTCGTAGCCCACTCCCTGTCGAAGGACACCGAACGCAGACGTTGTTCGTAATAGAATACTTGCAAAGCTGCTAACTCAGGACAGACTCTAACGTGCTCGCTTTCAGCACTGTTACGTCAGACGCAATTCTCAGTTACGCAGTCATTTAACACGACTGATGAAATATGTTTAGGTTAGTACTGGCGAAACTTTAGGCTACTGTGTCAGACATGTCGTGCAAAGCCACACCGTTTCCAGCAGATTTGGCATAGCTCAGTTTCGTCATTTGTTGATGTATTTCATCTACATCTATACTTCACAGATTTCCTTTCAGCGTGTATTGAATAGATTCCTGATTACTAATAAGAAACTAGACGAATTGAACAGAAAACACAAATGCGTTTGAATAATAGTGCACGAGGATATGAAGTGGGATGGTTGTGGGTAATGATAGTGACAGGCATCCGCTGGCACGGTACGGAGATACTGTAGTCTTTTAACTATGCTCTTTCGTAAACTATTGAGTTTATGCGATATTTAGGCCTATGTTAAGACTAAGAGGGATTATCGAGCATGTACCAAGAAGGATAGTGCAGTGTTGTAGAAAAACAGCGAAATATCAACTGGCACATTGTCGAAAAAATTTGTATGTTACATTAAGATACAATGAAAAACATCGTCTGCTATGAACCAGATCGTGCTGTATGTACGTTATATCCTTCGATCTGACAAAAGTTGCGATTCATTTCGAGAGAAGCAGTTAGAATATGAAGTGGAAAACTGACAAGACACATGGAGAGTATGCTCGTATATGATTGCATTTTGTTGCGTAGTTTTTTTATAAACCTTCTTCGGTAGTTATGATAAAGAAATGACCATCATTTCTGTAAAATATTGAAACATCAGGCTACTATGGGGCCATAGTGTAAATGAAGCAGTGTTCGCATGTTACTGAAAGGAAAAGTTAAAGGTGCAGCTAGATTTATGTTGATGTTGAAATTCTTCATTAGTTATAGCTTCATTGCACAGCGCTGTAGCACCCTGAATGTCAAACATCATTTTTCTGTTAACGGTTTACCCACAGCATGTCAACTCCCCCACCCCCCTCCTCGCCCCTTTCATTCACACAATTCAGTTCCCTTCGATCGGTTCATTGTTGTTAAGATTAGCAGCGCAAGTAATCACGTGAGAAATACACAACTAGTTGGTGTCTTCAGTCTCTTCCACTTTCACCTTAAAATAAAGAGAAAAGCACTTTAAACGATATTAGTAACATTAGAGACCTACAGACCACTTTACTTAGTATAGTGGTGGAATATGTGCTTTTGTGGTGGCATCTACAGCATCAAATCAGCGGTAGAGAAAATCAAGTACTCGTAATTGTGCAACGACAGGAAGAAATGGTGTGCACACACAGGAAGCCGATGTTGGAAAATGATGATTGTGATCAACAATGTGCCGTTTCTGTGCAATCTCTGCATAATCAATGTATTTGAGACAATAGATATGAAACTGTGGACAGTCCTAGACACACACACTATATACCATGAAAGGAACCAACTCAAACCGAATCGACTGCAAAAAAAATTCATATGAAGTTGTTGTTGTTGTTGTAATTGTGGTCTTCAGTCCAGAGACTGGTTTGATACAGCTCTCCATGCTACTCTATCCTGTGCAAGCTTCTTCATCTCCCAGTACCTACTGCAACCTACATCCTTCTGAATCTGTTTAGTGTATTCATCTCTTGGTCTCCTTCTACGATTTTTACCCTCCACGCTGCCCTCCAATACTAAATTGGTGATACCTTGATGCCTCACAATATGCCCTACCAACCGATCCCTTCTTCTAGTCAAGTTGTGCCACAGATTTCTCTTCTCTCCAATTCTGTTCAATACCTCCTCATTAGTTATGTCACCTACCCATCCAATCTTCAGCATTCTTCTGTAGCACCACATTTCGAAAGCTTCTATTCTCTTCTTGTCTAAACTATTTATCGTCCATGTTTCACTTCCATACATGGCTACACTCCATACAAATACTTTCAGAAACGACACTTAAATCTATACTCGATGTTAACAAATTTCTCTTATTCAGAAACGCTTTCCTTGCCATTGCCAGTTTACATTTTATATCCTCTCTACTTCGACCATCATCAGTTATTTTGCTCCCCAAATAGCAAAACTCATTTACTACTTTAAGCGTCTCATTTCCTAATCTAATTCCCTTAGCATCACCCGATTTAATTCGGCTACATTTCATTATCCTCGTTTTGCTTTTGTTGATGTTCATCTTATATCCTCCTTTCAAGACACTGTCCATTCCGTACATCTGCTCTTCCAGGTCCTTTGCTGTCTCTGACAGAATTACAATGTCATCGGTGAACCTCAAAGTTTTTATTTCTTCTCCATGGATTTTAATTCCAACTTGAATTTTTCTTTTGTTTCCTTTACTGCTTGGTTAATATACAGATTAAATAACATCAGCGATAGGCTACAACCCTGTCTCACTCCCTTCCCAACCACTGCTTCCCTTTCATACCCCTCGACTCTTATAACAACCATCTGGTTTCTGTACAAATTGTAAATAGCCTTTCACTCTCTGTATTTTACCCCTGCCACCTTCAGAATTTGAAAGAGAGTATTCCAGTCAACATTTTCAAAAGCTTTCTCTAAGTCTACAAATGCTACAAACGTAGGTTTGCCTTTCCGTAATCTATTTTCTAAGATAAGTAAAGAGAGGAAAACACTGGATCATACCACGTTTTTTAAGTAGTACTGTCTGAAAAACAAGCTGAAAGTGACTGCCAGTAATAATGTTTTACGTAAAACGACAGGAATCACATGGGAAGCACAACCAGAAACTGTGGATACTTCTGCACTAACAACGTGCTAATCTGTAGTGGAATACGCATACACTGTTTGGTACAGATCCCACCATATCAAAGCAGTAGATGCGACTATCAACGAGACGTGACGCATCATTACTGACTGTCTAGAGATTATTCATATGGAGCAGCTGTATACCCTGCTGGAAATGCGCCTTTCGCCGAGACGTAGCAGCGAGAAAACAGAAAACTAAGGCAACAACATCAGAGGCTTCCCCTGTTTAGGTACCAGCACAAGACTGAAGTCGATAAAGAGTTCCGTAAAGGCAGCCGAGGAACTCGTAGCAGCACCACGGCAAACGAGAGCACAAATGACCCTGTGCCCAGTGGCGACCACGGCCGCTGCCTGGTGACTCAGACGGCTATCGTATAGAGGGCGCCCGCCAGTCAGCTGATTCCACTGACAAGTGAGAGGCCGCAACGCGCGCGCCTTCTCTCGGAAACTTGCGCAACTGCGCGATGAAACTCCTCGGATATTCAGGGTAATACCGGTACTGCCTACTCACCGTTTTTTAATCGGTACTTCGAATGGAATTCGGAGAATTCGAGAGTTTACATGACGTCGAAAACAACGTTCGTCTTAGGAGAAAACGTAATTTCGCTGTTTGTGTTATGGCATACGCAATGTGTTACGAGATCCACAAATAAGAGGATCTGATGACGGATGCTGAAGAAGTATTAATTTCTCACAATTCATTAATTTGATTTTTTAAAACTAGTCTTCTATGAACGAGCTTTCGAGCCATGCAAGACTCGCCTTCAATTGGTCGATATTTACACCAACTATTTTGTGGACGAACAGACCATCTAAAGACGAGTTCTCAGTGGGCACAACGCTAGATCGTGCAATATGGGGTGGTTACAATTAAAGTGCAGCTACCCACAAAGGACCAGTGTGGACTGCAATTATATAGCAACGAAACTTGGTAGATATTCTAAAGCGTTAATGCAAACCCACTTACGCTGAGAAAAGTTCCAACGTTAGCCATCAAGCGCAATCTGGCGCTGTGAGCGCGAGAAAGACGTAGAAATGTTTCCAGGTCAAAGGCATAATTTTGATTTTATTATTAGCTGCCGCTTACACAGTTCCTTCAGTATGAGGACTGGAGGCGTCGACGAGATGCCGTACAGCGCCAGATTGGCACCCGGTGGCCAAAATTATAACTAATTTTTTTACAGCTTAAATCGGTTCCTTATTAAAACAATAACATATCTACCAAGTTTCACTACCATAAGATAATTATAGCCCAAATTAGACTTCCGTGTGTAGCTGGACTTCAGTTATAATCACCTGTCAATAATGGCAATGAATTACCACAATAAATCGAGACTGCTGCTTTTGCCTCAGTCATCCAATTTTTACACTACACTTGCAGTGTTGAAAATGTCGAAAATATAGGAAAAAATTTAAGAACCAATATATTTTTGAGTTGCTTGGCCGATGAAGACCTTGCGTATTCCACGTGGAGAAAATGCAACAGTGAATATCTGCTAGAAAATGCGTGGAAAAGAAACAACAAAGCATAGGGAGGCTAGTCAATAAATTATAGTAATTCTGTTCGGTTGATTATTTATGTCGTCCTATTTCTTTTTAAGTGACGTACAGTGCGAAGGGTCGCAGTGGTAAGGTGTTGGTCTCACATTCGGGAGAGCGACGGTTCATCCCTCTCTGGCACCAGTACAGATTTCCTGTGGTTTCCCCATAATCGCTTAAGGAAAAAGCATTGAAAAAGTCATTGCTGATTTCGTTCTACACCCTTCTCCAACCTGAACTTGTTTTGTCTCAAATCTTCTCGTCATTGAAATGGCGTTAAATGGTTGGTTGGTTGGTTGTTTTGGGGAAGGAGACCAGACAGCGAGGTCATCGGTCTCCTCGGATTAGGGAAGGACGGGGAAGGAAGTCGGCCGTGCCCTTTGAAAGGAACCATCCCGGCATTTGCCTGGAGCGATTTAGGGAAATCACGGAAAACCTAAATCAGGATGGCCGGACGCGGGATTGAACCGTCGTCCTCCCGAATGCGAGTCCAGTGTCTAACCACTGCGCCACCTCGCTCGGTTGGCATTAAATTCCAAACTTAATTTTCCGGTCGTGGGAATACGAATGTTGTGGATCGGCTATGACGGGATGAAATAATGGTGCGAAAGACAATCTTCTCAGATTTCATTAATTACTTCTTTCTTCCAGAATGAGATTTTCACTCTGTAGCGGAGTGTGCGCTGATGTGAAACTTCCTGGCAGATTAAAACTGTGTGCCGGACCGAGACTGGAACTCGGGACCTTTGCCTTTCACTGGCAAGTGCTCTACCATCTGAGCTACCCAACTGACTCAGGACCCGTCCTCACAGCTTTAATTCTGCCAGTACCTCGTCTCCTACCTTCCAAACTTCACAGAAGCTCTTCCGAGAACCTTGCAGAACAAAGGTCCCGAGTTCGAGTCTCGGTTCGGCACACAGTTTTAATCTATGAGAAAGTTTCATTTCAGCGCCCACTCCGCTGCAGAGTGAAAATCTCATTCTGGAAGCATCTCCCAGTCTGTGGCTAAGCCATGTCTCCGCAATATCCTTTCTTCCAGGAGTGCTAGTTCTGCAAGGTTCACAGAAGAGCTTCTGTGAAATTTGGAAGGCAGGAGACAAGGTACTGGCAGAATTAAAGCTGTCAGGACGGGTCATGAGTCGTGCTTGGGCAGCTCAGATGGTAGAGCACTTGTCCGCGAAAGACAAAGGTCCCGAGTTACTTCTTTCTTTATCAGTTTTCAGTATCCTCGCACTTTGTTCAGAACAGAAAGTGCAATGGCCTCTGTTTTGTTTCAGATGTATTTCTCGTTAGATTGTTAAACTTGAACTACAGGTTGTAAGACAGCTTATGAACTTACGTCGGTGTGCTCTTGCCTTCCTCCGAACTTAAGCTGACTTACTCAGCAAATTATAGAGAGACTTAGTGTAATGTGAACTTCGAACTTGGGTGTAACTTGGCATTTTTCACATTAACAAGCCACTGCCAGAGAGAAAAGAAGCGATAAATGGCAGAACAAAAAAGAAACAAAAAAAAAAATGCTCGTACTGTCTCAAGACCGAACACCAGCTCTTTGGATCTGACACGTATTCACTCTGCTACAGAGCAGAGTTCTAGAGCAGAAATTTGTGCACCACAGTGGAATCAAAATGTCTCTTCGACAATTGTTATTCTCTTGTAATTTATATCTTTTCCGCATATAACTTTTTTTACTAACGAACACAAAATCTCCGTTCATGCACGTTGTCATATAAGAATTATACATCAGCTGGTGCGTATCAACGTCACAAATGCGAGCAACATAGTAATATTCAAGTCATTATACAAGACTGATAAATAATGACTACTCTACAGGTTGACGAGTCTGCTGCAGGTTCCATCTACTCAGAGCGTATCGTAATTAATCGTGAAAGCTTACACTATACGGTAATAAAGGTGAAACTGTTTCACTGAGCATGGCTTCGCGACTTTCGTAACTCTGCCACAATACCCTCTTTTGATGCAGGGCCTTCTATTGCTCAATCGAATCAGCAGTTTCAGAGAAATGCTTGCTTTGCCTCGGCTCTCAATATCATGAAACGTGAAATGCCTTTTAAATCATTGATATTATATGAGGCATTAAATAAAACCGTGACATTTATACTTTTTTCTTTCCTTGACTTTTAAATACTGCTTGTTTTTCTCAAAATACAGGGAAATGGGCAGAGCGAATTTGATTGCGTTCGCAAGCGCATGCCAGGAGATTCGAGTTTGCTCGCCAGTGGAACCGGCGGGTTTGCTCTTTGTCCGCTGTGCTACACAGAAAGGACAGCTGGGCCGGCGACAGGGAGGCGCCAGGTTTACTTCCGAAACCTTGAACTCTGGGAAAGGTGAACAAAGTAGTGACCGCCCATAGCCCCCTGTCGCAGGTAGCCCTAGCGTCCCGTTAGTGGCACTCGCCGTGTTCCCAGAAGAGGCAGCTAAGTGCAGGCGGCCCTCTGCGACAAACGAGCGGTCCTTTGTGGACCCGCAAGCCGCTACCACAAAGATGTGTGCCGCTACACAGTCCCAGATGGCGCCAACCAGTGACTCAGTTGTTCGACCGTATGCCGCGCCAAAGACTTGCCGTGGGACAACAGTCGAAAATTAAACATTCGCAAATGAGATTATGACGACTATCCTACGGGTTGACGATTCTACTGCGGGTTCCATTACTCAGAGCGTATCGCAATTAATGGTGGAAGAGGGCTTTATACGGTAATAAAACCGTTCCACTGAGCATGGCTTCGCAAACGAGATGTTGGCTAGATAATCAGGTGTGTTTACGAGTCGATACTGAACTTCGATTGATGGTTGGTGGTCTAGTGGCACCGACCGAGGTCGCACAGTCGGCTCACAGCTGTGACTCAAAGCTGACGAACTACAGGTGGCGCCATAATATTGTATGATGGGCGGTAAACGCCCCTTTTCTTGGTACTACAGCACGCTCCGCGTGATATGTCACCGACAACTGTTAACGACCTCCACCAAGGTCACCTCGCCGACCCTCCGCGTTGCGTCGCGTGCAGGGTGCTGGAGAAGGACGATCATCGACTCGTTTGTGGCCCAGTGGTATATGTCTGGCACTTCTTCCAGCGCATTATGGCCTTTCTCACACGTGCCACTCCTGACAGAATTACACTAAACATGATGTTGTTTGCGGATGCCGTGTACTACCCGCAGACGACGACTCACTCTGTGAACTGGTTCGGTGGCCAAACTGCTCGATATTTTTTTTTTTTTTTTTTTTTTTTTGCAACTGGTGAGTATTCTCGGTTTTTGGACTTTACGCGAACGAACATTCCACAATCCGAAATACCGGTTTCTCTGCCTCGTGATGACTGGGTGTTCTGTGCTGTCCTTAGGTTAGTTAGGTTTAAGTAGTTCTAAGTTCTAGGGGACTGATGACCATAGACGTTAAGTCCCATAGTGCTCAGAGCCATTTGAACCGAAATACCGGCAATACTTTTTCCAGTTTCCTTTGTAGTGCTTTCTACGACCCGCCTCGTAGTTGGAATGAGCAGTTGATCTGATCTGATGCACTATTTTTGGGGTTTTGATGCTATGATCCCCAATGGTATTCCCTCTTTACTTTCGAGAAGAATTGCGTGGAATTCTCCACGGCCACGGGCTGCTTCGCGGACGTCACTACATAGGCTTATAAGAGAAGCTATAAAAACAACTAAAAATTAAGTAAAACATAACATGGTCACTCGAAGAAGGAAAAAAGATAAAAATCCTTTTTCTCGGTTACATACATATGATACCCTTTCCTTTTATTTTCTTTCCACCTTTCTTAGTTAGGGGCCAAAGTCTAAAGTGAGGCAGACTTTTTTTTGGTGAAAGTGACAATGGCAAATAGATACCTTTTGTGTGGGTTCGTTTGTAATCAGGAAAGTGAGAGAAAAAAAGTGGTAAAGTACGAACCTGGAGACTGAAAGGTCGTGAGATTGAATCCTGGAAGACACCGGAATTTTTTAGTCTGCCTTTACGCTAGTCTTCACTTTTCAATAATGTGAAGATGTGCCGGAAACTACATGTGGGTGGAATTCCACGTTAAACTGTAGGTCCCCTTTCGCCCGTAGGATTGTTGAGGCTGGTTAAGGGCGAGAAAGTCGTGGAAGTGGCGTCCAATTGCAAGTACAGTACTTGCAAACAGGCGGCTAAACAAACATTGTTCCTGAGGAACAACCAGCCAATGATGTTGTACGAATTTACTTTAATGAACTTAGAAATATTATCCTGTTTAGTACTGATGTATCTTAAATGTTAGGTTTTAGCTTAAGTCCCCCTCTAAATGGACTCAAATTTCACGTATGACCTACCTTAATACGAAATATAATTATACTTCAGCGTGCTACGACTTACTTCAAACTTCTCCTGTTAAAGAAGGTATTTCACGAGACAGCCTCGCATTTCGATGCAGTATTGCACTCGTCTCTCTCTGTCTCCGTAGCCGAGTGGTCGGCGTGTCTTGCTCCTATATGGAGGAACCGGATTCTATTCTCGATATTGCCGTGGGTTGGAGGACGCAACGCGGTACATCGGCCTCGTGGAGCCAATTGAGGAGTTGCTTGAGTGAGAAGTAGCAGCTACGAGGTCAAGAAATGGATCAACGGCCGGGAAAGCGGTGTGCTGACCACCCGCCTTCCATACCGCATCCAACGACACCATTTTCTGAGGATGACACGGCGGCCAGTCTGCCCCGATTGACACATCAGTGCCAGAGCGCGGAGCTCTGCTTTGCTTTGCTTGCTCTCGTCTCTGCTGTGTTATTGATTGTTGCAAACGGCCTCGGATCATCTCTTGAAGTCTGACAAGACTGTGCAATTCTCTGCTCCAGTTTCTCGACAAAGTATAGCGCACCAGCATGGTCCAAGATGGACAGGTCCAGCAGGGCCTCTAAGATCACCTGACCTTAATCCTCTGGATTTTTCTGTCTGGAGGCATCTCAAGAGTGAAGAGCATGACACTCCTTTTGGTACGTTCGAAGAGCGGGAGATAACAGTTGTGCAGCCTTGTAGAGCTTTATGAGACGATCCGGGGGTGTCAAAGTCAGACTAAGGCCCCTTATTATCTTTTACTCATGTAAAGGTAACTGATATGAACAAGCGTATCGTTAGTAAACGGCGGTGATGTAACTTGCCTCGACGGGCGCATTTCGCAAAGACCGCTTGCAGCTGCTGAGACTTCGCGCGACACCACAACTTCTCCGATTACAGGAGGAAGGAACTTCTCAAGTACTGTGCAAAAATGGAAAGAAATATGGTTGGATGTTATTTAGAGTCTGTGTAATAACTGAGGCGCACAACAACGTAGCAGACAGTCGGCTGCAGCGATGGTTGAAGAAACCATTCTGTGTTACTTTAAGAAATGCAGAAACCAGCAACTTTTTTATGTATTTTAGTTTATACCAATCTGCCTTTCTGGGTTTTGACTATCTTCAATTGGCGTAAAACATGTTTAGATCTTCAATTAGTGCATCATTAAAACATCGACTGCAATTTGGAGCCCGCGTCTCGTGGTCGTGCGGTAGCGTTCTCGCTTCCCACGCCCGGGTTCCCGGGTTCGATTCCCGGCGGGGTCAGGGATTTTCTCTGCCTCGTGATGGCTGGGTGTTGTGTGCTGTCCTTAGGTTAGTTAGGTTTAAGTAGTTCTAAGTTCTAGGGGACTTATGACCACAGCAGTTGAGTCCCATAGTGCTCAGAGCCATTTTTTTGAGCAATTTGGATGCTGCAGTTGTCCGGTGTAAATAACAATTTTGTTTAACCATTACACTTCACGGGTTATTTGTTGGGTGCACTACTTCCTATTCTAGTTGTTGCTACTCCTATCTTCTGCATTTATAAGCGTGGAACGAACACTTTTGGTTTGCGTGATCCACAATAATAGCACAATATCCGCCACGTACCCAACTTGGAAAATTGTGTCTTCAATCAAGTTGCACTTTGCTAACGGATTCTGCAGGACTACTGCTTAAGTCAATTGGTTCTCTACATAAAGTACATTTTAATGCTTAGCATACAATGTACTGAGTGCTATGCATGGTTATTTACTACGTGTAGTAGTAGTGACTGGTTAATCTAAACTATGCTGAACATAGCAAAAATAGTACAGTACATTTTATGCAAAAGAACTGATATTACATGACATGTGGGAGTGACATTTAGAGTGAATAAGGGCACAAGAAATGACTTATATCATGCAGAAGCAACAACAAGCACTAAGTGCATCTAATGAGTAATATATTGTAAAAATGTGACTCGTGAAGTGTAATAGGTACACATAATGATACACTGCACAGGGCACCATCCAAACTGCAGTCGATGTTTTAACGATAAGCTGACAGAAGATTTCAATGTGACGTATTAAGCCAATTGAAGATAGGCGAAATCCCTCATTATGTATTGATATAAATAAGTACATAGAAAAGAAGTTGGTTGTTAAACCTTTTGAAGGAAGTAATATAGCGCACAGCCACGTAGCTCAGCAACTGGTAAAATGGATACATTAACCACCTGCGATTTTCTTGAAGCTACGAGGGACGTCCAATAAGTAATGCAACACATTTTTTTCTGAAAGCAGGTTGGTTTTAGTCAGGATTCGAGTACAACATATTATTCCCATTCCTTTGGCTACAGAATCCTGTTATCTTACGCCACCTTACTGGGAGGGCCTGCACGTCCGCATGGTCGGCATCGGAGCCAACATCTTGCTGCATCAATAGCCTCCCCATCATCCACGTTCTGCTTCGCACGGAGTGCATCTTTCAGTGGGCCGAACAGATGGAAGTCGGAAGGTGCGAGATCTGGGCTGTAGTGTGGACCAGGGAGAACAGTCCAGTGTCGTTTCGTGAGCTGCTCTTGGGTGCGCAGACTTGTGTGACGCGCTTTTTGGTATGGAGAGGGAGAGGTTCGTTTGCATTTTTATGGTAACGAACAAGCTGATGAAGTTTCTTCAATTTTCTGAGGACAGCACAGTACAATTCTGAGTTGATCGTTGCGCCAAGAGGGAGGATATCAAACAGAACAACGCCTTCAGAGACCCAGAAGACTGTTGCCATTACTTGACCACATGAGGATGCAGCTTTGAATTCTTTCTTCGGAAGTGAGGAAGTATGGCGCCACTCAGTGCATTGCCGTTTATTCCGTCCGATGTGATGATCCCATGTTCCATCGCCTGTGGCGATGTTCGATTTAAAATTGTCACTGTCGGCCTCGTAAGGCGCAAACAACTTCGCACAGATGGCCCTTCGGTACTCTTTATGGTCTCCCGTTAGGCGGAGAGGAACCCTGCGTATACACACCGTTGAGTACCCCAACTGGTGGACACGTGGTGAGCACTACCAACAGAGACGTCCATCTGAGCAGTGAGGTGTCTGTGATCTGTTGGTCACCTCGAATGAGAGTGTCCGCACGTTCTATCATTGCAGGAGTCACAACTGTGTGCGGTCGGCCGGCACGCGGGACATAGGAGAAGTTTGTGTAATCTTGGTGCGATGATGACAGGCGACTCGCTCAGCGACTCACTGTGCTTTTTTCCACTACCAGGCAAGCGCCTATGAATATCTACGATGCTCTGCTTTTCCCCCAAAAGAAACTCAATGACAGCTCTCAGACTGGAACTCACACCCGTTACAGACACCATTTTGAAGGCTACGTATAGCGTCGCCAAGTGTCGGAACTTCACGAAGCTACAGGGGATGTAGCGGGAATGTTCCACGATGTAACGCAACAAACTACGCATTTTTAACAACTGAAATTGGGCGAGAAAAAAAGTTGGTGCGTTACTTATTTAACGCCCCTCGTATCTATCGAAACCACGGAAATCCTACAGTAGAACAGAGGAAACATGATTTGAAGAATCCTCCTCCCGAAAGCGAGTGACCGCTCCACCATTTCGTTTTCTCTGGTCAACACTTTGAACAAAAGGTAGGTATTTGGAGACTGCGCGCTTCTGGCCCCCACGTCATGAATGACATCACCTGCTGCTTGCCGTGCCCCTCTGATGTGAGTCACTTGTTTACCTGACGCGGAACGAACGTCATTTACGAGGCGAGCCACTGCGAGCAGCAATCTACCTCTCGCTATGTGGCATTGTATCTCGCTAAGAAAAAAGAAAGGTTGATATAATACAGATGGGTGCAGTATGTCCAGCTATCTTCGAGTACATTGATATTTTCTCTTTGCAATGAGCGAATGTTCTGTCATAAATGCCCACAACTGTAGTTCGAATTGGATTTTGTGAGACTAGTTAAAGCCATGTTCCAGTTCGAGACCTGAGGTTGGGTCCCCATCTTCCGAGTCAACGCTTCAAAGCTCTGAGTGTTGAGGTAGCGCAACGAGCACGAAAGGCAGGCACACAGGGTCGATCCCTAGGCTGCTCATTTTTCACGCGTTGCATTTAACAAACAGGGCAAACATTCTGCAAAAGAAGAGAACAGCCCTATCTAAGCACTGAACTTGTTTGCTGACAACTGAAACACAGTTTCAAACACAGTGCGCCCTCGTATTATTTATTCCCAATACCACCACGAATACGCCGAACTTAACATCATTCTCATCACTCTCACTTCATGACATATTTAAGATGTAATCCGCCGCATTAGTCCAATGTTTGGTGGTATAGAAGTATACGCTAGTTCCCTCCCACTGATACCAGGCAAATTTCAAGCTTCGGGACGGCTACTCTGTCACACGAATATGCGTTAGCGTCGTCGGTCACGAAGGCAGGTGTTGTGAAATATTCGTACTGTGAGCAGTCGCACTAAACATTATATTACCGAGAAGGGAATGGGAGTCGCCCTGGACGACAAAAATAACTATGCGCGAGATACCGTCTTAGTGGAGGGTACCATCAGCGCTAGAACACTCGACTCCATACCATACATCAGTATTCAAAATCGATAGCTTTCTCCTTATTACTTATGTTGTTATCTGGGTCAGAGCTAGTCACGCACTCCAAAATGTGAAAGTAACGCTGACGTTTTGACAATTTATTATGACAGAGGGAGCCGCTTAAACATTGCTGTATAAGCTAAAGTACAAACGAATTTAGCATTACTATTTAGACTAATCTATTATGACAAACCACACCGAAGCCCGAGACTGCACTAAACTTCCAAGGCTTGACTGATTCTTGCTGTTAATTTCTTACTAGATCGCGCAGGACGGGTTGTAAATCGTACCTGGATAGCTTAGCTGGTAACAGCATGGCGAACGAAAGGGAGGTTCCAAGTTCGAATCCAAGTTTGGCACACAGTTTTAATCTTTTTGGAAGTTTGGTAACAGTGCACATACCACCGCAGAACGAAAAATTTCATTCTCGAACTTACTTTGGTTGCCACTGAACAGCAGCAGCAGTCATTCGGGCAACCACCTATTTTCGATCTTTTCTCTCTGATGAGGCCCTTTCACAGACCGATAGACCTCAACTGCGACTGTGTGGGTCTGCCGACAGGTGTAGGCCGTGTTGCTACGAAACCCACACAAACCTGCAGTGTAAGAGCAGTCTGTGGGTCTGCAGGTAGAAGCATGCGGCTGCGACCCATCGTTTGTCTCGAGCAGATCGTCAGACTGTTCTGTTTGTGTTGTTATTGTTGTCGTTCCCTGCAGTCCGAAGACTGGTTTGACGCAGTTGCATAAGCTAATATATCCTGTACAAGTCTCTTCATTTCTGCCTAACTAGAGCTGACCAATTCGAACGTGTTTACTGCAACCAAGTGTTGGTTTCCTACAATTTTACCCCCCCCCCCCATATTTTTATCCATTACCAAATTATTTATTCCTTCATATCTCAGAACGTGTCCTGTCAACCGATTCCCCGATAAAGCTGTGCCATGTCTTTGTCTTCTCCCCTATTACATCCAGTACCTCCTCGTTAATTATCAGTTCTCCTCTTTAATATGGCTCTAAAAGTTAGGCGCGTGTGCGATAAGCCTCTTTCAGCCCCTCTGACGACACATACTTGGTTCATATTGCCCCTCACGGACTCACAAAGTTTGCTGAAGGAACTACAACATCCAGCGTTCAATAAATAGACTAACAAATATGTGTGGAATATTTGAGTGCCATTGGGCATTGCTTTGAATAAAAGTGCATCCGCCCTAATGAAACTGTTGGCCGCCTCCCTAAGTGGAGTATTCGAAAGGACAGCTCCGCCCACCACCAATCCCTTATACAGATTTACCGAGCGAGGTGGCGCGGTGGTTAGCACACTGGAGTCGCATTCGGGAGGACGACGGTTCAATCCCGCGTCCGGCCATCCTAATTTAGGTTTTCCGCGATTTACCTAAATCGCTCCAGGCAAACGCCGGGATGGTTCCTTTAAAAGGGCACGGCCGACGACTTCCTTTCCCACCCTTCCCTAATCCGATGAGACCGATGATCTCGCTGTTTGGTCTCTTCCCCCAAACAACACCCCCTTATACAGATTTCAACTCGACAGTCTAGAAAGCTGTGTATCACTACTGGAAGTGTGAATGGTTCGTATCCTTCTCGACCACGGTGCACCTCTGTGAAGCTTCGTAGACGTCACGTGACCCATTTCATCCGCATGGGGCTGGGACACGGGTTTTACCCCGCCCACCTCCACGGATTTAAAATCGTCGCTTCTGGACACTGTGATCACGACACAACAGCAGTCGTGGGATATGAACCACGTCATACTGGCGTACTTGGCAGCAGCGGCTGTCTTCTACAAAAAAACGGTGGCAAGGGGCTGTCCCCTCCTTACAAGTGTAACTGCTTTATTCCACCGGTTCAGTATACATATAGGTATTATTTTTATAAACTTTAGGAAATATTTGTATCTGAATTCTGATAAATACAACTTGCGGGAAATTGTGAATGAAGATATGAGTCCAATTAAACTGTGCCTCAGAACATTCCTGAAGTACAGTCTTCATCCTGCAGCATTTATTCATCTTCAAGATTCCTCTTGGCATTCCTTTTAGCACTTCTTGCTTCTTTGGTAACTTGAAGAGCGAATCTTTCAGCTTCATGCACCCGTTGTCTGTCAACCACAAGCAGTTGATCTTCCATATTAGAGTCACATTTTATGCCTAAATTTTTCAGGACTTCCAACCTTCCTATCTCTCCATCATTGAAACATATCACTGCATCTAGTACACCAACTTTTAATGTATTTAGTCCTACAAAAACATTCTTGAGTAATCTTCCCCATTTGCAATGGCTGAAACTTTCATTTGTATTCTGAGTGGCCCCATGAAGACCTTTACTAAGCAAAACAGGGTCACTCAGGTCTCTAAAAACTGGAGTTATTTCATTCTTAATAGGCTCAGGAAAAGAATGCTCATGATGGTATATTTGACCACTTTCTTTTGCTTTTTGGTAACCACGCCAAGAATCCTTTCCTTTAGAGCAAAGTCCATGAACGGGGTGGTCATCTGTGGACAACTTATGAAAGTAGGTGGCCCATACAGCTTTTCTCATTGCTGTAACATCATTCAGAGATGCAGTTCGTCTAATGGCCAGTCCATAATAACTGTGAAGAAGGTCTTTTTCAGTTTCTGTCAATCTGCCTCGGGCAGACAGCGATTTTCCATCAGATAGCAACTTTCCTTTCATTTCTCTTCGTAGTTTCCTCAATTTAGCATCCATCCTCTTTTGTACATGTCCACAACACTCCAGTTTTGTTACCAAGGTATCGCCATAAATATTGAACTCATCAATTTTATTGAAAGCTTTAGAGTCCCCATCGCCTAGGCATTTCGTATATCTAACGTTATAAACGACCACCGACCTCTGAAATATTTTTAGAGCTCCATCACACTCGATACCTCCACTGTAACCATCATAATTCTGTAACACTGATGTTCAATATGTCCTTCAGTGTTACCATGGCAGGTGTGGCATTACTTAGATAAGCACTAACATCAACAACTTTTCCATTCTCCAGAGAAGTAGCACTTACAAAACCATTCAAGGAACGATGTCCTCGACGTTGCCATTTCTCATCAAGTGCAACAGCAATATCCCAGGTTCCACTAGTATTTACAGTTTCTTCTACTGCACGTTTCATAGATGCTTTAGACACAAACGTCAAGACACCTAAAAGTATTTTTATGTAGTTGCTGAACCTACTGGTAGGAGGAGGAAGGTCCATCAAACCACAAAACTTTTGAGCAGCCATTTTTCCTTTTCCTATTGCATACACTAACTTCAAATTCACATCAGAAGAATTATGCACAATGTTCGAAGTCATTTTCGAGGGAGATTTAGTGCACGATCTACACAGAACAACTAATTTTGATGCTAAACCCTTCCTGCTACTTTGTTGTTCAGTTATTTCCAGACGGCCCACACCATCACACTGTTTACATTTCGCCACTTCCTTTATCAAAGAAGATAAGATGCTCACATCAACAACAACAAATCCACTAGAAAGAGCTTCATTGTTAACACAAAAATTTGAATCACCAGGAGGCGTGCCATGTGGGAGTTTCTTCCCTGAAGAACTGATACGTAGGTTACTTTCAACAGTTTGGCTTACTTGGATTGTGAACACGTTACCACGGAATTTCCTTTCATTGAATTTCTTGATGCGTGGCATTGTTCGTATTTATAGCACTCTAAAGGATATGTACTCCCACAAATATATGTAGAACTTGGGCAACAAACATTCAGCAACACGTGAACAAGCTACTTCAGCGAAACGAAAGTAAATACTTGCAAAGATAATCATTTACGGACTCTAGGAACCTGCACTGTTACCAACATATAGAATGTATCATACATATAATCGCTGGAAACAGAAAGTTCACAGTTCTTTTTGAAATAATGTTGGTTTCTGTAACAGAAATAAAGGGGGCGTGGTGGCATACATAACCGTAACTTTAAAATTTGGTATATATAGGTCAGTTTTCATTTGAAACCCTATAATGTACGTATATATCAATGTAATCAGGAAAGACTATAGAACTTAATAAAGTCATAAAAAACATTTCGATTTTTCCACTTTTTAGAAGTACCCTGTATCCTTAAGTGTGAAGTCGAATAACAATCGACAAAAAAATATTTTTCTCGTGTAACATAACTGCAAATTAACAATTTTCTAATTTTTTCACTATTTTTACTGTGAAACTTCGCTTCTTGCGAAATTTCACGGTTCTTACAGTTTTTATGTGTGGGTTTGCGAGCGACAAAATATGTCCATATCTTTTGATTGCATTGCCTTAGAAGCTTCATTTTATTACACCGACAAGGGGCTGTCGACCTTAATACGTAACGTAAATTTCACCTTAATACATCCATCAGTTCATGAGAAAAATGGTTTTTAACATTTGGACAGAGAGACAGACGGACGGAAGGATAACAAAGTGATCTTACTCGTATAACGGTTCCGATTTCCCAAATGAGGTGCGTTATCCTAAAACTGGGGATATTATTTGATTACATACATCTCATTCCATTTTCAAGAACACCACCGTCCCGCCTTCTAACTACACGTGATAAAATATATGAGGTGCTTACTATATGATGACGTACCTAAGAAGTTCGGGAGCTTGCAAACGGGAAAAATAAAATAAAATAAAAAAAATCATAAACTGACCCTCCGTAGTTTCCGTACCAGTGATCAGGCAGCCCATTAATTTGTGCGAAGCTGAACATCGTTAGTGTGATTAATCCTTACGTTGTTTAATACTGTGTTCGTATTGTTACTGATGAGTTTCAATTTTTCTGGCAAGACATGCGCAGTTTTCAGTCTCACTGGGTGGACCTTGGCGTTATGTGACTTTTCAAATGTTGGGATGTGTGAACTGCTAAGGTATCTAACTGCTGAGGTCATCTGCTTAAACTAACTTATGGTAAGAACAACACACACAGCCATGCCCGATAGAGGACTCGAACCTCCGGTGGGAAGGACCGTGCAGTCCGTGATATGGCGCCTAAAACCACGCGTCCGCGCGGCCACATCGCGGCCTATGTGACTTTTCAAGGATTGTAGAGGAGCGAAAAAAAAAAAAAAAGCGAGAGACATAGAGAAAGGGAATGAGTCACTGAGATACATCGAGGCATAATTTTTGACTCTAAAGAAAATGTTGAGACTAAAGGCGAGCGAGATAAGAGGGAACCTATACTATCTTGTACTGCAGACCGCTAATGAATCTTCTTTTGTTCGCGTTAAAGCGACGTGCTTGTCACTGCTGAGGTAGGAGAGGGCTCTTTGCCAGGAACAGATTAACGGAGCCCGAGAGCTGACGGCCAGCAGAAGAATGGGGAAGGTCACCAGCGCAGAGATTGTAGACTCTCGACGCTCGGCTGGGCGCGCAGTTTGGACCAGTTCCTCAGGCCGCCGTAAATTCTCGCGCTCTGTTGTAGAGTGACCTCTGTTTTTATGTCTCTGCCATTCTTAAGGCGCGCGATGTATTGACAGGTACACAGAACAGCACTTGTGCGACGTGGAATTTATTTCGTCCCGACATCAGCTGGTCCTGCTGCCACCAAGAAGGCCAGATACTGCCGGCTGGACCTTGCGTCGGCCCACAGCTTCACCTTCCTTCAATCCACCTACGCATGCACAGAATGTCTCAACATGGTCGCCTTCTGCTGGCTTGCATTCTTCTTGTTCGATTCTGGAATACGGTTCATCCATTATGGAAGCACAAGGAACGCAAATTTTTAGATATCCGACATAGGACGAGAGTAAGCCACTGGATTCGAACTCAAGTATCGCCGATTCGATTCTGTTCGATTCTGGAATACGGTTCATCCATTATGGAAGCACAAGGAACGCAAATTTTTAGATATCCGACATAGGACGAGAGTAAGCCACTGGATTCGAACTCAAGTATCGCCGATCGAGCGAGATGGCACAGTAGAGATGAGCACGGTACAAAATGTGTCCGGTCACCCAGATTTAGAATTTCTGTAGCTTCCCCAAATTGCTTAAGCCAAATGCAGGGATGGTTTCACCGAAAGGGACACGGCCGGCTGCGGTAAATCTATGCAAAACACTATAAAGTGCATGGCACACAAAAAGCCCTTTTGTATCACGATATTGCTGTTTCTTCCAGCTCCATTCGCTTACGATGCGCGGAAAGGATTGTTGGTTCAAAAAATGGCTCTGAGCACTATGCGACTTAACTTCTGAGGTCATCAGTCGCCTAGAACTTAGAACTAATTAAACCTAAGTAACCTAAGGACATCCGGCCGCTGTGGGCGAGCGGTTCTAGGCGCTTCAGTCTGGAACCGCGCTGCTGCTACGGTCGCAGGTTCGAATCCTGCCTCGGGCGTGGATGTGTGTGATGTCCTTAGGTTAGTTAGGTTTAAGTAGTTCTAAGTCTAGGGGACTGATGACCTCAGATGTTAAGTCCCATAATGCTTAGAGCCATTTCAACCATTTTTTTTATCCTAAGGACATCACACACATCCATGCCCGAGGCAGGATTCGAACCTGCGACCGGAGGGGTCGCTCAGGTCCAGACTGTAGCGCCTAGAACCGCACGGCGACTCCGGCCGGCAAGGATTGTTGCTTAAATGCCTTTGGAGCGCTGCAATTTGTTTCATTTTTTCTTCGCAATCACTGTCGGATTGGCTTTCATGGGATGGTTGGCGACTGTCTCCTAGCATTCGCCGTTTCATGTTTTTAAGCGACTCTGTAACACTTTGTAACTTGTGAACAAACCTGTGACCACTAGTGCTGTCCATCTTTGTTTAGGTTAATATCCACGATTTGTCCTATTTGCTACAGGTCCCACGTACTATAGTTGGAATCACGAACGATGGCGGTCGAGTTTCGGCTTGTTCTGCGCACCTACGTCGCGTATGCTCCGATAGCTAATGAGCGTTCAGTATGTTCTGAGCGCTCTGCTGTGAATACCATAGCTAATGCGAGCATTAAACGTGATCGCAGCGAGTCGTTTACTAAATTTCGATTCCCTCTGTTACGAGTTATCATCGCCGATTGTGGTGGTAAGTGATACATTCTGCACAAGTAAGCGAGAGACATGAACTGCAGGATGTACGCTTTCTTCAAGCGGAAAGAACGTGCATGCGCGTACCGCAACTGCCGCTTGGAATCGTCAACAACGCAATCTCTGTCCGTGCCTCGACATGCACGAACCGCCATCGTTCGTGGATCAGACTTAGAAGAATACAGAGAGTTTATAAATTAGTTGTATAAAAGTAACCTTTAATGATGAAAAAGGTAAATAACTTACATAAATGTTCGCTACAGCACTGAATGCAGTGTATCTTCAAGTTTTATCTACAAATGTTCAATTTGGCTTCCTTTTGTAACTCGACATATTTCCCATCTGTCGTCAATTTCCTGCCAAATTCTATGAAGTAAGTCTCAACGTATGGTGGCAACTGCTTGCATTATCTGCCGTCATAGCTCGTTGTCGTTTCCGGAAGTGGAGGAGCAAACACTCTCTCTTCAATGTAATCCTATAGATACAAATCAATTGTAGTTGAATTAGGTGATCGTGGTGGCCAGCATATTGTCCCACTACGTAAATCAAAGTCAGCACATTCCTACGGAGATACGTGACAACTTCCCGATGATAATATTGTGACGCGCCATCTTGCTGGAAAATAAATGCTGTGGCCATATCCATTTGTAATTGGGGTGCTAGCAAAAGTTCGAGCATGTCCAGGAACGATATGTCAGTTACAGTTACAGTTGACTCGGCAAAAAAGAAAGGACCGTAAATCTTGTTACAGTTTACAGTAAAAAAATCATTTACCTCAGGAGAGTGCCGTACATTTTCGAGGCTTGCGTGCCTCAGCGATACAGATAGCCGTACCGTAGTGCAACCACAACGGAGGGGTATCTGTTGAGAGGCCAGACAAACGCGTGGTTCCTGAAGAGGGGCAGCAGCCTTTTCAGTAGTTGCAGGGGCAACAGTCTGGATGATTGACTGATCTGGCCTTGTAACACTAACCAAAACGGCCTTGCTGTGCTTGTACTGCGAACGGTTGAAAGCAAGGGGAAACTACAGCCGTCATTTTTCTCGAGGGCTTGCAGCTTTACTGTATGGTTAATGATGATGGCGTCCTCTTGGGTAAAATATTCCGGAGGTAAAATAGTCCCCCATTCGGATCTCCGGGCGGGGAATACTCAAGAGGACGTCGTTATCAGGAGAAAGAAAACTGGCGTTCTACGGATCGGAGCGTGGAATGTCACATCCCTTAATCGGGCAGGTAGATTAGAAAATTTAAAAAGGGAAATGGATAGGTTAAAGTTAGATATAGTGGGAATTAGTGAAGTTCGGTGGCAGGAGGAACAAGACTTTTGGTCAGGCGAATACAGGGTTATAAATACAAAGTCAAATAGGGGTAATGCAGGAGTAGGTTTAATAATGAATAAAAAAATAGGAATGCGAGTAAGCTACTACAAACAGCATAGTGAACGCCTTATTGTGGCCAAGATAGACACGAAGCCCACGCCTACTACAGTAGTACAAGTTTATATGCCAACTAGCTCTGCAGATGACGAAGAAATTGAAGAACTGTAGTAGGAAAAGGGAGAGAAGGAAACGTAGTAGGTGAATATGGATTGGGGGTAAGAAATGAAAGAGGAAGCGGCCTGGTAGAATTTTGCACAGAGCACAACTTAATCATAGCTAACACTTGGTTCAAGAATCATAAAAGAAGGTTGTATACATGGAAGAAGCCTGGAGATACTGACAGATTTCAGATAGATTATATAATGGTAAGACAGAGATTTAGGAACCAGGTTTTAAATTGTAAGACATTTCCAGGGGCAGATGTGGACTCTGACCACAATCTATTGGTTATGAACTGCAGATTGAAACTGAAGAAACTGCAAAAAAGGAGGGAATTTAAGGAGATGGGACCTGGATAAACTGAAAGAACCAGAGGTTGTAGAGAGTTTAAGGGAGAGCATAAGGGAAGAATTGACAGGAATGGGGGAAAGAAATACAGTAGAAGAAGAATGGGTAGCTCTGAGGGATGAAGTAGTGAAGGCAGCAAAGGATCAAGTAAGTAAAAAGACGAGGGCTAGTAGAAATCCTTGGGTAACAGAAGAAATATTGAATTTAATTGATGAAAGGAGAAAATATAAAAATGCAGTAAATGGAGCAGGCGAAAAGGAATACAATCGTCTCAAAAATGAGATCGATAGGAAGTGCAAAATGGCTAAGCAGGGATGGCTAGAGGATAAATGTAAGGCTGTAGAGCCTTATCTCACTACGGGTAAGATACTGCCTACAGGAAAATTAGAGAGACCTTTGGAGAAAAGAGAACCACTTGTATGAATATCAAGAGCTCAGATGGAAACCCAGTTCTAAGCAAAGAAGGGAAAGCAGAAAGGTGGAAGGAGTATATAGAGGGTCTATACAAGGGCGATGTACTTGAGGACAATATTATGGAAATGGAAGAGGATGTAGATGAAGATGAAACGGGGGATATGATACTGCCTGAAGAGTTAGCACTGAAAGACCTGAGTCGAAACAAGGCCCCGGGAGTAGACAACATTCCATTAGAAATACTGGCGGCCTTGGGAGAGCCAGTCCTGACAAAACTCTACCATCTGGTGAGCAAGATGTATGAAACAGGCGAAATACCCTCAGACTTCAAGAAGAATATAATAATTCCAATCCCAAAGAAAGCAGGTGTTGACAGATGTGAAAATTACCGAACTATCAGTTTAATAAGTCACGGCTGCAAAATACTAACACGAATTCTTTACAGACGAATGGAAAAACTAGTAGAAGCCAACCTCGGGGAAGATCAGTTTGGATTCCGTAGAAATATTGGAACACGTGAGGCAATACTGGCCCTACGACTTACCTTAGAAGCTATATTAAGGAAAGGAAAACATACGTTTCTAGCATTTGTAGACTTAGAGAAAGCTTTTGACAATGTTGACTGGAATTCTCTTTTTCAAATTCTGAAGGTGGCAGGGGTAAAATATAGGGAGCGAATGGCTATTTACAATCTGTATAGAAAGCAGATGGCAGTTATAAGAGTCGAGGGGCATGAAAGGGAAGCTGTGCTTGGGAAGGGAGTGAAACAGGGTTGTAGCCTATTCCCGATGTTATTCAATCTGTAAATTGAGCAAGCAGTGAAGGAAACAAAAGAAAAATTCGGAGTAGGCATTAAAATCCATGGAGAAGAAGTAAAAACTTTGAGGTTCGCCGATGACATTGTAATTCTGTCACAGACAGCAAAGGACTTGGAAGAGCAGTTGAACGGAATGGATAGTGTGTTGAAAGTAGGATATAAGATGAACATCAACAAAAGCAAAACGAGGATAATGGAATGTAGTCGATGATGCTGAGGGTATCAGATTAGGAAATGAGACACTTAAAATAGTGAAGGAGTTTTGCTATTAGGGGAGCAAAATAACTGATGATGGTCGAAGTAGAGAGGATATAAAAAGTAGACTGGCAATGGGAAGGAAAGCGTTTCTAAAGAAGAGAAATTTGTTAACACCGAGTATAGATTTAAGTGTGAGGAAGTCGTTTCTGAAAGTATTTGTATGGAGTGTAGCCATGTATGGAAGTGAAACATGGACGATAACTAGTTTAGACAAGAAGAGAATAGAAGCTTTCGAAATGTGGCGCTACAGAAGAATGCTGAAGATTAGATGGGCAGATCACATAACTAATGAGGAGGTGTTGAATAGGATTTGGGAGAAGAGAAGTTTGTGGCACAACTTGACTAGAAGGAGGGATCGGTTGGTAGGACATGTTCTGAGGCATCAAGGGATCACCAATTTAGTATTGGAGGGCAGCGTGGAGGGTAAAAATCGTAGAGGGAGACCAAGAGATGAATACACCAAGCACATTCAGAAGGATGTAGGTTGCAGTAGGTACTGGGAGATGAAGAAGCTTGCACAGGATAGATTAACATGGAGAGCTGCATCAAACCAGTCTCAGGACTGAAGACCACAACAACAACAACAACATTATACACAAAACTCAGCTCTTTTTTCTTTGCTACTTTCTCTTGAAGCTCGAAACAGTCCCAGTATGTAGGGTTTGGAAGACAGTGGTTCCCGTAATATCTTCCACACTGTAACACTAGGCATATTCAATTCTAAGCTGGTACGTCTCGTTGATTTACGCGGACTACGAATGTGAGACTGCTGGGCGATCCGGACCCAGCATCCTATGTGGTACACGGCCAGTTTCGGTGAAACGATTGTACCAATTAATAACAGTTTGCCTTTCAGGTGGTGGTTTGCGATGTTTAGTTTTGAGTCGTCTCTGAAACTGTAGTAGCGGATTTGGATTCATGAAACCATGAACAACACTGCGCACGCTCTGTACTGTTATACCACTCTATGATGACTGTTGGAATAACTCATTCGAACACTCGATTCGGGAACTAACTGTTTCGCCGGCAATAAAACTAGAAAATATATTGCAATCAGCGCTGTATCAAATATCTCTGTAAGCTATTTACCCTTTTCACAATTAAAGATTACTTTTGTGTAACTTATTTACAAACACCCTCTTTTCTACGATTGATAACACGACTGCTTTGTAAGCAACCTCCTTTGTAGACTGATTGCATTTTCCTAGTATCGTACCAATGAAAAAATCTGCCATCTACTTTACCTATGACATAACCTGTGTGTTCGTTTCGTTTCACTGTAAGCTTCCTACTTTCAATTGAAATCAAGACTTTAATTAAAAATGGGAGAGTTAATGTTAATCAGAACACAGTGGGGAGATGTGGTCTAAATAACAATAGATTTATTCATTCTTAACATAAGACAAAAAATGGCTAAAGGAACGTCACACAAACATTTTTATTTGACAAACGCTTTCACTAATATCTGGTCTATGGTGATCAAAGTGATCGGCTGGGGATCATCACACGACACTAACCAGAACTAATCGCTTTACCTGACTTCCTACACGTGAATCCGTGGTATAACCCAAAAACTACGCTACTATCATGCTTCTATGCTCTACTATTCCGTCTAGGAATTTCCATCCAAAATAACATGTTGCATCCTCCCTATTAAATGTTCAAATGAGTTTGAAGTCTTATGGGACTTAACTGCTAAGGTCATCAGTCCCTAAGCTTACACGCTACTTAACCTAAACACACACACCCATGCCAAAGGGAGAACTCGAACCTCCGCCGGGACCAGCCGCACAGTCCATGGCTGCAGCGCCCGAGACCACTCGGCTAGTCCCGCGGGGCTCCTCCCTATCAATAAATCGTCAGTCAAGTAAAAAATTTCGTGTGAAACCCCTCATGATAGCATTTTCCATACATTTTCTGGAGGTGGTGTTCCACGGATATAATAAATATACGAAAAAATGTCATATTAAGTCTTGAGCTGCTGATTAAATTATTTATTTATACATCCTGTTTCAGTCGTCTGACCATCACCAGATTCGTAAAAGTGTGTCACAGCATTATATTAGGCAATGTATAAAATCGTTATTGTAAGGTGGTAAAGCCGTGAATAATACACTGTCATCATATAATAATATCAATTACGTCGTCAATCTATAAAAACAGTGCTAGGGAGTATACACGCTCAGGTTAAAACTGTAATCGGCGTTGACGCTGGGAGCAGCTTCACATCAAGCAGTGAAGGTTCAGGGTTTTATCTCCTGACCATAACTACTTTATATTGCGCGTAACATGATGCTGTGAATACTGAAATGAACCTGATGGTCAGACGACTGAAAGTGGTTGTACAAATAAAGTTTCTTACCTGCAGCTAAAGGTGGTAATATGAAATTTTTCAGATAGCATTTCCGTTAATAAGGGCTGGTATGGTACCGAGTCAATTGCTTTTCAGAAATCAAGAAATACTGTATCCACCCGATTGCCTTGATTTATGGTTTTCAGGATGCCATGTAAGATAGGAGCGGGACGAGTTACAAATGGCCAATGTTCTTTCTCCGCTATTCTCTAATTCGACGTTTCGCTACATCCTAGCCTCGTCGTCGAGAAAACCATGGCCTTTCTTCCTTTTCTTCAGAGGGAGCAAGCTGCATTTAGGTTTTCAGTGGTTTTCTCCATTAGTTTCAGATCCATACTAAGATTTTTTTTTTCACTTGCACCCTACGTTATTAGTTGTTCGTTGGATGTATTCCAATTTCTGGCTCCTCCTGCAATGTTTACCGTTTACAGCTCCCTCAAGTATCACGGAAGTTATTATTCCCTGATGTATTAACGCATGTCCTATTATCCTGTCCCTTCTTCTCGTCAATGTCTTACACCCCTGCAACTAGTTAGGTCAGTTCAAAGATCGGAGGAAGGCAAATACCTTTTTATTTACTTACTTTTTACGTCGTCAGTCTACTCACTGGTTCGATGCGGCCCTTCACGAATTCCTCTCCTGTAGCAACCTCTTCATTTCAGAGTAGCACTTGCATCCTACGTTCTCAATTATTTATAAATTCCAATCTCAGTCGCCCCCTACAGTTTTTATTCTATACAGTTTCCTCAGGTACCGTGGAATTTTTCCCTTCACATCTTAACACCTGTCCTATCATCCTGTCTCTTCTTCTTGTGAATCTAGACGAGTTATCTAACGCAGGCCTGTGTAGTAGTACACTTAGAGCTAAACTGGTTCGAACCCTGTTGGTGAGTAAAATCTTCAGTATTTGGCCGGCGAAGGGGAGCAAAAGTTGTGGTATAAGGTTCCTGATCACAAGTCTCTGCACCATTGTCCTGGATTAAATTCCAAACCCTACCACAGTGTCTCATGAAGTGAGGCATGTGATAGTGTCGATGTGATCTTTCTACAGAAGTAGGCTACGTGCCGACATGCGGTTTCACCCTCTCTCCCATCTCTCACCGTCAGCAGACAACAAACAGATACCACTACACTGTACGCGTATCCATTACACTCGCCTACACTCTACATACGTACATACGACACATTTCTCACAAATCCACAAGGAAATGTACCACTGCACACTTTCTGACAGATGGTTGGACCCACCCCATTTGATATCCCAGCCAACAATGGTATATGGCATTTACATTTTTTTTTCTTTTCAGTGTTTTTCCAAGATTCATTTCTTCTCCAAATTCTGCAGAGAACCTCCACATTCGTAATGTTAAAAGTCTAACTAATTTTCAATATTCTTCAGCAGCACCATATCGAAAACATTGACTCTCTTCTGTTTTTGGTTTTCCTACAGACCATTATTCTCTATCATGCACATTTGTGCTCCAAATGTTTGTAAGTTTAAAGAAAAACTCAATATGTTAGTGAGATTTTTTATGTGGCAATGTATGACCTAAAATATACCAAACTTAAACTTAGAACGACTCCTATTTTTTATTGAAAAATATTTGAATTTTTGGTAATAGATTACTTAATTACATAATATCACAATAACTGTGACCATTAACGAAACGACAGGAAATTCATCATGAAGTTGACAGATGAGGCAACAAGATGTGAGAGAATAAAATTTGTTACTGAATAGCTTGTTTAAAATTGTTTCAGAAAGACTGTAGAGCAGCTAGTGGGTGTGCAACATTCTACTCACTGTTTTGTTCGCAAGTTATCCAGCATTCTCTGTGTGCACCTCTAGCCGTCCAGGCTGTGATATCAGAAGCTGACAGGGCTCCTGATTGCCCAGCACAGGAAGTGTTCACAGAACCCTATAAGGGAGGTAACACTGAAGATCTCACGAACAACTTGTGAAGCTCAATGAAGCCTAGGAATCGACGGAACCTGCTTGGATCACATCTTGCGAACCAGCAAGTAAGCTTACAGCGAATCTTACTTCATGTGAGATGGGTTTGTTTTGCCACATCCTGTACGAGTTGCTTATCCAAAGTGGGGGAGTGATAATGGGTGGTCATAGCCATCCCCTAACATTTTTAGCAGAAGCATTTATTTTTTTAGATAGATCAATTTCCAAATTTCACAGCTAACTATCAGAGAATAAACTAGCGTTAAGACTAATAGACTCGAAAATTGCAAGGCATTTTACGAGCTACAGGTAACATAATATTCTTTTGAGTTGCTTGCGTGAGGATGAGCTTACTGCCTGACCACTTGTGAGAACATTCTGTGGAGTCATAGATCGATAGCATTCTCACCGGCGTCTGATAGTTGGCAACAGAAACGCACGTTTCCGACGGACGCCGATAGCTGTCGCACAGGGATCCACCGGATCCAATGATGCATGGCCACTGAGCCAAGCCTTCAGTGCCGCTACCGTCACTGTGTAGGCTGGCTAATGGCAACTGCACAGCCCAGTCTCAGTCTTCGACAGTCTTCAGTCTTAGTCAGCATTCGAAAGTTTACTTATGCATTAGTATCAGGAGCCTCACACTGCACGATACTCTTTAGTTTTCTTCTTTCAACAGCTTGACTTTATTACAGTTTGTTCTTTTGAAAAATTTCTTCTCAACGCTTGGAAAAAGCTGCAAGTTAAATAAAACTTCTATTTACGTGTTCGCTAATCATTTCTTTTGTTCTCCATCTTCCGTCCGACGACAGCTGCTGCACCACAGCGCATCGCTCCTTACCATTGTGCACGAAGTAGTACACAACATATTCTAACTAGAAAAAGCATCCTTTCATAGGCCGACTGCACCTATAGTCAACGGTTCGTGAGTTCATAGAGAGAACTGGCATACGACATGAAGCTGAGTAAGGCAAGACAGAAAGGGAAAGACCCTCCACTAAGGAAAAAAATACCAGGTAAACTAACTTCCTGAATGTAGGAGGAAATGACTGAAGAATACAGCATTCTCCCACTTTCATGCCTGTATAGACATAGCTCGCAGACCATGCTTCACAACCGTAGTGAAATGCTGTTAATTGTGAGTGCACACTTCGATTTCGTATTGTGTAAATTCTGACATTACCACAGTTGTGAGAATTTGTTGCCATTATACGCCTTAAATTAATAATGTGACACATATTTCTCAATATTTGGGAAGTATGTTTCCTAATGCTTTTTTTCTTAATTACAGTTTCTTTGATGTCTTGCTAAAGTAGTGTACTAATCACTCATTTAAATAACTTATTACTTTAAAATATTTTATATATCTTGCGGTAATTAAGTAATTTACTGTTATTTTAATGATTTTGTATTGTGTTTTTTCTGTAGTTGTTACTGCATAATTTCGGTCTTAGACCATTTTCAAGTACCTATACAAAAATTCAGCGATGGCACTTGATGCCATAATAGTCTCTACATACTCGTATGTTACATAAAGGGCGATCAAAAAGTTTTCGTTTGAGGCCGTGGCTGCAGCGTATTTACATCTATTTACATCATAGCGAGACTCCGTTGCGGGTACACAATCACCGATATGCAGTCAAGAGATTAGTATGGTGTTCGTGTCTTTCTGACGTTGGTGTGGTAAGTGCGGTAACGTGCACGATGGCGACGTTGTTACCAAACAGAACCAACGAGCTGTTGTTCTTCTCTTGGTTCAAATGGCTCTGAGCACTATGGGACTGAACTGCTGAGGTCATTAGTCCCCTAGAACTTAGAACTAGTTAAACCTAACTAAGCTAAGGACATCACAAACATCCATGCCCGAGGCAGGATTCGAACCTGCGACCGTAGCGGTCTTGCGGTTCCAGACTGCAGCGCCTTTAACCGCACGGCCACTTCGGCCGGCTGTTCTTCTCTTGGCTGCCGAAGTACAGACACCAGTAGACATCCATCGGAGAAAGTAAAATGTGTCTGGGGCAGCATGACTACTGAAAACCACCGTATTGGGGTGCTGCTGCTACATGATAACGCATGTCCCTATGTCACAAATGTCGTGACGCTGTCTCAAGTGGGATGCACTCGAGCACCCAGTCTATAATCCCGATCTCTCCCCATGCTGTTATCACACCTTCGGTTCCTTAAAAAAATCTGTGCAGCAGGCGATTAACGGACTTCTTCAAACAGCGGGACGTGGCGTTTTACCCAAACGGTCTTCGACGTCGTGCGTCGATGGGATGATTGCGCCACTGCTCACAATCTTGCCTGATTGGCATACCGGTTCTGGACTGTACGGCCTTCGAACGGAAACTTTTTGATCGCTTCTTATATGTATTTGAATGGCTACCACTGTTATTGTCGTCTAAAATGGCCCAGTGCCGAAATTGTACAATAGTACATAAATTAAGGAAAATGACTGCTGCGGGCGGTATTAAAGGTGTAAGTAACTTGTCCTTTCATGACTTGTGATAATTTTCCTAAAACGCCTTTAGAACCAACGCAAATTCATGAGCAACTAGTAGGAGCTGTTAGTTTAGTAACGAATGGAGATACATCTGGATACAACAGTTTAATAGGGAAGGCTGACATTGTTTTTGCAGGCTACAATATTAGACTTCATGATACCAATGTTCAACCAAGTCTTCACGTTGGAATAAATACTACGTATGCTTTAAGTACAGATAGTTTAAATTCTGATGTTACAAAATATACAGACACACAAATGTTATTTGAAGTTATTGCTGAATGTTCTGTATATTCAGATGGTTTAGAAACATATTATCCTCGTGCAAATGTTCAAAACTTCTTCTTTTTTCCTGATCTTATCCCATATCTTCACGGGATCAGCACTTTATTATGGAGTTGCATAGTGGTAGATGGTGGACAGGTGCCCTTTCTATCGCTTCCCCTCCCCCCCCCCCCCCCCCCTCCGCTTTCCCGCTTTCCTCAGACTGGAAATGGAAATTATTGAGTACACCATCTGACAGTGTATAGTATTATTTACGTGTGAAATTCTGGGAACGTGTTAGTAATGTCTGCGAAACATGTAAGTGAGGAAAGACTCGGGTACTGGCCAACTATTCACGCAATAGAATGTGGGAAACCACCTAAAAACAACGTGCACGCTGTTCGGCACATCGGCCTACGTCGGTAATCCGCGGGGGCTTTCGATCTGGGGACGGCACACCTCCCCGAATCCCGGAAACGGTGTGCTAACGAGTGCAGCAATTTGGGTGGTTAGATTTACTATTGTTACACTGAAATGTTTTCAGTATTTTATTATTATTATTAAAATCTTACACATTTGTGGTACTTTTAACGTGGGATCACGGTAAGAGTTTTTTGGGCTGCAGCGAGAATGAGTGAGTGAGTGAGAGAGAGAGAGAGAGAGAGAGAGAGAGGTAACAATCTGTGACACCCACCGACCCCTCCCCCCCTCCCCCCATCGACCTCTACAGCAGAAATCCGAACCAGCACCTGCCCTCTATATTAATGAAAAATGGTATTCAATTCGCCCCGTAACATGCGTACACTCCACAGCGAGAATGTGATAGCAACAGCGCAGATGTTGTTCTTGCTGCATTCGTATTTTCGTGGGAACAAACTAGCGTAGCTTTCAAAGGCGCCAGGGAAGAAGGGGACGGCGCAGCAGTGGGCAGCGTTCAGAAAGCAGAAAGTATTGCCGCGCCGCTAATTGGCGTGGCGTGTTGCCGGGTGACCGCTAAGCCGACACTAGTGTGTAGGATCCGGAGCAGGCAGAGGTGTCGCAGCCGTCCTCCACACTCGCGGGTGGCAGCGGCCGCTGTGGGCAGCGCCGAAACGTGCGAGGCTCGCAGAAACGTGGCGGGGATCCGGTTTATATCCAACCAATAAATACTGCTTAGCGCAGGAATAAAATCTGCGACGAGTGTCGACAGCGTGTTACACCTCTTCGCGAGCTGTGCTTACATCTAAATTACTATTTCTATATGCACGTGCTGTACATATTCCTGTGTACTGGACTGGTACAGCACATTTCAGTCCAATACACATGCTCTTCAATTAAAACATTGTTCGTTTTTTTGCCTGTCTTTGCAGCATAAATTCCAGTAATGAGAAATGACTGACTTATTGTTATCAGTAATTTCAAAGATTTTTATTAGGATTTCGGGTGGACCAAAAGGTCGGCTGGGATACTCACACAGAGAAATGATGTGGCTGACTAGCAAGTGTTATCTATCAGCTGTGCAAGCTGAGGAACAATATCAGTAAAGATCTATTATATGCGTATTTTCCTTTCTTCCGCTCGCATATGAGCTATGGGGTATTATTATGGGGTAATTTCCTAGGCTCAAAATTAGTGTTTAAATGGCAAAAGAAAGCTGTAGATCCATTGCAAGACTAATCCGCGTGAGTCAGGTAAAGATTATTTCAAACAACTAAATATAACTTCAGTAGACAGCCTATATATTTACAACTACCATAAGTAAGTCTGTCCTAATGAAGGCAGTTCATGACCATGACACAAGAAGTGGACATAATTTGATATGCCATATGCTAGGTTGGCAAAGACCCATATCAGCATCAAATATCTTGGTGTTCTCTACTTCCAAAAATGACCTCAAAATGCCTACGTAGTAATCCTGTGAAATGGATCAAAATAAAAGATTTTACTTTGCTCAAGAGTTCCCTGAGCGTGAGAATGAACAATAAATAAACAACAGACTTCGTTTTATAGCTATATTAGGCGAGTACACGGCGCCGCTCGGGTATAAATTTATTCCAATTCTGTTAGTCAATCTCTCTTCCCCCCTCCCACCCTCTCCCCTTCTCACTGTCCATTTCGTCCAGCCCCTCTCTCTATCCATCTGCTCCTCACCACTCTCTCTGTCCATCTGCTGCCCCCCCCCCCTCTGTCCATTTGCTCCTTCCCCTCCTCGGTCGATCATCTGCTGCCCCCTCTATCTCTTTCTCACCCCCTCTACGTCCATCTCCATCTCTTCCTCCCTCCTATCCGTCCACATCCTCCTCCCGCACATCTGTGTCCATATGCTCCTTCCTCCTCGCTGTTTCTCCATCTCTTCCTCCCCCCCCCCCCCTTTTCTCTCCTTACGTTATCACCCTCACGCCAATAGAAGGTTACTAGTTCTTACCCTCACAGCGGTTCTTTCCAGACAGCAAGTAATATATGCACCAAGTTTGACTGAACTCGATCTAAGGGTTTAGAAGGATCCTTTTACCCGCGGCTTTGTCCGCATACGCAAATCTCATATTCATTTCACATATGTTTAACATTGTTTACACATATTTTACGCGTGTCTCTAGCGATTTTTGCTCTGCAGTTTCCTTTTCAAGCAGCTCAATTTTTATGACGCCATATGTCCTAAACTACGTGTCATTCAATGATGTAATTTTGCAGATACATTCAATAGTATATGTGAACAGTGTCTGCGGAACGTCTAGCAAGTAAATTTAGTAGTAAAGTAGTAATAAATTAAAACGTCGTGCCTGGTGCGCCAGTTTCACTGCATGATCAGCAAAAATGTCGTGCGCAATAAACTTTTTTCAAATGGTTCAAATGGCTCTGAGCACTATGCGACTTAACTTCTGAGGTCATCAGTCGCCTAGAACTTATTAAACCTAACTAACCTAAGGACATCACACACATCCATGCCCGAGGCAGGATTCGAACCTGCGACCGTAGCGGTCGCTCGGTTCCAGACTGTAGCGCCTAGAACCGCACGGCCACTCCGGCCGGCCAAACTTTTTTCTTTTCACCATTTTGTGGGGGTCTGTGAGCGAGAAAAACTATTGTAAAGATTTGAAATAATGTGCAAATTTCATTGCGGTTCTCCAAGTGCTCTCAGTCTCAAATACTGGATGAATGAAGTTTGGTTGTTTGCGCGTCATCAGCTACGCTTCTTTTTCACGCCCACCCCTTTGAGTGGTTCTTACCCTCACAGAGGTTTTTTCCAGACAGAAGGTGATGTGAGTACCAAGTTTGGTTGAGATCAATCCAGTAATTTAAGAGACGACGTGCAGCATTCATTCATACATACATACATACACTTTTATATGTATGGACAAGGATATGTATATGGTTGCATGGATGTGTCAGTCCATGTGACTACTTCATTACTGTCTTGTGTGCTGATTGTCATTTATCCTTATTATTACATACTGTCTTTATCATTTACTTAAACATGTAGTTCATTAATTTTAAAAAAAAGTGCAAATGGCTCTGAGCACTATGGGACTTAACTGCTGAGGTCATCAGTCCCTTAGAACTTAGAACTACTTAAACCTAACTAACCTAAGGACATCACACACGCCCATGCCCGAGGCAGTATTCGAACCTGCGACCGTAGCGGTCGCGCGGTTCCAGACTGTAGCGCCTAGAACCATCGGCCACTCTACCCGGCAGTTCATTAATCGTTTTTTACATTACTCCTTTATGTATAGTAATTATTTATTGTTATTGTCATTTACTTAATTATGACTTTCATGTATAACGGATTTTTCCTTAAACTTAATGACATTTGCCTAACTTTTTTTCGTTATTATTATTTTATTTAAGTTTGACGACACCGATTGCGTGCTGAAAGGTGAATAAAGCATTTGTAGTTGTATTTGTAAAATGGGGTGCAACCTGTCCATTTGTTACCAATTATTCACTTGTTTATGTGCCATGGTCTATCAGGGCGAATGCATGTGTTGTGGAGGCAGATTCTGTCCAACTCATAGATGTGACGACCGCAGCATGTATTTCGGACTGGGAGGCGGTCTTATACGCACCTCGATCGCTGCTCTCTGCAGTTTAGCCAAACTGTAAAACATGATTTTCATCAGATGGAGGAACTTCCCGGCAGGCTAAAACTATGTGCCTGGCCGGAACTCGAACCAGAACTCTCCCATTTTCGAGGACAATCCCCTTACTGAATCTTCCTTCAAGGCACAACTCACGAGCTGCCCTCACAGCCTCACTTCCACCAATACCTCTCTCCTACCTTCCAAACTTTACAGAAGTTCTCCTGCATATTTTGCTGGACTAGCGCTTCAGTAATAAAGGACATCGAGTAGAAATGGTTTAATCAAAGGCTAGGGGATATTTTTACATCGAGAAGTATTGGAGGATTGAAGTTGTGATGTTGGGTCGTGAGCCGTTCCTGGATAGCTCGGTCAGTAACAACATTGGCCGCCAAACCAAGGCTTCGGTTAAATCCTGGCCCAGCATATACACTCCTGGAAATGGAAAAAAGAACACATTGACACCGGTGTGTCAGACCCACCATACTTGCTCCGGACACTGCGAGAGGGCTGTACAAGCAATGATCACACGCACGGCACAGCGGACACACCAGGAACCGCGGTGTTGGCCGTCGAATGGCGCTAGCTGCGCAGCATTTGTGCACCGCCGCCGTCAGTGTCAGCCAGTTTGCCGTGGCATACGGAGCTCCATCGCAGTCTTTAACACTGGTAGCATGCCGCGACAGCGTGGACGTGAACCGTATGTGCAGTTGACGGACTTTGAGCGAGGGCGTATAGTGGGCATGCGGGAGGCCGGGTGGACGTACCGCCGAATTGCTCAACACGTGGGGCGTGAGGTCTCCACAGTACATCGATGTTGTCGCCAGTGGTCGGCGGAAGGTGCACGTGCCCGTCGACCTGGGACCGGACCACAGCGACGCACGGATGCACGCCAAGACCGTAGGATCCTACGCAGTGCCGTAGGGGACCGCACCGCCACTTCCCAGCAAATTAGGGACACTGTTGCTCCTGGGGTATCGGCGAGGACCATTAGCAACCGTCTCCATGAAGCTGGGCTACGGTCCCGCACACCGTTAGGCCGTCTTCCGCTCACGCCCCAACATCGTGCAGCCCGCCTCCAGTGGTGTCGCGACAGGCGTGAATGGAGGGACGAATGGAGACGTGTCGTCTTCAGCGATGAGAGTCGCTTCTGCCTTGGTGCCAATGATGGTCGTATGCGTGTTTGGCGCCGTGCAGGTGAGCGCCACAATCAGGACTGCATACGACCGAGGCACACAGGGCCAACACCCGGCATCATGGTGTGGGGAGCGATCTCCTACACTGGCCGTACACCACTGGTGATCGTCGAGGGGACACTGAATAGTGCACGGTACATCCAAACCGTCATCGAACCCATCGTTCTACCATTCCTAGACCGGCAAGGGAACATGCTGTTCCAACAGGACAATGCACATCCGCATGTATTCCGTGCCACCCAACGTGCTCTAGAAGGTGTAAGTCAACTACCCTGGCCAGCAAGATCTCCGGATCTGTCCCCCATTGAGCATGTTTGTGACTGGATGAAGCGTCGTCTCACGCGGTCTGCACGTCCAGCACGAACGCTGGTCCAACTGAAGCGCCAGGTGGAAATGGCATGGCAAGCCGTTCCACAGGACTACATCCAGCATCTCTACGATCGTCTCCATGGGAGAATAGCAGCCTGCATTGCTGCGAAAGGTGGATATACACTGTACTAGTGCCGACATTGTGCATGGTCTGTTGCCTGTGTCTATGTGCCTGTGGTTCTGTCGGTGTGATCATGTGATGTATCTGACCCCAGGAATGTGTCAATATAGTTTCCCCTTCCTGGGACAATGAATTCACGGTGTTCTTATTTCAATTTCCAGGAGTGTAGTTTTGGTTTACCATAAAGTTTCAAAACAGTGTAAGTTACGCAGCAGAGTGTAAGATTAATTTTGGTCTCAAATATTAGGTCAATAGAGGCTTTGTTTATGCAATGGAGGCCGCCTGCGAATTGTAGGCCTTGCTCGTACAAAGGATCTCCTGATTGAGCTTATGAAATCACTACGACGTTGCATGAAGGCAAGTAGGCATATTACAACGGAACTGTCAACACCCAAACGAACACGAGGCAAACAGGCTGGTGTGGAAGGAAGGAAGATATGGGGTTAACTTCCCATAACTGAGATCGTTACAGACGGAGCACAAGCTTGGGTTGGGGAGCGACCTGGAAGGTAACTCGGGCGTGTCCTTTCCAAAGAAACCATCCTGACGATAGCCAGATTTGATTGGGCATTTGAACCACTGTCTTCCCGAACACGAGTTCGCCACTACGACAGCCCACTGGGTAAAAACGAACTCGTGTCTATCGCAACAATTTGGCTAACTCTTTTGCTACTGAGGCTCTGAAAGTAGTCGGATAGTGTCTCAACCACGCCACTGATGGTGCATGTGAGTGAGAGCATTGAACTGTTTCAGCTTTATCCAAAAGAGACTGCCGCTGATTGATCACGCATGATTGCCAGGTTAATCACGTTTTCTGATTGGATGTCTGCCTCCTGCACGGTGCGACGATTGGTAGAGTAATATAGAGTGGCGGGGCAGCTTTATTATGCGGAAAACGTTTTCGCGCCATCCTCTAGGACATTTTGTTTAATAATCTGCCGCTAAATGTCCCTGCACATGATGATGCGATATTTATGTTGTTCAGCAGCTGATTTATTTTTTATGAGATGGCCTTCCTTTCTTTTCTCGTTCCGTTCTCTCTCTCGAAGAACGGAGTGGGGATGTCAGTTTCCTTCAAGCCGAAAGAAACCTCTGGTGCCGAAAGTTACCTTCCAACCAGACCGAAACTTCCTGGTAACCTTGGTCGGAATGATAGATTTGGAGTTATTTTTAGTTTAATATTGAGATAATGTGCCCCAGACAAAAACTGTGCGAGAATTTGTGTGGACATGCGTATCTGCAAGTGCGCGTAATTATATTTACGAAAGCCACCTCGGCTCTATTATAACGCGAAAGTAGAAGGATCAGTCACATCAGAACGCGAGTAATAACTAATATATACGCAGAACATTTTGACATACTAGAATCACGTTTTTTTAAAAATCAAGGGATGTGTTAACTCATCGATGAAATTCACATTTACATCCTTTTGTTTGCAGATGACAAGCTATCAGTGCAGGACACCATACAGATGGTCCTGCAAAACAATGTAACGTAAAATCACTCTAAGAAGAAAACCGAACAAAAACTTTCTTTAGGTCTCACTTCGTTAGATCAGTTACAACCTAAAATATGTTCACTTTTTTCAGGTTTCAATTAACAAAACACAGTGGTGATGGCACAGAGGGGCCGAAACATGTTTGGGTAACAACAAAAAACAGTGTTTTTGCATAAAAGGAGGAACCTATATCCATTAATCTCTTTTTCATTTGAATCAGCGCAGAGTCGAATCACAGATGTTATGCTCCTTCGTGTCTTTCGGATTGTACATCTGCGTCTGCATACAAAAGGTGTCTGCGAAGGATTGCCGTTGAAGTAACCGAGGATATGTGTTACTCTGTCGCATTAGTTATAATGACCTGTTACGATCCAGTCTTCGCGTCTCTAAATTCGTTAGTCGTCTGTTGTCATGTCTACTTGAAAAGACATCCAAATACTGTACCATTTCTGTAGAGTCTGTCACACTAGCATATTGAATATTTCCCTTAGGGGTACACTGCGTTTTCCAGAACCCGTCCAACAAATCTAAGCCGTACATTCTCTTTCTCTGATATTGAGTTTGCCTCATCATCCTGGTTCATGTCAGTTAACCAGCCCAGATAGCCGCGCGCGTTAGCACGCCGTTTACGAGACAGGGTGAAGTGGATGCGCCGGATCCGAACCGAATCCGCCTGGAGTATTAACTACGAGGAGGGCCGGTGTGTCGGCCAGACTGGATGTAGTCTTTAGGCGGTTTCCCAAGTCCTGCTTGATGAATACCGTGGTGTTACCAACAATCCGCCTCAGTCACATAATTGGCAAACATTTACACATCGTTGAGACACCTTCAAATGGCAAAAAACTAGACGCAGACAGGCAGTGTACACAAATTCTGTATTTTTTCTTTTTTTATTCTAAGGGACCAAACTGCTGAGGCCATCAGTCCCTAAACTTACACACTTCTTAAACTAACTTACGCTAAGAACAGCTTACACACCCTGTAATATTTCTTTCCCGTGAGAAAGACCGCCTGCATAATGCTACTGCTCTGTGATTAACTGCTGTGTTCGAAGCAAGGGCGCCAAAACTTTAAAGTATAGTTATTATTATTAGTTAAACTACTCATTGGAATGACTTCACTCTTTAATATAAATATCTCTCAACAGCTGGCTATCAATCAGTCATTTTAGAATTTTTAAAAACAATTTAAATAAAAAACAAAAGACTGACGAAATTGCAGACGAAGCACTTCGGAAGCGTTCGGGTCACGCCTTTTCTGGTATGGCGCGCGAAGTGTTAAGGGCTGTTCGTCACTCTGGATTAGGCAGTAGAGAAGAACAGACCTGTTGTGTATCGCAGGATGTGTTTGCCAGCATTCAGTATTAAAAGATTCACTCCTATAGTCATGAGCTGCAGACAAGTGCCACAAATAGTGTAAAGATACATTTTCGTAAACATTGTGTTTGATCGTGTACTTTGCTGTACCAGAAGGTGTTGTATTAAGATCATGTAGTCTTCTTGTGTGGCTGTATTAAAATACGCGAGTGGAATCCCAAAGAAGTGATACATTATTTCAGAACAAAACCTCGCTAAAAGTCAGTTTCAGCCTCAAGATACAGAACCTACGACCTGCATGCTGTTTTCTGCGTTGGGGACATCAATTTGAAGACAGCAATGTAGTGAACTATTACAGAACCTTCGTATTCCACACAGTGCAGTGGAAACAACTAGGCGCCTCACGTGTACTGCATGCACAGAACAAATGTGCTCAGTGACCCGTCATCTGCAGTAATGGAGAGGAGGAAAGGAGGATGATCGTTATTAACACCAACAATCAATTCATTATTCCTTTCTTGCCGTAACCCATGCCCGACTCGAACCTACGGCGGGAGGGTCCGCGCAGTCTGTGACATGGCGTCTCAAACCGCGCGGCCACTCGGAACGGCACAAATTCTGTCCTAGGAGGTAAGGGATTCGGTACGAAGGGCATCCGGCCACCTTCTGCCATCGCCAAGCACAGGTGAAGGTAAGGGATAAGACCAGGAAATAGGAGGTCCTGTTTCGCATCAGTTTTTAGTATTACTCCTAAAAACGTATATAGGATGTGGAGAGCTGAAACAACCACTAATCGTGTAATCATATAGTATAAGTTTTTTTCTCTTTGTTACAGGTATTATCTTACACTTATCTGCATTTAAAGAGAGCTACCACTTATTATACCAAATGGAAATGTTGACGAGGGTTCCGCAATTGCCGCACGGGATTGGCCGAGCGGTCTCAGGCGCTGCAGTCATGGACTGTACGGCTGGTTCCGGCGGAGGTTCGAGTCCTCCCTCAGGCATGTGTGTGTGTGTTTGTCCTTAGGATAATTTAGGTTAAGTAGTGTGCAAGCTTAGGGACTGATGACCTTAGCAGTTAAGTCCACAAGATTTCACACACATTTTGAACATTTTTTTGGTTCCGCAATTGCTTTCGACCGTCCGACGACGATACTTGACTGTACACGATAGTATCGTCAGCAAACAGTGCTGTAGTGCTGCTGGTCTTGTGTGATGGTTCATTCACAGTATACTGAAAACAGGACCGCATCCGACGTTGCTTTCGTTCCTGTGGAACATTCGCCGTCAATTACACCATACCGGGTTATGTTATTCAGATTTGTCGTAGTCCACGTTCCACTAACCGATGTTTTCGAGGCGTTCCGAGACCGGGTCGTCGTTGCGCGTGCCTGCAGTGGCGGCGCCGGCAGCACAGGTAGCTGCGGCGTGGCGGCGCCGTTTGTTTTGTTTACGCCCGCCCACTTTTTACTGCCCGTTTTACGTCCCGGCTGTAAAAGGAGGGGGCGTCCAGCAGGCTGGTTGGAGGCGGGGGTCGGGGACGCGGACCGGTTGATAGGCGGCCTTGGAACGTCGGCAGAGGACGCGTGGCCGCTCGCACCGGCCGATGTAAATACCGGGGCGGCGTGCCGGGGCGTGCAGCCAGCCGCGAGGCGTGGCGGAATCTCGCGCGACTACGGACCGCTTCACGTCGTCAGGCGCCAGCTTCCCACTGTGCTGCTATCGTCTCCATCCTGTTTGAATTTACTAAAAAAAGGGAGGCTCCAAGGCCCACCGGAGGTCATGTTAGGGTCTAAGGAGAAATTATGATCCACTCTATTCCTAATCAAAAATTAACAGCAGACTCGTCTAGCTGACAACAATTCTGCTAAGAAAAAGCACAGGTGAGACGCATCCACAGAACTGAACTTGTGGGACGTGTTGTGAATCGAGCCTACATGACTCAGGTGAGTAGGTTTTCCAACGATGAGGACGTTCACACAGTCGTGAGGCTCCGTGACGAAGGAGCGAATTACCAACGCCGAAGAACTGCACGATTGGTGAGACGTTCCTACCACTGTTTACACAGGCTTGGTGAATACGTTGAAAAATAGCATCACATTCTGTGTCACTTCGACATCTACCGCAGCATTCGATATAAGTTACTGAACCTGCCACAATAATGTTTAACATACTACCTGAAGTCCCCTCGCATATCTTCGTTTACTAGGGGTGACACCCTCAGCTGTGTTTATAGGTCTTATTTTACTTACAGTCGTGTTCGGTGTTACATTACGCAATGTTTAGATCCCTGTAATATACAAAGTGATTACGAGGATACCGGATAGCCAGAAGTATATATCTCATATTTTTTCTGACTAGTTGGATGCGATCATTCACAAATTCCTCTCTGGTGCCAACCTCTTCATTCGACATTTGCACGCTATGTCCTCAATTATTTGTTGGATGTATTCCAATCTCTGTCCTCAGCTGCAGTTTTTAGCCTTTAAATCTCACTCTAGTAACGTGAAAGTTAACCCTGATGTCTTAACACATGTCGTGTCATCCTATCTCTTCTCCTTGTCAATGTTTTCCACTTGTTCCTCTCTTCTCAGATTCTTTGGCAAAACCCGTCATTCTGTCAAGTCCAGTCTACATCTACATCTACATTTATACTCCGCAAGCCACCCAACGGTGTGTGGCGGAGGGCACTTTACGTGCCACTGTCATTAGCTCCCTTTCCTGTTCCAGTTGCGTATGGTTCGCGGGAAGAACGACTGCCGGAAAGCCTCTGTGCGCGCTCGAATCTCTCTCATTTTACATACGTGATCTCCTTGGGAGGTATAAGTAGGGGGAAGCAACATATTCGATACCTCACCAAGAAACGCACCCTCTCGAAACCTGGACAGCAAGCAACACCGCGATGCAGAGCGCCTCTCTTGCAGAGTCTGCCACTTGAGTTTGCTAAACATCTCCATAACGCTATCATGCTTACCAGATAACCCTGTGACGAAACGCGCCGCTCTTCTTTGCATCTTCTCTATCTCTTCTGTCAACCTGACCTGGTACGGATCCCACTCTGATGAGCAATACTCAGAGGTATAGGTCGAACGAGTGTTTTGTAAGCCACCTCCTTTGTTGATGGACTACAGTTTCTAAGGACTCTCCCAATGAATCTCAACCTGGCACCCGCCTTACCAACAATTAATTTTATATGATCATTCCACTTCAAATCGTTCCGTACGCATACTCCCAGATATTTTACAGAAGTAACTGCTAACAGTGTTTGTTCCGCTATCATATAATCACACAATAAAGGATTCTTCTTTCCATATATTCGCAATACATTACAATTGTCTATGTTAAAGGTCAGTTGCCACTCCCTGCACCAAGTGCCTATCCGCTGCAGATATTCCTGCATTTCGCGGCAATTTTCTAATGCTGCAACGTCTCTGTATACTACAGCATCACCCGCGAAAAGCCGCATGGAACTTCCGACACTATCTACTAGGTCATTTATATACACTCCTGGAAATGGAAAAAGAACACATTGACACCGGTGTGTCAGACCCACCATACTTGCTCCGGACACTGCGAGAGGGCTGTACAAGCAATGATCACACGCACGGCACAGCGGACACACCAGGAACCGCGGTGTTAGCCGTCGAATGGCGCTAGCTGCGCAGCATTTGTGCACCGCCGCCGTCAGTGTCAGCCAGTTTGCCGTGGCATACGGAGCTCCATCGCAGTCTTTAACACTGGTAGCATGCCGCGACAGCGTGGACGTGAACCGTATGTGCAGTTGACGGACTTTGAGCGAGGGCGTATAGTGGGCATGCGGGAGGCCGGGTGGACGTACCGCCGAATTGCTCAACACGTGGGGCGTGAGGTCTCCACAGTACATCGATGTTGTCGCCAGTGGTCGGCGGAAGGTGCACGTGCCCGTCGACCTGGGACCGGACCGCAGCGACGCACGGATGCACGCCAAGACCGTAGGATCCTACGCAGTGCCGTAGGGGACCGCACCGCCACTTCCCAGCAAATTAGGGACACTGTTGCTCCTGGGGTATCGGCGAGGACCATTCGCAACCGTCTCCATGAAGCTGGGCTACGGTCCCGCACACCGTTAGGCCGTCTTCCGCTCACGCCCCAACATCGTGCAGCCCGCCTCCAGTGGTGTCGCGACAGGCGTGAATGGAGGGACGAATGGAGACGTGTCGTCTTCAGCGATGAGAGTCGCTTCTGCCTTGGTGCCAATGATGGTCGTATGCGTGTTTGGCGCCGTGCAGGTGAGCGCCACAATCAGGACTGCATACGACCGAGGCACACAGGGCCAACACTCGGCATCATGGTGTGGGGAGCGATCTCCTACACTGGCCGTACACCACTGGTGATCGTCGAGGGGACACTGAATAGTGCACGGTACATCCAAACCGTCATCGAACCCATCGTTCTACCATTCCTAGACCGGCAAGGGAACTTGCTGTTCCAACAGGACAATGCACGTCCGCATGTATCCCGTGCCACCCAACGTGCTCTAGAAGGTGTAAGTCAACTACCCTGGCCAGCAAGATCTCCGGATCTGTCCCCCATTGAGCATGTTTGGGACTGGATGAAGCGTCGTCTCACGCGGTCTGCACGTCCAGCACGAACGCTGGTCCAACTGAGGCGCCAGGTGGAAATGGCATGGCAAGCCGTTCCACAGGACTACATCCAGCATCTGTACGATCGTCTCCATGGGAGAATAGCAGCCTGCATTGCTGCGAAAGGTGGATATACACTGTACTAGTGCCGACATTGTGCATGGTCTGTTGCCTGTGTCTATGTGCCTGTGGTTCTGTCAGTGTGATCATGTGATGTATCTGACCCCAGGAATGTGTCAATAAAGTTTCCCCTTCCTGGGACAATGAATTCACGGTGTTCTTATTTCAGTTTCCAGGAGTGTATATTATGAAAAGCAATGGTCCCATAACACTCCCCTGTGGCACGCCAGAGGTTACTTTAACGTCTGTAGACGTCTCTCCATTGATAACAACATGCTGTGTTCTGTTTGCTAAAAACTCTTCAATCCAGCCACACAGATGGTCTGATATTCCGTAGGCTCTTACTTTGTTTATCAGGCGACAGTGCGGAACTGTATCGAACGCCTTCCGGAAGTCAAGGAAAATGGCATCTACCTGGGAGCATGTATCTAATATTTTCTGAGTCTCATGAACAAATAAAGATAGTTGGGTCTCACACGATCACTGTTTCCGGAATCCATGTTGATTCCTACAGAGTAGATTCTGGGTTTCCAGAAATGACATGATACGCGAGCGAAAAACATGTTCTAAAATTCTACAACAGATCGATATCAGAGATATAGGCCTATAGTTTTACTCATCTGCTCGACGACCCTACTTGAAAACTGGAACTCTTTACCAATCACTTGGAACCTTCCGTTCCTCTAGACGCTTGCGGTACACGGCTGTTAGAAGGCGGGCAAGTTCTTTCTCGTACTCTGTGTAGAATCGAATTGGTATCCCGTCAGGTCCAGTGTACTTTCCTCTGTTGAGTGATTTCAGTTCTTTTCTATTCCTTGGACACTTATTTCGATGTCAGCCATTTTTTCGTTCGTGCGAGGATTTAGAGAAGGAACTGCAGTGCGGTCTTCCTCTGTGAAACAGCTTTCGAAAAAGGTGTTTAGTATTTCAGCTTTACGCGTGTCATCCTCTGTTTAAATGCCATTATCATCCCAAAGTGTCTGGATGTGCTGTTTCGATCCACTTCCTGATTTAACGTAAGACCAGAACTTCCTAGGATTTTCTGTCAAGTCGGTACATAGAATTTTACTTTCGAATTCACTGAATGCGTCACGCGTAGCCCTCCTTACGCTAACTTTGACATCGTTTAGCTTCTGTTTGTCTGAGAGGTTTTGGCTGCGTTTAAATTTGCAGTGAAGCTCTCTTTGCTTTTGCAGTAATTTTCTAGCTTTGTTGTTGAACCACGGTGGGTTTTTCCCGTCCCTCACAGTTTTACTCGGCACGTACCTGTTTAAAACGCATTTTACGATTGCCCTGAACTTTTTCCATAAACCCTCAACAGTGTCAGTGTCGGAACAGAAATTTTCGTTTTGATCTGTTAGGTAGTCTGAACTCTGCCTCCTATTACTCTTGCTAAACAGATAAACCTTCCTCCCTTTTTTTATATTCCTATTTACTTCCATAATCAGGGATGCTGCAACGGCCTTATCATCACTGATTCCCCGTTCTGCGTTTACAGAGTCAAAAAGTTCGAGTCTCTTTGTTATTAGCAGGTCCAAGATGTTATCTCCACGAGTCAGTTCTCTGTTTAATTGCTCGAGGTAATTTTCTAGTCAAAGTGCAAACAACGTGCAAATAGGACCACACCTGTATTAGCACGGTTCTGTTTGGGTTGAGGACTGTTTCAGTTTTACTTAACACGACGGGCGTTCGATAAGTAATGCATTCTTTCTGAAAGCAGGTTACTTCTATTCTGGATTCCTATATACCATACTATTCCCCACGTTTTTTGCTACATAACCCTATTTTTCAACATAATATCCTTTCAGTGCGACCTCGGAGACAACATCTTGTTGCATCAATAACCTCCAAATCATGCACGTACTGCTTCCCGCGGAGTGCATTCTTCATTGGGCCACACAGATGCAAGTCGAAAGGTACGAGAACTGGTCTGTAGGGTGTATGGGGATGAACAGTCCTATGAAGTTTTGTGAGCTCTTCTCAAGTACGCAGACTTGTAAGAGGCCTAGCGTTGTCAGCAGTACTAACAGAGACTTCCATTTATGCAGCAATATGTTTGATTGTTATCTGTCGATCACCTCGAAGGAGAGTGTCCGCACGTTCCGACACTGCAGGAACCACAGACTGTGCGGCTGGCTGGCACGCGGCAGACTGGACAGGTTTGCGTGACCTTCTTGTAATGATTACACGCACCTCACTCAACGATTCACCGCGCTTTTGTTCACGGCCAGGTTTCCGAAGATATTCTGCAAACGCCTACGAATATATACGATGCTCTGGTTTTCCGCCAAAATAAAATCAGTTACAGCTGTCGGCTTGGAACACACCTCCGTTACACTTGCCATTAGGAAGGCTACATATAGCGCCAACACCAGTCGGAACTTCATGAAACTATAGAGGCCGAAGCGGGAATATTCTGTAATGTCCTGCAACAAATTCCGCATTTTTCAACCGAAACTAGCCGAGAAAAAAATGTGTTGAGTTACTTATTAAAAGCCCCAGGCAGACATGTACAGGTATGTATTCTGGTCGAGCTTCACTGCTCTCAGGAGTTGTGGCGGTTGTTTCCTGCTTTTTCCGCCAGCTGCTCTGTAGCTGACCTGTTCGTATCTAGCATGGTTGGGATGAGATCTCACTCCTCACGACAATTAAATATGGAAGAGACAACAAAAGATACTCGTACTCGTGTATTAGACACTCATCATTACTGAGCGCTAGTAAATTATGTACAGGGTGGTCCATTGTTAGTGACCGGGCCAAATATCTCACGAAATAAGCATCAAACGAAAAAACTACAAAGAACGAAACTCGTCTTGCTTGAAGGGGGATACCAGATGGCGCTATGGTTGGTCCGCTAGATGGCGCTGCCATAGGTCAAACGGATATCAACTGCGTTTTTGAAAATAGAAACCCCCATTTTTTATTACATATTCGTGTAGTACGTAAAGAAATACGAATTTTTTAGTTGGACCACTTTTTTCGCTTTGTGATAGATGGCGCTGTAATAGTCACAAACGTATAAGTACGTGGTATCACGTAACATTACGCCAGTGCGGACGGTATTTGCTTCGTGTTAAAATGGACCGTTTACCAACTGCGGAAAGGTCGATATCGTTTTGATGTACGGCTATTGTGATCAAAATGCCCAACGGACGTGTGCTATGTATGCTGCTCGGCATCCTGGACGACATTATCCAAGTGTCCGGACCGTTCGCCGGATAGTTATTTAAGGAAACAGGAAGTGTTCAGCCACACGTGAAACGTCAACCACGACCTGCAACGAATGATGATGCCCAAGTAGGTGTTTTAGCTGCTGTCGCGGCTAATCCGCACATCTGTCGGTGTTGAGAATGCTACATCAACATCGATTGCACCCGTACCATATTTCTATGCACCAGGAATAGCATGGCGGCGACTTTGAACGTCGTGTACAGTTCTGCCACTGGGCACAAGAGAAATTACGGGATGACGACAGATTTTTTTGCACGCTTTCTATTTAGCGACGAAGTCTCATTCACCAACAGCGGTAACGTAAATCGGCACAATATGCACTACTGGGCAACGGGAAATCCACGATGGCTGCGACAAGTGGAACATCAGCGACCTTGGCGGGTTAATGTATGGTGCGGCATTATGGGAGGAAGGATCATTGGCCCCCATTTTATCGATGGCAATCTAAATGGTGCAATGTATGCTGATTTCCTACGTAATGTTCTACCGATGTTACTACGAGATGTTTCACTGCATGACAGAATGGCGATGTACTTCAAACATGATGGATGTCCGGCAAATAGGTCGCGTGCGGTTGAAGCGGTATTCAATAGCATATTTCATGACAGATGGATTGGTCGTCAGAACGTTCACCGGATCTGACGCTCCCCTGATTTATTTCTGTGAGGAAAGTCGAAGGATATTTGCTATTGTGATCCACCGACAGCGCCTGACAACATGCGTCAGCGCACTGTCAATGCATGTGCGAACATTACGGAAGGCGAACTACTCGCTGTTGAGAGGAATGTCGTTACATGTATTGCCAAATGCATTGAGGTTGACGGACATCATTTGCAGCATTTATTGCATTAATGTGGTATTTACAGGTAATCACGCTCTAACAGCATGCGTTCTCAGAAATGATAAGTTCACAAAGATACATGTATCACACTGGAACAACCGAAATAAAATGTTCAAACGTACCTACGACTTGTATTTTAATTTAAAAAAATCTACCTGTTACCAACAGTTGGTCTAAAATTGGGAGCCATATCTTTGTGACTATTACAGCGTCATCTATCACAAAGCGAAAAAAGTGGTCCAACTAAAACATTTCTTTACTTACTACACGAATATGTAATAAAAAATGGGGGTTCCTATTTATAAAAAAAACGCAGTTGATATCCGTTTGACCTATGGCAGCGCCATCTAGCGGGCTAACCATAGCGCCATCTGGTTTCCCGCTTCAAAAAAATGGTTCAAATGGCTCTGAGCACTGTGGGACTCAACTGCTGTGGTCATCAGTCCCCTAGAACTTAGAACTACTTAAACCTAACTAACCCAAGGACATCACACACATCCATGCCCGAGGCAGGATTCGAACCTGCGACCGTAGCAGTCGCACGATTCCTGACTGCGCGCCTAGAACCGCGAGACCACCGCGGCCGGCTTCCCCCCTTCAAGCTAGACAAGTTTCGTTCTTTGTAGTTTTTTCGTTTGACACTTATTTCGTGAGTTATTTTGCCCGGTCACGATCAATGGGCCACCCTATATATACAAATTTTCCAATCAGTTTATCTACTAGCGAAACCCGTATCCAGAAGCCTGCTGTGGCTCCTGAAATTATCCTTCACAAAAAAATTGGGGGAGGGGGGGGCTATAATTTAGTAAAATGTACAGATCATACTAGTGAGATTAAAGGAACTTAGGATGGTCTCGAGTTAGCTCTGGCACTGGTACTGTGGTCCAGATCTCGTCATACACACTGCAGTCCTGTGATGGGTGGGGCGTCTGTCTGCGGCAGCGTGACGTACAGCGGGCAGCCACGGGCCCGACTTGTAGCAGCCACAAGAAAGTCGTAGGCCATGAGTCAAGCCCAGAGCGGCGCGGCGTGGCGTGGCGTGGCGCGGTGCGGTGCGGAAGGCGTGCCCTTGGAGAAAGCTCAGCCACGTCTGGGCCGAGCCGAGCCGCCCTGGGCTCTGCTGTGCTGGTTGTTTTGTGTACGCCGCGCGAGCTGCGCTGTGGCCGACTTGCGGACCGGTATCTCCGCGCCAGACAATGAAAAGGCCTCGAGGTCGCGCGGCCCAGGCGCCGAGCCGCGCTCGCAACTCGCTTTCCGCCTAACTGCCCAGTAATGAGATGCTACTATTATAACCGTGGCCAGCTGGCGTAGGAGCCGTCGCAGTGCCCATTTTCGATTGTGATGAATGAGCGTGTTTATGAACCATTTGATATCCACTGTTGAATAACCGCTTTCTCATGTTGTCCCTGCCATCTTACATTAGGACCCTCTTCTGTTATTGTTTTGGAATTCAGAACTTACGTACTGTAGAAGTCTGCTGTTATGAGCACAATTTATTTGGCGTATTACTTTGACGCCTTAGAAACGCACAGTAAACGAAATAACGTGTAAATTCGACGCCACACAAACAGTAGATAGCCAAAAAAAAAAAGGTCCAAATGGCTCTAAGCACTATGGGACTTAGCATCTGAGGCCATCAGTCCCCTAGAACTTAGAACTACTTAAACCTACCCTAAGGACATCACACACATACATGCCCGAGGCAGGATTCGAACCTGCGACCGTAGCGGTCGCTCGGTTCCAGCCTGTAGCGCCTTTTGCTTCAAAGCAAAAGTCGTCAACAGATAGCGGCCGGCGCAGTGAACATTCTATCAAGCGAGTACACAGAGGAGTAACAAGTTTACATTTTACATGTTGTTGTGGTCTTCAGTCCAGAGACTGGTTTGATGCAGCTCTCGATGCTACTCTATGCTGTCCAAGGTTCTTCATCTCCCAGTAGCTACTGCAACCTACATCCTTCTGAATCTGCTTAGTGTATTCATCTCTTGGTCTCCTTCTACGATTTTTACCCTCCACGCTGCCCTCCAATACTAAATGGGTGATCCCTTGATGCCTCAGAATGTGCCCTACCAACCGATCCCTTCTTCTAGTCAAGTTGTGCCACAAATTTCTCTTCTCTCCAATTCTGTTCAATACCTCCTCATTAGTTATGTGATCTACCCATCTAATCTTCAGCATTCTTCTGTTGCAGCACATTTCGAAAGCTTCTATTCTCTTCTTGTCTAAACTATTTATCGTCCATGTTTCACTTCCATACATGGCTATAACTGAATAAATTTACGATGACACGAAATGATGAAACATGTTTGGCCTACGCGTCCAAAGTGATGACTGAGTGCAAAAAGTCAGTCTGCAGAAGCTACCGCGGTGATTGATCCAGAGGCTTCACTTTCTCGCTGGTATTTTGCGTTTTTGCAGACACCGATACTGCAAGAGCATCAAAACCTAATGACGAATCGTCCTACTTCGTTTATTTTCTTGAGAATTTTCATTTCTCCTTTTCACCAAGATCTGCTAATTTATCATTCATTAATTCTTGATGGCCAGTAAACACTGTAAACGTCAAAATGTTTATTTACTGTGTAGGTCGCAGCACAGAGAAATTAAAACTAATGTAATGTACAGGAACAAGAGCCTCGGTCTTTGACATTTACACCTGCGCTCTACCGGACAGGCTATCCTGCCACGTTGATGGTTCAACTTCGTACTCAGGCACAGTTTTAATATGCCACGAGATTTTGTTTCGAGTGCCACTGCAGAATGAAAGTTTCACAATGAAATATCCTCACATTACCTGACGTAGGACTATAAGACAGCCGAAGATTCAATCTTAGATACTCCCTTGAAATTAATGCCATCTTACTCGAGAAGCAGTTTACTTATGGCTAACCACAAATCTACATCTACATCTACATCTACATCTACATCTAAGTGTGAGGTCATCCACATGAGTGCTAAAAGGAACTCGTTAAACTTCGGTTACAAGATAAATCAGTCTAACCTAAAAGCAGTAAATTCAACTAAATACCTACGCTCTGAGCACTATGGGACTTAACAGCTGAGGTCATCAGTCCCCTAGAACTTAGAACTACTTAAACCTAATTAACCTAAGGACATCACACACATCCATGCCCGAGGCAGAATTCGAACCTGCGACCGTAGCGGTCGCGCGGTTCCAGACTGAAGCGCCTAGAACCGCTCGGCCACATCAGCCGGCCTGAATACCTAGGTATTACAATTATGAACATCTTAAATTGGAAGGAACACATAGAAAATGTTGTGGGGAAAGTTAACCAAAGACTGCGTTTTATTGGAAGGACACTTAGAAAATGTAACAGACCTACTAAGGAGACTGCCTACACTACGCTTGTCCGTCCTCTTTTAGAATACTGCTGCGCGATTTGGAATCCTTACCAGATAGGACTGACGGAGTACATCGAAAAAGTTCAAAGAAAGGCAGCACATTTTGTATTATCGCGAAATATGGGAGAGAGTGTCACAGAAATGATACAAGATTTGGGCTGGACATCATTAAAAGAAAGGCGTTTTTTGTTGCGACGGAATCTTCTCACAAAATTCCAATCACCAACTTTCTCCTCCGAATATGAAAATATTTTGTTGACAGCGACTTACATAGGGAGGAACGATCACCACGATAAAATAAGGGAAATAAGAGCTCGTACGGTAAGATATAGGTGTTCATTCTTTCGGCGCGCTATACGAGATTGGAATAACAGAGAATTGTGAAGGTGGTTCGATGAACCCTCTGCCAGGCATTTAAATGTGATTTGCAGAGTATCCATGTAGATGTAGATTTCTCTGCGCGGCAGGCGCACTGTTATGGCCAACCAGAGGTTACGGGATCCCATCAGATAACGTGTCGTGAGCTCCGGAGACGTGGCTCTTCCGAGGGCACATCTTGCGGAGACAGCTTGTAGACTGCGGCGCCACCGGTGCTGGAGGTAAGGATCGATCTGTGACAGTTCCATGCTGCTGTAAGGGTCTGTTACTACACTTACTATTCGACCATCGACTATCCATTCGCTTGGCTGACTGTGTTATTTCCTGAACCAGAGGTGCTGACGCGTTTGATTTACTGCCAGGTGAGGATATCGTATGACCATTACAGGTCATATTGCTGGCAGACTGCAAGACGCCGCTGCAGACGCCGAGGCGGGGAAAACCTCTGGCATCAATTGGTCTATAAACTCCACCGCAATGTGCGCCAGAGATGATCACTCCGCTATATGAAGCTGTTTGCAGCTCGCCATACCACCCCAGTGTTGACGGCCTGTCTGCGTATTTGGATTTTGTATTGGATTTTTATTTGGGCTCCTCGTTCTCTGCTATTGACGGATTTCGCTACATTTGCGGAACGATTGGCTCACAACTTTTCCTGTGAAGTCCATCACCCCCTTCTCCAGGCACGTGCGAACTCTAAATTCAACCTGTAAACCTCCACCTTCTCTATCGACTTTTAGTGATTGTGAAGTCGAACCCGAGCACCACTTTTTGGGACTCCCCTTCGGCACGTGTAACAGTTTTTTTTGGTATCTTATGGAATACGACCCTGCCTGTTTCATTTTTTCCGTTACTGTCCTAATTACACCTTCCATTCCGTTTGCAGGGTTTTCCGCCTACCCCAGTAGCCAGGCGAGGTGGTCCAATGGAGAGACACTGGTCCCGCGTTCAGGAGGGTGGCAGTTCAAATCGCCGTCCGCCTATGCAGGTTTTTCGTGATTTTCCTAACTTGCCTATGAGAAATGCTGGGACCGTTCCTCTGAAAAGGACACGTCGATTTCCTTCCTCCTTCATTCTGATATGCACGGTGATGTGTCGGCAGAAGTGCCAACACCGTGTTGTTTGAGGAAGCCGAAATGCACGCTATAAGCTCACGCAGGATGGCGTGAGGTCTGAAACAGGATACTTAATGAATGCTATAAAGAAAAGTACGTAGCTGCTGGAATACTTAACTTTAATCCACAATTGGTGAACATTGGTCTTCTTACTGTACATGCTTCATTAGATACATAGCAAAGGATAAATGGCGCCTTGCTAGGTCGTAGCAATTGACTAAGCTGAAGGCTATGCTAACTATCGTCTCGGCTAATAAGAGCGTAATTCTCAGTGAACCTTTCCTAGCAACGTCGGCTGTACAACTGGGGCGAGTGCTAGTAAGTCTCTCTAGACCTGCCGTGTGGCGGCGCTCGGTCTGCAATTACTGACAGTGGCGACACGCGGGTCCGACGTATACTAATGGACCGCGGCCGATTTAAAAGCTACCACCTAGCAACTGTGGTGTCTGGCGGTGACACCACACACGGAGCGTGCGCTCCATCTTTAAGACAACGCCATCGACGAGGCGCTAACTCCTACTATTTCTTCCTTTCTCCTAAAAATTCTGAACCTACGTCTGTCCAATGCTTGCTGAGCAACACTGACTTTTTGAATGAGTTGTCACATTAATAATTCACGATTACAATTATTCAAAACTGGTAATAAATGTTTCTTGTAAATTTTCCTTTTCAGGCACATCGGAAGATTAGTTTTAGAAACTATTTAAGTTCACCTAAAACATTCCAGATCATTATAACTCCCTGCATATTTCTTATCATTTCCATACAGCCACTGTCCTCCACTGCTGTAAACACACTGCCGTAATTCGTAAATGTCACACCATGAACATGTTAACTGTACGCTACCAAACATCAGTATCTCCTTGCCTGAGTAATACCTTTACTGAACTTCTATCCTTTTGCGAGGTATTTTCAGCACGGTAAAAATCCATTCCTACAGACGATGAATGGGTAAGCAAAAGATGGGGACATTAGGTGTGTCGAACTTCCCAGGTGGTGGTCGCAACGCGGCATGCCCAGACGACGTGTAAGTACGCCTTTTCGCCATGTTTCGGACTTTGGGAAAGATGGAATCATTGGCATGAGGAACATGGGAGCATCAAACCGACAGATCGCACATACTGTTGGCTGTACTGCAGAACGAATTGTGACGAGATGTACTCAGGACAATAGTGTGGCAAGAAGAGGAGGCACGGGTCCTTCCCGAATGGCTATAGCGCGAGAAGATCGTGGGATTGTTCGACTGGTTCTGATGAATACACAAATGACAACAGATGAAATCCGAGCAGATTGTCACGATGAACCATCGATAATAGTTTACTGTAAAGTGGATTGAAATCTGAGTTGCCATATGTCGTTTGTTGCTGAAACCACATACGACAAGGTGAAAGAGAAATTTTTTAAAAAATGTAACCCCATAATATGATAACTTATTAGGTATCACAAATGCTTCACAGTTTTATGTTCTCGCTCACAGATGTCACAATAAGCAATAACTGACAAGCTTTGCAAAGTTGTCATGTGTATTCTGCTCCGACTTTAATACACTGGTTGACTCTGCAGAAGTCGGTACACAGTTGTAGTAATCGCCAGCCCGAACGACCGACTTACAGGTCGAACGAAGATTTGTTTTGCGCCGCCATCTTCTTACAGTACAGGGTAAAGAACATATTGCTGTCAAAATGTAGGAGGCGGCGGACGTTGATCACAGGAGAGATGTTTTAGAATAAGAGAAGAAGATCAGTGCGGGATGGAAACGCAATTACATTAAGTAAGGTTCTCCGAAAGAAAAGTTGTGGTTCTCTTTTTCGTGGGTGTTGTAAGCGTTTCTCAGTATATATATATATATATATATATATAACGCGGGAACGCAGTTATTGATAACAGTAAATGTACGCTTATATACATTTGGTACCGTTATGAATGCTTGATTATGAGGTTTAAACTACGGGACGCCTTAAATGAACGTACGTAATTTAATCAGTTCAGCAAATGTTGTTGGTTTTGTTTGAAAGGTATGTATTAACTTCAGCGGATATAGTAAAAAACCTGCCAAGATATCTCTAAATTTTGACCTCTGCAATTTCAGTAGACCTGTCAGAAGCGATAAAAGAACAAAAAATATTTCTTACGCTTAATAACTTAATTGATTTGTGAAAAGGGAAAGAGAAAGTACACTCAGACATCGTTCTAGTAAAAGTTAAAAATAGTAGTTCCAATTCTCCAGCTGCAGAAACGCCCCTTCCTCTCCCACAATTCCAGCTCACTGAGATTTTGCTGAAAAGCTTCGAGTCTGCTCTGCTCGACTGGAAAAGAAAAGCAGTAATATAATTTGCAAACAGAATATATTATAAACGCTGTGCAGCGACGCTTTAGATATTATTTGCTTTCCATTCACGAAGAGCTGGATACAATAACCCTGAAGGCCAACCAAATAAACGTATTCATCTAAATGAATAAGGGCGAATAGTTCCTTTGTTTAGGATATGGCCGATTTCGATCGCCACCATTTTTCAGTCAGAAAGTCAAAGGGACGTAAAATCACAAAACTCCATTCCTCATTTCTTCAAGCCTATAGTGCTTGACTAGGCGCGGACCTGCTATGCTGCCCTGGCCCCGACTGGGGACTTAACCATGGGCCTTTCAATTTATAGTCTGACGCGCACACACCTAGTTACCGCGTACACACTATTTTTTTTCAATAAAAATGCTTTGGAAAGTGCAGAGGACAATGTCGAAACCTATGAACAAACTTTCCATGTGGAATCGCACGCTAAGTGGTGACTACGGATGTTACACGATAACATCCATGCGGAAACGGCAGCCGGTAAACGGAAGAATCCGACAGGACCAAGTATCAACATGAAGATGAGAGCAACTATGCGTCGTGTTACATTCCGGTCTATTTGTGTCATTTGTGTAGAACTGGACAAACGAAAAATAGAATATTAAGCATTGCGTTTCTCGTTATAGATACGTCATTCGCCTTACCACGTAAGACACACCAAATCTTAAGAAGCAAAAATGCTCTATGCTTGGTCAAGCTATAATGCTATGACTGCTAGTAACGCGCCCCTTGTACAGAAAAGTCCGGAGATGTCTTCCGGTGTCTGCGTGTCGTGGGAGCTCGAGCGGATGTGCGCGCCGCTGCACCGCAATTCAGAGTAGAGGACCTGTCTTCTTCCCTTTGCAGCGCTGTAGGATATGTTCAAGATGAAAGCACACAGCGTAATTCAAAACAAGATGTGTTCCCAGTTTTCTTTGCAAAATGACGACCCTACTTAAATAAATCTCCCAAGGAAAATCATTAAATCGGATGGCTCTGCATAGGATATTTTTTTTAGCAACTTGGAATTTTACTATACATAGCAACGGGAGAAACGAGAGTCAAAGCGTCGGCAAAGCTACTTATAATCAACAAGAAGTTGTACACGACGTTAGCTACTTTGAAAGACACGATCCGAATGTTTCGGGTCAACCGTCTGGCAACGAACTGGTTCTCCTACCTTGAGTGAAAGAAGAAGTGGAGGACCTTAATGATTGTATATGAATAATGGTCAAAACGACAGAAAATATGGATAAATGATGGGTGTCAGCTGTAGCGGATATGAAGAGAATAACTTATACGGTCAAGTCACATTATTATCACCACAACCTACATGCAGAATACGTACAGCAAACACAGCCAGAGTGACTTAGTAAGATTCAGCCTGTTGTGGATGACGGGAGCCGTTCTGCTTTATGCCTTGTGACTTTTCAAAGTTGTGTGGTGAATAACAGGACGCTAGAGATGATGCCACATGTGTGAGTTTTGGGAGGCAAGAAAATACTTCGGAGACTTGGTCGTGTTCTTCTAGCCAACTGTGGACACTTTTACTTCTATGGCAAGGTACACTTCATCGCTGAAACATAGCATCGTCTCCAGGGAAGATAATTGTAATGTATACGTGAAAATGATCTTCGTTGGTCAAGAAACCTCTCTGGGGCGGAATTCATGCACATTAATGATTCTGGAGAGTGCAATGCGAATGCTTTACAAACCATGACGCTGCAACTTACCCTACTGCATTTTGTTTTTCCATGGATACTTGCAGAATGTTTCGTTCTCTGGCGTTTCTCTCAGCATATGTCTATGTCTTCAGCATACGTCTACGTCAATGCATCGGATAAAGCGTCCCCTCAGCAGTCAGCAACAGTCCAGAATAGTGCAGAAAATTCAAATCGTTAGGCGCCGCCGTTAGCATAAACACAACGCCATAGGCTATAATGTTTGCTGAACTGCTGTAGTGTATGTGACCGTCTTCGTCATGTACTGTAAATACGTGATGTTAATAATGGCAGGGGGCCGGCCGGTGTGGCCGTGCAGTTCTAGGCGCTTCAGTCTGGAACCGCGTGACCGCTACGGTCGCAGGTTCGAATCCTGCCTCGGGCATGGATGTGTGTGACGTCCTTAGGTTAGTTCGGTTTAAGTAATTCTAAGTTCTGGGGGACTGATGACCACAGATGTTAAGTCCCATAGTGCTCAGAGCCATTTGATCCATTTGAATAATGGCAGGAGAGGTGGTATATTATTGTGTCTACTCGCTAGTTAAGCAGGTGCCCTGTATTAAACTCTGAAATCCTGCAGGATCTCCTGTGTAGTGAGAGCAGATGACACTGTTAATGTTGGTGTTCCACTTCTTCTTCTTTTTATTGAGCCTTTGTCTCGCATCTGCGCAGGGTCGATATGATTATTTAACGGGTTTGGCATTGTTAATTTAAGGGATGACTGAATGCCCTTGCTGTCACCATCCTGTAATCCCACGGACAGAATGTGGGTACACCAATTGTCTGCGTGTAGTGTCGTTCATGCTAAGGTTTTTTTTTTCTTTTCTTTTCATAATGTTTGCGAATCGTGTAACTGAGACGGGACTTGGGTACCAACGTGATATTCACCTGGTGGGATGGGGGAAACCGCCTAAAAACCACTTGCAGGCTACGTGGGGGATTCGATCTTGGGCCCGGCGTATCTCCCTTTCCCGGAATCGGCGCTTTAATACTCACGGCAGTCCGGGCGAGTAGAATGGAGAACGCTGATGATGATTATTTTATGACATGAGGCTGAGTGCGTCACTGCCTTGTAGTGTCTGAAGAGATGTAGGCTACGATCCTTTCTTTTCCATATGCACCCGTAACCAGAATTCACCGTCGACATACATTTTCCACACATGCACAGGCGGACTGAGAACTACTACTTTCTACGGAGACATCGGGGAGAACCACATACTGTCTCAGCTGTGTATGTATACAGTGAGTCCTTTTGAGAAAGTAATTTATAGGAAACCATGGGTTCATATCTATTGCAGTTTCAAGTACTTCTTCCCCAACGATTTTTTTATTTCTTAAAAAAGCCATATGTTGTCTAAGTGTGGCTTGGTGGCACAATAAGTAAGCGCCAGAGCACAAAACCGGAATATCACGGTTCGATCGTCAGTCCCAGTACGTTTTTGTAACTTACCGCTTCTTTCACCTCTGGCAGTGATTTCGTAGTGTGAAAAATGTCTTGTTGCACCTTGCTTAAGACTGAACTGTGTGTCCCCGAAAGCTGGCTGGGTAAATCAGTTCAGAGCTCGGAGTAAGGAGAGGGCATGCTATCTCCAATCGGCTCATACCCAAGTAAAGCACTGCGGTGTTCATAACCGTCTTTCGGTAAACAGCTGTTTTTTTAAATCGTTCAAGTTTTTATATATCTTCTGTCTACAAAGAAAATATCTCGATTATACAAGATTCATAAAAAATCACACGGACAAACTTTGAGAGTGCCTTCCTCACACCAAAGCAAGAAAAAATGTCAGTTATAAATATGTATCAAATTGTTTCCTTTTGATGTTATTTTTAAAGGAACTTTGGGAACTGTTCACATCTCACCTGCTCATACGAGTCATTGAAAATACTCTCCCCTTGCTTCTACACATCCATTAACTCGTCACATCATGGACAGCTACATGCTGTCTGACGCCCTTAAAGGGCGCCGGCCGGAGTGGCCATGCGGTTCTAGGCGCTACAGTCTGGAGCTGAGCGACCGCTCCGGTCGCAGGTTCGAATCCTGCCTCGGGCATGGATGTGTGTGATGTCCTTAGGTTAGTTACGTTTAAGTAGTTCTAAGTTCTAGGCGACTGATGACCTCAGAAGTTAAGTCGCATAGTGCTCAGAGCCATTTGAACCATTTGCACCTTAAAGGGCATCGATAGTTTTCACAGGTTTTCGTGATTCATCGATAAACTGTCTGTGCACACCTTTTCCTTTTGCGTGTTCTCATACATGAAAATTCAAACGAAAGATGTCAGGCAAAGGCTTGAGGCATGGAACGAGTCTTCCGATCCATCATGATAGACATTACCCAGTGCATCTCGAAAAGTGTTACTCTATTATCCTTAAACGACTTCTTTCATATTGTCAGGGACAAATTCTGCAGAAGCTTAAGGGGATCACCAGAAAGGCTTTCATTGGCAATATCATAAAAATGTTGCTTGAGGAACAACTCTTTTCTGGATACATGTTTCCATTATATCCGTGTTAGGGAGGTAGTTCCAGAAATTTATTGGCGTGTCTGATGCGCCCTGACTGTTAGTTACTTTTGCAATCGTTTTATGCATTTAGTTGTTTGGAACATGTGTGTTTGCAATAGTCTTGTACGTTGTCAAGCTGTTACTATTTTCTTTGCTGTGAGAATTTCAAACAGACATATACTCATGCTTGGTGCTTTTAGTCACTGACTACATTTACAGGCGCATTTGCTTTCTACTCTAATCGGTTTTACACTTTCATATCTTTTGAGAGTCATGTTGCTTTGGCACGTGTATTCCGTTGCTTATGAAATTATAGAGGGCCGCTAACTGTTTGTATTGCTCCAATAGTTTCTTGCTTACGGATTACTGCAATGAAATTCTTTAAGCGAAGTTCACCGTCACGACTTTCTTTCGAATAAGCAAGGCTTCAGTCACAGAATACTCGAAATACCGCTGCAACCTGATATATCTCTAGCATTACTCATCCGTTCGTACTTAAGAAACATTTCTGCATAAATAAACTGTTCTTTCTAAACACTGATAAAGTGTGATTCACTCTGGCCGTCACAGCCTATTATTTCTTATCTCAAACTTGATAAAACAACTGATGCATCGTTTCAGATGCAATGACGCTACCCTTCCACTGATGTCAGAAGAAGGTAAGTGGAACTTCTGCAGATAAAATTCTTTAAAGTTCTGAGAATCAGTGTGTAAAATAATCTCTGTGTGGAATATCGAAATACGAAATGAATGCTTGTTCCAGTTCTTGACACTAGTACAAAGAGCTGCAAAAAAGAATTTTTATGGGTCTTATTTAATATCAATGGGAAACATGTTTGTCAGTAAGTGCACTTATTTACTTTTGATAGTGTAACTCATTCATGCCTTTGACAACTAAACCTTTGAGTGCTATAGCTGTGTTATAAGACGAACTCCTTCATGCTGACGACTGCCATCTTCACAGCGTCTGACAACTTTCCTAATTTGTTTACCCTCGTGATTTCTTTGGGTCAGAGAAAAGACAATTTTTCTTTGGGCCTTTGCAGAGGCATAGTTGCTAGAAATTCCACTTTGTCAGTCGATTATGATAATACTAGCGGAGAAACCAGGCGTTGTCCAGATATTTATTTATAGTTGTGCGTCCACGCCCGTGCCACTCGGCTTCTGGTCTAGCGCTTAATGTTTTTGACGTCATATCTTCTCAACTTTGTGTCGTACAATGATATAATTTCGCACGCACATTCAGCGTTATATGTGAATATTGTTTGCCAAACGTGTCACGAGTGGAGCTAGTAGCAACGAAGTAATAAATTTAAACGTCGTGCATGATGTGGCAGTTTTTCAAGCACCTTATTGGCTATGACGTCGTATCTCTCGACTATGTGTCATAAAACGATAAAATTTTGTACTTACTTTCAGTGGTATATGCACACACTGTCTGTAAAACGTGTAGTGTATACAGTTAGTACTAAAGAAGTAATAAATTATAGCGTCAAGCCTCAAGCGGTACTTTTACTGCATGTAACAGCGGGAAAGTAGTAAGCGATAAACAATTTTCCTTTCATCATTTTGCAAGGGTTGTCAGCGATCAAAAAATGTCGCAAAGGTTTGAAATTACGTGTAAAGTTTGTTGCAAGTCGCCAAGTGCTTTCGTTCTCAAATACTGGATGTAGTCTGGGAATTTACGCGTCGCGGGTCACGCTTCTTTTCCATCCCGGAGATCGTCATCCGCCAGTGAGGTTTACTGCTCCGGCGTAACATCAAGCGCAGGCACGTCGGCCTCGAACAATACGGCAGAGGAGGCAGTGAGACGACGGCAGCCAATAGTAGTACGCTGACTAGGGCGACACCACGACAGGAGCGGCAGCTATACGAAGGGAATATAAGAGCCTCTCCGCCTAGCCGCTGCCACACTAAAAGACGAGCAGTGACCCAAACGATTTGGCCGTGACTTGTGATCTGTATTAATTGCTTGCATGGGAATTATATACATCGAAGGACATTGATTAGTTGCATGTCGCCAATTGCTTGCGACACTTCTTTGTAAAAAGGCAAAGTTAAGTACTGTCAATTTAATTTACTGTAATAAACTCCATTAATAACATTTGCTTGAATTGTTGTTCAGCTATCCGAGAAAGCAGCATCCTAGACACCCTATATTACACGACTGGTCAGGATCCCACATATACTTATACCAAGTTTGGCTGAAATCTATCCAGTGGTTTTGGAGGAGCTGTGGAACCCCCCCCCCCCCACACACACACACACACACGTATGTCTTTTATAATATGTATGGATTTCATTATCCCAATGACAGAACACATGATTAGCAAGTTATGGGATTCAGTATCATAGACAGTGAAGATCAATGGTATAGTGACGTTGCAGCATTCAGTTCCTGCACAAGATCTTGAACGTGGTACTTCTAAGAAAGCCATTCGTCTGCTAACAGTCCTCACAGATTTAAAATGGTCAACTTCGCCAACTGCTTAATCACATTCGGACAGAAAAATTTCGCTTTCACACATCTTCCACTTTAGAAACTCTATTCATAGCTTTGTGCTACCATCAAGCGTTAATTTGGTGTCTGAAAGCCACACGCTGATGTTACTGATTACCCCATTTACATTACTTTCCATTTCATTCACAATAACATTTGTGTCGTCTGCAGAGATAATTTTTTTTTGAGTCATCTGTGATATTTAGTGGCAGATCTTTAACATGTATCTAGAAAAGCAATGGACCCAGCACAGAATCGCCCTCGTCCTCTACATGACCCCAGATTCAAAATTCTACCCTGTTTGTTGACACTGGAGGACAACTTGGCTCTAAGCACTATGGGACTTAACATCTGAGGTCATCAGTCCCCTAGACTTAGAACTACTTAAACCTAACTAAGGACATCACACACATCCACGCCCGAGGCAGGATTCGAACCTGCGACCGTAGCAGCAGCGCTGTTTCGGATTGAAGCGCCTAGAACCGCTCTGTCACAGCGGCCGGCGAGGACAACCTGCTACTTCCTACTTTCCATATAATAAGTGAATGATAGTTTTTTCCCTAAACCACTAATGTTCCAACTATTGAAAGTGTTGTGTGGTCCACGCAATCAAACAAATTAAACAAAATCCCTATCCTCAATGTATCATTTAGCCCTCTTAGATCCCAACATTCAAAAGAGTGAATAGCTTTCTCTGTGGATAGTTCCTACCTGTATCCAAACTGACAATCTGGCAGCAAAATGTGTGTACTGAGATGTACCAATGCTCTTATATGCGTTGCTTTCTCAAAAACTATTTAAAGCAATAGTAGCAAAGAAACTCGCCGACAACTGTCTAAGTTATCTTTTTCACCATCTTTATAAAGCGGTTTAACTAACGAGTGTTTCAGTCTGTTAGCACAGACTACCTATGCTGTCAGAGAACTGACCACACATGAAGGACACATTGCACATGTAACTGAGTATAGAAATAATGTATGGTTCACTGATCTTTATAATCTTACTTGAAATTTCATCATAGTCGTAGCTATTTCAGCAGCGAAATAACTTACAATGGCCGAAATAGAGAGGATATAAAATGCAATCAGAGATTCGGAAAAAGAAAATTTTGTTAACATCTAATATAAATTTGAATGTTAGGAAGTGTTTTCTGAAGGCATTTGTTTGTATTGTTCGGAAGTGAAGTGTGGACGATAAACACTTCGTCAACAAGAAGAAAAGAAAGGCCTTTTAAAACGTAAGGACTGGATGAGTAGATAGGATAGCTAATTAGGAGGTACTGAATCGAATTGTCTCCGTCCGAACAGGCCTTGGAAGGTCCAATGGTACCGACCGGCCGCCCTGTCATCCTCAACCCACAGGCGACACTGGATGCTGATATGGAGGGTCACATGGTTAGCACACCGCTCTCTCGGCCGTATATCGGCTTAAGATAGCGGAGCCGCTACTTCTCAATCAAGTAGCTCCTCAGTTTGCATCATAACGGCTGAGTGCATCCCGCTTGCCAACAGCGCCCGGCAGATCGGATGGTCACCAATCCTAGTGCTAGCCCAGCCCGACAGCGCTTAACTTCGGTGATCTGACGGGAACCGGTGTTACCACTGCGGCAAGGCCGTTCGCGAATCGAATTGAGGACATTAAAATTTATAACTTGACTAAAAGAAGGGATCGGTTGATGCGATAAATCGTGAGGCATCAAGGAATCGTCAGTTTGGTAATGGAGGTGTAGGGGAGTAAAAATTTTGGAGAGAAACATCGGCTTTACTACAGTAAGCAGGTCAAGTGGATTTGGGGCGAATGACGCTGTCTGACAGAAAAAGTGAACCATAGAGAATGGATGGTCGGATCTCTATGTATCTTTATATACGTATACATCATCGACGGGGATGTAAATGATTAGAACTAACAATTCATTGTGACAGGTAGATCGGACACCAGGGAGCATTAGTGTTGTTCATGTTTAGCTTCGTTTACCAGGCCTGGTACGGTATACAAGGGCGGGGGGGGGGGGGGGATGGCGTCCGATTATGAATGATCACAGTCAAGAACATGCAGACGCTGCGCACTTGCGTGAGACAGCGTTATCACCACCTGACAGGCTCTGAGAGGGACTTCACTGTGGGTCTCCAATTGACATGCTGTTCGAATCTTGCAGTACCTAGATTTGTGTGATATTCAATGTGACGATGCTCCGGATATTCTTATGTGACAGCAGTCCGATGTTGGACTGCTTGGGAACATACGGGCAGGCAAACACGTCGTCAAGTTTCCTGGAGGATACGTCTGATCACCACAAGGGAGAAATGCCGTATTTCGCACCAAATGCATCGTAATCCTTTTCACGTGCGCGCCTGCCTTCCGGAAACAAGTAATGGACTCAGTGCAACATTCTGTGCGATCCGATTGGAAATTTGTGGTAAGGTCTTATGGGACAAAATTGCGGAGGTCATCGGTCCCTAAGCTAACACACTACTTAACCTAACTTAAAGCAGCTTACGCTAAGGACAACACACACACCCATGCCCGAGGGAGGACTCGAACCTCCGACGGGGGAAGCCGCGCGGACCGTGACAAGACTCCTCACACCGCACGGCTACCCCTCGCAGCTAAGGATAATTGAGCGACTCGACTGTTCGATACAGGATGTCAAATTAAACTCCATTCAGCCGCCTAGTTTCCAAACTTATTTTATCTGGCTAGCACTTTCAGCGGTTTTCTACGCCATCTTCAGGCCCCTGACCGACGCGTGGGAAGATTCTACCTCTTCACCATCGGTCAGAGACGAGCAGCAGCCAGACTAGCAAATTACCGTCCCAGGAGCAGAGTGCCTTTAACCCCACAACACGAAATACTGTGTTTGCAGGAGACTATGACCAGGAGCCCCCCGCGGTGGCCGACGGTTCGAGGCGCTTCATTCCGGAACCGCGCGACTGCTACGGTCGCAGGTTCGAATCCTGCCTAGGGCACGGATCTGTGTGATGTCCTTAGGTTAGTTAGGTTTAAGTGGTTCTAAGTTCTAGCGGACTGGTGACCTCCGATGTTAAGTCCCATAGTGCTCAGAACCATTTGAGCCATTTGTGACTAGGAAGCATGGAGTACTGATAAATGGCATCACACTGTGTCCAGCTATGAACTGCAATTCTGCATCGTCGCGGATGACCGTCGTCGGCGTGTGTCGTGACACTCAGGGGACACGTCTCATTCTTCCAATGTTTTGAAGAGAAGCACCTGTGTTACTTCTGGCATCATGATGTGGGGAACCATCGAGTATGACTTCAGGTCAGGGTTGGTAATAACTGAGGGAATCCTGACGACACAATGCCGCGCCACGCACATCCTGCGCCCTCAGATGTTATTTCTCGTGTGACAGTATGATGGTGCCACTTTTCATCAAGATAATGCCCATACCCACGTGGAACGTGATTCTAAGAACTGTCTTCGTGATGCTGAGGTACTCCCGTGGCCATATCTGTTCCCAGTGGAACTTGCGTGGGAGAAAATTGGACGACAAGTCCTTCCCAATGCCAGTACCCAGAATTTCAAGGACCAGTTACACAGTTATTAGCCAGATTGCCTCAGGAGAGAATACGGCGGCTTTCCTAAGCGAATCAGCGCATGCATCCAGGCCACACGAGAGAGGAGGGAGAGTGCAATATCGTACTCATAAGTGGACTCATTTTGCCAAGTTCTTTGTATATTTTACTTTATTTTTTAATCACTGAAACAACAGCACATACTCTATCAATCGGTAGCTGGTAAGTCAGCGCGGCAAACCAAGGGGCCCGGCTTCGATTCACGGTCCGGTCGCAGATCTCCGCTCGGGGACGGGGTGTTGTGTTGACCTTATGTTCGTATCGTCAGAAATGATATTGGGCTTTTGAAATGGTTCTAAGTGCTCGTCCACAAAAACGGTGTAATTTAGTTTTCTGTCAGTCAACGGACTGTAGACAAGAAAAGCACCAGCTGATCAAGTTAAATAAATAAATAAAAATAAAACCGAGTCTATCGAAAGTAAGAGACCTAATTGCATCGAGATGACAACTGCAGATAATGCGCTTTCACCTGCTTGCGGTGATGTGAACTCGTTCGCCGGGCAAAGGGTTTTTCGTGTTACGTCAAACACTGAGACGTGAGCGCCGGCGAAATATGTGGGCGTGATGAAGGCATCGACACGTGGACAAGGCTGCGTTATCCTTGCGCGACGCACGCTTCAAAGAACCGGCTGCAGAAGCGGACTTTTGTGACAGCAGCGATTAAGCCGGCGTGTTGGCGCGGATCTGTATCGCGCCAGCTCGCGCAAAATGCAGTCCGGCCGGTCTGAGGTTTACGAGCCGTAAGATAACAAACGGCACGTTCCGGAATTAAGTGTTATTGGAGGCAGCGAGACCAGGCGCCGGTGGCCGCGCATTTCACGACCGGAGTAATAGCCCTCGGTGAGTGCCAGCGGCTGATAACATCGGTTCATACCTCCGCGCTCTGCGTGGCGAGCTATCGCTCATGTCGGATCCTGCCGCGGGGTCTGGGTGTAGCCGTACCGTCGTGGGGGCAACGTATAGCAGAAGGCTTTAACCACGCGGAGGGAAGTGAAAGACGGAAATAGTAATTATCAGGGTTCAACGTCCCATCGACTTCGAGGCTGTGTTTCTAGCCAGGGCAACTCCTGAGAGTGTTATGTCCTGGCGTCACGTACATTCCCACCAAATGACGTAATAGGGGCTAGTTCATTTGTCAGTAGACAAATGTCACTGATACCAGCCCGCTGGAGAATTTTGGAACATGAGTTATGCTCGCGTTTTATAGCGAAGTGACAAAAGTCATGCGATACCTCCTAATATCGTGTCGGACCTCCTTTTGCCGACGTAGCGCAACAGTTCGAGGTGGCATGTACTCAACAAGGCGTTAGAAGTCCTCTGCAGAAATATCAGCCGTACTACGTCCGTAGCCGTCCATAATTGTGAAAATGTTGGCGGTAAAGGATTCTGTGCACGAACTGACCTCTCGATTATGTCCCATGAATTTTCGATGGAATTCATGCCGGGCGATCTGAGTGGTCAAATCATTCGTCCGAATTGCCCAGAATGCTCTTCAAACCAATCACGAATTGTGGCGCTGTGACACGGCGCACTGTACGGTAAGAAAGGAGTAATGAATTGATTGTTGGTGTTAATAACGATCATCCTCTTTTACCTCCTCTGCATTACTACAGAAGACGTGTCACTGAGCACATTTGTTCTGTGCATGCAGTACACGTGAGGCGCCTAGTTGTTTCCACTGCACTGTGTGGAATACGAAGGTTCTGCTATAGTTCACTAACCTGCTGTCTTCAAGTTGATGTCCCCAGCGCAGAAAACAGCACGCAGGTCGTAGGTTCTGTATCTTGAGGCTGAAACTAACTTTTAGCGAGGTTCTGTTCTGAAATAATGTATCACTTCTTTGGGATGCCACTTGCGTATTTTAATATAGCCACACGAGAAGACTACACGATCTTAATACAACACCTTCTGATACAGCAAATTACATGATCAAACACAATGTTTACGAAAATGTATCTTTACACTATTTGTGCCACGTTGTAAGTAGGCTGTTTAGGTCTTTATATTGGTAACGCCATGTAGCGCTCTACATGAAAATCACTGACTGTGCTGTGTGCAGTCTGTGGCTGGTTTGCATTGTTGAAATAGTCGCCATTGTAGTGTTGGGCAGTTGGCTGTTAACAGCGTGTAGCGTTGAGCAGTTGGAGGTGAGCCGCCAGCATTGGTGGATGTGGGGAGAGAAATGGCGGAGTTTTGAGAGCGGATGATCTGGACGTGTGTCCATCAGAGACAGTAAATTTGTAATACTGGCTATCATGAACTGATATATATATATATATATATATATATATATATATATATATATATATATATATATAAAATGACTTTTGAACAGTAGTAAGGTAAATACATTATTTGTTCTCTATCAAAATCTTTCATTTGCTAACTATGCCTATCAGTAGTTAGTGCCTTCAGTAGTTTGAGTCTTTTATTTAGCTGGCAGTAGTGGCGCTCGCTGTATAGCAGTAGTTCGTTTAACGAAGATTTTTGTGAGGTAAGTGATTTGTGAAAGGTATAGGTTAATGTTAGTCAGGGCCATTCTTTTGTAGGGATTATTGAAAGTCAGATTGCGTTGCGCTAAAAATATTGTGTGTCAGTTTAGTGTTGATCAGAATAGGTAAAGAACGAAATGTCTGAGTACGTTCAGTTCTGCTCAGCCGTTTGAAAATCAAACAATGTAAGAGGTTTATCAGCACAGTAATTCATTAATTTTTCTAAGGGGACGTTTCAACGTGTCTGTGTCTCATGACTACCGGAGTGAAGCTTTTAATACTGAATACTGGCAAACACATCCTGCGACAGACAACGTCTCTGTTCTTCTCGACTGCCTAATCCAGAGTGACGAACAGCCCGAAACACTTCGCGCGCCATACCAGAAAAGGCGTGACCCGAACGCTTCCGAAGTGCTTCGTCTGCAATTTCGTCAGTTTTTTGTTTTCGATTTAAATTGTTTTTAATAATTCTAAAATGACTGATTGATAGCCAGCTGTTGAGAGATATTTATACTAAAGAGTGAAGTCATTCCAATGAGTAGTTTAACTAATAATAATAACTATACTTTAAAGTTTTGGCGCTCTTGCTCCGAACACAGCAGCCAATCACAGAGCAGTAGCATTATGCAGGCGGTCTTTCTCACGGGAATGGTACCGAATCTAACATCTGTCACAGGTACCTCACACCACATTTCGTCACCTATATACTTCTTGCATCTCCACTGCTCTGGGAACAGCTTCTTGGAGGCTAATATGATGGCTGACTAAGCCAGAAATATTACAACTGTTGTCCATAAAAGTTACATGGTTCTTTCGGAACAAGAACATGAAGGGTTGAAAATGTCTCCAAGTAACCGAACAGAACCATTTCCAGTCAATGATCGGTTCGGATGGACCAGAAGAGACAGTCCATTCCATGTGAACAGAGTCACACCATTGTGGAGCCACCGCCAACTTGCACAATACCTTGTTGGCAGCTTCGGTCCACCGCTTCGTCGGGTCTGCACCACTGAAATCGAGAAATCGGATCTCATCTGACCAGGCCACGGTTTTCCAGTCGTCTAGGGTCCAACAGATATGGTCACTAACTCAGGAGAGACGCTGCAGGCGATGTCGTGCTGGTAGCAAAGGCACTCGCGTCGGTTGTCTGCTGCCATAGCCCATTAGCGCCAAATTTCAATCTTCTGTCCTAACAGGTACGTCTTCGTACGTCCCATATTGATTTTTGTGGTTATTTCAAGCAATGTTGCTGGTCTGCTAGCACTGACAACTGTACGCACGCTCTCGGTCGTTAAGTGAAGGCCGTCGGCCACTACGTTGTCGGTGGTGAGAGGCAATGCCTGACATCTGATATTCTCGGCACGCTCTTGACACTGTGGATCCCGGAATATTGAATTCCGTAACGATTTCCGAAAAAGAATGTCCCATGCATCTAGGTCCAACTACCATTCCGCGTCCAAAATCTGTTAATTCCCGTTGTGCAGCCATACAGTCACGTCGGAAACCTTTTCACAAGAATTACCTACGTACAAATGACAGCTCTGCCAATGCTGTGCCCTTTTATACCTTGTGTATGCCATATCAGCGCCATCTTTGTGTGTGAATAACGCTATCCATAACTTTTGTCACCTCATTTTCTGGAGACCAAAAATCAATGTAGCAAACAAACGGATTCCATGTGACTACGAAGTCTTTCGCAACGGAGTCCTTGCCTAAAAAGTTCTTGATTTGCTTGGCGAGTCAAATTTGGATAAAATCCCTTGCCGCGTAAAAAAGTTCTCGGTTTATTTTCCGCGTCAAATTTGGATAAAATTTTGGATTTTATCCAAATTTGACGCGGCAAGTAAACCGAGAACTTTTTATGCAAACGGATTCCATAAACAACGATCGGGTGAGACCCAGCTCGCTATTTCTGTCTAAGAGACCCCGAAGGTACTACACACCGGCGTCTAGGTTACCGATGTATTCATTGACTTCCGGAAGGCCTAACGAACAACACCTTCAAAGAAAAGTAGCACGTTTCGTCGCAGATTCATTCAGTAACCACGAAAGCTTAACGGAGATTCTACAGTGACAGACGCTACAAGATCAGTAATGTGCAAGACATTGAGGTTTACTATTAAAAATCGTACAGCCTGTTTCTACAAGAGTCAACCAATGTACTGGTACCTCCTATGTACATGGAAATGGAAATGAGCGTTTGGCGTCCGGCCGCCTTGGTGCTGGTCTTATTACATTCGACGCCACATTGGGCGAGCTACGCGCCGGATGGGGATGATATAATGATGAATACAACACAACACCCAGTCCCTGTGCAGAGAAAATCCCCGACCCAGCCGGGAATCGAACCCGGGCTATCGGGGAGGACCTCCTACGTACATCATGTGATGGAGGGTATCCGGACACCAATTAATGTATATTAAAATGGTGTGAGTCCACCCTTCGCCTTTATGACTGCTTTAACTCTGCTGGGTTGAATTGGGTTGCTTGGGGGAAGAGACCAAACAGCGAGGTCATCGTTCTCATCGGATTAGGGAAGGAAGGGGAAGAAAGTCGGCCGTGCCATTTCGGAAAACCCATCCCGGCATTTGCCTGGAGCGATTTAGGGAAATCACGGAAAACCTAAATCAGGATGGCTGGACGCGGGATTGAACCGTTGTCCTCCCGAATGCGAGTCCAGTGTGCTAAGCACTGCGCCACCTCGCTCGGTAACTCTGCTGGGGACATTTTCAATTAGGTGTCTGAATTTCTGTGCAGGATTAGCAGCCCATTCTTTCTCAAGAGTCGAAACCAGAGAAGGTAATGTTGGACGCTGGGTTCTGACTGAAGTCGACGTTCTAACTCATCCCAAAAATGTTCCTTTGGGTTTATGTCAAGGCAGACCATATCAGGAATATTACTGTCCACATGCCATTCCCAAAGAGATGCCGCTTTATGGCAGGATGTATTGTTATAGTGATACAAACGATCATCCTCTCCACCTTGTTCCTCTGCGGTTCGCAGTGCACAATGCTGTAAAATGATTTTCGTAGGCTAGAGCACGACTCACCATTCCAAATCACTCGTTTTCAGTCATCCAGTCTGCTGCGGCGTCGGCCGTCACACCATCTGAAGTGTCGCTGAGCACTGGCTACAGAAATGTGTCCGTTACGAGTAGATGGTCGATCATTGTGTGGTATCGATAGTTCCGATGCCACAGCGTAGGCTGGCAGTACGAGAGCGGAAGATCTTCGCCGACCACAGCGCCCCCTAGCCGACGCTGTGCAGCTCTACGAGCGCCGCTCGACTTTCGCCGTTCGTGAAGAGCAGACAGCCGAGAACCATTGCTTTAGCTTAGATTGCTATTGAGACTTTCTTACCTGGACTTTGGCTGCACACCTACGTGATCATCTGTACAAAAATACGTATTCAGTGATTCATGCACCAGTAAAAACCCCTCTTACTTTACTTGCAGTACCGACGTACTTTACCTCACCTGCTCCTAGTCGCATCCTTTCATTCGGCCTCTTTGTAAGCTTTCAGGAGCAGACACACGCGCCGCCTTAGAGGCATGATACAAAACATTGAACCGCATACTTTTTAACTCAATACGCATAGTCTTCTCCCCCCCCCCCCCCCACCCCACTCATGCCGGCCGCTGGTGGCCGAGCGGTTCTGGCGCTACAGTCTGGAACCGCGCGACCGTTACGGTCGCAGGTTCGAATCCTGCCTCGGGCATGGATGTGTGTGTTGTCCTTAGGTTAGTTAGGTTTAAGTAGTTCTAAGTTCTAGGGGACTTATGACCTCAGCAGTTGAGTCCCATAGTGCTCAGAGCCATTTGAACCAACCCCCACTCATGAACCACCGTTGGTGGGGAGGCTTGCGTGCCTCAATGATACAGATAACTGTACCGGAGGTGCAACCACAACGGAGGGGTATCTGTTGAGAGGCCAGACAAACGTGTGGTTCCTGAAGAGGGGCAGCAGAATTTTCAGTAGTTGCAGGGGCAACAGTCTGGATGATTGACTGACCTGGCCTTGTAACGCTAACCAAAACGGCCTTGCTGTGTTGGTACTGCGAACGGCTGAAAGCAAGGGGAAACTACAGCCGTAATTTTTCCCGAGGGCATGCAGCTTTACTCTATGATTAAATGATGATGGCGTCCTCTTGGGTAAAATATTCCGGAGGTAAAATAGTCCCCCATTCGGATTTCCGGGCGGGGACTACTGAAGAGGACGTCGTTATCAGGAGAAAGAAAACTGGCGTTCTACGGATCGGAGCGTGGAATGTCAGATCCCTTAATCGTGCAGGTAGGTTAGAAAATTTAAAAAGGGAAATGGATAGGTTAAAGTTAGATATAGTGGGAATTAGTGAAGTTCGGTGGCAGGAGGAACAAGACTTTTGGTCAGGTGAATACAGGGTTATAAATTCAAAATCAATTAGGGGTAATGCAGGAGTAGGTTTAATAATAAATAAAAAAATAGGAGTGAGGGTAAGCTACTACAAACAGCATAGTAAACACATTATTGTGACCAAGATAGACACGAAGCCCACGCCTACTACAGTAGTACAAGTATATATGCCAACTAGCTCTGCAGATGATGAAGAAATTGATGAAATGTATGATGAGATAAAAGAAATTATTCAGGTAGTGAAGGGAGACGAAAATTTAATAGTCATGGATGACTGGAATTCGATAGTAGGAAAAGGGAGAGAAGGAAACATAGTAGGTGAATATGGATTGGGGGAAGAAATGAAAGAGGAAGCTGTCTGGTAGAATTTTGCACAGAGCATAACTTAATCGTAGCTAACACTTGGTTCAGGAATCATGAAAGAAGGCTGTATACATGGAAGAACCCTGCAGATACTAAAAGGTTTCAGATAGATTATATAATGGTAAGACAGACATTTAGGAACCAGATTTTAAATTGTAAGATATTTCCAGGGGCAGATGTGGACTCTGGTTATGAAATGTAGATTAAAACTGTAGAAACTGCAAAAAGGTGGGAATTTAAGGAGATGGGACCTGGATAAACTGAAAGAACCAGAGGTTGTACAGAGTTTCAGGGAGAGCATAAGGGAACAATTGACAGGAATGGGGGAAATAACTACTGTAGAAGAACAATGGGTAGCTTTGAGGAATGAAATAGTGAAGGCAGCAGAGGATCAAGTAGGTAAAAAGACGAGAGCTAGTAGAAATCCTTGGGTAACAGAAGAGATACTGAATTTAATTGATGAAAGGAGAAAATACAAAAATGCAGTAAGTGAAGCAGGCAAAAAGGAATACAAACGTCTCAAAAATGAGATCGACAGGAAGTGCAAAATGGCTAAGGACGGATGGCTAGAGGACAAATGTAAGGATGTAGAGGCTTATCTCACGACGGGTAAGATAGATACTGCCTCCAGGAAAATTAAAGAGACCTTTGGAGAAAAGAGAACCACTTGCATGAATATCAAGAGCTCAGATGGAAACCCAGTTCTAAGCAAAGAAAGGAAAGCAGAAAGGTGGAAGGAGTATATAGAGGGGCGATGTTCTTGAGGACAATATTATGGAAATGGAAGAGGAGGTAGATGAAGATGAAATGGGAGATATGACTCTGCGTGAAGAGTTTGGCAGAGCACTGATAGACCTAAGTCGAAACAAGGCCCCGGGAGTAGACAACATTCCATTAGAACTACTGATGTACTCGGGAGAGCCAGTCATGACAAAACTCTACCATCTGGAGAGCACGATGTATGAGACAGGCGAAATTCCCTCAGACTTCAAGAAGAATATAATAATTCAAAACCCATCGAAAGCAGGTGTTGACAGATGTGAAAATTACCGAACTATCAGTTTAATAAGTCACAGCTGCAAAATACTAACGGGAATTCTTTACAGACGAATGGAAAAACTGGTAGAAGCCGACCTCGCGGGAGATCAGTTTGGATTCCGTGGAAATGTTGGAGCACGTGAGGCAATACTGACCCTACGACTTATCTTAGAAGAAAGATTAAGGAAAGGAAAGCATACGTTTCTAGCATTTGTAGACTTAGAGAAAGCTTTTGAGAATGTTGACTGGAATACTCTCTTTCAAATTCTGAAGGTGGCACGGCTAAAATACATGGAGCGAAAGGCTATTTACAATTTGTACAGAAAGCAGATGGCAGTTATAAGAGTCGAGGGACATGAAAGGGAAGCAGTGGTTGGCAAGGGAGTGAGAGAGGGTTGTAGCCTCTTCCCAATACTATTCAATCTGTATATTGAGCAAGCAGTAAAGGAAACAAAAGAAAAATTCGGAGTAGGTATTAAAATGCATGGAGTAGAAATAAAAACTTTGAGGTTCGCCGATGACATTGTAATTCTGTCAGAGACAGCAAAGGACTTGGAAGAGCAGTTGAACGGAATGGACAGTGTCTTGAAAGGAGGATATAAGATGAACATCAACAAAAGCAAAACAAGGATAATGGAATGTAGTCAAATCAAGACGGGTGATGCTGAGGGAATTAGATTAGAAAATGAGACATTTAAAGTAGTAAAGGAGTTTTGCTATTTGGGGAGCAAAATAGCTGATGATGGTCAAAGTAGAGAGGATATAAAATGTAGACTGGCAATGGCAAGGAAATCGTTTCTGAAGAAGAGAAATTTGTTAACATCGAGTATAGATTTAAGTGTGAGGAAGTCGTTTCTGAAAGTATTTGTATGGAGTGTAGCCATGTATGGAAGTGAAACATGGACGATAACCAGTTTGGACAAGAAGAGAATAGAAGCTTTCGAAATGTGGTGCTACAGAAGAATGCTGAAGATTAGACGGGTAGATCACATAACTAATGAGGAGGTATTGAATAGAATTGGGGAGAAGAGAAGTTTGTGGCACAACTTGACCAGAAGAAGGGATCGGTTGGTAGGACATGTTTTGAGTCATCAAGGGATCACCAATTTAGTACTGGAGGGCAGCGTGGAGGGTAAAAATAGTAGAGGGAGACCAAGAGATGAATACACTAAGCGGATTCAGAAAGATGTAGGCTGCAGTAGGTACAGGGAGATGAGGGAGCTTGCACAGGATAGATTAGCACGGAGAGCTGCATCAGGCCGGTCTCAGGACTGAGGACCACAACAACAACAACGCATAGCCATAATGGTAGCTGGACTGCTGCTAGCACTATGGACTTCACGACTGATTCCTTCCACTAATTCCACGCGATTTTTTATAACCACACTCCACAATGCTCATTACATGAGGTCTGCCTGGTCTTGAATTAACTGCCATTGTTTCTTGGCGTTTCCACTTCACAGTCATATCACCAACAGCCGACTTGTCCTTGATGGATTTTTTACGTGACGTCCAGTACATCCCGCCTAAATTTACACAGGCTGGTTCGCCTCTTGTGACGTGTAATGGTCAATTTTGCGTTACCTAATGGTGTAGGGATTGTGATACTGGACGATGGATGGGGGGGGGGGTGTCTAAATAAGAAGAAATTGCACTACTCGGATCCTATAACACACGGATACTCTTCGCCGACATAACCCGCTAAAAAAAAAAAAAAAAAAAAAAAAAAAAAAAAAAAAAAAAAAAAAAAACAAGTGCCACACACACCAGAAAAACTGCTAAAAATATCTCATAGTTTCTATTACTTAAAAAAAAACACGCCAAATACTGTCACTATGACCATCACTGCGCGCCGCCCAACTGATGTAACATGAAAGGGTCCTGTAGTCCCCTTTTATTATCATTTTATTTGATTTCCAGTGATACAGAACTCTCTGGCATGCGTGATTGAATGACTGTGGGTCTACATCTACGTGATTACTCTGATGTTCACAGTAAAGTGCCTGGCAAAGGGTTCAATGAACCACCTTCAAGCTGTCTCTCTACCGTTCCACTCTCGAACGGCACGCGCGAAAAACGAGCACTTAAATTTTTCTGTGCGAGCCCTGATTTCTCTTATTTTATCTTAATGATCATTTCTCCCTATGTAGGTGGGTGCCAACAGAATGTTTTCCCAATCGGAGGAGAAAACTGGTGATTGAAATTTCATGAGAAGATCCTGTCGCAACGAAAAACTCCTTTGTTTTAATGATTGCAACTCCAATTCACGTATCATGTCAGTGACACGATCTCCCCTATTTCGCGATAATACAAAACGAGCTGCCCTTCTTTGTACTTTTTCGATGTCATCCGTCAGTCCCACCTGATGCAGATCCCACACCGCACAGCAATACTCCAGAATAGGGCGGACAAGCGTGGTGTAAGCAGTCTCTTTAGGAGACCTGTTGCACCTTCTAAGTGTTCTGCCAATGAATCGCAGTCTTTGGTTTGCTCCACCCACAATATTGTCCATGTGATCGTTCCAGTTTAGGTTATTTGTAATTGTAATCCCTAAGTATTTAGTTGAATCTGCTATACATTGGTTTAGTCTGCTGCAGAGAATCAGCGGTAGTCTTACAGAATGTCCAACCCTCGTAGTTTTCAGGTAGGCAAAGAGGTTTGCTCCCCTTGTGTGAAAGCTACCGGTCTTAGGTTGGTGGGGAAGCCTCATCTCTAGGTTTTCCTGGCCACGGGGTCGCGTGGAAGACGTTGGAGGGTGTGAGACGGGCAGTCTGCTTCCAGCTCGCCGAGGGTCTGCAGCCGAGGTCTCTTCGAAGCAGGGTAAGTTGACTTAACCGCGTGGCGCGTTGTCTCATAGAGAGAGGGGAGCTGTTAGTTTTTGGCCTGGCGTTTCATCTTAAAAAGATTGTTTTGCTGGGTCGCAGCAAGGAATGCAAGGCTTCTGCAGACTTTCAGTTTGATTCCTAATGCAGACTTTGACCCGTAAGAAGAACGTAGCACGAAGGTGTTGCATATGTTGAAGCGCCCTCGGTTCAGTGTGAATGTTTGTGTGCCTGCAACTGCGTCTGTATACATTCTAATCTTTTCCTAACCTTTATAATTTTTGCCTCTTTGTGAATTTTCTTTGTCTCATTACTTTATCTCCGGTGGAAACACTGGATAAGATTAGAGGCAAAGTTATTTGTTCCTTAAAACATTGATGTAATGCATCTATAGAACTGCTGTTGCCTGGTATATAGACGACGTCCGATACCTAAATGCAACGAAACTTCCGAACACGGTATAGAAGGCAACCACTATCCCGACCATCTATTCGGACTTGGCATACGTTATTAATGGGTGGGTAGCCCATCTGTTTCAGACGCCAACGTGAACAAGGTGAGACAGGCGTTTACAAGGAGACCGACGTAATAGGTGTGTACGGCGGCCGGAGAGTGGGAAACAAGACGGTCAACGGTGGACAATGCTTTGTATAACAGCTTACAGCTGCATGCCTGCGAGGTGCAATTGTTTCAGGCTTAAAGCTTACGGACAAACCTTAGCGCGAACAGTTTGCAGTGGGTATACTATGCAAGAATGACCAGAAAATGACTTTTTGGGAAATATTTGTTTCTCCTATGAGGCAACGTTTCATGTATTCGGCAAACTAAATCGTTGTAATGTTCGTATATGTGGTGCACAGCATCCTCGTATTACACGTGAAATGGAAAGAGACAGTCTCAAGATTAATGTTTGGTGTGTACTGATGCACAATTCCATCATCGGTCTATTCTTTTTCATGGAGTCTGCCGTCAACAGTGGTGTTTACCTAGACATATTACAAGAGTATGCTGTGGGGCAATTGGAACACTGCAACTTGATGTCATATTCCACGAGGATGGGGCACCGCTCCAAATGTCCGTCAATTCCTAGATGAAAGGTTTCCGGGAAGGAGGACTGGACGAGGTGGTTCGATTCGATAGCCGACAAAGTCCCCTGACCTGACACCACTAGACTTCTTTTCTGTGGGTTTGTGTAAAGGATCTGGTGTACCGGACGAAGGTTGGAGACCTACTGGACTTGAAGGCGTGCATTCGCAGAGCATTCGAACATGTCACCGTGGAGATCATGAATCGTGTGTGGAGAGGAATGGAATCCGCCTAGACATTATCCGTGTCACTAAGGGTGCAAACATTGGTGGGTACGAACGAGGAAACAAAACTTATCTTATCACATGTTTAAAAAAAAAAAAGGTTGAAATGGCTCTAAGCACTATGGGATTTAACATCTGAGGTCATCAGTCCCCTAGACTTAGAACCTAACTAACCCAAGGACATCACACACATCCATGTCCGAGGCAGGATTCAAACCTGCGACCGTAGCAGCAGCGCGGTTCCCGACTGAAGGGCCTAGAACCGCTCGGCCACAGCGGCCGGCCGATGTTGAAAACCATTTGACAATATCTAGTATAGTTTTGAAGGTATTGAAGTCTTAAATTGTAAAGATAATTTGTGGGCAGCGCGTATAATTGTTTTTGCTGTTGTGGAAGACTAGACGGCTGAGCAATCGACGAGGCGAGGCACGCGTGCCTGTGCACAGGGCGGTGAAGCGGAAGTCATTAGCGGCTGGAGCCTTATCGCATCGGCCGGTGGCCGCCAGCAGGGCAGCACTTTCTACGCGGCGGGCGCGGGTCTGACCTCACGACCCCAGTCGGCGTGCAGTAGCGCAGAGTCGTGGGTGGGTGGCGGCGCTCCGTGTGGGCGTGGCAATAAGAGCAGCAGCGGCACCGCGGCGAAAGCGGCCGCGCGTTTGCGCTCAGTGGTCGCTGCCGCTTCGGCGTGCCGACTGCCCGGTCGGCTACAGCAGTGAGTGCACCCCTGAGCGCACTCAGACATTAGCTAATACCCCCTCCGCCTCCACCCCTCTCCCACATTGTCACCATCTTTAGGACCTAACTAAACTTAAAATCAAAGACTTTCCTTGGAACATTTTTATTTTTAAAATGATGAAATATGAATAACACCTAATTTGTAAGGGTGTGTATGTGTGTGTGTGGGGCATGGGGGATGGGGGAGGGCGGGTGTTAGAATGATTAATGAAGTTAGATCGTGGTGTATCGCTACCCACTACTCCTTCTCCCCACTGTGAGGGTACACACTTGTTGCAAAACGTGCTTCCCCTGCATTACTCATCTCCGTTCCTGCACTAGCTTGACCTGTACACTGCAACCCCATTTAAAATCAAACAAGTTCAGAGTGTGCACTACACTTACTCTTTATAAATAACTTGTTTGCTGTACTCCTTACATCAGAACTTGCAGAAACTGGAAGACTTCAACCCACTCTAATAATAATAATAATACTGTGTAGAGCACTGTAGTAGCCCTTATGTAGTTACTGTTGTTGGTGCTGTCAATTAATTCATTTGTCTGTCTCAAAGCGACCAATGAAGCAATTTCTGGACTAATGCAATACTATATACAACTTGGAGAAATTTTCTTGAGATATTCGGCATTTGTTACGTATGTGTCTCAGTTTTATAATCAGCGACGTACGGGACAAAGCACTGTATGTGTGTAGTTCAAATGGTTCAAATGGCTCTGAGCACTATGGGACTTAACATCTGAGGTCGTCAGTCCCCTAGAACTTAGAACTAATTAAACCTAACTAACCTAAGGACATCACACACATCCATGCCCGAGGCAGGATTCGAACCTGCGACCATAGCAGTCGCGCGGTTCCGGACTGAAGCGCCTAGAACGGCTCGGCCACCGCGGCCGGCTATGTGTGTAGCGGGTGAAGCATGTAACCTCCACTGCATTAATGCAACTAACTGAGAAAAAGTAATTATTAGTAATTTACATGAACAGTGTTAGAATCTTGCAAAATTGTGACAACAGGAATGAGCTTTTGAAAATAATTTAGTTTTGTGACTGTAACAGAACCAAATCGTTTATATTTTACCTCTCAGAAACGTTTATTGTACCCCTCAGGTTGGGTAATTACCCCTTGTGCACTTTCCCCCCCCCCTCCCCCCTCCGTGCCGAGTGAACGCCCTGCTGTCGCGCCCACTTCCCTAACAGAGTTCATACTCTACCAGTAATCGAGTAATCGACCCACAGGAAAGTATAAGGGCAATCTGGCACGTACACCAAGCGTACTGTAAGGTGAAAATAGCTTCGGGTACATTCGATTTCATCTCACATTTTAATTAATTAACAGATAATTAAAACTTTTGTGCATGTAAATGGATATTTAAATTTACCCTGAACGTTGTCCCTTTTTTATGAATATGTAGCAGTCTGGTGATAAAAAGCACAGAAGAGAAAAGGGAATTCTTTGTAAGAGTATTGCAGTCATCGGGCCGGCCCGTGTGGCCAAGCGGTTCTAGGCGCTTCAGTCTGGAACCGCGCGACCGCTACGGTCGCAGGTACGAATCCTGCCTCGGGCATGGATGTGTGTGATGTCCTTAGGTTAGTTAGGTTTAAGTAGTTCTAAGTTCTAGGGGACTGATGACCTCAAATGTTAAGTCCCACAGTGCTCAGAGCCATTTGGACCATTTTTTTTTTTTTTTTTTTTTTTTGCAGTCACCAGAAAATCACGCTTAACAGTGTCGTGCAATCGGTGAAAAGCATAGCGTGCGACATAGGCTAAACGGCTCGAGCGGACGCCAACGTAGTGTTACAACACTGGGGCTTAGAGCCATAAAGACGTATCTACAAAGTACACGTTTTGAGATAAAGGTAAAAGTAATTTTACAACAGTAGAAACACTTATCAATGCTAAAACCAAATTCACATTTCTGGTAATCGTAGTATGACATGTTTCTCAGACTGTGTTTACATTCATTCAATAATTTCCCAGCTTTAACGTTAAGACGGTGGTAAAGCAGGTAAGTCAAAATATCCAATTTATTAGAAACGTCGTCTTGACTCTAAAGCCTCGAACATAACTGAGGGCCCTTGGGCCTAGAGAGTGATGAACATGAGATTAAACTTTTGCAAATCACATGGGAGAGCTGCATAAATACTGAGATGATAACAGTTTTAGATAGAATACCGAGGGCACAAGTCCAGCGTGGCTATTGAATAAGCAATTTACCTAACAAACTCCAACAAAGTGACCAACGCAAAAACAACGGGGTTCAATCAGTGGCAATGTTGTATGGTAAGAGTTGATGCCGTAAAACAAAGTGGAAATAATAGTTCTAAGTATAAGGGGAGACCAGAAAGTTTCCTTTCAGACGCTACACTAACCCCTTGCCTACATGTCGGTGCTTATATACCCGTATAGGAGTCGAGCTGGGTTGCATATACGCTGCAGCAACGCACTCACATGGAATCTTTTTGATCACCCCTTATAAAAAGAGTAATTGTAAGTCTATTACTTCATTTAATCATATACTTACGAATCAACATTGAGGAAAAATTGACGCAGTCAAACAGAACTCATCATCATCTTGCAGGTAATGCAGAAGCGTATAACACCCATGTGTATTAGAATACTTGTTCGAAGTAGAAAATACATTAAAACATTGTTTCGAGATAAACGCCAAGGAGTATCGATGATCAAGATTAAAGTCTTCATGGTGCACATTGCTGCGGGATTATATCGTGTGAACATACAAAAAAAAAAAAAAGAAAAAAAACATTCGTTGCACAAAAACATTTAAAATTATCAGATAGAAATTGAAAAACAGAAAAATTTGTTAGTTGGCACGTCATAGTACTTAAATTTCTGAATTCTTATAATGAAATATATGATTACAATAGTTCATAGCGAAAACTGACGCGAGTGAAAGTATATGATACAGAAGCAGGAAAGTTCGTGTAAACTTGGCTCCGTAAACCAGCCGTCTACGAGATAACTGAAGACTTGAAATAAAAAGTACTCTAATTGCCAAAATCATGAATTTGAGTATACAAGGTAATTCATGGTCATAATTGCACCATTAATGTATTTTATTTGCCAGTTAAGCATAGTACGGTGCTCGTTTACAAAGGAAATTACAAATGTGTGTGAAACCTTATGGGACTTAACTGCTAAGGTCATCAGTCCCTAAGCTTACACACTACTTAACATAAATTATCCTAAGGACAAACACACACACCCATGCCCCATGGAGGACTCGAACCTCCGCCGGGACCAGCTGCACGGTCCATGACTGCAGCGCCTTAGACCGCTCGGCTAATCCCAGGAAATTACAAACATTGTGTTGTGATAGTACGGAAAACTTACTGAAAGTGGAAATGCAAGGACAAGCTGTAAGCGCCATAATTCAATAGCCAGCAAAAAGGTAGTAAAAGTTCAGTCTGCTACTGTAAAGCTGTATGTGGTCATTATTTTTCAGGTACTGCATCATTTCAATCAAATACTACTTCTTTTCTTCGCAGATGTGGCTTTTAATACACAGGGCAGGTAGTTGCAGTTTCTTGACGTCTTATACACCTTTTTCCAAATAGGGATACCTTCCCATGCCTCAGTTTCATGAGGCTTATGTTTGTTCAACCATAGCCACTGAGTTTTGGATTTGTTTAGATTTTCTGTGTTTATATTACAATCTGCAATTTTGCTGAGACCTAAGATGTCAGATGCAGTCGTGTTACTGACGATAAATGGCGATATTTGTCTTTATTATTGTATCATGTCCTTTAAATCTTCTGGAACACTACACTCTCTTCAGTTATGGAAGAGCTTTTGCACATACACCTTCATTACTTTATGTATTTATTTTCATCTTTTACCTCATTGCTGCCACGAGACCTTCTCCATTAATTTGTCGTTTCTTTCCTCTCAAAGCCTTACAAACACCTGTTGCCCACAGTAACGAATAAGTGCGCGGAGAATAGAGTCCTTCAGTGGCTGTTAACCCGCATACCGTCTGTTGATTGCATTTGGTACTCCATTTTCATTCCTGGCAGTTCGAGCCTTATATGTGTTATTGGGCTTGGCATGCAATCCCATTCCACACAAAACCAGAAAATTCCTTATTGTGGCACTTAAAACCTTTTTTATTCCAAGTCTTGAATTGCGAGAATGTTGTTATGCGCTACAGTATAAAATATTGTACTATTATTAAAGATGTATTTGCAATGTAAATTTTTCGTATAGTTTCCCATCTAATTCGGCTCAGATTACACTTATGGTGTAGCTTAACAATAAAAACTGTGGGACCGCCAATGTTTACTCCGACCGTACACTACTTTGCATCGCGCAACTCCTGAGTCAGCCGAGTATAGTAACTCCAGGCTGGCTTGCCAGTGGGCGCTAGTGCACGATCCAGAATCTCCAACACTCGCCGCAGGACCTACACGTGGTGCTGTATATATGGTGACAATTACTGAACTATATGAAATAAAATCGTTTGCGTTACGACGATCTAACTGCACCGCTGCCCGCGGCGCATGATGGGAATTAGTATACGCATGCAGCTTGTTGTTGTTGGTCATTTGCACGTGAAAATGTCACTGTACGGCGTGCCTGAGTGTATAACGCTTGTGAAGGGCTACTGTGCGAGCAATAACAGCCCAACTACGGCTCAAAGGTAGTTTGCGACCGAGTTCAAGCTGAAGACAAGAATTTTATTCGCAATTTTGAGAGAACGGGTAGTGTTCGTGATGACTGTGTTGGCAATGTCGGTCGTCCAAAAAGGGTGAAAACGACTGAAAACATTGAGAAGACACGCGCTGTGTTTCAAACCAGCCCCAGGAAATCGATCAGATGAGCTGCACAACAGGTGGAAATAAACAGGGAAACGCCGCGACAAACTGTTGTTGAAGACCTGCATCTATTTCCATTCAAAATTCAAATCCATCAGCCATTAAGCCCCAGGGCCTCGGAATATCTGTTGTGTTTCGCCAACACTATTGTCCACAGAATTGACGAACAGGACTCTGATGTGAATATGTTTTGTTTTAGCGACGAAGCCAACTTTCATTTAGAAGGGTTCGTCAATAAGCAAAAGTGACGCATTTGGGGGACTGAGAATCGGCATTTCGCTATCGAGAAGTCTCTTCACCCTCAACTGGTGACTGTGTGGTGTGTGATGTCCAATCACAGAGTAATTGGTGTGATATTACTTGATGGCACGGTGACAACTGAACGGTACGTGAAGGTTCTGGAAGGTGATTTCATCTCCATTATTCAAAGTGACCCTGATTTCGACGAGATGTGGTTCATGCAAGACGGAGCTCGACCCCATCGTAGCAGGAAAGTGTCTGACGTCCTGGAAGAGCTCTTTGGGGACAGCATTCTGGCTCTGGGTACCCAGAAGTCACTGGCATGGGCCTCGATTGGACGCCATATTCTCCGGATATGAAAACATGCGACTCCTTTTTGTGGGACTGTGTTAAAAACAAGGTGTACATCAATAACCTGAAAACCATTGGTGAGCTGAAAACAACCACTCGGGAGATCATCGACTGCATCGATCTTCCGAGTGTTCAGTGTGTCATGCAGAATTTCGCTATTCGTCTGCTCCACATCGTCGCCAATGATGCCAGGCACATCGAACAAATCTAAATCCAAATATCTGTAGTGACGTTTACATGTTGACTAAGGTGAGTTAGCGCCGTAGTTTGTAACTATTTTACGTTTTTTTTCATACAGTTAAATAATTATCACACTGTATGCGGTTAGAGGTTGCCGTTAATGGTTACGTGCTCAATAGAGCAAATAATACCCTTCTGCGCCTCTTTGTAGGTTGGCGCATGCAAAGATCCAGCGGAAGACATCACGAACCTTGGAAGACTTCCATCGACGCCTGCGGCACGAACGTCTAGTCACTGAACGAAGGAACAATATTCTTGGTGGAGAGCCAATACTGACTTTGTGAGGCGGCATCTCGGACGGATGTGTACCGATCTTATAATTAATTGGTAACTAATATAAATTAATAAGTAATAAACCTCCAATAGACTAGCTGTAGGAACGGCGCAACAAGTACCGATCGTTAAAAGTCGACAACCATTCGGAACACTTCGTGTCGACCGTTCTCTGCTTCAAATTACTGCCACCCTCAGCGACACTAATCGCGTGACTAGATGTTTTTATGTGGTATGCGTGAGCAGATGTTTAATTAATAACAGTAATTGTACTTACGTTCAAGTGCGTTATGCAAAAAAGACACGACCACAAATGTCTATTAAATGTTTTGAACGTCATTTTTCTTCTACTCATTGCGTTGTGTCGTAACAGCCTTAAATTTATTTCATACAGCTTTTGAAGATGACCGTCTCTATAATGCGTATTCACAACAAAAACAATACTACCTCAGCATGTTATCTGTTACAGTTTAATGTACGCTTGTACCTGTTAATGGAGGTGCCCAGATGTCGTCCTCACATTTGGATCAAAGTTTTCACTTAGATATGCAATGAATTACTAATTCTTTTTTTTAAAAAATGGCCACGGATCGCCTCGTAAATCTTCGTAAGACTGTACAAATGGCTGCTCCATTTCTTCAACCACATTAAGATTATTTCACTTTTAAGATGGCCCCAGTCAGAAAAATGTAGAGGGTTGACGTAACGTGATCTTGGTGGCCAAGGTGCAAACACTGTTCGAACTGTCGGTCTTGGAACATATTGATGAGTCAGACGCTGTCTTACATTATCAGTACAATGATCCGGTGTCCCATGAGACCGTCTCATTTCCTGGCCACGTCCGTGTGCTATTCCTCTGGCTATTGTCTACAATGGTGTCAGTTTTTGAGTGAAAGAGGCTTTCTCCAGCGTGAAGCTAATGGGCCAGTGTTTTCCTAATCCTCATAAATGGGTAGGAGTCAGAGACAGTTAGGCGGATTTTAAGGGTGACTATTTTCCTCATGATGACCGGTATTTGCCAACATATGTGGCAGAAGCTCTATTGGCGGAAGCGAGGAACGGCCAGTGAGGACGGCTACATTCTGCTCCTGATTCTGACTGCTGGAATGCCTAAAGGTTAATTTTTGTAGCAGTCTGAGGCTCGCGAAATCGATGAGTCGGCCGGCAGCCCCCTTTGGAGTTGAGGTGGCAAGTCGTGAACGCTGTGGGACAGAGTTTGCGTTATTTTTTTATTATTTTTTTATTTCGGAGGCCTTGAGCCTGTAATTTTCGTCATCAACGAAGTTACTTTTCCGATACGGAAAGCCTAGGAGGCTCACTAAAGCCCGTTCGCGTATGTGAGCGTCGGATTCTGGTAGGGTTATTTCCTGTTTTGCTATGAAAGTGTTGCGGACTAATGAGTATGGACGTGTGAAGAAGGGAAACGAAGGTCCCACATGAGACTGTGAAGACATTGCCTAGTTGGAGGCGGTGTTGCATAAAAGTGACAGACCTCGTTAAGGTTACTTGATTACAGGGGTGATCGTCGGTAGGGCTGACTAAGCGTATACAGAAGTCAAAACAACCTTCAGTGAAACTGGAAGCAAGGGTGGTAATATTAAGAATGAAACGGGAAATCCATTGTTAAAGCGCAGAAGAGAGAGCAGGAAGGTGGAAAGAGTACACTGAAGACCTCTATAAAGGAAGGTCTTATGACGGGTCAGAGAAAGAAATTGGAGTCGATAGGGATGACATAACTGATCCATTATTAGAGTCGGTATTTAAAAGATCTCTGGAAGGCTTGAGATCAAATAAAGCGCTAGGGGTAGATACCATTCCACTGGAATTTCTAAAATAATTGCGGGAAGTGGCAACAAAAGGATTATTCAAGTCGGTGTGTAGAATCTATGAGACTGGCGACGTACGTCAGACCTCCGGAAAAATATAACCTACACAATTCCAAAGATTACAAGGACAGTTTAACAGCAACAAGATAAGCTATACGGAAAGAGGAGTAATACACAGTATGTACAAGAACCAAGAGACTGAAAGACCAAGAACGAAATGCACGGATTAAAAATGGGTGTAAGAGAGGGATGCAGTCATTCAGCACATTCTGTTCGATCTGTACAACGAAGAAGCAATACCGGAAATAAATGGAAGTTTCAATAGTGGCGTAAGAAATTCAGGGTGAAAGGACATCAATGATAAGATTCGCTAATGACATTGATATTCTTAGTGAATGTGAAGAAGAATTTGTGGATCTGTCGGATGGAATGAACAGTCTAATGAGTACAGGATATGAATTGTGAGTAAACTGGAAAAAGACAAAGGCAGTGAGAGGTATTTGAGGATCTGTCGGATGGAATGAACAGTCTAATGAGTACAGAATATGAATTGAGAGTACACTGCAAAAAGACAAAGGCAGTGAGATGTAGCAGAAATGAGGGTAGCGAGAAACATAACATCAGCACTGGCAATCAAGAAGTAGACGAAGGTAAGGAATTCTACTACCTTGGAAGCAAAAGTGCCCATTACGGACGAAGAAAGGAGGCATAAAAATCAGACCAACACAAGCAAAGAGGGTATTCCTGGCCAAGAAAGTCTACTGGTATCAAACAAATTTGAGACAGTATTTTCTAAGAATGTACCTTTGGAGCACAGAATTTTATGGTATTGAACTATGGACAGTGGGAAAAGTGTAACAGAAGAGAAACACAGGATTTGAGAGATGGTACAACAGAAGAATGTTGATAATCGTGTGGGTTGATAAGATAAGGAATGATGAGGTTCTCCGCAAAATTGGCGAAGGAAGGAACATATGCCAAACACTGACAAGAAGGAGGAACAGGATGACAGAACATACGTTAAGGTATCAGGAAATAACTTCCTTGGTACTACAGAGAACTCTAGAGAGTCAGAACTGTAGGGGAATACAAACACATCCAACAATTAACTGGAAACGTAGGTTGCAGGTGCTACTCTGAGATGAAGAGCTTAGCAGAGGAGAGGAATTCGTGGTGGGCCGCATAAAACTAGTCAGAACACTGACGACTGAAAAAAAAATCCAGGTAGATTGAAAAGTTGTAAATGTTAACCACTGATGTAAACTGTTATGTTTTTATTAAAAAAATTTACGTGTTTTATTATAATTAACATAGTGGACGTCTGTAGCACGTTAAACATGGATGGCAGAAACCGACGTGAGGGCAACAAATGACATTTTTAGTGTGGAAGGAGAGGGCGGTTAGATTACTCACCAAAAACTCTTGCTTCCAGCAGTTCTGCCAAGTGTAGCACTGCCACTCACCTGGAAGAATAAACAGCACGTTTATATTTGTTGATTGCAGATTTTATGCTGAATTTAAGCATTCAGCCTTATGAAATATGTCTACAAGTGATATTAATACAATCTGTTAAAATTTCGCAGTGGTGAGACCCCCAAGCCAATATGCTCTTGGCAGCAACCAAAGAACCCGAATCTCTGACCTTAGGAGCAAGTGTAGTGAGAGTGCTGTAAGCGGTGAATGCTTTAGGGTCGGTCTCTGTGGCCGAGCGGTTCTAGGCGCTTCAGTCTGGAACCGCACGACTGCTACGGTCGCAGGTTCGAATCCTGCCTCGGGCATGGATGTGTGATGTCGTTAGGTTAGTTAGGTTTAAGTAGTTCTAAGTTCTGGGGGAATGATGACCTTAGATGTTAAGTCCCATAGTGCTCAGAGCCATTTGAACCAATGATTTAGGGATGCAGTGTCAATCAGTCGTAGGTGGCACTGTTTGTTCAAATGGTGATATCTCTGCTTAATGGAAAATTTTTGCTTGAAAACAAAAGCATGTCTGAAGCTGCAACTGTCATGAAGATAACTGTGAAATGTTTGTAATTCATAGCTGTTTATGTAATATGAGCATTACGTTTACACTTAAACACTTTCTACTACCTCATAGAAATGCGTAAAGACCAGAACAAGACGAAATACCGTCCACTCGAACACAAGTAAGTGCACGTAACTCACTGACTTTATACAAGGGGTGCAACACATTTTTGCTGCAAGAAGATTTGTTTTATTCCTCAATCTTTTCGCTACTATACCCCTTTTTTTTTCAACATAATCTCCGTACACTGCGACGGCTCTAGACCATCTTATTGGGAGGGCCCGTATGTCCGCATGGTACCACTCTTGTGGTCGACGGCGGGGCAACGTCTTGCCGTATCAATAACCTCCCCATCATCCACGTATTGTTTCCCGTCGAGTGCATTCTTCACTGCGCCAAGCTGGTGGAAGGTATGAGATACGGCTGTGAAGTGGATGAGGAAGAAAAGTCCAGTGATGTTTCATCAGCTCCTCTCGTGTGCGCAGACTGTCAGCACTACGAAAAGAGATGTCCAGTTGTGCAGCGAGGTGTCTGATCGTGATCAGCCCATCACCGCGAATGAGAGTGTTCGCGGGTTCCAACATTGCCGCAGTCACAGCTGTATGTGGTCGGCCGGCACGTGGGAGATCGGACAGGTTTGAGCGCTCTTGTCGCGATGATGACAGACGTCTCGCGCAAAGTTTCCTCAGTCAGGACCAGCCTTGACCTTTAAGTCATATGCAATGGTTCCCCACACCATGACCGCAGGTGTGACAGCGCTGTGTCTCTCCAAAAAATGGGAAGAATGGGACCTCTCCTGAGATCACCACCACACTCGCCGATGATAGTGACTTGGGGTCGTGCACAACCGCGATTCATCGTTGAGCACAGGAAGCACAGAAATATTTGTTTCGTAAACAAAAAACGCCTACTCTTGCTGCACTGTATTTTATTTTCCCAGACGCGTTATGCCTTTTTTCACTTTAAGGCACCATCGGTGGGATCTAAAATGATACAGTTATGATGCACTTTTGTTTTGATATGTATTATTCGTAGATTATAAAACAGTTCACTTCTCACTTTTATGTAAATAAGTGACTACTTATGGTTGTTGCTGTTTTAGTGGGCATTTGGTATCTGTGTTTCCTCTCATCTGGCCACATGGAGGTCGCAGTACTGCTCTATTTACGAAATATATGAATGCTTTTGTGTCTCGAACATTCTTCTTCCCACTTTTCATTTTGTTTGCCCTTGTTGTCGTGGTGCACTATCAGTCTTCAGTCTCTAATATAGACATAACAGTAATATAGACATAACTACTTTGAGTTCACCGTGTATCTCATCCTGTTTGGTTTGTTTACGTACACGTACATATTGACAACCTAACAACCTAACGAAGTACCATGTGACCAGATGAGAGGACCCATGTCAACTAAAAACAGGAAGAACCGTAAGTATTCATTTACTTAAATAAAGAGCGGGAAGTTAACTGTTGTATAATCTTCGAGTAATACATATCAAAACAAAAGTGTATCATTGTGATATTCCTGGCTGTGGCCGCCAGTATTTTTATCTTGCTAGAAGCTCGCCTTAATGCAGCTTGAGACACGTGATGCAGCATATGGTACAAAAGTGGACTGAGGTACAAGCGACAGATGGTACAGTATGTACCAGTCCCGCGGGAGAGTCCGCCAATTGAACTGAACTTGCTTCTGATTGGTTGGCACACTCGGCTGTCAAGCGCCAAAACGCCTGGCTCTTCGTATTAATTATTTATTTACTTTCCATTGTATTTAACCCAGTTTTCAGAATGGCAATCTCTCATGGTTACCCAACGAGTCTAACGTTTTTGTTTATTAAATTTCACGAGTTTTGAGAAACATGAGAGTAACGATACTGCAACCGAAGTGCTTCGAACACCTTCGGGTCCCTTTGGCGCGCCCTGGAGGCGAAGTACTTCAACTGCGCTAGTCAGACTGTTTCGGGCGTTCTGAAGGTCCGGTCACGCGACTCTGCTGCGGTTGTTCGGAGGGCCGGACGAGTAAGACTATTTCGGGCGTTCTTCAGAGTCGGACATGTATCTCTGTTTTGGGCGGACATGTCGTACTCTATATTGGAAGTTGTCAGAAAAGTTTCCGTACAATTAAGAAGTCTATGCTGAGTGTTGTAAAAGACAGTATAAAAAGTGTGATTATTTAAAAATAACAAAACAGAATACAGTAACGAGAAGTGTTGCCTATCATCATTGTCAGTTCAAAATTGTTCAAATGGCTCTGAGCAATATGGGACTTAACATCTGAGGTCATCAGTCCCCTATAACTTAGAACTACTTAAACCTAACTAATCTAAGGACATCACACACATCCATGCCCGAGGCGGGATTCGAACCTGCGACCGTAGCGCTCGCGCGGTTCCAGACTGTAACGCCTACAACCACTCGGCCGCACCGGCCGGCCATGTCAGTAGTACAGATCTAGCCCTCTGTAGATGTGGAGACTAACCTGGGCAAGTAGCATCCCATAAAAAGCACAGTCACAGATTCCAGATGACGGCATACCATCCTCCGCCGAAAGAGATCCCATGACCGACGAGATGTCTTCTGCGCAGGGGACACAGCTTCACAAGACGAAAGGTTGGTGGAAAGAACGGTTAGGGACTCTTATTCAATCTCTCCAGCTTCCAGGTCTGCCTTCGAAAACACACACATAATTTATTTCATAACTGTATCATTATAGACCCCACTCATGATTCTTTAAAGTGAAAAAAAGGCGAAACACGTCTGGAAAAATAAAGTGCAGCAAGAGAAAGCGTTTTTTTAATTTACAAAACGAACGCTTCAGTCGTTTTTAATCCTTTACTCCTGATCACCACTGGCTTCGTGTTCATCTGAAGATGTGGCTTTTAGTGCCACGAAACCGGTAGTCATCCAATAATAAAGGACTATATACAGCTGAAGCGGTTTCTTAATACCCAAGAGGACTACTCGTAGCTGTGGTTGCTCTACGTACAAGCTTTCTGCAATAATTAGGGAATCCTGTGGCCGTTCCACCTGTCACAGAGAACTCTAGGTCATTTACATCCGCGCTGATGGCGTGTACGTTTACGAAGTTATATTAACACCCGTTCTCGTCTTCTGGGTGCTTCACTTTTTTCCTCAGGCCGGCCGGAGTGGCCGAGCGATTCTAGGCGCTACAGCCTGGAACCGCGCGACCGCTACGGTCGCAGGTTCGAATCCTGCCTCGGGCATGGATGTGTGTGATGTCCTTAGGTTAGTTAGGTTTAAGTAGTTCTAAGTCTAGGGGACTGATGACCTCAGATGTTAAGTCCCATTGTGCTTAGAGCCATTTTTTTTCCCCAGGTGGGAGTACATTCAGCGGGAGAGTAGCCTTGGGCAGCGATTTCCGTGGAACGGTCGAGCAGGACATTTTGCACGGAAAGACTGCCGTGGGCAACGGGCCGCCCTCCTCATCTTGCGGCCCACCGGAGCTGCCTAACGGAGACACAGGCTGAGGCTGCCCGCAGCATCGAGTGGAGAACCGCTCTCCAGCCTGCAGTCTGCACTGTCGCAACGAGCCGGGGGCGTCCGTAATAACCTGGCAGCGGGACGGCGCAGGCCGCAGAGAGTCGACTCTGTGGTTCCTCGACACAGATTCATTCACATTTTGGGACTTTCTCGCAACTTTGCACTGAAATGTCAAACACTACAGTCTGTCTTGGCCCCAGTTCTGAAGAGAATTCCGATGAACAATCAGCAGTATAGGTGACTACGAATTCCATTACGTGACTGAGGAATTAGCCAACAACGCCATTGTCTCCCTTTCACATAATGGATGTCTGCAAGCGTCTGCTTCTCAAGATGGTGTCTCCAGTTAAGCCTTCTACACTCTAACAGAAAAAAAAGTATCACGAAGACATTATCCGAATGGGACGGAAGCCGGTAGATGTAACATAGATGTAGAGACAAACAAATGCTTACAATTTCAGAAAAAGTGTATGATTTATTCAAGAGAAAGAGGTTCACAAATTGAGCAAGTCAATAACCCGGTGCTCAATCTCTGGCCCTTATTCAAGCAATTATTCGGCTTGGCTTTGATTGATGGAGTTGTTGGACGTCCTCCTGAGGGATATCGTGCCAAATTCTATCCAACTGGTCACTTAGATCATCAAAATCCCGACCTGGTTGCAGGGCCTTGCCCATAACGCTCCAAATCTTCTCAATTGGGGCGAGATCCGACGAGCTTGGTGGCCACGGTGAGGTTGGCATGCACGATGACAAGCAGTAGAAACTCTCGTCTTGTGAGGGCGGCCTTATCTTGGCGAAATGTAAGCCAGGGATGAGGTGCCATTAACGGAAACATAATGGAGTGTAGAGTATCGTCAACATACCGCTGTTCTGTAAGGCTGCTGCGGATGACAACCAAAGCGGTCCTGTTCTGAAAAGAAATGGCATCCTAGACCGTCAATGCCAGACGACACTCAGGCTCGTATCCCACCACTGTCTGGGGTATCTCCAGACACGTCTTCGGTCTGGAATCTTATTGACTGGAGCAGAGTTGTCTTCAGTGATGAGCACCGCTTCGAAATGAGCCCCGACGACCAGCGAAGATGTGTCTGGAGACGCCCTGGACAGCAGTGGGACAGCAACTTGACTGTCGTCTGCAATGTGGCCCGACAATCGGGAGTAATGGTCTGAGATTCCATTTCGTGTCATAGAGAGCGCTTTAGTTGTCACACGCGGCTTCATTACAGCACAGCGGTACTTCGACGATATTATACGCCCCGTTTTATTGCCCTACGCAGCACGCCATCCTGCGCTTGTATTTCAGCAACATAATCCCCGTACACACACGGCTGGAGTCTCTACTGCTTGTCTCGATGCTTGCCAAACACTACTTGGCCATAATAGTAGCCGGATCTCTCCAAATGGAGAACGATTGAAATGTCATGGACAGGGCCCTCCGACTATCTCGGGAGTTTGACGATCCAACCCACCAGTGGGACAGAATTTGGCACGATATCCCTGGGAAGGACGTCCAACAAGATCAATGAATGCCAAGCCGAATAACTGCTTGGATAATGGCCAGAGGTGGGCTAACGCTTTATTGACTTGCTCAATTTGTGAAGCTGTGGCTCTTCAATGAATTCACCTTTCCCGAAACTGTGATCATATGTTTGTCTGTACATGTACATCACATCTACCGATTTCCGTCCCATTCGGATAATTCCTTCGTGGTACAACATTTTTTTTTGTCTTAGAGTGTATACCACAAATTCTATATCTCACACATTACTTTATTTCGCGCTTTCTACTCACTATAGGTCGCATCATTAGTTAAAATAAATGAGAAACGGTCTTCTTTGGCAATACCAACACTAAAAGATCTCTTAGGTCATTTGTGGCGTATTCAGTTGATTTCACTTTATTACTAGGTTAATTTTGCAATTATTAACTATTTCGTCGTCTTGGGAACTTTCAATAAATTTTCAGCACTTCATTACTTTTTTTAAGGTCATGCTGTCCAACCAATTGTTATCCTGCCTTTTTTCTTTTCTTTTGTTTCAGATATACCCGCTTATGCCAGTCGATGCTTATTTTGTGTTTCCGTCCTGACGATCGAAATAAATAGGTCAATTCGCTCTATAGTCAGAACTCTCTTCTTTCGGAACTATTATGGGTATAAAAGATAATAATTAAAAGAAGGAAGCTGGAGTATTAGGCATTATAGACCAGTCTACAACGACATCATGAAAGACGGAACATACCTTCGTGTTGGACAAGGATTTAGCAGGAAATGGAGCGAGCCGACAACACGAGACCCTGTCGACTGTCGTTCAAAGGCATTTAGTAAAAGCACGAGAAGACTGGATGAAGCAACTGTCGTGTCAGCCCAACTGACCGCCAGCTCAGTTCCTCATTCATTTCTCAAAAAAAAAAAAAAAAAAAAAAAAAAAAAAAAAAAAAAAAAATGTTCAGATGTGTGTGAAATCTTAAGGGACTTAAGTGCTAAGGTCATAAGGTCATCAGTCCCTAAGCTTACACACTACTTAACCTAAACTATCCTAAGGACAAACACACGCACCAATGCGCGAAAGAGGACTCGAACCTCCGCCGGGACCAGCCGCACAGTCCATGATTGCATCGCCTAAGACCGCTCAGCTAATACCGCGCGGAATTCATTTCTCCATCAGTCTTGCAAAAAGAAGGACAGTATATTAACTATACTATTATATAAAGACAAGTCGTTAGTTACAGTTGTTACAAAAAATCTGGAAAAGTACTCGACATGTTCATTTCAAATTTTTACACGTTACTCTAATGAACAGTGGGACGGACATAGGCTTTATATTTTTTAATATATATAATATATGAAGGAGAAACGTTGTCGGCATAAATATCGAGCACTTCTCGACCTATTTACTTCAGATTTTCACACGATACAATAATGAACACAACATAAATATCGAGCACTTCTTGACCGATCTACTTCAAATTTTCTTTCTCTTTATACATAATTTCGAACAAAAATTGTATACGTAACAAAGTGGCTTCTTTCAGTTTTCTTACTCTGTCTGTTCTATGAGAAACAGGGAAGTTGTATTTATGGCTTATCGGCTAATGATTAGAATAGTACTAAGGAATGTGAATCATCCACAACTTTGTAATTATACCCATTCGTAGATTAAAGCAATACAAAATGCAGAGATCTAGCAGCTAGAAAGGTCTCTCTCATACCTCGTATAGCAATGATCCCAACCGATTTACCCATTCATTTCAAACGACTTCAGTTTTCAATAAGTGATTCATTTGAAACAACAATAAACAAGGCTCTGTGTCAGAGAGAGGGGTAAGAGAACAGAGAGGAGTGGGAGCAAATTGACAGAGAGAGGAGGGAAGAGGTGATGCAGAGGGAGAGGGGGAAGGAGGAGAAGATGCACAAAGAGGGGAGGGGGAGGAGATGGCAGGGGAGGGGGGGGGAAGAGTTTAGGATGAGTGTCCAATTCACATAAATATTTAGTAACTCCGAAGCAATGTTGGTTTTACTTGTATTACACAAGAACAACAAAATAGCTTTATAAACACTGAAGAACGATGCACAGCTAACAAACATGTGAACTGTAGATCAGATCGTGGCCTGGTGATGCAAGCGAGAAGTCAGTCGTGGTGTTCACTGGGTAATATAGCCTTTTCAGTGGCGGACAAATGTGTGTATGTAAACAGAATAAGTTTACTATAGTCACACATAAACTATAGATTTCAACAAAGCAGCTGAATGAACTGCGAAGACAGCTATGTACGATTTTAAGCTGAAAATACAAGATATATTACTCCATAACGGTTTGCGGTCGATGGCTGTAATCTCTAATTTTGCAAGTCACTAACAAAGAATCATTTGTGTCATACAGCTTCAAATCAATGTAATGACAGCCTCCTACTGTGAGAAACCTACAATTCTTCTTGTGAATTACGCTATAATCGTAAGCGTTTACGACATCATTTCACCGCTGGCGTCCACAATACGACGTAGCAATTTTTCTCCGACCGCAAAAACAAATTTTCGATGTACTTTCGGGTTTGTTTGGGTAGAATGAACGGCGTGACTGGTGCTCGTTAGGAGGTCACTCTGACGAAGTTCGGTAGGCTAAAATGGATCACTCTCTTTCCGAACTAACATTTCATGAGCAGAGTGCACATCTGTCAGTAGATACGTAAGGACTTCAGAAAGTAAGCTACGCGAGTCATCCCACGTTACGACAGTTGCACAAGAAGATTGGCACACTGTCAGAAGAGACTGTATGTCCCGAGTTTCCAGCAGACGCTGTTCTGCTGCGGTACGGGTAACGAGTAAATTGGAATATACTGCTTTTGGCCAATAGCTGCTCAAAATAACTTGCTTTTGCTTGATTCCTGGTCTGCGTATAAAAATTTTACTCCTTAAGAGCAAAATATTTCTCCTGAAAAGTATGTGTCATTGCAATTCGTACTACCTGGAACCAAATTCAGCCTCTGGATGTTTGTTTTTTATGTGCCTATAAAATATTTTATCGCACTATCTGCAGCTACACTTTAAAGGGTAGCCAGTTTCACGATAAGGTCCACAATAGACTGTTTTGCATTCAGTTGCAGGTCATTGCATTCCACCAGTTCTCACCACCCCGTTACACCAATATGTTTCTGTATGCATTCAATAAGAGTGGATACCTAGCTGAACGTCCTGCACGGTTTGCGTCCACCATGGAGTCCGCCTTCGACCTTCATGCTACGAACCTTTATGATCACTGTGGTGCGCCATTTATCATTCGATGTTCATGGTGTAAATGCTTGATGCACCCTCCACCGGTAATACTGGAATTCAATACGGTGTTGGCTCACCCTTAGATTAGATGACAACTTCCACTCTCGCAGGCATATGTACAATCAGGTGCTGGAAGGTTTCTTGCGGAATGGCAGCCCATTCTTCACTGAACGCTGCACTGAGGAGAGGTATTGATGTCGGTCGGTAGGGCCTGTCACGAAGTCGCCGTTCCAAAACATCCCAAAGGTGTTCTATAGGATTCAGGTCAGGACTCTGTGCAGGCCAGTCCATTACAGGGATGTTACTGTCGTGTAATCACTCCGATACAGGCCATGCACTATGAACAGGTGCTCGATCGTGTTGAAAGATGCAATTGCCATCTCCGAATTGCTCATCAACAGTGGGAAGCAAGAAGGTGCTTAAAACATCAATGTAGGCCTGTGCTGTGATAGTGCCACGCAAAACAACAATGGGTGCAAGCCCCCTCCATGAAAAACACGACCACACCATAAAACCAGCGCCTCTGAATTTTACTGCTGGCACTACACACGCTAGCAGATGAAGTTCAGCGGGCATTCGCGATACCTACACCCTACCATCGGTTCGCCACATTATGTACCGTGATTGGTCACTGCACACAACGTATTTTTCACAGTTCAATCATCGAATGTTTACACTCCTTATATCATGCGAGGTGTCGTTTGGCATTTACCGGCGTGATGTGTGGCTTATGAGCACCGCTCGACCATGAAATCCAAGTTTTCTCACCTCCTGCCTAACTTGCATTGGATCCTGATGCAGTCTGGAATTCCTGTGTGGTGGTCTGAATAGTTGTCTGCTTATTACACATTACGATCCTTTTCAACTGTCAGCGGTCTCTGTCAGTCAACAGACGAGGTCGACCTGTTCGCTTTTGTGCTGTACGTTGTAAGAGGTCCGAACAGATGTAATTTTATGTAAGAGGTATGTAAGAGGTCCGAGCAGACGTAATTTTATGTAAGAGGTCCGAGCAGATGTAATTTCGATGTATTGCTCATGCGCTGCCTGCAATAGGCAAGGTATAAGAGAATCTCTGACCAGAGAGCAGTGTTGACTGCAGTACGAACTGTGTAGCGGTAGCAGTAAGTTGTTGCTTGTCTGTGCTAGTCTGCAGTCTGCTCTGGTCTGGTATAGTGTATCGTGTTGGCTGGGCCGGTCGCGGTGCAGCGATGCCGGAGCCCGAGTATTATTGTATAAGGTAAAAAGCAGCCTCGCGCATATCTAGTAATGTATCTGAACTCCCATGTAAATGTTTTAAAAATGTCCTAATACTAATCTTTGTGATATAAAGTAATTTTTAACAAGAATTCATTTCAATTTAAAGAATTTACTAATTTCTCCAATCCATGATCATTCCGATTGTTGCAAAAGAAAAATCAGTTGCTTCCTTTCATAAATGACAAATCTATCGGCCAGCATTGCACAGAGCTGTGTCGGAAAAATTTATTGTAACAGCAGATATTTGGCGACTTTATTGAGGTAAGAATTTTTCCTTTTTTTATTCAGAATGATCTTACAGGGCCGTGACGCAGCACTGCTGTCGTCCAAAATTTACCAGATTACTGAATTTATTTTTTATTATGAGGTTTAAGAATTTTTCTGTTTCGAGCTTACATTAAATGAGAAAAGAATTTTGTGGGTACATTAAATGTGAATGCATTTCTGTATGGAGATTATAAATGGTAACCAATTTTGTTCTGAGGTTACACTAAAAAAAATTAGAATCATATTCATATTATTATTATTATTTATACTATTTTGTGGGGAGGTTACAACGTGTCAATTCACTTTTCCACTTCACTATCACATCAGAAACAGTGGACCTATGGATGTTTAGGAGTGTGGGAACCTCGCGTACAGACGTATGACACAAGTGACACCCAATCACCTGACCACGTTCAAAGTTCGTGAGTTCCGCGGAGCAACCCATTCTGCTCTCTCACGATGTCTAATGACTGCTGAAGTTGTTGATCTGGAGTGTCTGGCAGTGGGTAGCAGCACAGTGCACCTAATACGAAAAACGTATGTTTTTGGGGGTGTGCGGATACTTTTCATCACATCTCTGGAGCTTTTGCAGACTCTTGGCCTTCAAGATCACCCGATCTGAATTCATGTGACGTTTGGCTCTCGGGATATCTAAAAGAACGCGTTTGCCAGATCTGTCTTTACTTGATCTGAAGACCAGTATACAGGTATACGTCACTCAGATTACATCGTTTTACAGACGCAGGATCTCGTCGATGTCTCCGTGGTTCTTACGGAACAAACTGCGTAAGCGGCGGTTAATAGTGAAAACTCTGTTACACCCTTCTCACTTGTTTCAACTTTTCTGCCTACATCCCGTTCCTAATCGATTGCATACGAAAGCATTTCTATACGTCTTTCCTGCATTCACAACGCCATATTTGCACATGGTGATCAAAATTGTAACTAAGTTTTATCAGCGTAAATACACTACTGGCCATTAAAATTGCTACACCAAGAAGAAATGCAAATGATAAACGGGTATTCATTGGACAAATATATTATACTAGAACTGACATATGATTACATTTTCACGCAGTTTGGTTGCATAGATCCTGAGAAATTAGTACCCAGAACAACCAACCTCTGGCCGTAATAACGCCCTTGATACGCCTGGGCATTGAGTCAAACCGAGCTTGATGGCGTGTACAGGTACAGCTGCCCATGCAGCTTCAACACGAAACCACAGTTCATCAAGAGTAGTGACATGTATATTGTGACGAGCCAGTTGCTCGGCCACCATTGATCAGACGTTTCCAATTGGTGAGAGATCTGGCAGGGCAGCAGTCGAACATTTTTTGTATCCAGAAAGGTCCGTACAGGACCTGCAACATGCGGTCGTGCATTATCCTGCTGAAATGTACGGTTTCGCAGGGATCGAATGAAAGGTAGAGCCACGGGTAGTAACACATCTGAAATGTAACGTCCACTGTTCAAAGTGCCCTCAATGCGAACAAGAGGTGGCCGAGACGTGTAACCAATGGCACCCCATACCATAACGCCGTGTGATACGCCCTTATGGCGATGACGAATACACGGTTCCAATGTGCGTTCACCGCGATGTCGCCAAACACGGATGCGACCATCATGATGCTGTAAACAAAACCTGGATTCATCCGAAAAAAAATGACGTTTTGCCATTCGTGTACCCAGGTTCGTCGTTGAGCACACCATTGCAGGCGCTCCCGTCTGTGATGTGTAACCGCAGCCATGGTCTCCGAGCTGATGGTCCATGCTGCTGCAAACGTCGTCGAACTGTTCGTGCAGATGGTTGTTGTCTTGCAAACGTCCCCATCTGCTGACTCAGGGATCGAGACGTGGCTGCACGATCCATTACAGCCATGCGGATAAGATGCCTGTCATCTCGACTGCTAGTGATACGAGGCCGTTGGGGTCCAGCACGGCGTTCCGCATTACCCTCCTGAACCCACCGATTCCATATTCCGCTAACAGTCATTGGATCTCGACCAATGCGAGCAGCAATGTCGCGATACGATAAACCGCAATCGCGATAGGCTACAATCCGACTGCGCGTGATTAGCCGAGAGGTCTCGGGCGCTGCAGTCATGGACTGGGCGGCTGGTCCCAGCGGAGGTTCGAGTCCTCCCTCTGGCATGGGTGTGTGTGCTGGTCCTTAGTATAATTTAGGTTAATTAGTGTGTAAGCTTAGGGACTAATGACCGTAGCAGTTAAGTCCCATAACATTTCACACACATCTGAACATTTTTTTTTACAATCCGACCTTTATCGAAGTCGGAAATGTGATGGTACGCATTTCTCCTCCTTACACGAGGCATCACAACAACGTTTCACCAGGCAATGCCGGTCAACTGCTGTTTGTGTATGAGAAATCGCTTGGAAACTTTCCTCATGTCAGCACGTTGTAGGTGTCGCCACCGGCGCCAACCTGGTGTGAATGCTCTGAAAAGCTAATCATTTGCATATCACAGCATCTTCTTCCTTTCGGTTAAATTTCGCGTCTGTAGCACGTTATCTTCGTGGTGTAGCAACTGTAATGGCCAGTAGTGTAGTTTTTACATTAAATTTTTAGAAGATCTACTACGTTCCGCTGCCATATTATGTTTACAGCCCACACTGGACCCGTGTGAGCAGCTGCATTTTAATTAAAACCACCCGGTGGCAGGTTTAGCGTCTCCGCAACAAGTGACGGTAACTACGCCATGTGACCACAGGATAGGCAAGTGGGTTGCTTGGGGAAATACGGAAATGACCGCACAACTAGCCTCAGGGCAGGCGGACGCCAGTTCTCTTCATGTAGCCACCTCAAGCAGATCATCACCAGCTACATTACGCTATCGTCTTCACTGGTGCCTCTACCGCTGAATTCTGATTACGACGTGGCGCCGCTCAGCTAGACCACCCCGAGATTCGTCGTCTCGGACTGCTGTACTGCCACTGTCGTCTCGGACTGCTGTACTGCCACTGTCAGCAGTGACCGACGACAGGTGAAACATTTCCTCGGGATATCTGTGCTACTGTCGTCGTGTGGAAAACCCTGAACTTGCTCAGGTATTATCAAGTGTCACTAATTTGGGGAAAAAGATGCAACTACAGCTGATAAGATATTTTCCGAAACTAACTGTAAGTAATCTCAAAGCGGCGGAATATTTACGCACAGCAAAATTACGTTTAGAGATAAAGTGATCTGTTATCTCGCCAACTATACCCACAGTAACGTCTTTTAATTGCAAATGACAGGGACCAACATCCAAGATTGTACATAGAGCTCTACAAAACCCTACACTGTAGAAAAATTAAGTAATGACAACAACAGAAAGAACTGTTTTACGCTTATTTTTGTTAGAATTTTACAAAACTGAATAAATTTACGATGACACGAGATGCTGCAACATGTTTGACCTACGCGTCCAGAGATGATGACAGAGTGCAAAAAAGTCAGTTTTCATCCTGAAGAAGCTTCCGCGGCGTTTGATCCAGAGGCTTCGCTTTCTCGGCTGGTATTTTGCTGTATATATACAGAGGGGTCAAAAAAAATGTATCCACTGTTTAAAAGTCCATAACTGGCAAACTAAATGACGGAGTTGTCTCATCTTTGGTAGTGCAATAGTTTGTAGTTCCGGCAGTTGCCACACAAGCATTGTATTGCGTTGTTTTGTTTTGTCAGATGACAGTCGCCAGATTGTCAGTGGTTTATTCTTAGTTGCACCTAGTTACTCGAGTAAACATGGCTGGCGCAAGCCTTACATTCGATGAAAGGAAGTCAGTTTTGAAGTGGTATTTTAAGTACGAAAACATTAATGAGGTTCAACGGCAATGGCGAAATGAGTATCAAACAGAGCCACCGACACGTTTAACGATTGGTCGCATTCGAAACAAATTTGAAGCCGAAGGCTGTGTTAAAGATTTACACAAACAACGATCTGGACGACCTGTAACAGTAACAAGTCCAGCTGACTCCCGTCGTGTGTTACAACAACTCACTTGTTCACCACAGAAGTCTGTGAGACAGTGTGCCCGTGAAACTGGAATGAGTCGCTCAAGTGTTCGGCGAATTTTGAAGACGGCAGTGCAGACATTGCTACACGCAATGAACGAAGACGACCTAGATCGTAGAATGGAGTACTGCGAGTGGTTTACTAACATGGTGCGCAACGATGAAGAGTTTGCAGAGATGATTGTCTGGTCTGGTGAGGCACAGTTCAAACTGATTGGTATAGTAAATCGCCACAGTTGCATCTACTGGGCCGCCGAAAATCTGAACGTCCATGTAGCCAAAGCGGTGAATTTGTCAGGAGTAAATGTGTGGTGTGGGTTGTCTTACCGGGGCTTGATTGGGCCATTCTTCTTTGACGGCACAGTTACCGGTGAGGTGTACCTTCAGAAGCTTCAGACGTCAATTTTACCTGCCATCCGAGACTTGTATGGAGACGGAAGAGTTTACTTTCAACAAGATGGTGCTCCAGTCCACTACCAAAATCGTGTTAGGGCGTATCTCGAAGAAAATCTACCAGGAAGATGGATAGGCCGTAGAGGTGCTGTGGAGTATCCACCAGGTTCCCCAGACCTACCTCCTCTGGACTTTTACCTTTTGTGTGTGGATGTTAATGGTGACCATTTCGAACACCTACAGTGATATCTTTAAGTAGAACTTTAAGCTACACTTTCACCAAAAATGAGACAACTCCGTCAATTAGTTTGCAAGTTATGTACTTTTTAACAGCGGATAAATTTTTTTGGACCCTTCTGTATATTGTCTGCAGACACCGATACTGCAAGAGCTGCAAAACCTAATGATGAATCGTCCTACTTCGCTTATTTTCTTGAGAATTTTCATTTTTCCTTTTTACCAGGATATGGTAAGTTATCTTTCATTAATTCTAGATGGCCAATAAACATTGTAAACGTAAAAATGTTTATTTATTGCTGTAGGTCATAGCACAGAGAAATTAAAACTAATGTAATGTACAGGAACAAGAGCCTCGGTCTTTGACATTTACACCAGCGCTCTACCGGATAGGCTATCCTGCCACGTTGATGGTTTTACTTCGTACCCGCGCACATTTTTAATACGCCACGAGATTTTGTTTCAAGTGCCGCTGCAGAATGAAAGTTTCACAATGAAATCTCCTCACATTTTCTGACGTAGGACTATAAGACTTGAAATTAATGCCATCTTACTCAAGAAGCAGTTTACTTATGGCTAACCACAAATGAACTTGTATTTTGCATAAGGTGCCCCTAACATTCAATATATCGTTATATGCAAACACGGCTCGCTCAGGACGATGATACAATCGCGGTACAGAGAAACGGGATGAGACAGACATTTCGTGACGACGGTAATGGCCTCATTAGCAAGATCTGGGGGCGGCGGCATACTCTCGGAGACGCGTCGTGCGCGCCAGACGGTTACTGTTCCAACCACCCCCTTGCCCTCTCCCTCTTTCTCTTTTTCTTTCTCTCTCTCTCTCTCTTCCTTCGTCCCTGCCTCCCTCACACACACTCTCTCTGTCTCTTGTCGACAGGCGATCATTCTACCACGCCCCCACACCACTTCCTGCTCGGCCCGGTCGAGCGCCGCACAAAAGGAGAAATGTCTCCCTTCCGTTGCCGGAGTTTACACGACTGCTTTCTTATCGAGCCACGTTGGTAATTACAGCGGAAGCTTACAAGACTTACAGAACTCAGCTGCTACTTTACAGATTGTATCGAACAAGCTCGCTGGTTATGTTGTTGGGACTGAAGTACGTTCTCGGTCGGGACTAAAAACAAAAAGCCAAATCGTATATCAATAGCACCACTGCAAGTCCTGATGTATGGATATCTTTGCGGTTTAACATTCCGATGCTTATTGGCTGTTAAAACTGGCGTACCACGCACGTTTCTTGAGATAAAAGAGAGATATTTGTAGATAAAAGCTTCGGTTGGTAGTGGGTGCTTGAAGAGGTAAAGGCAATTACGAATCACAACAGTTAAAGCGCAGTATACGGTACAGTGCAGCACCACTGAGTAATAACAATACATGAAAAGTGTGTCCTTTTCAAACGAACCAGTCGCGCTAATCGATTAAGGGAAACCATGCGAAAACCTCACTGTGAATCGCAGAATGGAGATTTGAACCGCTTTACCCCCGAATAGCAGTTCAGTGTTTTACCACTGCGTCAGCTTGCTCTCTAGCAAGATCAGGACCTCGCTTTTAGGCTGTCAATACCAAAATGGGGTAGTTGTTGGTTCTTTTCGTGAAAGTTCTCGGCTCTCCGATAAGTATTAGTTTCCATCTGTCTCTTAATAAGGGAATTCAGGTAGAGGTTCGCTCTTTAAACGAAGAAGAACGTTCCTAGAGATATTATTTTTAAGCAGACATTGGGCCATGCAAGCTAAAATTATATTAACAGAACCCCGTAGAATTTTGCTAATAAATGTTTCATTAATGTTATAAAATGATTATTAAAACTGAAGATAACATAATAGTACTCTGCAAACAAGTTCTGAAAAAAATGAAGATCTTTAGATTTTAATTTAATTCTGTAGATAATTTCTCAGAACCCTTGAACCTCTGTTGTATTTGGAAAAAATCATTTGGTAATTTTCCATACAAATAAAGGCGGATAAAACTGAAATGTTCGAAATTATTAATAACTGTAAATGAAAACTAACTGTAATTACGTCGCAATTTAGTCAGAAATGGGGGACAGGGGAGTATCCTTTAATACGATCTGTAGGACACTACGAAAAGGAAGGAAAAGATTCGTTAAAAAGTGACATCAAAAGACTACGTATAGTGAGTTACTGAATTTCGGAGGATCATGATGCGTATGACCGATAAAGAAAGTATAACCAGTTCAATATCAAACGGAAATCTAAAAAGAGACGAAAGAATAATTTTTTTACCAGACTGTTTTGTTAAAATCACATGTGAAAAACTGCGCAGTAAAGAAAACACATTAATCCATTAACAGTTTCTTTTCTTTCATGCAAAAAATTAAATTCTCTGTAAAAAACTAACTTCAGAAACGAATATACCCTTGCTTCAGTTACATAAAATTATTTCTTTTAGAGGCGCAGCAAATGACTTCCGACGAACAAAACCGCGAAACACGAGCATTACTGGAACGGCTGCTTCCACGTCTGAGGCGTGAGGTGCTCCTGATAGCTCAGTTATACTCATTCAAAGTTTTTGGCTCTCGATTATCGGACTTGTGTTCTATATCTTTTGGTTCTCGAAACTAGAGTTCTCGATCTCAAGTTCTAAAGACGATAGTCTAATTTAGCAACTTGTGTCATACTTGGACCATCTGTATGATATTACAATTTGTAATTTGTGGTAAGTTCCTGTGGGACCAAGCTGCTGAGGTCGTCGGTCCCTAGGCTTACACACTACTTCATCTAACTTAAACTAACTTACGCTAAGGACAACACACTCACCCATGCCTGAGGGAGGACACGAACCTCCGAAGGGTGGAGCCGCGCGAACCATGGCAAGGCGCCCAAGACCGCGCAGCTATACCTCGCGGCATATGATATTACAATTTCAAAGCTTATTAACCAGTGAAAATGAGAAAAATGTGTTAACTTCGCTTATTTGGTTCTCTTGGTAGTCTGAAATGACATGAAGCGTAGAAGTGGATAAACTAACTTGCTTAGAAGCGTCAAAAAACGTTTCTATCTCAACTCTTTATCGATAAGGGCATCTAGCAAATTGCAACACTTTGCTTCTGTTACTAGTTTTTGTGCATGTACTGAATTTATCAAAGATGTTGTATCGTTTGATTTGCGAAACTAATATCACATAAATTTTTTTAACGTAAAAATACTTTTAACGCCCAATTTCCGTTGTTATGTGCAACCATCTTCAGATCGTTCAAAATGTGAAAAGCGATGAATGTGCATTGGAAGTTATGCAGTAATCCAGTAACATGCATTCGTAAATACCTAGACAATAACAGTGCGTAGTTTAAAAACATCATCTAGAGCAAGCCAGGTTGTAAACCCTAATCTCGCATGATGGTCGCAATATAGGAAAATGTCCAGCTGCATAAGTAAAAGTTGATTCAAAAGTCCATTTTCACTTCAAATATTTTTAAATTTAATACGCCCTATTAAGAACGCCATCTGCTCCCTGGTAGTGTCAGGCTTCATTAAAATTGAATATACTGATTGAATAAAGTTAAGAGAAAGGTAATTTCCTTCAAATAGGTCGGTAGTCGTAATACATGATGTACGGTATATTCTGTTGCTTTATTTGTTCTGGGTCTATCATAGTAAACCTATCGTTTACAAAAAGTAATACTGGGTTCTGTGTACACTATTTCATTTCTTGGCAGAAGAGTATCATAACTGATGGAGCGTCACATAATCACATTGAATTATCTATCGACTCAATGTTAAAAACTTATGGAATTGTAAACAATCTTTGATCACAAAGTTTTTTTTAATTTTATGACAGTTTTAGGTGTATGAGATGATCATCATATGCGCCAGCTTTCCTAAACTAGTGCCTCTCGGGGTAGCAGTTTAGCGACATAAAGAGAATTAACTACGCCGAATCAATTCATAACCATGCCGACCCCATGTACATGTGGGAGAAAGACACAGGAATAAGAACATTGTGTATACAGTGAGAGTTATTTTACATAGACAAGTTACAAAAAAAACAACAACAAAAGAATGAAAGTCATCACCATTAAAGAAAGTCTATCATAAGACTGAGATCCCTTTTTGCACAGTCACGTTGTCTCTAAGTTCTTTAATTTGCGTTCGTCAGGAAACTCCTTGTAGTCGAGTACTGTGTGAATGCATGACAACAGGCCACCAGCGACAAAAGCAAGGGCGTCGCTGTGAGTGGAGAAGAAAGCGGTTGTGTCCCCGAACAGGATGTTCGGCCAATGAGGGCCGATGTAATTACTGGCTGCAGTAATGGCCATTGCGTCAGCGTCGGCACGTGAGCGACGGGATCTGCCATGGGTGGCCCACGCGAAGCTTCTGCCCAACAGACAACTGCGATTCATTGTCCTGAAGTTACTTGTTCTCACAGAAGCTAGTTACCAAGCGTTACCAAGCCGCTACAGACCCACTGCCAGATGTCGGCGGTTTCAGGTCATTATCTCGTAAAACAGGTGAAAACTGTCGCCAACTTCGCAGTGATAGTGAACAAATTAGGAAGAATATGTTCGAAAAATGTTATAACTGACGTGTCATAGAAACCAGAGGATTCTACGAAGTTAAGAAGTGATCTTGAATCATAAACTAAAAGATGTTGTCACAGCGCTCGTTCAGTGGGAATCACCGCATAATTTCAGAAGACCTTTAGACTTGCACGATACTTAAATAATAACAATAATTTTCTTCTTTTTCTCCCTTCGTGGATATGATAATTCCACCTGGTCCGGTTAACAATGTCCGACTGTGTCTTCCATGATCACCCATCTTTCTTGTCCCTCTACGTTTGTAGTCAAGAATTTGCTTTGCAAGTCTTTTTTCATCTCTGAACTGATCTTCTCTGGTGCTCCTCTTAACACTACATAGAAATCTCATTTTCGCAGCTTGGATTCCGCTTATATCCTTTTGCGTGGAAACCCAAGTATCAGATTCACACAGCATAGTAAGTATTGCCATGACTTTGTAAAACTTATCGTTCGCGACTTTTATTTTTATTTAGCGTGTTTCTAATTGTTCTGCAGATTGTGCAAAATTTTAGTATCTTGTTATCGGTTTTACTGTCGAAATTTTGTCCTACGTCACAACCGAGATACTGAAATTGGTTACCTGTTCCAACGTTACATTATTTGTTGCAATTTCAGATGTTGTTGTTGTTGTGGTCTTCAGTCCTGAGACTGGTTTGATGCAGCTCTCCATGCTACTCAATCCTGTGCAAGCTTTATCATCTCCCAGTACTTACTGCAACCTACATCATTCTGAATCTGTTTAGTGAATTCATCTCTTAGTCTCCCTCTACGATTTTTACCCTCCACGCTGCCATCCAATGCTAAATTAGTGACCCCTTGATGCCTCAGAACATGTCCTACCAACCGGTCCCTTCTTTTTGTCAAGTTGTGCCACAAACTCCTCTTCTCCCCAATTCTATTCAATACCTCCTCATTAGTTACGTCATCTACCCAACTAATCTTCAGCACTCTTCTGTAGCACCACATTTCGAAAGCTTCTATTCTCCTCTTGTCCAAACTATTTATCGTCCATGTTTCACTACCATACATGGCTATACTCCATACAAATACTTTCAGATACGACTTCCTGACACTTAAATCTATACCCGATGTTAACAAATTTCTCTTCTTCAGAAACGCATTGCTTGCCATGGCCAATCTACATATTATATCCTCTCTACTTCGACCATCATCAGCTATTTTGCTCCCCAAATAGCAAAACTCCTTTACTACTTTAAATGTCTCATTTCCTAATCTAATTCCCTCAGCATCACCTGATTTAATTCGACTACATTCCATTATCCTCGTTTTCCTTTTGTTGATATTCATCTTATACCCTCCTTTCAAGACACTGTCCATTCCGTTCAACTGTTCTTCCAAGTCCTTTGCTGTCTCTGACAGAATTACAATGTCATCGGCGAACCTCAAAGTTATTATTTCTTCTCCATGGATTACCTACTTCGAACTTTTCTTTCATTTCCTTTACTGCTTGCTCAATATACAGATTGAATAGCATCAGGGTGAGGCTACAACCCTGTCTCACTCCCTTCCCAACCACTGCTTCCCTTTCATGCCCCTCGACTCTTATAACTGCCATCTGGTTTCTGTACAAATTGTAAATAGCCTTTCGCTCGCTGTATTTTACCCCTGCCACCTTCAGAATTTCAAAGAGAGTATTCCAGTTAACATTGTCAAAAGCTTTCTCTAAGTCTACAAATGCTAGAAACGTAGGTTGCTTTCTTCTAAGATAAGTCATAAGGTCAGTATTGCCTCACGTGTTCCAACATTTCTAAGGAATCCAAACTGATCTTCCCCGAGGTCGGATTCTACCAGTTTTTCCATTCGTCTGTAAAGAATTCGTGTTAGTATTTTGCAGCTGTGACTTATTAAACTGATAGTTCGGTAATTTTCACATCTATCAGCACTTGCTTTCTTTGGGATTGGAATTATTATATTCTTCTTGAAGTCTGAGAGTATTTCGCCTGTCTCATACATCTTGCTCACCAGATGGTAGAGTTTTGTCAGGACTGGCTCTCCCAAGGCCGTCAGTAGTTCTAATGGAATGTTGTCTACTCCCGGGGCCTTGTTTCGACTCAGGTCTTTCAGTGCTCTGTCAAACTCTTCACGCAGTATCGTATCTCCCATTTCATCTTCATCTACATCTTCTTGCATTTCCATAATATTGTCCTCAAGTACATCGCCCTTGTATAGACCCTCTATATACTCCTTCCACCTTTCTGCCTTCTCTTCTTTGCTTAGAACTGGGTTACCATCTGAACTCTTGATATTCATACAGGTGGTTCTCTTTTCTCCAAAGGTCTCTTTAATTTTCCTGTAGGCATTATATATCTTACCCCTAGTGAGATAAGCCTCTACATCCATACATTTGTCCTCTAGCCATCCTTGCTTAGCCATTTTGCACTTCCTGTCGATCTCATTTTTGAGACGTTTGTATTCCTTTTTGCCTGCTTCATTTACTGCATTTTTATATTTTCTCCTTTCATCAATTAAATTCAATATTTCTTCTGTTACCCAAGGATTTCTACTAGCTCTCGTCTTTTTACCTACTTGATCCTCTGCTGCCTTCACTACTTCATCCCTCAAAGCTATCCATTCTTCTTCTACTGTATTTCTTTCCCCCATTCCTGCCATTTGTTCCCTTACGCTCTCCCTGAAACTCTGTACAAACTCTGGTTTAGTCAGTTTATCCAGGTCCCATCTCCTTAAATTCCCACCTTTTTGCAGTTTCTTCAGTTTTAATCTACAGTTCATAACCAACAGATTGTGGTCAGAGTCCACATCTGCCCCTGGAAATGTATTACAATTTAAAACCTGGTTCCTAAATCTCTGTCTTACCATTATATAATCTATCTGAAATCTGTCAGTATCTCCAGGCTTCTTCCATGTATACAACCTTCTTTTATGATTCTTGAACCAAGTGTTAGCTATGATTAAGTTGTGCTCTGTGCAAAATTCTACCAGGCGGCTTCCTCTTTTATTTCTTACCCCCAATCCATATTCACCTACTACGTTTCCTTCTCTCCCTTTTCCTACTACATTTCTTCAATTTCTTCGTCATCTGCAGAGCTAATTGGCATATAAACTTGTACTACTGTAGTAGGCGTGGGCTTCGTGTCTATCTTGGCCACAATAAGGCGTTCACTATGCTGTTTGTTGTAGCTTACCCGCATTCCTATTTTTTTATTCATTATTAAGCCTACTCCTGCATTACCCCTATTTGACTTCGTATTTATAACCCTGTATTCGCCTGACCAAAAGTCTTGTTCCTCCTGCCACCGAACTTCATAAATTCCCACTATATCTAACTTTAACCTATCATTTCCCTTTTTAAATTTTCTAACCCACCTGCCCGTTTAAGGGATGTGACATTCCACGCTCCGATCCGTAGAACGCCAGTTTTCTTTTTCCTGATAACGACGTCCTCTTGAGTAGTCCTCGCCCGGAGATCCGAATGGGGGACTATTTTCCCTCCGGAATATTTTACCCAAGAGGACGCCATCATCATTTAACCATACAGTAAAGCTGCTTGCCGTTAGCAGTACCAACACAGCAAGGCCGTTTTTGTTAGTGTTACAAGGCCAGATCAGTCAATCATCCAGACTGTTGCCCCTGCAACTACTGAAAAGTCTGCTGCCCCTCTTCAGGAACCACACGTTTGTCTGGCCTCTGATATTACTGCTGATTGGCCGGCCGCTGGTGGCCGAGCGGTTCTGGCGCTACAGTCTGGAACCGCGCGACCGCTACGGTCGCAGGTTCGAGTCCTGCCTCGGGCATGGATGTGTGTGTTGTCCTTGGGTTAGTTGGGTTTAAGTAGTTCTAAGTTCTAGGGGACTTATGACCTCAGCAGTTGAGTCCCATAGTGCTCAGAGCCATTTGAACCATTTGAGCCATTACTGCTGATTCTGCCTTGAATGTCAGAACTCTTGTTTTGTTAGAGAGATATTCTTGTTATGTTTAGAAGTCAAAAATTAAAATGATAAACGGCTCTTTGAAGATGATTAGTGTCATAATAGAAACTAATAATAATAATAATAATAATAATAATAACCCCCGTGGAGGCCCGGGAAAAGAATAGGCCTCCGGTATGTTCTGCCAGTCGTAAAAGGCGACGAAAAGAACAAACCACTAATAGGGCTAACCCCCCTTTTAGTGTGATTACTTGGTTCAGGACAGAACTAAAGAAGCCTCGGACAAGCGCCGTCATGGTCGGGGACGACGCTTGAACACTATGCCCGCCCACAATGGTAACGACACTGCTAGCCAACTGGAAAATGATTTAAATCCAAATAGAGGTGTTTTGCAGGATATGCTTCCTGCAACCACCCTAGAAGGAAAACAAAGACAGAGGATGAGATGGTCAGATGAAGTTAATCGACACCTCATGTTCTGTTATTACCAAGCAACAAACCTAGGAACCAACACAACTGGATACAGATCACAAGTACACACAACATTTATTACCAGATACCCAGAATTAAAATTTTTAACAGAACAACGACTAGCTGATCAGATCCGTGTAATAATCAAAAATAACAGGATACCCCAGTCAGAATTAGAAAACATCAAACAACAAGTACAACAAATACTAGAACAAAATAATGTGCAATCAGAAGAAGAAGAAGAAAACACAGTAATGGACTCAAACATCCCAGAGCAAACAAACAAAGAACAACACACATCAATTAAACAATCAGAGGAAAACGACATCTTAAGACAGCCACCAGAACAAGCACAAATAGAACACGAAGTGACACACATGTTAGATATAGAAGAGAAATTTCAGCTGACATATATAGAATACAAAGACACAAATACAGACATTAGACCATTCTTGCATAGACCACCAAATAACCCACAAGTCGAAACAACAATAACAACTATCAACACAATCATACACAACAAAATAAATGAAAATACAACAATGGAAGAGTTGCGAGGTGCCGGGGCTAGTAGTGTATTTATCACTAAATTCTACTAGAATCCACATGTGTAAATCATGCTCTAAGCCCCCCCTATTCTAACTCCGACTTTTGCTGTTGCACAAGGATAAAACAAATACGCGAACTGACTCTAATCAACCCTGCTAGTGGAGTAGAAGAGAGTTTGGCACCTGCAATAATTTAATTTGATAAATAAGTTAAATAAACAAAGGTTTCATTAGCATAGTGAGGAATGATAGGGTTGCTCTATTGATTAACAGAAAGAAAGTTCTGTCCAAAATAACAATATGATTTATTAAGATTAAACGCAGAATAGTAAAAGAGACACAGGAAATATAAAACATCAAATCGGCTAAAATTGGAGATTCATACAAACACAGTAAAGGTGAAGTTGTCCCTAACTTAGATCGTGAGGTTTAGGACGAAGTGGTATGTGGAGCCAATTCCTTTCCACTCAAATCTCAAGAGAGACACACAGCTAACCCAATAGTAATTGCTGCCACTCGAAACTGAACAAAGTTAGAAAAGGATGAACAGGCGCGCTCTGCTGAGCTCTGATTATCACCTAGGAAAATCCCTATCTGCCGGTGCTGCGGACGTACATTACCAACAGTCTTCTTATCTCCCAGAACACGATCTGGCGTACCGCAGGCGAGGGCTGGTTGCTCAGACGTCCTCGACCGAAAGGCGACTGCCGACTCCCCTGAGCACCCGTACAGGCCGAACACCGAACATTCCCGCCCCCACGACAGTGGCCGTGGTTACGTTCCAATCAGCAACTCGAAAACCGGCGGAAATTCCACTTCATTGCCGGAGCACTACCATTCCACCAATGGAGATTCTTGGCGCCAATTTCTGTGCTGATTTTGCAGAAAGTGCGGGAATTTTCCCGCCACAACTGCGTGGGTACACAAGTCATTCCCACGCCTCGCTGGTAGCCCGCCAGAAAGTGTTTTCGCAAAGTTTCTCTGAAGTAACGGAACCTCTAGCCCAGCCGCTACTTCACACCCCAGCGGGCGTGTCTCTTGACAATGTCGGCGTCTGAAAAGCATTCACTCGACTGCCTCACACACGTCGGCTTAACTCTCTCCAGTTCCACAGAGCCCGCCTGTCACCGGCCCACCCGGGTGACGAGAGACGCTGCGTGGGAAGTACGCGTGTTAAGGAAAAGCAACCCTCCACCGCATGCAACTAGAGAGGAGAATCGTAAGATAGAAATATGAGAGGGGGCTCATGCCACCTCTCATTGCCCCTACGCCATTTTAGATTGTAATTGGTGAGCGGTTGGCTCACTTAGGAGCAAGGTAGTGAGTCAATCGCCCAAGAACAATCTTACAAAGTGACTCCACATACCGCACTCTATAAAAAAGATCATTGCAACTGAAAAATGCAACTCATAGAGGGAGGATTATTTATGATGTAGCCAACTTCACCTTCTTAATATGGAACACTAACACTCACATCACACATCCATACCCAGGGAGCCCCTTCCAAACACCGATTCACGCAGACATTCACGCTCTAAACATGGCCCGGGCATCTGAGCCAAATATGGAGCAGTTTATTCTTTACAATCAGAGTTGGAGTGCTCCGCAATTAAATGCCCAAAATGTTACAACAATTTTAATCATTAAACTAACCTGACCTCACTCACACATGATAATATTTAAGTTAACAATCTCTTTGTGAGTTTTCAGAATCTAGTTACAACCTCCGATTCATTCTGTCTCCCTGCAGCAAGAATAACCTTTACAAAATGTTCCCTGAACTGATGGTCCATTCACAATGACAGTGGTGGTATCTGCTTCAGTTTATGGGGACTTCAGGCACACTGTTAGCATACACACAACAATAAACACCAAATACAAAAAAAAACATGATGTGGAGAACAATACAGTAATCTGTAATAAGAATTACAGTGTAAAACACAAACGCATACAAGGTATAACATACATTACAGAAACAACATAAGAGAAAGAAATTTAAGAAAAACAAAAAAAACAAGGTTCATGGGGCATCAAATTGTGCGTGCACATTGCACAAAGTTCACGACTGTGCTGAGAATGAGGCACTAAATCACATTGTTAGAAATATCCGTGGCACTTCACTGATTCCACTGTACTGACATCACATAAGGCTAAACGTCGGTTGTAGTTGCTACGTTGTGGCAACAGCAATAGGGAGTTCTGGAGTGTCTGCAGTACGCTGTTGAGATTGTAGTCAGACCCACGCATATGATCACGGCCGTATGGTAGGAAGACACAGTGATAGGCTCTCCTCACGTCGATTAATTGTCTCTGAGGTCTACTCGTTGGGATACATCACTAGTCTAGGTCTCTTCTCTCGCTGGACAGAACTTTACGTTTCCCAATATTGCAGTTCGACGAGGGATGATGGCACGTGGAGTGACTCCACAAGTGTGTGAGGTCATCCATACAGGATCGAACTAGGAGCGACTATTGTTAAAAACTGCTCTCTAATAGAGAGGAGAAGTAGGACATGAGACCATACATTTGTTAGTGTGGCACGATACTGCTTTGTGTATGCAGATCGGCCAATGCTAGTGAGTTGTAAAAACCCAAACAGGTGAGCATAGAGCGTCCCTTTCTGTCCTGAGGCACATGAGGCGCAGGTTCTGACACGATATGTGATGTTCTTCGTGTACTCACGACAACGTGGTCTGCCGCAGGGAATCCCTCCAAGCGGCTGCCGCGTCCGGAGAGCTAGCAGGCTGTCGCGTGTCAGGGTCAACGGCCAGCCCCACTTTCGCTTGTGGCGGGGCAAGGGTCCCGTGTAATCCCTCAGGTAGGCAGCCGGGTGACTGTCAGCGTGTAGGACGGGACGCTCGCCCTCTAGCAGGTAGCCGAAGACCTCTTGTTTTTGCGCTGGCTGGCCTCTGCATTGCCACGTTCCTCGTCATCTGTACAATTCTTACAAAAGTCTTATGCCTAACTTTTTCCCATGACCTTCTATGTTATAATAAATTTACCTAATGAAACATTGATGGTCTGTCATTTCAGACACTCTTATTTTACTTTTATAGTTATTAATCTATGGCAATCATTATAACATCTAATCTAGACATGGAAATAATTTATTTTGATATACGTGTAGAGACCGATCTCAGTAAGTACATGGTGTGTGATAACTGATGCTTTGTAATGGATGAACAACTAAATGTGCGGGCCCGCACTAATATTACTATTAATTATATAGATCGACAGTAGACATGCTTCAAGAATTAACTACCATATCCCAACGATCTACATTCTACGTCTTTTAATTAAATTATGTTGTTATGCAGGTCTAAGTTTTACTGTGCTATAAAGAACATGCAACTACGCTACTTTCGCTCGCCCGTCGTCCCTCCATCTCGGGTCTGTGGTTTGGTGACCTGAAAAATAGCAACTCAACAGGCGCGCGCCACACTTGTGGTAGAAAACCCCACAATATTAATCTAGTTATTGTTAAATCCTACAGTTTAACTTATCCTAGTATCGTACTTTCCCTTTTATTTATTTATTTATTTATTTTATTTTATTTATTTATTTATTTATTTATTTATTTATTTTTTTATTTACCTTATACAATACCCTTACATAGTTCCTGTTACGCTGAGATGTCTTGCTGCTCGCCGCTATTGACGACAGTGATGTGCGCGCCGTACGACATGACCTCCGAGTTTTCATTACGCCTCACTGAAACTCCAGAGACTGGGTTAGCCATGGCTATACACGACAATAAATTTATAGTTGCAACTTCCTTCTCTATGTGAAGCGGTTTTCGCGATCGAAGTACACCTTTCCAGAAGCAATGTAATATGACCAAGCCAGGACTGGTTCCTGTTGAGGATTCAGACACCCAACACACGCCAGCTACACAGTATGTCACGAATATCCAAGTACAATTCCTTGGTGATTCATCTGTGACAAAAACGAGCAGCACGCTAAATCCCCAACCAGCACATTAGCATGGTAGGCTTTTATGCCCTCATTTCTCTCGTCTAGGGCACCATTAGAGTCAAATGCTCACAGGTTCACCCCGACTTGCAAGACAACGATACCGGCGCAGCTCTGCAAAAACTATACTGCCCATATTCACCCTCGAAATCGCGCAATATACCACAATCGTGCAGTGCACTGACGCGTGCCTGCAAGCATTGGTATGAACGTCTCACGAACTGGTTGTGGCCGCTATGGAGCGTATCACGACCTCTCAGAACGCTTCTAAGAGCACGTTCTTGTATGCGCCCGTTTGTGCGACGTCTCGTCACTCATCCTTATCCCTTAACATGGACACCAGATAGGAAAGGACAAAAACATTGCTCATGAAAAGGTAGTGTCTCCTACTCCATCGACATTGGAGATCGCGAACATAAACAAAAAGAGGATAGCAGCAGTAAATTCTTATGCAAGACAACGCAGCGTGTTAATACTTTAGCAATCTTAATCTATTAATGTAACGATTATTGTTCCCCGAAAAAAGGTTCATATCTTTGCCTATTCTACTATGTACATTTCTTACACTACTACTATTCTACGAACTCCTTTATGTGAGAGAAGTGGTGGAGTCCTATGGACTAGCGTCAATCCCTTCTTAGACTCCCCCTCCTCTGACGTGCATTAGGATTTGGAGGTCTAATTTCAATCTCCTGGTTCTCCTGTTGTCCTTGATTTCGCTCCCTCCAATTACGGTCGCTTTGCCGTTCGTCATTCCTCCTGTCCCAGATTGCTTGTCTGGATTGACCCTGTTCCCTGACGTTCTGGTTTCCGTGTCTCTGGTTTCCATAACCTTGAATAGCGTAACCTTGATCTCGGTAACCCTGGTTTCCTAACTGACCAGTGCGATTATGCGATCTGTTGTCGTCTTCCCTTGCTGGCCCGTGGTATTTGTTATTTTGCGCCTTCTTCCTGTCCTTTGCGTCTTGTTTATCGAAGACTACTTCGAGTTCGCGCAGTAGACTCTTGAATGCATCTATGTCAGATCCACACTTCCCGACAAGTGTCTGTTGATACCTAACTGGCAATTTCGAAAAGCAAAATTTAATAATTTCTCCGTTGCTGTATGGACTATCTAAAAACTGATTCTTCTTGAGTAAGTCATCAAAAAATTTGGTTGCGCTCTTATGCCCGGACACTTCCAGTTCAGGACAAAGTATTATTTCCTCTTTAATCCTGTCTTGCGTTTCCTTTGACCAGTAGGTCCGCAGGAATGCACCAACAAATTCCTGATAAGTCCGACACGTCGCTGCCACGCCCCGCATCTTTTCCGCGGCTTGGCCTTCGATGTGTCCACACATGAATTCTAATTTGGCCTGGGTTGGCCATGACGACGGTAATGAATTAGTAAATTGCATCACCCAGCTCTTCGGATGCATCGACCCTCCATTATCTTTGAACTTCTGGAATTTGAGTATCGACAGGAAGTGATTGTGATCAAAATTCTGTCCGATCCTCGCACTGGTGTTGTCAGACGTTTCCGATACTTGCACGTCTGCGGAGTGTCCTGATCTATCTTGCTGATAACTGTGATGTGCTACGTCTGTATCACAGTGGAAGTGGCATTCAGCATTCACTCTTCTAAGTGGGCTGCAATTATTGGGGCTATTACTCGCTGTTTCTGCGTGTGCATTGTTTGTTCCGCACGCTGTCACTGGGCTAGAGCACGGCGGGCTTTTCCTCGGAGACACAATCCTGTGTGCTCCATCATTGGTATCCGAACGCGCAGTGCTCGTGTGCCCATTTCGCTCTAGTTTTGCTATCCGACTCTCTACTTCTTTCATTCGTTTCGTGATGTTCGTAACCGCAATATTACCTTGAGTCTTTAAGGCCGCTAGGGATTTCGAGTGGACTTGTGTCGCACGTCGCAAGCGCCCTGCGAGTTTAAGAGTTACTCTTGCGATTTTCATTGCCCCTGTTGCTGCAGTTTTGGCTAGGCCTGCTACTTTTTGTGCTACCATTGACATTTGTTTTGCTTCTCCACATTCTTTCTTTATTGTTAATAATTCCCCACGAATTGCCCCTATATGCGAGATTATTGCCTCAGTGTCCCTCTTACGCTGTTCGTCAGCTTCTTCCTTCTCCTTCTTACGTTGTTTCTCCTCTTCTTCCTTCTCCCTCTTACGCTGTTCGTCAGCTTCTTCTTTCATTGATCGTAGGAAGCTCAGTATTGGGTTTACGTCATCTTCTTGATCCTCTTCAAACATGGGCGATGTAACTCTGGACACCTGGGCGCTAGAGCTCTGACGTGACCGAGCTGGCCTCTGTCTGCACTCGTTCGTTTGACTATAAACTTCTGCTACCGTCTCGACCTGTGTGCCTGTCTCTGTTTCATCCTCTACTTCACTATCATAATCACGGCCGCAACGCTGCTCTGAGATCGCGTCCAAATCACCTTCCTCATCAATGCCCCTGGCGTCCTGTCCTGCTAAAAATGTGCCCATCTCATCTCCGAACCTATTCCCGCCAGTAAACTGCCCCTTATCCATTATGCTATCCTCTTTTGTTTTAGCTTCGCCCTATAATAGTCGTGCCTTACTTCTCGTTATCATTCATAAAAACAAATTCATCTAAAATGCACAATAAAATTAATCTACTCCATATATTTTTTACACATAAACATAAAATTTCAACAACGCTGTTCCAACGCTGTAATCACAAACACAATTTGATGTGGTACAGAAACCGCACACAAATCCGACAAAGTGCGATGCGGTACAGACACCACATCAGCGAAACACAAAAAAAACAATGAACAAAAAAATATATACACTGAAAACAAAAACTGTAGTCATGCGCCGCTACTTAAAACTAAACGCGGAACTACCAAAAAAAAACTTGGGTATTAATCATTAAAAAAAATAGAGAGAAAAAAAATTGAATGTTCCTACTAAGAATCCTGTTTGTTTATCAGAGATTCACAGGAAAGATCCTGGCAGGGTCGCCATATTATGCGAGGTGCCGGGGCTAGTAGTGTATTTATCACTAAATTCTACTAGAATCCACATGTGTAAATCATGCTCTAAGCCCCCCCTATTCTAACTCCGACTTTTGCTGTTGCACAAGGATAAAACAAATACGCGAACTGACTCTAATCAACCCTGCTAGTGGAGTAGAAGAGAGTTTGGCACCTGCAATAATTTAATTTGATAAATAAGTTAAATAAACAAAGGTTTCATTAGCATAGTGAGGAATGATAGGGTTGCTCTATTGATTAACAGAAAGAAAGTTCTGTCCAAAATAACAATATGATTTATTAAGATTAAACGCAGAATAGTAAAAGAGACACAGGAAATATAAAACATCAAATCGGCTAAAATTGGAGATTCATACAAACACAGTAAAGGTGAAGTTGTCCCTAACTTAGATCGTGAGGTTTAGGACGAAGTGGTATGTGGAGCCAATTCCTTTCCACTCAAATCTCAAGAGAGACACACAGCTAACCCAATAGTAATTGCTGCCACTCGAAACTGAACAAAGTTAGAAAAGGATGAACAGGCGCGCTCTGCTGAGCTCTGATTATCACCTAGGAAAATCCCTATCTGCCGGTGCTGCGGACGTACATTACCAACAGTCTTCTTATCTCCCAGAACACGATCTGGCGTACCGCAGGCGAGGGCTGGTTGCTCAGACGTCCTCGACCGAAAGGCGACTGCCGACTCCCCTGAGCACCCGTACAGGCCGAACACCGAACATTCCCGCCCCCACGACAGTGGCCGTGGTTACGTTCCAATCAGCAACTCGAAAACCGGCGGAAATTCCACTTCATTGCCGGAGCACTACCATTCCACCAATGGAGATTCTTGGCGCCAATTTCTGTGCTGATTTTGCAGAAAGTGCGGGAATTTTCCCGCCACAACTGCGTGGGTACACAAGTCATTCCCACGCCTCGCTGGTAGCCCGCCAGAAAGTGTTTTCGCAAAGTTTCTCTGAAGTAACGGAACCTCTAGCCCAGCCGCTACTTCACACCCCAGCGGGCGTGTCTCTTGACAATGTCGGCGTCTGAAAAGCATTCACTCGACTGCCTCACACACGTCGGCTTAACTCTCTCCAGTTCCACAGAGCCCGCCTGTCACCGGCCCACCCGGGTGACGAGAGACGCTGCGTGGGAAGTACGCGTGTTAAGGAAAAGCAACCCTCCACCGCATGCAACTAGAGAGGAGAATCGTAAGATAGAAATATGAGAGGGGGCTCATGCCACCTCTCAGAGTTACAACTACTGGTTTATGTAGGAGCACTCACTACACTAAATATACACACTAGGCAGAGATCAGAACCAACCAACACACAGAAGAAACCCACAAAACCAGCATGGCAACACAGGCTACAGATCAGAATAGAAAAACTGAGAAAAGACATCGGACAGCTAACACAATTTATAAGAAATGAAATATCAGACAAAAAACGAAAAAGGTTAGGTAAAATCTCACAACAAGAAGCAATGGAGCAATTAGATGAAAAGAAGCAGAAGTTACAAGCATTGGCCAAACGTCTTAGAAGATACAAAAAAAGTGAAAATAGAAGGAAACAAAACCAAACATTCAACACAAACCAAAAGAAATTTTACCAGACAATAGATAACACAAACATTAAAATAGACAATCCACCAAACATAACAGACATGGAACACTTCTGGAGCAACATATGGTCAAACCCGGTACAACATAACAGTCATGCACGGTGGATACAAGCAGAAACAGACTCATACAAGATGATACCACAAATGCCTGAAGTGATAATTTTGCAACATGAAGTCACCCGAGCAATTAATTCTACGCACAATTGGAAAGCCCCTGGAAATGATAAAATAGCAAATTTCTGGCTAAAGAAGTTCACCTCAACACATTCACATCTAACTAAATTATTTAACAGTTACATTGCAGACCCATACACATTCCCTGATACACTTACACATGGAATAACCTATCTGAAACCTAAAGATCAAGCAGACACAGCAAACCCAGCTAAATATCGCCCCATAACATGCCTACCAACAATCTACAAAATATTAACTTCAGTCATTACACAGAAATTAATGACACATACAACACAGAACAAAATTATAAATGAAGAACAAAAAGGCTGTTGCAAAGGAGCACGAGGATGTAAAGAGCAACTGATAATAGATGCAGAGGTGACATATCAAGCTAAAACTAAACAAAGGTCACTACACTACGCATACATTGATTACCAAAAAGCTTTTGATAGTGTACCCCACTCATGGTTACTACAGATATTGGAAATATACAAAGTAGATCCTAAATTGATGCAGTTCCTAAACATAGTTATGAAAATCTGGAAAACCACACTTAATATCCAAACAAACTCTAATAATATCACATCACAGCCAATACAGATTAAGCGTGGAATATACCAAGGAGACTCATTAAGTCCTTTCTGGTTCTGCCTTGCTCTGAACCCACTATCCAACATGCTAAACAATACAAATTATGGATACAATATTACTGGAACATACCCACACAAAATCACACATTTGCTATACATGGATGATCTAAAACTACTGGCAGCAACCAATCAACAACTCAACCAATTACTAAAGGTAACAGAAGGATTCAGCAATGATATAAGTATGGCTTTTGGAACAGACAAATGTAAGAAAAATAGCATAGTCAAGGGAAAACACACTAAACAAGAAGATTACATATTGGATAACCACAGCGACTGCATAGAAGCGATGGAAGAAACGGATGCCTATAAATATCTAGGATACAGGCAAAAAATAGGAATAGATAATACAAATATTAAAGAAGAACTAAAAGAAAAATATAGACAAAGACTAACAAAAATACTGAAAACAGAACTGACAGCAAGAAACAAGACAAAAGCTATAAATACTTATGCCATACCAATATTGACCTACTCATTTGGAGTAGTGAAATGGAGTAACACAGACCTAGAAGCACTCAATACACTTACACGATCACAATGCCACAAATATAGAATACATCACATACATTCAGCAACAGAAAGATTCACATTAAGCAGAAAGGAAGGAGGAAGGGGATTTATCGACATAAAAAACCTACATTATGGACAGGTAGACAATTTAAGAAAATTCTTTCTAGAACGAGCAGAAACTAGCAAAATACACAAGGCAATCACTCATATAAATACATCGGCTACACCACTGCAATTTCATAACCACTTCTACAACCCTTTAGATCACATAACATCAACAGATACGAAGAAAGCAAATTGGAAAAAGAAAACACTTCATGGCAAGCACCCATATCATCTAACACAGCCACACATCGATCAAGACGCATCCAACACATGGCTAAGAAAAGGCAATATATACAGTGAGACAGAAGGATTCATGATTGCAATACAGGATCAAACAATAAACACCAGGTATTTCAGCAAGCATATTATTAAAGATCCCAATACCACAACAGATAAATGCAGACTTTGTAAACAACAAATAGAAACAGTAGATCACATCACAAGCGAATGTACAATACTAGCAAATACAGAATATCCCAGAAGACATGACAATGTCGCAAAAATAATACATCAACAGCTTGCCTTACAACATAAACTTATAAAACAACACGTTCCTACATACAAGTATGCACCACAAAATGTACTGGAGAATGATGAATACAAATTATACTGGAACAGAACCATTATAACAGATAAAACAACGCCACATAACAAACCTGACATCATACTCACCAATAAAAAGAAGAAATTAACACAACTAATCGAAATATCCATACCCAATACAACAAATATACAAAAGAAAACAGGAGAAAAAATTGAAAAATACATCCAACTGGCTGAGGAAGTCAAAGACATGTGGCATCAGGATAAAGTTGACATCATACCAATTATACTATCAACTACAGGAGTCATACCACACAATATCCACCAATACATCAATGCAATACAGCTACATCCAAACATATATATACAATTACAGAAATCCGTAATTATTGATACATGTTCAATTACCCGAAAGTTCCTAAATGCAATATAACATATACCGTACAGCAAAAAGGAAGTGACGCTTGATAAAGGTCCGCGTCACTCCATTCCTCACCAGACTTAACGTCTGAGAAAGTCAAGATAATAATAATAATAATACGAGGTTCACTCTAAAAGAAATGCACACTATTTTTTTAAAATGCATATTTCATTCTACATGTTTGAAAGTTGTACAGTGTGTTGATACATCCTTTAGGAACAATATTTTCATTTCTCCACATAATTTCCATCTCTCTCAACTGCCTTACGCCATCTTGGAACCAGCGCCTGTATACCCGCACAGTAAAATTCTGGACCAACCTGTTGGAGCGACTGCTTGGCAGCGTGCACAAGGGAGTCATCATCTTCAAAACTTGTTCCACGAAGAGAGTCTTTCAGTTTCCCAAAGAGATGGTAGTCACATGGAGCCAGGTCAGGACTGTAAGGTTTCAGTGTTGTCCATCCGAGTTTTGTGATCGCTTCCATGGTTTTTTGACTGACATGTGGCGTGCATTGTCGTGCAACAGCGAATCACCCTGCTTTTGCCGATGTGGTCGAACACGACTCAGTCGTTCACTGTGATGCGTCTGTTAGCAGTCACCAATTCTTTAACACTCTGCACAGTGTCTGGAGTGTGTGCAGTATGAGGCCTGCCGCTGCGAGGACAATCCTCAATATTACCGTGCCCGCTTTCATCACGTAATCTGCTTGTCCACCGAACTAACTGTACTGTGATCGACAGCAGCATCTCCATGCACCTTTTTCAACCTCTTGTGGATGTTTCCCACTGTCTCGTTTTCACAGCACAGGAATTCTATCACAGCACGTTGCTTCTGACGAACGTCAAGTGTAGCAGCCACCTTGAAGACATGCTGTGACGGCGCCACTCACTGGAGGAGGTTGAACTAAGTTTGAAAAGAAGCGGGAAGTATGTATCTACACACTGTAAGACTTTCACACATGCAGAATGAAAACTGTATTTTTACAAAAATAGTGTGCATTTCTTTTGGAGTGATCCTCGTGCTATCAGTAATAATAATATTATAATAATAGGTATAATAATGTTTACTTCGTCATTTATTGATAGAACAATATCATAATTGATTAATTGTGGTATAATCGCATCGAGTCAATGTTACAAATTTTTTTCTTTCTTTATGACAGGTTTCGATGTATGAGATCATCAGATGCGTCTGTCTCCCTAAACTAGTGTGGATGTCAGTGTGCTGATGGTGACTCCATACTACAGGTCAGCTGCGTTTCAACACAGTTTTATTATGTTTTTACTTCTCTTAAAGGTGCCTATCTTGGCTGCAAGTGTTTCATATTTTGTTTACTAGTTTACGAAGCCAGACGCTTCTGATGATGGTCTCTTACATGGCAACCGGCCGTAAAATAAGGAAACAATTGAGATCGTAGACTTTTCAATCACACAATTAACATTAGTGCAACAAAACGTAGTTTCTTGCTTTTCAACCTTAAATAATAACAATGACGATCCTGATCCAAAATTATTCGTGACTGACTTAGATAACTTCGTCTGAAATTGTCAGATTTTTGCGACGATTTATAGGTGGTTCTCAAGGATTGATTGCTAACTTATTCATTAATAAAATTTACGACAGTAGATCGCTACTGATTGCTGGCTTATAGCTGAAACAATCCTTATTGATATTACAAATTCAATGGTCGACAATGCCCAGAAGAACAAAATAAGGTTAAAAATCTTCCCTCTTTTTTTTCATAATATTCGTCATAGTCGAGGTTTAGGATTAATGCCCTCTCTGTCTATGGAACGGTCAGGAGTGAATCTTTAAGATATCTATAGTTTTCCTCACACTCTGCAGATGAGTTTTGTATAATTGTATAACCAATTATGCCACACTGCTTACTCTCCAAGCCCTTGACGTAACGAAGGAGTGTTTCATCTTGCGTGACTAATCCTGTGAAACGGTTTAATAACAGCTGTGGAGACTGTCATGAGCGAGGTCGTTGTATGTTTTTTACACATAACGTTTCTAAGGGCTGGAAGAAAGGCACGTGAAAATTTAGTTTAGCATTTTTTATCTCTTCGTTAATTCAGTCTACTGAAAACAGTATATGGCACGACCCATGTCGCGAAGTCTTTCTACATTAGGTGTTGTGACTGGAAGTTATAAACCCGTGATTGTGGAGTTGAAATCCTGTGGAGTCCAAATCCAAATCGATTTTCATGAAGTTCACCAAAGATCATTATGAACAAGACACCACAGACTTTCACTATGTTTTATGACTACAGATTTATTCCCTAAATCACAATGGAGTGTGTGGGAGAGGGTTCTATCTTTTTACCATACTATGTAAGTGGGCAACTGTTTTTTCAAAGTGCAGTCGATCGCAATATGGCACCACAGTGAAAATCAGAAATGTTTGATATAACATTTAACTACACCTTACAGCTACGAGGTGCATTCAAGTTCTAAGGCCTCCGATTTTTTTTCTCCGGACTGGAAAGAGATAGAAACATGCGCATTGTTTTAAAATGAGGCCGCGTTCATTGTCAATACGTCCCAGAGATGGCAGCACCGTACGGCAGATGGAATTTTACCGCCAGCGGCGAGAATGAGAACTGTTTTAAATACTTAAAATGGCGACGTTTTCCTTACTTGAACAGCGTGCAATCATTCGTTTTCTGAATTTGCGTGGTGTGAAACCAATTGAAATTCATCGACAGTTGAAGGAGACATGTGGTGATGGAGTTATGGATGTGTCGAAAGTGCGTTCGTGGGTGCGTCATTTTAATGGAGGCAGAACATCGTGTGACAACAAACCGAAACAACCTCGGGCTCGCACAAGCCGGTCTGACGACATGATCGAGAAAGTGGAGAGAATTGTTTTGGGGGATCGCCGAATGACTGTTGAACAGATCGCCTCCAGAGTTGGCATTTCTATGGGTTCTGTGCACACAATCCTGCATGACGACCTGAAAATGCGAAAAGTGTCATCCAGGTGGGTGCCACGAATGCTGATGGACGACCACACGGCTGCCCATGTGGCATGTTGCCAAGCAATGTTGACGCGCAACGACAGCATAAATGGGACTTTCTTTTCGTCGGTTGTGACAATGGATGAGACGTGGATGCGATTTTTCAATCCAGAAACAAAGCGCCAGTCAGCTCAATGGAAGCACACAGATTCACCGCCACCAAAAAAATTTCGGGTAACCGCCAGTGCTGAAAAAATGATGGTGTACATGTTCTGGGACAGCGAGGGCGTAATCCTTACCCATTGCGTTCCAAAGGGCACTACGGTAACAGATGCATCCTACGAAAATGTTCTGAAGAACAAATTCCGTCCTGCACTGCAACAAAAACGTCCGGGAAGGGCTGCGCGTATGCTGTTTCACCGAGACAACGCACCCGCACATCGAGCTAACGTTACGCAACAGTTTCTTTGTGATAACAACTTTGAAGTGATTCCTCATGCTCCCTACTCACCTGGCCTGGCTCCTAGTGACTTTTGGCTTTTTCCAACAATGAAAGACACTCTCCGTGGCCGCACATTCACCAGCCGTGCTGCTATTGCCAGTGGTCAAAACCGACTCCTAAAGAAGCCTTCGCCGCTGCCATGGAATCATGGCGTCAGCGTTGTGAAAAATGTGTGCGTCTGCAGGGCGATGACGTCGAGAAGTAACAACAGTTTCATCGATTTCGGGTGAGTAGTTAATTAGAAAAAAAATCGGAGGCCTTAGAACTTGAATGCACCTCGTACTTCTTAACATAGCCGCCGCTACAACTTACACATTTTTCGTGTCGTGGAACCAACTTTCCAATGCCCTCGTCATAGAAGGCAGCCGTCTGTGCTTTCTGCCAGTCCTATAGACTCGTTCCGATCTGTCCTCTGTAGGCGATCTCTTCGAACACCTTATCCATTCGCTGTCAAGATCATCAGTTGACACTCTTTTCCTACCCAGTGACTGTAAGTCATGCTTCAAAATTCCTTCGCCATTGTCACACTCTGTTGTAAAGAGTGACAGTTACGTCACGTGGGCCGCATGAAATCAGGCAGATCTCTGTACGTGGAGACATCGAATGACAGTGCAGACCTCACGTTTGCAGATACACTATTGTTATAGGCATCATTACGTGCTCACTGTGCGCTCAGAACTGAAAAGTGCAAAGTGACGCGATTGACATACATAATAGAGACACTGCGAAACGCATCTGCGCAAAGATTCGTCGCATTTTCACTGTAGTTTTAATTTCTGGATCGATCGAACCTTGAATGAAAAAAGTAGCCCTCGTATGAAGCTTTCCCCGTTTTATCCACGAATGGAACATGAAAAAAATGACTCTTTACGTGAGACAGTGAAAAACAGAACTTTCCTTTCCAATAACAGTTAACTTTTGGACAGCAGCGAAAAACGTGCCACATTTTTGGTAGTAGAAATACACTCCTGGAAATTGAAATAAGAACACCGTGAATTCATTGTCCCAGGAAGGGGAAACTTTATTGACACATTCCTGGGGTCAGATACATCACATGATCACACTGACAGAACCACAGGCACATAGACACAGGCAACAGAGCATGCACAATGTCGGCACTAGTACAGTGTATATCCACCTTTCGCAGCAATGCAGGCTGCTATTCTCCCATGGAGACGATCGTAGAGATGCTGGATGTAGTCCTGTGGAACGGCTTGCCATGCCATTTCCACCTGGCGCCTCAGTTGGACCAGCGTTCGTGCTGGACGTGCAGACCGCGTGAGACGACGCTTCATCCAGTCCCAAACATGCTCAATGGGGGACAGATCCGGAGATCTTGCTGGCCAGGGTAGTTGACTTACACCTTCTAGAGCACGTTGGGTGGCACGGGATACATGCGGACGTGCATTGTCCTGTTGGAACAGCAAGTTCCCTTGCCGGTCTAGGAATGGTAGAGCGATGGGTTCGATGACGGTTTGGATGTACCGTGCACTATTCAGTGTCCCCTCGACGATCACCAGTGGTGTACGGCCAGTGTAGGAGATCGCTCCCCACACCATGATGCCGGGTGTTGGCCCTGTGTGCCTCGGTCGTATGCAGTCCTGATTGTGGCGCTCACCTGCACGGCGCCAAACACGCATACGACCATCATTGGCACCAAGGCAGAAGCGACTCTCATCGCTGAAGACGACACGTCTCCATTCGTCCCTCCATTCACGCCTGTCGCGACACCACTGGAGGCGGGCTGCACGATGTTGGGGCGTGAGCGGAAGACGGCCTAACGGTGTGCGGGACCGTAGCCCAGCTTCATGGAGACGGTTGCGAATCGTCCTCGCCGATACCCCAGGAGCAACAATGTCCCTAATTTGCTGGGAAGTGGCGGTGCGGTCCCCTACGGCACTGCGTAGGATCCTACGGTCTTGGCGTGCATCCGTGCGTCGCTGCGGTCCGGTCCCAGGTCGACGGGCACGTGCACCTTCCACCGACCACTGGCGACAATATCGATGTACTGTGGAGACCTCACGCCCCACGTGTTGAGCAATTCGGCGGTACGTCCACCCGGCCTCCCGCATGCCCACTATACGCCCTCGCTCAAAGTCCGTCAACTGCACATACGGTTCACGTCCACGCTGTCGCGGCATGCTACCAGTGTTAAAGACTGCGATGGAGCTCCGTATGCCACGGCAAACTGGCTGACACTGACGGCGGCGGTGTACAAATGCTGCGCAGCTAGCGCCATTCGACGGCCAACACCGCGGTTCCTGGTGTGTCCGCTGTGCCGTGCGTGTGATCATTGCTTGTACAGCCCTCTCGCAGTGTCCGGAGCAAGTATGGTGGGTCTGACACACCGGTGTCAATGTGTTCTTTTTTCCATTTCCAGGAGTGTATGTGATTGAGGCCTTTATTATATGATTCATTTAGGCTTTAAGTAAAATGATATTGATAGAAAGTAGATCATCTGGTAATTCCTTAATTTTTAGGAGGTTTAATTTTGGAAAAGGAGACCTTTTGCAATTTAAAGTGAACAACGGCAGTTTTTTTTCGAAAGACCATGGGAAAGGTTAGTTTTATTAGCAAATAAAACAATTATTTTTTTTTATCGACAAGTACCATTCATAATAACTGTTAAAATTCAATAACAGGATCGTCAAGTACATCATAATTATATTGGTTTTCTTGCAAAGTGTAACTGTCAACAGTTTTCGAATCATCAATGCTGCGTCTGTAGTACTGTAGCTCACTATACATTCACCATTCAAGCCAAAATGTTTTTTCAATAAATTGTTTGCATCGATGAGTTTTTTTTCTTGACACTCATCCCTCGGAGCTGTTATTAGGCTAGACCAATCTTCACTTTCTCTAAAGGAATTCTCTGTAGCTATCTGAAAAATATTCGTACATTACACTCTGAAAACCAATTTCTAGCATTTTCCAAGACGCAAGATAACAATCTTTCTCCAAGTCTCCAGCAGTTAAGGTTTTGTGTCATAACGTGTACGCTCTGGCAGCAGGTCACACTGCCAGTTTAACAGCATGCTCTATTTCTCTGGTTAGCTCAGCTCCATACAGATACCATACACTGAACAACATTCCAGTATGAAGAAAGATTGGTGTTTAAGTATATCCGAGGATGAGATTATTAAAAACAGAGCACAAACTCGAATCGTGGGAGGGTGGGGAAAGAAATCGACAGTGCTCATTCAGAGGAACCAGCTCGTCATTCGACGTAAGCTATTTAGGGAAATCACGAAAAATCTCCAATACCGAACGGGAATTTGAACCACCGTTCTGCAGAACATGGGTCCAGTTTCTTGTCACTAAGGCACCTCACTTCGTTTTACTCCAGTAAAGGCAGTATAAATATTATTAAAGCAGTCTCTTTCGTAGACAAGCTCCGGATATCCAATGATTCGAATAAGCAGTTTTCCTTACTAACAGCTTAACGAATGTTCAGCTTTCTTACCTCCACGTAATGTGACTCCCAAACATTAGTATGACACCACTGGCTCCACTTCTGACTCTTGTGTAGTGGAATATAAGGCTACTGCATTATTATCGTAGGTTTTACTAAAATGGCTCTGAGCACTATGGGACTTAACTTCTGAGGTCATCAGTCCTCTAGAACTTAAAACTACTTAAACCTAACTAACCTAAGGACATCACACACACCCATGCCCGAGGCAGGATTCGAACCTGCGACCGTAGCGGTCGCGCGGTTCCAGACAGTAGCGCCTAGAATCGCTCTGCCACTCCGGCCGGCAGGTTTTACTAAGGAAACCACATATCAGTTGTTAATGGTTAACTTTTTTATTGTTCAAAGGGTATTTCATAGAAAGAGCTCCACCATCGGCTATTAAAGGAGGCTTAACAATGCAGAATATCACCTGACGACAGAGTTTATTCTTCGACGCGTGTTCAAGATTATTCCATTTATTATCCAGAATATAAGTCATTGCCTCGCCATCTGCGATGAGCCGGCCGGGGTGGCCGTGCGGTTCTAGGCGCTACAGTCTGGAACCGCGTGACCGCTACGGTCGCAGGTTCGCATCCTGCGTCGGGCATGGATGTGTGTGATGTCCTTAGGTTAGTTAGGTTTAAGTAGTTCTAAGTTCTAGGACTGATGACCTTAGTAGTTAAGTTCCATAGTGCTCAGAGCCATTTGAACCATTTTTTTGACGCGTGTTTGAATAATACGCGCTGTGCAGAAACTGTTACTGACTACTGTTTTCTTTTTCTCTGGAGTATGTAACATGGATGTAGCACTCATCGTTAAGTTGCTGCTTGAGGTCACAAACGAGCTGTTGAGTGAGTCCTGCATTTGAAATTAGCACGGGTGCTACACTGGTTGAGAACGTACATTGACTGTCGGACCACGTTAGTCTCTATGTGATTCATCACAGTTCAGAAGTCCAAGTGTAGCAATTGCTTTGAATCGTCCTTTTTCTCGATAAATGCACATTCCTAAATTTCTTGCTATTTTTCGGCCATTTGATTAAAAATTTAGTCAAATGTAATAAATTTAGCTCGTCATTCCGTTAGACGTTTCATATGAAAATTTCGAAGCAAGCATCTTACAACTCTGAAAGGTGGACCGATATTGTTTTCACATTTTGCCCTTATTACCATACACTTCATTCCAGTGCTGGTTCAGCTTTGGAACTTGTGTAAGCGACGCCCGCGAGTTTTCATTCGTACTTTCCTGTCAACGGCTTGAATCAACAGAAATCTCAATTCTCATGATAATTTGGAGCAGAAGTGGCGAGAAGAAAGGAAACCTACAACTAGAGAGTTCTACTGAGTAACGTAAAATCAATGTCTCTATTGTCAATGTAGTCTGCTGACCGACCATTAGGGTCCTGTAACACGTCCTAGGACACGGCGTCGGGAAGGCATCTGTACGACAAACAGCTCTCCCTGCTGTTAATGACGGCTTTCGAAACAGGAGCAGCTACTAGGCCTACTCTTTCAGGTGGGGGAATTCAGAATGAAGCTGGATTCTTCTGAAAACAATCAGTACTCGTTACCGCTTGAAAGAAACAAAACTGTGGACAACACATCAACTTTAATCCTGAATGATTTTTGACCCCACAGCGAAGTGTGAGATGATATGAAACTTCCTAGCAGACTGAAACTATATGCCCGAACGGGACTCAAACCCGGATTCGAGTCTCGATCCGGCACACAGTCTTAATCTGCCTGTAAGTCCTGTTGTGTCCTGTTACGTCAGTGTGATAAGAGTACGCATTAGTGAGTTCATAACCCATATAGACCAACATTCATATGAGGGTATACGAAATGTAGATATTTAATTGAGAGGACTAAGTGAATCTGTAGGGAAGCGAAATGCTAGCTTGATCTGACAGTTTGAAATCAAATGAAAGGTGTGAGACCTTTACATTTACACTGTCACTGAAGCATCTTATACGGTTCTGTCGCAGTGATCTGCCTTCTGACTGTCTGTAAATACCTTATGAGCAAATAGAAAATATTGTTCTCTCTAGCTACAGTTCCTTGACGTATGTGGGATTCACTCCTGGAATTCTGTCTTCAGTCTTCGTAAGTTCTAATTGCCGAGATTATTTGTTGGTATTTTTCGTGAACCTATGTAAGTAGGCTGTTTAGGTTTTTATGTTGGTAACACCACGTAGAGCTCTGTATGAAAATTACTGACTGTGCTGTGTGCAGTCTGTGGCTGGTTGGCATTATTGAAATATTCGCTATTGTCGTGTTGGGCAGTTGGATGTGAGCAGCGCATAGCTTTGCGCAGTTGGAGGTGAGACGCCAGCTGTGGTGGAGGTGGGGAGAGAGATGGCGAAGTTTTGAGAGCGGATGATCTGGACGTGTGTCCATCAGAGACAGTAAATTTGTAATACTGGATATCCTGAACTGATATATATATATATATATATATATATATATATATATATATATATAATGACTTTTGAACACTATTAATGTAAATACATTATTTGCTCTCTATCAAAATCTTTCATTTATCTATCAGTATTTAGTGCCTTCAGTAGTTAGAATCTTTTATTTAGCTGGCAGTAGTGGCGCTCGCTGTATTGCAGCAGTTTGAGTAACGAAGATTTTTGTGAGGTAAGTGATTTATGAAAGGTATAGGTTATTGTTAGTCAGGGCCATTCTTTTGTAGGGATTTTTGAAAGTCAGATTGCGTTGCGCTAAAAATACTGTGTGTCAGTTTAGTGTTGATCAGAATGAGTAGAGAGAGTAATGTCTGAGTACGCTCAGTTTTGCTCAGCTGTTTGAAAATCAAATAACGTAGAGGTTTATCAGCACAGTAATTCATTAATTTTTCTAAGGGGACGTTTCACCTACAGCTGCAATAAACTTAATCAGCAGAGTGAAATGCTGAAAACTGGAACGAGTGACTTCATTTCACTATAAAATTTTTCTCCTGTCTCGAAAGAGTTTTCTACATGACTGAACTGGCATCAGTGAATTCTGTTCGAATCATTTTAGATCTGCGGCTGACATTTTTGTTTGCTTCGATAAAGAAGAACGTTCTCAGTAAGAGCTAGTATGCGAACAAGATTAGAAATGAACTATAGTAAGACCAAAGAGAAGGAGGAGAAAGATTGGACGGTAACAATTACACAAAGTTCATTAGGAAAGAAGACGTATTGTAAAACAGTTAGTGGATAGTAAATTTTGATATTTAAATCATTTAACCCTTCAGTGTTCTGATCGGTTACGACACCCGACTACTATATGTTTTTCAGTTCCATTATGTCTCACTTAGAAAAAACGCGGTCTTAATAATAGCTGGAAAATTGAAACAATATTTACAAGTTAAATAGACTAGAGTAAATGAATGGATAGTGCACTTATATTAGAGTACCATCGTTTTCTAGGAAACTGAATGATATATATATATATATATATATAAGATTAATTGCAGATGTGGTTGGAACGGAAAATGTATAGCAAATGTACACTGCTAGTTATATAAAATGATTGTGAGACGTGGAACTCAAATGCATAAAAGTGAGGAGGAAGAAGCATATGAAGAGTAACGAGGCGGTCGTGAAAACCGCACGTGGGTAAACGAAAAGAAGCGAAATAAGGATGTTATAGTGACTATATGAAAGAAGTGGAGCGCCTACGAGCTGACGCAAGATGAGCTATGGAAATAGTTAGCTGCGGTCCACCTTAATAAGAAACGACGTAGACAACGATCAAATGGGACATTGGTTGGAGACATTAGGAAACAGAGTTGGAAGGGTAAAGAAGCGAATCTTAGTGCAGTATATGATCAAGCCTTTACAGAGCAGAATGTGAAAATAGGCTATGATACTGTTTATGAGCTAGTTGATCTCGTATACTCTTCTTGTAAACTGAAGAGCGAGTAGTGCTCTTCGCATGGGGAAAGAGTTTTCCCTGGAAAAACGCAACTAGTGTCGTACAGAAAACTTAAGAATTTGTTTACCGCTCAGGAGCGTAACACAGCATGTAGTGATAAATGTGTTTTTTGTGTTTATTTCTTGTGTTGATTGTTTTCCAGTAACAATTTAGTTCTGTTTACACAGGCTGGACATTAATGAAACCGACAAACTTCAAGGACGGATTCCTGACTAGAAATGGAGGGAAAAAGCTCCCGTGAACATGTGTCCGGAAATTGATGGTGTGCGTGCAACGACAAGATATCGTCCCGGAACACAATAGAGAGCTGCATAGCATCCACGTCACAACGGATGTCAAGAGTGGCCTCCGTGGAACTGAAGGTGATAGGGATACACGATGTTGACGGGCCACTGCCTGGAGCTTGTACTAGGGTTCGTCTCAATATCGACTAGAACACGGTCCTCCAGATCTGGTGCGCGCACAGTCCACCGCCTCCTGTACGTTCGTCTATATGGAAGGACCCATGATCTCACAAACGCATAAAAAGGGCTTAAAATGTTGTGTGATGTGGTTGGTGTCTGTGAATGTGTTTTGGTGTACGGGGGGGCGTGACAAGAAGAAGAACAATGTAAGTGGTATTAAAGGCAGGTCCAATGGAGGGGGAGCGGTGGGGGGGGGGGAGGGGGAGGGGAGAATGTCATACTTCTTTCCATGTATAAACGATGCTTAATCACAATGTCGAATTAAGTCGGGTGATGCTGAGGGAATTAGATTAGGAAATGAGACACTTCAAGTAGTAAAGGAGTTTTGCTATCTGGGAAGCAAAATAACTGATAGTGGTCGAAGTAGAGAGGATATAATATGTAGACTGGCAATGGCAAGGAAAGAGTTTCTGAAGAAGAGAAATTTGTGAACATCGAGTATAGATTTAAGTGTCAGGAATCATTTCTGAAAATAATTGTATGGAGTGTAGCCATGTATGGAAGTGAAGCGTGTACGATAAATAGTTTGGACAAGAAGAGAATAGAAGCTTTCGAAATGTAGTGCTACAGAAGAATGCTGAAGATTAGATGGGTAGATCACATTACTAATGAGGAGGTATTGAACAGAATTGGGGAGGAGAGGAGTTTGTGGCACAACTTGACTAGAAGAAGGGATCGGTTGGTAGGACATGTTCTGAGGCATAAAGGGAGCACCAATTTAGTATTGGAGGGCAGCGTGGAGGGTAAAAATCGTAGAGGGAGACCAAGAGATGAATACACTAAGCAGATTCAGAAGGATGTAGGCTGCAGTAGGTACTGGGAGATGAAGCAGCTTGCACAGGATAGAGTAGCATGGAGAGCTGCATCAAACCAGTCTCAGGACTGAAGATCACAACAACAACAACAATCACAACGTCTGGGTTCAAAAGACTACAGCATGTAGCGGACAGTGCATATTTTATTTATTCTTTCTTTATTGATTACAAAGCGTTTTTCTCAGTGATACTCTTACAGGTATTTAAGGAATTGTTAGGCCATCATACGCTCACATTTATCTCTATATCTATATTATAAAGTTTGTCGCTTTTGTAAGGGCTTTCAAGCTACAGCGGGTACATTTCAAATATTGTATAGGCGCATGGTGAAAATAGTGTTGCCAACACTGCCAGTAGCAATATTTGCTACTTTGAAAGACAGAACTACGGTGAGCTTCACAATACCGCAGAAAATTTCTAGTAATACGCTAGATTTTACGTATGATATGTATTTGCAACTCATTCTCACACTTCTTTACTCACACGAAACTTTCGTTCTATTACTGAATGCGTCGCTGTGGGACGACATTAAATTTTAAGGTTTTGGCACCCTCAAAACCCGTACAGTTCGCCCCCTCCTAGAGCCGGTCATATCTTGTACAACTTCTCAGCACTGCGTTAACTATTAGGCAGTGCGGTTCGGCGCATCCTGGCTAAAGCGCCAAGCTGTTTCCGGCGAGATGTTGCCTCTCCGGGAGGTGCACGTCAGGTGTAGCGTGGATCAACCTTTAGTAGAAGCTGGAGGCGAGGCGCGCAGGTACGCGGTGTGCGGCCGCAGACGCATTCCAGCGCGGCCGCGACTAAATGCTGCGCCGCCCGCCCCCTCCGCCTCCACCTCTTCCTCCTCCTATCCCCGCCCCCCTCCCCCTGCCGACAATCGCGGGCGCCGCTGGCTGCCAGGCCGTGGACCAAGCACTCTTGTCCTGTCCACAACTGGCGATTCTCCTGTATCGTCTATGAGACTGTCTTGTCTGTGAGACTGTATACAGGGTGTTCGGAAATTCCGTTTAAAAACTTCTACGGCTTGTAGAGAGGAGTTACATAATATTGTACATGGCTGCACTTTCAGAGACCGTGAATAATTACAATTGGAAGAAAATCAGACCTCGGTCACTATTTTTAACAAATTAACCTGGTTTCGAGACTGCTAAGAGTGCCTTCATTAGAATTTAAAACAAAGAATGGTATATATTCTACAACATGGTCACAGAATTAGGACTAAAAACGTATGATAGAGTATAAGTACGGAATCGTCGTGAAAGACTGGCAGTACTTATATGTCATTTATAAAATAATAAATATGCCAAAAGGGCATTAGTCACAAAGATATTTAAGATAAAGAAAACTGTGATGGCGAGCCACTAAGGGCTGCTTGTTACTTGCGTGGTGCAGGTTGCAAAACGGACTGAGGTGCCCGCGTTAACAAATGCGGCCAGGCGAACATGGCACTGCAACAAGCGCCCCATCTAGTAGCCGTAGATACAATTAGGCTACTTCACATTGAAATATAGGCAGAAATGATTATAAATAAACAGTATTTGGTACATAATGGAGAGCAATGTTTGTTTGATAGTAGCATACAACATAATATTTTGTCTACATCTATCTTTGTTCTCGAGTAACACGAAAGAAACGCTACAATCCTGTCTCACTCTCTACTCAGAGACTGCTTCTCTTCCATGTCCTTCGACTACTAGAACAGCGGTCTGCCTTCTGTGCAAGTTGCAGATAACCTGCTGCTCCCTGTCTTTTTCGCCAGATAAGTTTAGAATGCAATATGCATCTATCTGTTAATTTTTAGCATAGGCCCTGATACACTATACAGGGTGTTTGGGGAGGAAAGATCAGTATTTTACACAGTGGCAGTATAAGCCATTCTGAACAAAAAATGTTATATGAACATAGGTCCGCAAATGCTTCGTTAGGGAGGTATGGGTATTGAAAGTAACTTTAACTCTGCAAAACTGGTGTGCACAATGTAAATGTATACGCAGTACAATGGGACTGTAACGTGATTTTCTTGAAAACAATGTTACAGAGAAGTACAGTTATGTTACCACATAATGTTTATTTATTTTGCGTTTAGTACATAATGCATTACAACTTGCATGTTACATGTATCCAGTTGAAAAAGACGTACCACGTCTTTTACAAGCGGCTTTAACACTTATCGTACAGATGTTGTACAGTTCACAGAACAGGTTCAAATATCCCACCATGAACGTCAATTCACTTTGCGCTCTAGCGGTAACGTGTTGTGTTGCTTGTTCAATTGTCTGTGGTTGGCTCCTAATCAATTCAGCAGCGTTCATGGTGCGACGAAGCAGTTCATCTCGTGTATTTACCTTCACTTTCTGCACCTCTGATTTCAAAAAATGCTTCAAATGGCTCTGAGCACTATGGGACTTAACATCTGTGGTCATCAGTCCCCTAGAACTTAGAACTACTTAAACCTAACTAACCTAAGGACATCACACACATCCATGCCCGAGGCAGGATTCGAACCTGCGACCGTAGTGGTCACGCGGTTCCAGACTGAAGCGCCTAGAACAGCACGGCCACACCGGCCGGCCTCTGATTTCATCCATAAACAGAAACCTAAGGTGTAATGTCAGGTGATCTCGGAGGCCAATTAACAGCACCGCCACGGCCAATCCAGCGATTAGAGTAGGTGCGGTTGAGGTGGTTCCTCACACGTAAGGTAATATGTGGGTGGGCACCGTCATGTTGAAAGTGCATTCCAGTTCGTTGGCTAAAGGAATGTCTTCCAACAGTTCCACAAATGAAAATGCGGGTACCTCTCTCCCGTCAGTCGCTGAATGATAAGAAATTGACCTATCAAAAGGTTACAGATTATGCCTCACCAAACATTCATGGCAAAACGAACTTGGAAATTGCTATCCACAGAAGCATGTGTATTTTTCCGTGACTATCGATGATTATTGCGTGTGTTGTTTATTCCGTGTCGTAAATACTGGGCTTCGTCAGTGAATAGTATGTATGGAAGCAAATGACTATTCACAATTACCCAGTGACAGAATTGAAGTCGTTGGGCATTGTTGCCAATGTGAAGATTTTGGACACGCTGTATGTGAAATGGATACAGGTTTCCGCATGTAATGTTCCCCATGGACGAGTGTGTGGGACATTCATACGGCGGCACACTCTTCGTATGCTCGTACCGGGACTTCACCACACCAATTGCGATAATTTCTTCCCGTTCTTGCAAAGTTTGTTGACATGCACGCTAGGACGAAAAATGCCTACTGGGAAGAGAGCTGTTGCACGCAAAGTGATAAACACTTTGGTAAACACCCTGAAACCAGATAATCGTTGAGTCGGAAAGCGCCTGTGGTATTCTTCTCTTGCAGCGGTAGCGCAACCGTCACAGAAGCCATAAACATACACCATATCTGCGTATTCCTCATTACTGTAGACGTGTGGCATTGTTAGCAGCGCTTGTACGAATACAGTTATCACCATACACTGCACAGCTAACCGATCCGTCGCCGGAACACTACACAATGCGGCTTACACGGCACAACTGCGCAAACGACGGGTGATTGTACTACGTACGTCACATGATCATAATGCGTGATAGGTTGCATAGCGTAAACATGGCATGTACCAGTGCATTGTTTGCAAGAAAATCACGTTACGGTCCAGTTGTATTGCTATAGTTCACGTTGTGCACATCAGTTTTGCAGAATTAAAGTTCCTTTCAATGCCTATACCTCCCTAACGAAGTATTTGTGGACCTATGTTCATATAACATTTTTTGTTCAGAATTACTTATACTCTCACTGTTTAAAATATTGACCTTTCCTCCCCAAACACCCTGTATAGAATTTCTTGACGACAAATGCTGTCCATGGCTTGCTGGATACGTTTGTGGATTGCTGATACAAGGCACTTGAAATTATTAATGATTAAATTTTACAAATAAATGGAGGTTCGGGTCTTGTCAATCTACGTACTTTTTCGTCTCACAAATATATCATGAAATGATTGTGGTGGTAAAATCAGAGAAATTTGAGCTTACACAAAGGCTTACCGACTGTAATTGTCTGTTTACGTCATTCACAGTCGGAAGAGGACGGGACGATAACGGTGTGCTTATACGGTGTTTTCTCCGCCAAACACTGTGGTTGGTTGGTTGGTTTGGGGAAGGAGACCAGACAGCGAGGTCATCGGTCTCATCGGATTAGGGAAGGATGGGGAAGGAAGTCGGCCGTGCCCTTTGAAAGGAACCATCCCGGCATTTGCCTGGAGCGATTTAGGGAAATCACGGAAAACCTAAATCAGGATGGCCGGACGCGGGATTGAACCGTCGTCCTCCCGAATGCGAGTCCAGTGTCTTAACCACTGCGCCACCTCGCTCGGTCCAAACACTGTGATGTGGCTTTCGTTGCAGCTGTAGATGAGAATAAGATAACAGAAACTAGGGTCTCGCCTGGAAGATAGATCAGTCACTTATCCCACGTCCATTGACAAATGGAACAAGAATAATAGCAGAAACTGCAGGGGTTAGTGGAGGATAGACGTGAGTACAGGTAAGACTACGTGGAGGAAGGCGCAAGAAATGGTAACATGAATGTTACAGGCTTTTATTTGGGTCATAGAAGAGTGCATGAGCAATGTTGCTTACTAACTTTATGTGATGCACGTCTTTTCTTTAAGTAAGTAACATTCTTAATATGGCCACTGAGACTCTGCGGTCGGAAAACCGAACATGCGCGCTGAGTGCGTTCTTCTATTGTCTAACCACAGACGCCATAACGGAAACATTCGTCCATATTTATGATTGTTGGTGCATTTTTAAAATACATCACGTTATTGGCATTGCTGGTAGTGTGAAATATGCGCTGTGATTCACTTTATGCATGCAAAACATGTGAAAGCGATAGAGATTCTATGACAGATTACCGATATTTATGGAGAAAACACTAAGAGCAATGGAATGGTGGGAAAATTGTTAAGAAATTCCAGCGACGGCCATACCAATATTAATTATGAAGAGGGCGAGTATCTGTCGCCGCTGAAGATGTGATAAAAAGAGCCCGCATCTCGTGGTCGTGCGGTAGCGTTCTCGCTTCCTACGCCTGGGTTCCCGGGTTCGATTCCCGGCGGGGTCATGGATTTTCTCTGCCTCGTGATGGCTGGGTGTTGTGTGCTGTCCTTAGGTTAGTTAGGTTTAAGTAGTTCTAAGTTCTAGGGGACTGATGACCATAGATGTTAAGTCCCATAGTGCTCAGAGCCATTTGAACCATTTTTGTGATAAAAAGAGTCGATGTAAATGTCCCAGGAAACAGGTGGTAGCACCCAGTGACTGCTTGTTCCTGAACTTGAAAATACGTGTAGACAGTCAGGACCATGCCAACAACGGTTACATCAAAATAACCGTTCAGCAGCGGTTGGTGAATCAGATGGCAAACTTTTATAAGAAATTAATTCAGAACATTTTTTATGTGTTGTAGCATTGTTGGGAAATGGTGTTGAAAAGTATATTAAGATTTAGTCTCTCATGTAATAATGTAATTCTTTTATAAATCTGTTGGTTTTGCATGAAAATGGTACTGACTAGCCTTATACAAGACACGACTAAAAAAGTTATGCCATTGTCATAATAAAAGAGAGAAAACCGTGAACATGATGGAAGACTACTAAACTCTGGCACAAATTGAAAGCACCAGATCACATCTCTTGAGGTGGTAGAACAGAAAAAAGATGGATATCAATCACTGTGTGAATGAAACCCTCAGTGGCCTCCATGCGTTTTGCTTTTTGGTAAACCGTCTATTCATGTAGCACAAACGGAGTAAATGTATTCGTTACCCAGATCTCTGTGGATGATAATGTGAACATTATCCTAGCATACCTACGACTCATACTTGGGTGACAATCGCGTAGTTAATGTCAATATGTGTCGTTTTTGATCAAAGTTTCTATCATAATCGCAGTGGACACACCGTTTCCCGTCAGATCACCGAAGTTAAGCGCTGCCGGGCGTGGCCAGCACTTGGATGAGTGACCATCCGAGCCACCATGTGCTGTTGCCATTTTTCAGGGTGCACTCAGCCTCGTGATGCGAATTGAGGAGCTACTCGACCGAATAGTAGCGGCTCCGGTCAAAGAAAACCATCATAACGACCGGGAGAGCGGTGTGCCGACCACACGCCCCTCCTATCCACATCCTCAACTAAGGATGACACGGAGGTCGGATTGTCCCGATGGGCCACTTGTGGCCTGCAGACGGAGTGCTTTTTTCCATCATAATGCTTACTGACGGATGGCCCGAATGCGATGCTTCATGAATAGTTATCTTCCACGATGGAAGTGCTTGAAACAGTAATAAATTAATTTTCTCAATGCTTCTGTTCCATACACTTTCCCGAATTTACATGTGTCACCGTAGCTTTTTTTGTAATTTGTGGGAGAAAATGATGCATTGTGCTACAGCACGAGTCTTTAATTCACTTCGTCGTCGGGAGGTTAAATCCTAATCTTCCTTCTTTCTTCACATTCACTACATGGAAGTAGGCTCACTGAAAATATTGTGCGAAGTCGAGCGGCATACTTACCACTACTAATGGGCTCAAAAGTCATCCTAAAATGCTTAAATGCAGTAAGCCGCCAAAACCCAAAGGGGTTCCTATCAACACCTATACCGCATTCGCGCGTGCTTTAGCTTCGCTGTTGACCATAATTAACCACAGATCACTTGACTAGAGCTATGTCCTCATAAACGGACAAGGAGCATGGGTCGCACCCATGTATACAACAGGAAATAGAACTGGTCCACAGACCCCCGCTCAATAACACACACAGCTATTTGTAGCAGAAGAAAAGTCCATATTCTTAGTCCAAACATAATGATCAGTCTGCAACAAAATATCGAATTAAATTGATTTCGTCTGTATATGGCACTGGAGGATATCTTGTGTGATGAACGCGAGTTGGGTTAGCCCACGATAGATGTTTCCGCAACTGAAGTTGATTTCCTTGTAGATTTTTTTTTCCAGGCGCTAACAAAATAATGTGCCAAGAAAGACGGAGTCAACTTGACTTCCTGTCTGGAACAAATAACCTTCTAAATGGAAATCAACCTGATTTCCGGAAACATCGATCATGCAAAATCCAGCTCACGTTTTCCGGTCATGGTAGACTCCGGTACATTACACAGAGGAAATCGGGGCAGTAAAATTCTTTGTTATGGGATCTGTAACGAGGCTCGCGACTGGATCAAAAATTTGCTTTGCAGTAGGAGGAAGAACAATATCTGCTGTTCACCAGGGGAGTGTGACAGGTCGGCTGCTGTTCGTGTTGTGCATTAACGACTTAGTGGATAGTTTTAGTTGCAATATTAAGCTTCTCCAAGATGATGCAGTTATTTTTTAGAAATATATCTCCGAAAAAGAGACACCAGTACTATCCAGCTCGTCTCAACAAAATATTGGATTAGCCAGATGGAAAGGCAACTAGCTCTCAGGGCAAGAGAAATGTAAAACTGTGTCCTGCACGAAATGTAAAAGTGTCGTATTCTTTGTCTGCAGGGGTAACAAGTCACATCATGTCATACAAATATCTGGCAACAGCAATGCGTAGGCTCGGTAGTAGACAAAGTGAGAGGTAGGTTACGATTCATCGGTAGGATACTGGGAAACGTTAGTTTGTTTAAAAATGATGTGCTGTACAAAGCATTTGCACGGTGCATACTTGAATGTTGCTGAAGTGTGAGACATCAGATCGGACTAACAAGGGACAAAGAGCAAAGAGGGACAACGATGTGAATTGTCAAAGGCTTGTATAATGTGTGAAATTGCGCAACAAAAATGTTGAAAAATCTGAACTCACAAACAGTCGAAAAAAAGGCTGCATGCATCTTACAAGGAACTGCGTATGTAACCACATTTTAGAGCAGAAACTACGAATGTTCTACAGCCTCTACGAATCTTTTTTCCGTAGATGTTGTAGAGCTAAAGTAAGGTAAGCAGTAGGTCACACAAAGGCAAACGAACAGATATTGTTCCTGTAGTATCCTCATACAGAGGACTGAACGAAGGGAAAGAATAAGTTTATAACAAAACCAATCTCAATTGTAATGTCCTTGGATGAATATCCACACAACTACATACAACAGAAATATCTCTCCTTTAACGCTCTTTGTGATGTGCTTGCACTACGAACCCTGGGGTCGTGGTAGGCTGCGGTGTGAAGACCTGGAACGTTACTGGGCCAGTGCTGCCGGCGGGTGACGAATGACGTGCTGCAGGTGCAGACCAGGACGATCGCGGCCGGATCTACCGGCGTGGAGCGCTGATACGAAGCTGTTGGAACTGCCAAATTGTAGCGCTGGAACTGAACCACTGATACGTCCGGACGGAATTCCTGGTACTACCGACCGGAGGAGTAGTGGTAGCCTAAATAGTCGGGGGCCGATAGATATCTGTGTGGCGTTGCAACGGCACGTGACATGGCGTAGGAGAACAGTGCCCTGACGACAGTACTCTCTGCTGCGAAAGGCACGCAGCCTATCGGCGAGGTTAGCGTTCCCAGACGGTGTGGAGGAGACGTGTAACTCCGTGTTAAACAGCCAAGGCAGTGTAGGGAAATTATCTGTAGTGCTGCTGACAAGATGACTCTTGCATATGCTGTTATTTATATATATTTGACGATGCTGGTGCTGACTTCGTGTTTAACATTCGATGATGCCACTATGGCTGCAGTACATTAGGACATGTTTTTATAAAACAGATCTGAAGATGGTCATTACAGACCGAAACCGGTAGTCTGATGACAAAAGATTAGTGATCATAGACGTAAAGTAAAGGAAATTTATATCTTTTTTGATATGAGCCGATTACCCACGTCCTCCTGATGTGGCGGCTGCCCGCACGGACTCCCGGTGCGGGAAGGAAACGACTACCAGGCGGGTACAACACTTCCTTCCTTCAGTCCCTTAGAAGAAAATCTTAATATCTGCTGAAATCTAGAGTATCTTCTGCCACACACTTCTCTGTGATTCACAGGGTAGAGATGCAAGCAGTTGGCCATTAAAATCGTAACATCGGGAAGGAAAGCAAATAACATAATTTTAATTATCGTGTATACACAATGACGAAGGAAAAATGCATGATTAAATTTTTAGATTATTTGAGGGTGTACAGAGAACGAAATTTAGTACCCAGAGCTGCCACCTGTGGCAGAAACAGTGGCTCTCAATCAGATAATTACATGATAACTTTTATTAGTAATATTTTCAAAAAATCAAGTTCTGTTGATCAACAATACTACAGTTAAACATTTGGTAAATACATCGTATAAATTTCAAAGCGTGTTTCATTTTACCGTGTTGTGCCCTCGAACATTTCAATAAGTAATTTTATAAAAAATAATTGTTCCATCCAACGTTATGCTTTTTAAATACGAGGAGCGTTCAATAAGCAATGCAACACTTTTTTTCTGAAAGCAGGTTAGTTTTATTCAGGATTTCGACACACCATATTATTCCGCACTCTTTTGGGTAAAAGGCCCTACTTTTCATGTAATCTCCGTTCAATGTGACGACCTTACGCTACCTTACTGAGAGGGTCTGCATGATCGCATGGTACCACTCTACCGATCCACGTTGGAACCAACGTCTTGCTCCATCAGTACCAGTTACTTTTGGAATAAGGCTGGGCATCTCGGACATATTCTGACTCGTGGCCACCTTTGTGCTCAGACGGCAAAAACTACCAAATCCACCGGTTAGTCCCTCAACCGTTAGGGGTAAAACTCAATGGGACCCGGGGAAAGTAAGGCTAGCAACCTGCTTCCCTGGTACTTTAATATGATGCTGGCAACAATCAGAACAAAATACCTCGGATCTTTTGAGGTGACGGAGTCCCACCTCTAATTGACAGACCAGGGACTCCTAAGATACGACTCGGCAAACGAATGGTAACGAGATGGGGAGCTATTAATATCAATGGGGGCTACTCTGAGAAGAAGGTAGAGCTGTCAGATGCTGCAAGTAAGATGGGGTTGGACGTTTTAGCTGTTAGTGACATTCGGGTAAGGGGTGAGAAAGAAGAGAAAGTGGGAGAATACAAGGTCTACCTGTCAGGAGTCAAAGCAGGAATAGCACAATGGGGTGTAGGGCCTTACATCAGGAAAGAAATGGAACCCAGCGTAGTTGCAATAAGGTATGTAAACGAACGACTGATGTGGATAGATTTGACAGTGTCTAGCAAGAAAATTATGATTGTGTCAGTATATTCGCATTGTGAAGGAACAGATCAAGATAAGATGGATAGTTTTTATGACGCAGTGATGTAGTTGTTAGAGTAAAGGACAAGGACAGCGTTCTGCTCATGGGTGATTTTAATGCCAGGATTGGAAATCGGACAGAAGGGTATGAAAAGGTTATGGGTAAATTTGGAGAGGATATGGAGGCCAACAGGAACGGGAAACAGCTCTGTGCCAGTATGGGCTTAGTAATCACAAATTCCTTTTTTAAACATAAGAACGTTGGTATTCTTGGGAAGGCAGGGGAACCAGACCTCTAATTGACTATATAATAACAGATCAGGAATTCAGGAAGGCTGTGAGGGACACACGTATATTCAGGGGATTCTTTGATGACACTGATCACTATTTAATATGCAGTGAAATTGGTATTGTGAAGCCGAAAGTGCAGGAGGTCAGGTCCATATGTAGGAGGATAAGAGTGGAGAAACTTCAGGATAAGGAAATCGGGCACAAGTACATAACAGTGATCTCAGAAAGGTACCAGTTAGTTGAATGTAGTCAATTACAGTCATTGGAAAAGGAATGGACAAGGTACAGGGACAGAGTATTAGAAGTGGCTAAAGAACGTCTTGGAACAGTAAAGTGTAAAGGTAGGATGAAGCAAACAGGTTGGTGGAATGACACAGTCAAGGCAGCCTGTAAAAGGAAAAAGGAGGTGTATCAAAAATGGCTACATACTATAACTCAGGCAGACAGAGAAATCTATGTTGAAGAAAGAAACAAAGCCAAACAGATAATTGCAGCATCCAAGAAGAAATCTTGGGAAGACTTTGAATACAGGTTGGAGACTTTGGGTCAAGGTGCTGGAAAACCATTCTGGAATGTAATTAGCAGTCTTCGAAAGGGAGGTAAGAAGGAAATGACAAGTATTATGGACAGGTCAGGAAAACTACTGGTGAATCCTGTTGATGCCTTGGGCAGATTGAGGGATTTTTTTGAAGAGTTGCTTAATGTAGGTGAAAATACACTCCTGGAAATGGAAAAAAGAACACATTGACACCGGTGTGTCAGACCCACCATACTTGCTCCGGACACTGCGAGAGGGCTGTACAAGCAATGATCACACGCACGGCACAGCGGACACACCAGGAACCGCGGTGTTGGCCGTCGAATGGCGCTAGCTGCGCAGCATTTGTGCACCGCCGCCGTCAGTGTCAGCCAGTTTGCCGTGGCATACGGAGCTCCATCGCAGTCTTTAACACTGGTAGCATGCCGCGACAGCGTGGACGTGAACCGTATGTGCAGTTGACGGACTTTGAGCGAGGGCGTATAGTGGGCATGCGGGAGGCCGGGTGGACGTACCGCCGAATTGCTCAACACGTGGGGCGTGAGGTCTCCACAGTACATCGATGTTGTCGCCAGTGGTTGGCGGAAGGTGCACGTGCCCGTCGACCTGGGACCGGACCGCATCGACGCACGGATGCACGCCAAGACCGTAGGATCCTACGCAGTGCCGTAGGGGACTGCACCGCCACTTCCCAGCAAATTAGGGACACTGTTGCTCCTGGGGTATCGGCGAGGACCATTCGCAGCCGTCTCCATGAAGTTGGGCTACGGTCCCGCACACCGTTAGGCCGTCTTCCGCTCACGCCCCAACATCGTGCAGCCCGCCTCCAGTGGTGTCGCGACAGGCGTGAATGGAGGGACGAATGGAGACGTGTCGTCTTCAGCGATGAGAGTCGCTTCTGCCTTGGTGCCAATGATGGTCGTATGCGTGTTTGGCGCCGTGCAGGTGAGCGCCACAATCAGGACTGCATACGACCGAGGCACACAGGGCCAACACCCGGCATCATGGTGTGGGGAGCGATCTCCTACACTGGCCATACACCACTGGTGATCGTCGAGGGGACACTGAATAGTGCACGGTACATCCAAACCGTCGTCGAACCCATCGTTCTACCATTCCTAGACCGGCAAGGGAACTTGCTGTTCCAACAGGACAATGCACGTCCGCATGTATCCCGTGCCACCCAACGTGCTCTAGAAGGTGTAAGTCAACTACCCTGGCCAGCAAGATCTCCGGATCTGTCCCCCATTGAGCATGTTTGGGACTGGATGAAGCGTCGTCTCACGCGGTCTGCACGTCCAGCACGAACGCTGGTCCAACTGAGGCGCCAGGTGGAAATGGCATGGCAAGCCGTTCCACAGGACTACATCCAGCATCTCTACGATCGTCTCCATGGGAGAATAGCAGCCTGCATTGCTGCGAAAGGTGGATATACACTGTACTAGTGCCGACATTGTGCATGCTCTGTTGCCTGTGTCTATGTGCCTGTGGATCTGTCAGTGTGATCATGTGATGTATCTGACCCCAGGAATGTGTCAATAAAGTTTCCCCTTCCTGGGAAAATGAATTCACGGTGTTCTTATTTCAATTTCCAGGAGTGTACGATCAGTAATGTTTCAGATTTCGATGTACAATGGGATAGGAATGATGATGGAAATAGGATCACATTTGAAGAAGTGGAGAAAATGGTCAATAGATTGCAGTGCAATAAAGCTGCTGAGGAGGATGAAATTAAGTCAGAACTCATCAAATACAGTGGAATGTCAGGTCTTAAATGGCTTCACAGGATAATTGATATGGCGTGGGAGTCGGGACAGGTTCCATCAGACTGGACGAAAGCAGTAATCACACCAATCTTTAAACATGGAAACAGAAAAGATTGTAACAACTACAGAGGTATCTCTTTAATCAGCGTTGTGGGTAAAATCTTCTCAGGTATTGTTGAAAGGAAAGTGCGAGTATTAGTTGAGGACAAATTGGATGAAAATCAGTGTGGGTTTAGGCATCTTGGAGGTTGTCAGGACCAGATCTTTAGCTTACGAAAAATAATGGAGAAGTGTTACGAGTGGAAGAGGGAATTGTATCTCTGCTTTATAAATCTAGAAAAGGCATATGACGGGGTTCCTAGGAGGAAGTTATTGTCTGTTCTACGAGATTATGGAATAGGAGGCAAACTTTTGCAAGCAATTAAAGGTCTTTACATAGATAGTCAGGCAGCAGTTAGAGTTGACGGTAAATTGAGTTCATGGTTCAGAGTAGTTTCAGGGGTAAGACAAGGCTGCAACCAGTCTCCACTGTTGTTCATATTATTCATGGATCATATGTTGAAAACAATAGACTGGCTGGGTGAGATTAAGATATGTGAACACCAAATAAGCAGTCTCGCATATGCGGATGAGTTAGTTGTGATGGCAGATTCAATTGAAAGTTTGAAAAGTAATGTTTCAGAGCTAGATCAGAAATGTAAGGACTATGTTATGAAGATTAGCATCTCCAAAACGAAAGTAATGTCAGTGGGAAAGAGAGATAAACGGATTGAGTGCCAAATGGGAGGAACAAAATAGGTGGACGGTTTCAAGTACTTAGGATGCATATTCTCACAGGATGGCAACATAGTGAAAGAACTGGAAGCGAGGTGTAGCAAAGCTAATGCAGAGAGCGCTCAGCTACGATCTACTTTCTTCTGCAAGAAGGAAGTCAGTACCAAGACTAAGTTATCTGTGCACCGTTCAATCTTTCGACCAACTTTGTTGTTTGGGAGCGAAAGCTGAGTGGATTCAGGTTACCTTATCAATAAGGTTGAGGTTACGGACATGAAAGTAGCTAGGATGATTGCAGGTACTAGTAGATCGGAACAATGGCAGGAGGGTGTCCACAATGAGGAAATTAAAGAAAAACTGGGAATGAACTCTATAGATGTAGCAGTCAGGGCGAACAGGCTTAGATGGTGGGGTCATGTTACACGGATGGGAGAAGCAAGGTTACCCAAGAGACTCATGGGTTCAGCAGTAGAGGGTAGCAGGAGTCGGGGTAGACCAAGGAGAAGGTACGTGGATTCGGTTAAGAATGAGTTTGAAGTAATAGGCTTAACATCAGAAGAGGCACCAATGTTAGCACTGAACAGGGGATCATGGAGGAATTTTATAAGGGGGACAATGCTCCAGACTGAACGCTGAAAGGCATAATCAGTCTTAAATGATGATGATGATAATGACTGTTCTGTGCTTGGAACGGACGTCCGTTCGAGACGCTATTCTGAAGGCACCGCTACCCATCGGAACTTCATGAAACGATAGGGGCCGAAGCGTGGATATTCTATGATATTTCACAACAAATCCCTCATCGAAACTGGCCGAGAAAAAAAAAGCTGTTCTATTACTTATTGAATGCACCTTGTATGACATTTCTATATACGTTTCAATTAAAATTAAGAGTGTTAAAGATAACAGCATTTACAAAACATTTGTCACACTCGTTACCTGTAGATCGGATTGCATATTAGTTCTCGTATCGATCACTTAAATATAGCTATTCTTGGTCTGCCACGTTATAGCCCTCTCGCACGCTAGTCGCGTGGGGCCGCTGTGATACTGCACAGCGTTTGGTGCTTCCCTACTGGACCCATCGATTCCATATTTGAGTGAAAGCCTGTGGATACTGACCATCGCTAGCAGCAATGCCACGGAACGATAAATTAAAGCCTCGATGGAGCACGATCCTGCCGCTGGAAGACGTTTCTCCTTCGGACATAAGGCACAATACGGTCTTCTCACGAACTACTGATAATCAAATGCGATTTCTGAATGAAAAACCCACCGTCTAATCTTTCCGTGTCGACAGAATTTCAGTGGCGATACTTCTACGTGCTTCGTGCAGATACGCTGAGGTGCTGGTCGTTTTCATACCCTTGCATGTAATACACTTGACGGCCATTTGGCGTTTGTTGTGTGTCACTTTCATGGTGCAGAAATTTTAATGGCCATCAGGGCTAATGCGCAAGGTAGGGCGTCGGATGTCGTCTGCTACACCAGACCACAGCAGTAATCGGGCCATCCGCAAGGCTACAGCTGCGGTCGGCGCCGCGTCCTTCGCGGAGCGGCTGCTGGTGACCCCGGTACGTGGTGAGGGTCACGGCTGGAGCGCCTAGCCGCGCCGCCCACCGCGGACGAGGCGGCAGGCGAGGTGGAGCGACCGCTGCGGGGCCGCCGCCCCACGTGGGCCGCGCCGCACCGCGCAGAGCCTCTGCCATTCATCGACCCCAGGATCTCGCTCTCTGCCCAGCCACCTGTCCCTATATCTTCTGCTTTTCAACAAAATCCCCTTCTACGAAACGAGACGTCAAGTGCCGTTTCAAGTGTTCTCACTGCTCTCTGCGAATACACTCACTGATCAAAAATATACGAATACTCTTAATGGACATTACTACGGCGTGTGTTCACCTTTTGCCTTTATTACGGCTAGAACTCTGCTGTGGGCATTTTCAATGAGGTGTTGGAATGTCTGTGGAGGAATGGCAGAGTATTCTTCCTCAAGAGCAGAAATCAAAGGATATAGTGACGTTGGACGATGTGCTCTAGAGCGAAGCCGACATTCCAGTTCATCCCAAAAGGTGGTCCACTGGGTTAGGGTTCGGCGCTCTAGGCTGGCCAATCCATTTCAGGAACATTTTGTCCGCAAACAATTGTCTCACACATGCTGCTTTACGACAGTCTCCGAACTGTTCCTCTACTGTACGCTGTACACACTGTAGTGAAATGTGTTCATCTCTTTCCGCATTTAGCAATTTCTTAAGCGCAATAAGGGGACCACACCCTTACCACGAAAATCATCCCCATACCGTAACACCGCCTCCTCTGTATTTCACTGTTAGCACTACACACGACGGTAGGTAACGTTCTCCAGGTATTCGCCAAACCCAAACCGTTCCATCACGTTACAGTCTGATTCATTACTCCACATCATTCGTTTGTAGTTCACTGTGCACAGTCCTGTGGGTTAGCACAAACTACAGAAATGTGTGGCTTATGAGGTGCTGCGCGACCATTTTTCCTCTTACGTCGTAGGGGGTCGTTGAGTAAGTAATGCCCAACATATATATATAAAGCCATTCATGTACATAGACAAACGTCCTTGTTGGTGCTTCACATTTGATATTTGTTCTGCACGCTGCAATGCTGCAGTTGATAAGAATACAGTTGGGCGATGGGTAAAGAAAGTTACAGCCTCAGAGAATACAGAAACAGAGCTCCATGATCAGCCAAGCTCGGGACGTCCTGTGACAGCCACTGCTCCAGACGTGCTGAATCGTGCGGATGTCATTATTCGTGCCGACCGGCGCATCACAACTCGACATTTGGCTCTACAGTTGTCGGTCAGTATTGGAAGTGCGTCTGCAATGATCGAGACTCTCGGATATTCAAAGAGGTGCTCACGATGGATTCCACGAATACTCACAGCGGACCACAAGATTCAAAGAAAGGCCATTTCATCTGAATCGTTGGAGCGTTTTGAGACCGACGAAAAGGCCTTTCTGTCACAGATCGTTACGGGGGACGAAAGCTGGGTGCACTACTTTGACCGGAAACAAAACGACAGTCAACGGAGTGGCATCATCCTCATTCACCACAATAGAACAAACTCAAGGCAACCCCCTCTGCTGGAAAAGTCATGGTGACAGTCGTCTGCGATTGTGACGGCGTCACTCTCTTAGATGAGCTGTTTAGAGGGTCAACCATCAATTCAGAGGAATACGTGAAGACTCTGAATAAACTGAAGAACCGTTTCCGACGTGTTCGTTGGGACAAGAATCAAACAGAAAAATCCAACAGCAATCTTGCTCCAAACACATGTCTGAGAACCCGGGAGCACATCGCCAAATTGGGTTGGACATCATTGCCTCATCCACCCTACAGTCCAGACCTGGCACCCTCAGACTTCCATCTCTTTGGGCCGCGTAAAGATTCTCTACGGGGAACACGCTTTGAAGATGATAAAAGTGTCAGTCGCGCAGTGAAAACATGGCTACGCCTACAGGACAAGAGCTTTTACCAGCACGAAATACTGCTCTTCCACAACGTTGGCGTACGGCCATAGAACGTGATGGAGACTACTTAGAAAAATAGGACACCGACAAGACATGTTGATGTATACTGTCACCAAAGTCTGACTCTTAACAATAAACATCTTCTGAGAAAAAAATGTGGGGCATTATTTATGAACGACCCTCGTAACTCACTACGCACAGTCACTGTGCTGTCTGGACTGTTGACAGCACTTCAGAATTCACGACTGAATCCTTCCACTGATTTTATTCGATTTTTTACGACCAGCCTCTGCAGTACTCAACGAGCTCCGTCCGCCAGAAGATGAAATCTGGTCTTGGTTCAGCTGTGACTTATCTTCCGTGTTTCCACTTCACAATACACAACAATCAGTCGACTTGGGCAACTTAGAAGGGCTCAAATGTTCCTCACGGAATTATTACTTGGATGACACCCACTGACTTGTGCACTTTCGATGTCACTGAACTTTCCTGACTGACCCAGTCTGCTGTTACTCGTTCTCTATTGACAACACAATACTACAAGCATCCTTTTACAATTGAAGGTGCGACATGATGCCGCACAGTATGACGCAGACTTCAAGAATAGGTCACTAGAATAACTAGTCATTTGGTGTTCAGATAATTCTTATTTTTTGGCGCGTTTCGGGACAGCCCATCATTAGAACATATAAAAACTCTTCATACAAAACATGGAGTCACATCAGTCAGCCGTAGCACATGTGACTCCTTAGTTTGTACGAAGACTTTTTTTTTTTTTTTGGATATTCTAATGACGGGCTGTGCCCGAAACCAGTGAATAAATAAGAATGCTTGGACATCAACTAACCAGTCATTCCAGCGACCCATTCAGCAGTGGCCGAAGTCTTCTCAGATCCCTGTATATGGTGTGCCCGTCTCTCGTGACATCTAGTGGCCAGTTCCGCATGCTTTTGATCAGATAGCGTATTAATTGAAGTGTAGCGATGGCAGCATAGACGTTCTGCTGTTTAGAGATTTCGTTCATACGAAGATAACAAACATCATTCCCAAGTTTTTTCCGCGTACATATGCGACTTTGGCAGACAACATAATGTTCCAGTTGCCTGGCTTCTTAGCTACCAACGATGGAGGTGGGCCCTCGGAAGCTCTATGCCCGGGTATCAACATTTAGTTTTCCGTAAATCGCTTTATGCAAATGCCGAGGAGTTTCCCTTGAAAAAGGAAGAGGTCTGTTTCCATCCACATTCTTATCCCAATCCGAGCTTCCCCTTCGACTTTAATGACCTCATCTTTGATTGAACGTTAAACCCTAATTTTCCTTCTTAGCTACCTTCTCAAGGGGAAACGTTATTTTACTTTTATGCCACCTGATCAGAGACGGAGAGGCAAAATCTTTCAACAAACCTCTTCGAAATTTTCCAGAAATCACCATTTTATCATTACAAGAAATAGAATTTTCCAGATGCAACTCGCATACGGTGAGTTACTATATTTTAATACTAATGTCGTTGTTCTTGTGGTCTTTAGTCCGAAGAGTGATTTGATGCAGCTCTCTGCGTTAGGCCACCCTGAGTAAACATGTTGATCCCTCCATACCTACTGCCATCCTTACAGCCATTTGAACGTACTTAAATTTGTTCAAGCCTTGATCTCCTCCCACAATTCCTCCCCCCCTCCCTCCCCCCTGTGCAGACACGCTTTCCTTCAATACTAAATTGAGGATTCCTTCATACCACAGAATGTTTCCTATTAACCGACACCTTCTTTTAATCAATTTGTGCCATGACATTCATATTTTTTCCCAATTCGATTCAGTATCTCATTATTTATACTATCTACCCATTAAATTTTCACCATTCTTCTGTAGCACCACATTTAGAAAGCTTGTGTTATCTTCTTGTTTGAACTGCTTATCATCCACGTTTCAGTTCAGTGCTAGGCTACTTTCCAGACAAATATCTTCCTAAAAATACCCTAACACCTAAATTTATGTTCGGTGCTAACAAATTCTTCCTTTTCAGAAAAGTTACAGTCGGTCAGCATTTTATATCCCCTTCACTTCGGCCAACATCACTTATTTTGCCGACCAGATAATAAAACTAATCTGCTACCTTTAATGTCTCATTTCCTAATCTAATTGTCTTAAGAGTCGCCTGTCCTAGACCAAATACACTAAGGTGACGAAAGTCATGGGATAGCGTTATGCACATATAGAGATGGCGGAAGTACCGCGTACACAAGGTATAAAAGGTAGTGCATTGGCGGAACTGTCATTTGTAATCAGGTGATTCATGTAAAAAGTTTCCGACGTGATTATGGCCGTAAGACGGGAATTAACAGACTTTGAACCGGAATGGTAGTTGGGGACAGACCCATCGGGCATTCTGTTTCGGAAATCGTTAGGGATTTCAATATTCTGAGATCCACAGTCTCAAGACTGTGCCGAAAACACCAAATTTCAGGCATTACCTATCACCACGGACAACACAGTGGCCGACAACCTCCACTTAACGACCGAGAGCAGTGGCAGTGCTAACAGACAAGCAACACTACGTTAAATAATCGCAGAAATCGATGGTCTTAATGGGCTATGGCAGCAGACGATCGACGAGAATGCCTTTGCTAACAGCAAGACACCGGCTCCAGCGCCTCTCCTCGGCTCGTGACCAATAACGGCTGGACACTAGACGACTGAAAAACCGTAGGCTGGTCAGATGAGTCCCGATTTCAATTTGTAAGAGCTGATGGTAGGTTTCGAGTGTGGCGCAGCCCCACGAAGTCATGGGCCCAAATTGTCAATGAGGCACTGTGCAAGCTGGTGTTGGTTCCGTGTGTTTACGCGTAATGGACTGGGTCCTCCGGTCCAACTGGACCGATCATTGACTGTAAATCGTTGTGTTTGGCTACCTGGAGACCATCCGGAGGAATTCATAGACTTCACGCTCCCAAACAACGATAGATCTTTTATGGATGACAATGCGGCATGTCATCCGGCCACAATTGTTTTCGACAGGTTTGAAGAACATTGTGCACAATTCCAACGAATGTTTTGGCCATCCAGATCTCACGACTTGAGTCCCATCGAACATTTATGGAACGTAAACGAGAGGTGAGTTGGTGCACAAAATTCTACACCGGCAACACTTTGGCAATTACGAATGGCTGTCGAGGCAGTACGGCTCAATGCTTCTGCAGGAGACTTACAACGACTTGTTGAGTCCATGTCAAGTCGAGTTGCTGTACTACGTCGGGAAAAAGAAGGTCCGACACGATATGAGGAGGTATCATATGCTTTTGTACCTCAGCGTACGTTCCTGTTACCCTCGTTTCATTTTTGTTTTATAGTCCCTGAAATTTAATTCTCTTTTAAAATCTCTTCTTCGTTTCCTTTACTGCTTGCTCAATGTACAGGCTACAACCCTTTCTCACTCCCTTCTCACCCACTGCTTTACTTTCATGTCCTTCAGGTTCAAGTTGTAAATCACCTTTCGCTCCCCCAGGAATTATTACATTCTTCTTCAAGTGTGAGGATATTCCGTTTGTATCACATCTGGCATACCGCTCGGTATAGGTTTGTCATTGTTGACTCTTCCAAGGGTCTCATTCTCAGGTAATGTCATCTACTCCAGGGACCTTGTTTCGACTTAGGTCTTTCAGTATTTTGTAAAATTATTTTCGCTGCATCATATTTCCCAACTCATCTTCATATTTAGGGCAACCCAGATGTCTAGATGGACACCACAGCTCAGTACTAGGCGTTGGTCGTATTGATGATGGTTCATCTTTGCTTTCCGCGGACCGGGAAGCCTGCTCACTAAGCCATTTACAGTTTGAATATGGTTCTTCATGGTATCCGATCGTTGGTGCAACGTGCGTAATTTAGCTACGGTGCGTTATCACTTCGTAGTCACCAAAGAGAAGAATCTATCGTTCGACTCTGATCAACGTCTTTCCCGACTATGTTCAGTAGAACAGCTTTCATTTCGGCGTAGCGAGCCTCACTTTGATTAGCGAGACAAGGTTAATTAATCTCTGTCCTGAACGACTGAATTAACAGTAACATATACAGGGTGAGTCATCTAACGTTACCGCTGGATATATTTCGTAAACCACATCAAATACTGACGAATCGATTCCACAGACCGAACGTGAGGAGAGGGGCTAGTGTAATTGGTTAATAAAAACCATAAAAAAATGCACGGAAGTATGTTTTTAACACAAACCTACGTTTTTTTTTAAATGGAACCCCTTTAGTTTTGTTAGCACATCTGAACATTTAAACAAATACGTAATCAGTGCCGTTTGTTGCATTGTAAAATGTTAATTACATCCGGAGATATTGTAACCTAAAGTTGACGCTTGAGTACCACTCCTCCGCTGTTCGATCGTGTGTGTATCGGAGAGCACCGAATTACGTAGGGATCCAAATGGAACGGTGATGGACCTTAGGTACAGAAGAGACTGGAACAGCACATTACGTCCACATGGTAACACCTTTTTATTGGTCTTTTTCACTGACGCACATGTACATTACCATTTTTTTATGGTTTGCATTAACCAATTACACTAGCTCCTCTCCTCACGTTCGGTCTGTGGAATCGATTCGTCAGTATTTGATGTGGTTTACGAAATATATCCAACGGTAATGTTAGGTGACTCACCCTGTATATTATGATGGATGTAAGTGCAGATATTTCTATTGGTTATTGGTGACTGAGGAGGCTGTTACATCAGTATTTACGTCAGTTGCAGAATGATAATTATAACTATTAGCAGTAGTATGTTTTCAGGTACACTAGTAGCTCCAAGTACCATGTTGCAAGAGCAAGCCATTAATACTTATTTTCCCATGGGCAGCAGGTCAGGTAATGAAGAGTAGACACATGGACATAAAATGGTTAGTCTACACTGATAGGCATAGCCCACCGTACAGAAAACGTCGGGTCGTAAGCTTTGTGAGGTGTTTGGGAGAAAACTGTTGGCCGCAGGGAAAAAAACAACCAACATACTGATGTGTGCAAGGCAGCACACATAAAAAAATGTGCACTTACCCGTTACGCCCTATAAAGGCGAGAAGGTTTTGTTTAATCGTCAACGAGCTCTCATTCAGATAATCTCCGAAGATTCTTTCCGTTTGAGGCTTTATAGCTGTTCGCGATGACGGTAACCGTTTCGGTTGTCAGTTGTCGCAGATACCGCACTGCCTCTTGTTGAGGGGCGCCGTTGCCACGCGTTGTTAGATTCCTCGTTCTGCTGACTGAAATTCCGTATTCCATAAGCAAGAATGTTTACGTATTCCCAGAGACGGCATACAAGAGTGCAGATGACTTAACAGGACATATTGTGGACCACACGGTACCAGTAGTACCGTCGGAAGACACCAACAGAGACATTACGGCATTTGACCTTTAGGTAATGAGTTCGCTTCCCGCCGCCAGCCGCCTACGCCGCCGCCGCTGTCGTGGGATCAAGGGGAGTCACCGCTGGGAGACGGCGGGTCGTGAGTTCGCGGACCGCCGCTTAATTGTGCAGACAATGGCGGCCGTGGGCGCGCGGCGCGGGTTGTCGACACTGCGGCAGGTGGCGATGCGAGGCAAGGGCGGCCTGACGTGACGCGACGCGCCGCGACGCCTACCCCGGCGTTCCGGGAAAGCGACTCCTCGCTAGCGGTCACGGGCACATCGTCAGCCCACGTCTCGCTGAGCGAATATCGATGAAGGTCACCGGATGCGAGCCGTTTCTCCTTACGTGACAGCGATACTCATTGCTGAAAACGTGTGCCAAACGTGAAGGGCGTGTTTATCGACTGACAGATGTTTGCGAGTCGTTTCGCTCCAGGCATTCTAATACATTTTCTGTCTTTCTTTTTTGTTTATTTTCGAAATTTGTCGACCTCGAAGTTTATGTGCCGACCTCACTGTTTGCCTTCAGTAGTTGCATTCTTCGGTTTTTCGGAGATATCCTAGAATACGAGCAACACGACGTACTTGTTGAAGTCTTTTCACCTCGTCTCGTAAATGTGGTGCTTCGCAGCTTGCGAATATTGATAATAATGTCATAATACACTGTCGGACAAGAAAAGTGAAGCACCCAGAAGCGGAGCCGGCCGGGGTGGCCGAGCGGTTCTAGGCGCTACAGTTTGCAACCGCGCGACCAGAGGTTCGAATCCTGCCTCGGGGATGGGTGTGTGTGATGTCCTTAGGTTAGTTAGGTTTAAGTAGTTCTAAGTTCTAGGGGACTGATGACCTCATATGTTAAGTCCCATAGTGCTCAGGGCCATTTGAACCATTTTTTGAACCAGAAGCGGAGGAGGAAACGAAATTATGGGCGAAGGGGCTATATGACGTCATTTCAGTTATGACAAAATCGAGTAATATTTACGATGAAATTGGCAATAAAAGCCCACTTATCGATATGACGTTGCACCCCGTCTCGCTTGGAAGCATGAACTAATACAGTTGACAAAGGCGTCATAAGGCTGTTGTATCATCTCCTAGGGTGAGATGCTGTTGTAACTGGCACATGATATTCCGGATACTGGCACCGGGTTGGAGATGGCATACATACATGTTCTGTCGGGGACAAATGGGGTGGGGGGAGGGGGCGGGGGATCTTGCTGACCACGGGGGTAATTCAACATCACGCAGACACTTCATAGAGGCATTTGCTATGTGTGGACAAGTGTTGTCCTGTTGTGACGTCAGAGTTCCCTCGGTCCCTCTCGACGGGTGGCTTAGAGTCAGACCCATTAGCTCGCCACACCATGACGCCAGAAAAATCGTAGTTTTGCTCTCCTCAGAACGCTGCCTTACTCGCCGACGATAGTCATCCAATGTAGTGCAGAAAGGTGATTCATAGATGAACATAATGCAACACCATTCGTCAGCAGTCATGCTTCCTTGTCACGCCACCAGCGAAAAAAATCCACTGTTTGTTTTGCGGTGTTAACGGCAGACTACGCATTGGTCGGCAATTACCTTGCTTGGCTGCTGATAGCCTCTGATCAATGGTGTGGGATTACACAGTGTTTCAGGGAGTCCTTCACTTGCTCTCTTATGGCAGGCGCAGATGTACCTCCTGCTTATGTGCTTGGTGCACAATATGGCGATCCTTCGTTGTCGTAGTCAGATGTGGTCGACTGGCACCTGGATGAATAGTCTGTCCGCTTTTACTGCCCCAAGCAGTCCCTCGTCGGGGCACTGCCACATCCGAATGCTCTACAAATCTGGACATTGTAAGATTCGACCAGCCTGCGAACGGGAGATCCACAATGAGGCCCCCTTCAAACTGTGTCAGGTGCTCATAACGCAGCCTCATAGGAGTTCGCACAGTCAACAGCTATATCCTTTCAGGCTCCTTGTATACCCTACCAGACCTGATAATAACACTAAACACGAACAACACTAATGCACCTTGGTGGCCGTTCTACCTGTGACAGAGGTTTGAAAATGCAACCCTTTACATACCCACCGATAGTGTGTTATATTGACATCCGACCATGTCTTCTTTGTGCTTGATCATTTTTACCAGGCGGTGCAGCTACTTCTCAGATAGAGTGTTCCAGTAATGTTTTGCTTTATTTCCAACTAGAAAAGGCCTTTTAACCGGAACCAACAACAAGCTGTATGTGCACATCATGTCCCGGAGTGCCATACTCGATTTATTACGGACATGTACAACAATGTCCAAACATGCGTCAATGGTCTGCATTATATCAAAGAGCTTCGAAGTTAATATATTTCTTCCATCATACAAGTGCCCTAAGCTCGTTACTTTTTGGTATTTCAATGAATTATCTAACGGCAACGGGTCGGATACCAACTACGTGTAATGTGTTTTATACTGATGATGTAGGGTTATATCTGGAAACATACAGGAAATTCAAGAGAAATTACGATGGGAAAATTCAACCTCGATGCCACTAAAACCACAGATATCAAGCGTGGAAACGTCGCACTTCGAAAAGTTAACAGTTTAAGTATGGGATCAGTAATATCAGAGGACGGGTCAGTTGAAGCAGAAATACGAGGGTTATTCGTAAAGTAAGGAACGATCGGTCGCGGAATGGAAACCACAGTGAAAATCCGATGAAGTTTTGTACAGGTGTGTTGGGCAGTGTCTCTAGTATGCCCGTCGATCACGTTAGGTCGTTCTTTTTAGTTCTGAGCACACAGGGAGCACGTAAAGATACCTAGAACAATAGTGTCTCCCGCCAAGTACGAGGGCCTGGTGAGAAATTTCGCCTGAAGCTATGCAACCAACATTACAGAACTGTCGTGTAGTTTCTTCTTCAAGACAATTCTCGGCCGCATTCTGCAGGGGCAATGAATATGCTCCTACATCACTTTCAATTGGAAATGTTTGATTACTCACAATACAGCCCGTAATTATCTCCCTCTGAGTTTCATCTCTGCTCACATGAACCGCTGGCTATGAAGACATTCTGGCACAGACAACGAGCTGTAGGTCAGCGTAGAGAATTGGCGGAAAGCACTGGCGGCTGCCTTCTATAACGATGGTATTGAAAAGTTGCTACAACGCTACGACAAACGTCTAAGTAGGATCGACGACTATAGAGATAAGTAGCTGGAAATTGTAGCTAACTGTTGCAAATAAAACAGTTTTGATTTTCACTGTGGTTTCCATTTCGCGTCCTATCGTTCCTTACTTTCCGAGTAGCCCTCGTAACACAAAGAAAAATATCATGTTGTAAGATGTGACGTATGCTCTGAGTGTTTCAGCGCGATACCAGAAACGGCCATACAAACTAAATGAAAATTTTAGAAAACGGCAGCGCTCTTGTCTGGACATCTAAAAAGACTCACGAATAGAAGCTCCATACAACAGAAATGCGGATGTTGCGATGGCCGGGACGAGTAACAGTGACTTCTTGAGAGGTAGATTGCAGGTCTTCCCAATAAACAAGAAACTCTGAATCCAGGCTGAGTTGATGTGGTCAGATAACAGGGATATAAGAAGATCATGTCGTGAAAAAAATCTATGGCTACTAAGAGAAAGGGGAGAGGAAGGCCTCAAACCAGCAGGTCGACAAAAATCCAAAATAATATGAATAATCTAAACGTTAGTGAATAGCATGCCTGCCAGAGGAATATATGGCGTAGCATGAGTGGGAGAGCTGAACCCGAGTAACGGGGGATGATGGGGACAACTAAGATTGCCGGACTAGTGTAGGGCACATGCGCATCTTCAGTGGCATCTTACGTACACTGGATTTTTATGAACATGTCGAAGACGTATTCTGAGAAAATTCGTGTAATGAACCAGATTTATGACAGTAAATATTAGTAAATAAATATTAATGTTGAGCAGTTGGCAGTGAGGACGAGTTTTACTTCCGTTGTGTAGAATGTTCTAACCAGGTAAGGACGATCCTTCGCTGCCCACAACAGGCATACGTCGTATAATGACAGTTATACTGATTGCAAGTTTATGCTCGGGGTGTAACTCCGATTCCGCAGTCTTGAGTCATATAAATAACGATTTGTTCTCTCAATGTTCGTATTATGACCTTTTGAGACAGGGTTTCATTGGTAATAGAAAATTTAGCAAAATATTTGACTGTTATGCACTGTAGTACGTATGATTGATTGTTGATGCAAGTAAGGCGAATTTTGGGCTATTTTAATACGCATATCAAGTTCGACAACTAGTTACATCATTTAACATTAAGGAGCTACACTTCACCTACATAGTTTAAAGAGAGCTTCGTTATACATGTGGGGAAGAGTAAATGAGGCAGAATTAGAATCGAAGTTAATGCCTCTCTTTCCACTCTACACACACACACACACACACACACACACACACACACACACACACACACGAACGTACATACACTCACTCTTTAATTTTGCGTGGGATAATGGATATGAATGGCTCAGAAATTAATAAAAATAGTTCGAGTCTACAGGTTTGATGTAAGTCGTTCAGTAGGCTACTCTTCGTTATCAGGCGCGTGTCGGAACTATGAGGTCTTTTTTTTCAGATCCGTCGCGAAAAGGAAACCACAATGAAAATAAAAAAAGTGTGTGTTATTTGGAACATTTAGCTGCACCTTCCAGCTATTTCTATACATAGTTGTCGCTCCGATTTAGACCTTCGTCACAGTGTGCTACCAATGTTCCAGTACCCTCGTCATAGAAGGCAGACGCCTGTCTTTCCGCCAGTTCTCTGTGTCGACATGCTGTCCGCATAGCCAGCGGTTCGCGCGTGTAAAGAGATGAAAATCAGATGGAGCCATATCCGGACTGCGTGATGGGTGTTGAAACCGCGGCAGGAGCGTCTTCGTTGACCCTGCAGTAAGCGCCCGAGAACTGTCATGAAGAAGGAAACGCATGACAGTACTTATGTGGGCTGCACGGATATGTGGTCTGCATAAAATTAGCTGAAACTCCTCAGCAGGACTTCACACTCGGCGGCAGAAACTGTTTTCTAAGCATCTTTACTTGATCACTGTGCGCTCAGAACTGAAAGTGAGGCGATAGATGGACATACTAGAGACCATGCGCAACACTCCTGCACAAAGCTTCACCGGATTTTCACTGTGGTTTTAATTTCGCGATCGATCGGAGATTTAATAATAATAATAATAAGAAGCTGAAAGCAAGGGGAAACTACAGCCGTAATTTTTCCCGAGGACATGCAGCTTTACTGTATGATTAAATGATGATGGCGTCCTCTTGGGTAAAATATTCCGGAGGTAAAATAGTCCCCCATTCGGATCTCCGGGCGGGGACTACTCAGGAGGACGTCTTTATCAGGAGAAAGAAAACTGGCATTCTACGGATCGGAGCGTGGAATGTCAGATCTCTTAATCGGGCAGGTAGGTTAGAAAATTTAAAAAGGGAAATGGATAGGTTAAAGTTAGATATAGTGGGAATTAGTGAAGTTCGGTGGCAGGAGCAACAAGACTTTTGGTCAGGTGATTACAGGGTTATAAATACAAAATCAAATAGGGGTAATGCAGGAGTAGGTTTAATAATGAATAAAAAAATAGGAGTGCGGGTTAGCTACTACAAACAGCATAGTGAACGTATTATTGTGGCCAAGATAGACACAAAGCCCATGCCTACTACAGTAGTACAAGTTTATATGCCAACTAGCTCTGCAGATGATGAAGAAATTGATGAAATGTATGACGAGATAAAAGAAATTATTCAGGTAGTGAAGGGAGACGAAAATTTAATAGTCATGGGTGACTGGAATTCGATAGTAGGAAAAGGGAGAGAAGGAAACATAGTAGGTGAATATGGATTGGGGGGAAGAAATGAAAGAGGAAGCCGCCTGGTAGAATTTTGCACAGAGCATAACTTAATCATAGCTAACACTTGGTTCAAGAATCATAAAAGAAGGTTGTATACCTGGAAGAATCCAGGAGATACTATTAGGTATCAGATAGATTATATAATGGTAAGACAGAGATTTAGGAACCAGGTTTTAAATTGTAAGACATTTCCAGGGGCAGATGTGGATTCTGACCACAATCTATTGGTTATGAACTGCAGATTGAAACTGAAGAAACTGGAAAAAGGTGGGAATTTAAGGAGTTGGGACCTGGATAAACTGAAAGAACCAGAGGTTGTAGAGAGTTTCAGGGAGAGCATAAGGACACAATTGACAGGAATGGGGGAAAGAAATACAGTAGAAGAAGAATGGGTAGCTCTGAGGGATGAAGTAGTGAAGGCAGCAGAGGATCAAGTAGGTAAAAAGACGAGGGCTAATAGAAATCCTTGGGTAACAGAAGAAATATTGAATTTAAGTGATGAAAGGAGAAAATATAAAAATGCAGTAAATGAAGCAGGCAAAAGGGAATACAAACGTCTCAAAAATGAGATCGACAGAAAGTGCAAAATGGCTAAGCAGGGATGGCTAGAGGACAAATGTAAGGATGTAGAGGCTTGTCTCACTAGGGGTAAGATAGATACTGCCTACAGGAAAATTAAAGAGACCTTTGGAGAGAAGAGAACCACTTGTATGAATATCAAGAGCTCAGATGGCAACCCAGTTCTAAGCAAAGAAGGGAAGGCAGAAAGGTGGAAGGAGTATATAGAGGGTTTATACAAGGGCGATGTACTTGAGGACAATATTATGGAAATGGAAGAGGATGTAGATGAAGATGAAATGGGAGATAAGACACTGCGTGAAGAGTTTGACAGAGCACTGAAAGACCTGAGTCGAAACAAGGCCACGGGAGTAGACAACATTCCATTAGAACTACTGATGGCCTTGGGAGAGCCAGTCATGACAAAACTCTACCATCTGGTGAGCAAGATGTATGAGACAGGCGAAATACCCACAGACTTCAAGAAGAATATAATAATTCCAATACCAAAGAAATCAGGTGTTGACAGATGTGAAAATTACCGAACTATCAGTTTAATAAGTCACAGCTGCAAAATACTAACGCGAATTCTTTACAGACGAATGGAAAAACTGGTAGAAGCAGACCTCGGGGAAGATCAGTTTGGATTCCGTAGAAATGTTGGAACACGTGAGGCAATACTAACCTTACGACTTATCTTAGAAGAAAGATTAAGAAAAGGCAAACCTACGTTTCTAGCATTTGTAGACTTAGAGAAAGCTTTTGACAATGTTAACTGGAATACTCTCTTTCAAATTCTGAAGGTGGCAGGGGTAAAATACAGGGAGCGAAAGGCTATTTACAATTTGTACAGAAACCAGATGGCAGTTATAAGAGTCGAGGGGCATGAAAGGGAAGCAGTGGTTGGGAAAGGAGTGAGACAGGGTTGTAGCCTCTCCCCGATGTTATTCAATCTGTATATTGAGCAAGCAGTAAAGGAAACAAAAGAAAAATTCGGAGTAGGTATTAAAATTCATGGAGAAGAAGTAAAAACTTTGAGGTTCGCCGATGACATTGTAATTCTGTCAGAGACAGCAAAGGACTTGGAAGAGCAGTTGAACGGAATGGACAGTGTCTTGAAAGGAGGATATAAGATGAACATCAACAAAAGCAAAACGAGGATAATGGAATGTAGTCAAATAAAATCGTGTGACGCTGAGGGGATTAGATTAGGAAATGAGACACTTAAAGTAGTAAAGGAGTTTTGCAATTTAGGGAGTAAAATAACTGATGATGGTCGAAGTAGAGAGGATATAAAATGTAGACTGGCAATGGCAAGGAAATCGTTTCTGAAGAAGAGAAATTTGTTAACATCGAGTATAGATTTAAGTGTCAGGAAGTCGTTTCTGAAAGTATTTGTATGGAGTGTAGCCATGTATGGAAGTGAAACATGGACGATAACCAGTTTGGACAAGAAGAGAATAGAAGCTTTCGAAATGTGGTGCTACAGAAGAATGCTGAAGATAAGGTGGGTAGATCACGTAACTAATGAGGAGGTATTGAATAGGATTGGGGAGAAGAGAAGTTTGTGGCACAACTTGACTAGAAGAAGGGATCGGTTGGTAGGACATGTTTTGAGGCATCAAGGGATCACAAATTTAGCATTGGAGGGCAGCGTGGAGGGTAAAAATCGTAGAGGGAGACCAAGAGATCAATACACTAAGCAGATTCAGAAGGATGTAGGTTGCAGTAGCTACTGGGAGATGAAGAAGCTTGCACAGGATAGAGTAGCATGGAGAGCTGCATCAAACCAGTCTCAGGACTGAAGACCACAACAACAACAACAATAATAAGAACTCGTAGAAGGTCGTTCCCGTATATTCCACTGCCCCACTACCAGCATGCTGAGATTTTGTTGTAAGCGACGAAGCTATAGAATGGCCCTCCCCTCTCTCATGAGCAGGGAGTTCAAGATGCAACGAAAGAAACACGGTTGCACAGAGTAGCTGGTGACGATCAGCGTACACCTCCCAGGAGCAGAGACAGTAGTTTGGCGCAACGACCCTTTCCTTTCACTTAAGCGACGAATTAGCAACTTGGCGTCTAGAAGCCGCGCCGCTGCACTCCTGGCTGTGCGCCCAGCACGTTCGCTGGCCTCTGATCAGAGTGAGATTAGGCTCGCTGTTCTCAACGGAAAGTGAAACGCCCCACACGCAGCAGTTGATACCTGTCCTGTCAGTCTGACTCATCTTACTCACTGGTGATGAAAGAGGGGAAGTCCAGTTCAGAGTAAAACAACGCACACAGTTGTGAGTCATCTCTTAACTACAGGTGACTGAAAACCTGAAATGCTGGCCAAATCTGATAATCAGCAGCATTGTCTCATATGTTCTCGGATTCCTGTGTCCAGCACATGAAAGTATGCTGGGAAAGACAGTCGCCCAGTTTTCTATAATTGTCAAACACTCAAGTCAGAGGTTGAACACCACAGTGATTATCTAAGCTTTCTGGCAGGTCTCATTACAAGAAAATATTTATTTACATTTATTTCATTTAGTTGTATTAGTCGTGATCTGGCTGTAAGCAAATGACTCTAACCTCTAGCGGTAACAGCCGATAAGGATTTGCGAACATGAAAAGAAGCTATGAAATATCTCAAGCGTTGTGAGAATCTGTTGTGATAGATGTAAGCTAACAGCAGTAAGTATCTCCGCTCAAACGCCTTCTTCGCTAACCGATATCGTTAAACATTTGGATGCAGGAACCTGAAGAATAGGTGCACTCTTAACATGGCAAAACATACGAAATAATATTACAGAAGGGACTGTTTTCACTCGAAGGTCGCTGGACAGGTGAGGCTGTTGTTATTATACACTCCTGGAAATTGAAATAAGAACACCGTGAATTCATTGTCCCAGGAAGGGGAAACTTTATTGACACATTCCTGGGATCAGATACATCAAATGATCACACTGACAGAACCACAGGCACATAGACACAGGCAACAGAACATGCACAAGTCGGCACTAGTACAGTGTATATCCACCTTTCGCAGCAATGCAGGCTGCTATTCTCCCATGGAGACGATCGTAGAGATGCTGGATGTAGTCCTGTGGAACGGCTTGCCATGCCATTTCCACCTGGCGCCTCAGTTGGACCAGCGTTGGTGCTGGACGTGCAGACCGCGTGAGACGACGCTTCATCCAGTCCCAAACATGCTCAATGGGGGACAGATCCGGAGATCTTGCTGGCCAGGGTAGTTGACTTACACCTTCTAGAGCACGTTGGGTGGCACGGGATACATGCGGACGTGCATTGTCCTGTTGGAACAGCAAGTTCCCTTGCCGGTCTAGGAATGGTAGAACGATGGGTTCAATGACGGTTTGGATGTACCGTGCACTATTCAGTGTCCCTTCGACGATCACCAGTGGTGTACGGCCAGTGTAGGAGATCGCTCCCCACACCATGATACCGGGTGTTGGCCCTGTGTGCCTCGGTCGTATGCAGTCCTGATTGTGGCGCTCACCTGCACGGCGCCAAACACGCATACGACCATCATTGGCACCAAGGCAGAAGCGACTCTCATCGCTGAAGACGACACGTCTCCATTCGTCCCTCCATTCACGCCTGTCGCGACACCACTGGAGGCGGGCTGCACGATGTTGGGGCGTGAGCGGAAGACGGCCTAACGGTGTGCGGGACCGTAGCCCAGCTTCATGGAGACGGTTGCGAATGGTCCTCGCCGATACCCCAGGAGCAACAGTGTCCCTAATTTGCTGGGAAGTGGCGGTGCGGTCCCCTACGGCACTGCGTAGGATCCTACGGTCTTGGCGTGCATCCGTGCGTCGCTGCGGTCCGGTCCCAGGTCGACGGGCACGTGCACCTTCCGCCGACCACTGGCGACAACATCGATGTACTGTGGAGACCTCACGCCCCACGTGTTGAGCAATTCAGCGGTACGTCCACCCGGCCTCCCGCATGCCCACTATACGCCCTCGCTCAAAGTCCGTCAACTGCACATACGGTTCACGTCCACGCTGTCGCGGCATGCTACCAGTGTTAAAGACTGCGATGGAGCTCCGTATGCCACGGCAAACTGGCTGACACTGACGGCGGCGGTGCACAAATGCTGCGCAGCTAGCGCCGTTCGACGGCCAACACCGCGGTTCCTGGTGTGTCCGCTGTGCCGTGCGTGTGATCATTGCTTGTACAGCCCTCTCGCAGTGTCCGGAGCAAGTATGGTGGGTCTGACACACCGGTGTCAATGTGTTCTTTTTTCCATTTCCAGGAGTGTATATGATATGTAACCGCAGTTGCGAATACGAACAACTATCAGCTGTATAAGGGATTGACGACAGTAAAAATTTGTGCCGGATCGGGACTCGAACGCGAATTTCCCGCTTTGTGTGAGAGGTCGCCTTAATAGGTTTGGTTGTCCGTGCACGACTCACGGCCAACCCCAAACTTTCACATGTCGTCCTTCTTGTGTTACAACCTACACTCGTACACACATTATGTATTTCCCGTACAGGGGAGGACATTTTAATTGAATGTCGCTACCGGTACCGGCGGATAAACACGATACTGCAGTGCCTGTGTTGTCAAAAAGACCGGTATAAAGTTCATTCGGACATGCATCGTTCTTCTTAACAACATACACAGTGCAATATGTATCGTATATTGTTGTTGTTGCTGTCATCAATCTGAAGACTGGTTTAATATAGCTTTTCAGATAGTGTACTCTGAGCACATCTCTTCAGATCTGCCTAACTACTGCATTCTACAATAACCTGAAATTCTTTTCAAGATTTTAAACATGGCTGCAGCAGCAACTGTTAAAATTCTTCACAATGAAAGGATGACAGCCAAAAACAGTTGCAGGATAAAATTAGTTCATAAGCGAAGTAATGGTGCTAAACTGTTCGCTTTGACCCTGTGCCCATTACACATGTTGTACAAATGGAGATGATGTCTTAATTACTGACGACGCCTTTGGCATAATTGTTTTATTATTCTCCATTGCATGATGTAATTTTTAGAAGTTTTACTTCTGATGGAGGTATATTTATATGTACCGAAACCTTGGTCAAGAATTTTAATAAAAAATTTTATCCTGCAACTGTTTTTGGCTGTCATCCTTTTATTGTGCTGAAATTCTTTATTGAATTCAAGTCTTGGTCCCCATCTACAAATTCTTACCCTCTCACTTTCTTCCATTGCCGTATAAACAATTCCCTGACGAGTCAGGATGTGTCCTCCCAGCTCTCCTTATGGTCAAATTGTGCCACTAAGATGTTTCCTTCCCAATTCAGTTTAGTACGTCTTCATTAGTGACTCGAGCTCAATTGGATAGAATGCTCTCTTCTTCCAGATGTAGTTGGAGTGCGGTTTGTGTCTGACTGGTTTCAAAGTGTCTGAAAATACTGCCCTGCAAAGGAATGCTGAAATGATATCCTTGTAGTATTATATGGTAAACATCAGGAGACTACAATATGCCGACAACGAACCTAGAAAATTATTATTGTTTAAAGGTAATGCATTTTGCTACGTTTGAAATGTGCCCAAGAGGGGTGGACTAATTATTCTTCTTATTCTGCCCATCCAGTAATGGATATTGGCAACCATACGATGCATCTTCGTTCTACGAACCACAATATGTAAGACTTTGTCCGCACTTGGTAATCCTGTTCACTGCATTATATTATCTAACCAAGATATTCTCCTTTGCCCTTTCTTCTTTTACCCTCGATCTTCTCTTCTATTATCAATATATTTGGCGTTCCGTAAGATATGACTTAGATATGCAGTTTTTCTTCTTTTAAACGTTGTTAACATTTCTCGCTGTTTGTGTATTCAAACGCCATGATCTTACTTGCTGTTGTCATATTTAGTGTCCCTCTTCCAGAATCATATATAGTACAAATCTGTGATTAAAAGTTTTTAGCGGTACCGTATACATATTCCAATTGCAGAATGGCAGCGTTGTAATCTGGTACACTTCTATAAGCACATTAGAAATGTTAGGTTACCATGGATCAAATATTGTCACTATAAATCGACGTTTGTAATACTATACAGTAATAGGAGACACTTCCTACATGTATGATACGGGTGATTTGATCGATTTTCTCGTCTCTAAGGAAAAAAACTCTCTGTAGTTTGAACAGATGATAACTAGTTGAGTACAACAAGTTTTTTTCAACATGATCTCCTGCTGATGGTATTGTCGATACATATGGAGAAACGGCGTTTCGGAAGAAATAATCACACTACAGTTGGAACGTCAAATGTCACGTTGATGTTGAGGTTTCTAGAGAAATATCCTTCTAATAAGTCAAGAAGAGGGGGAAAGTCGTCCAACGACGTTCGCTGCTGCAGCTATTAGGGGAAACACAGAGAGTTTAAATCAAGGAATTATTTTCAGAATACCCTCGACTATCTGGGAGACCTCAGCGATGGTACTCTAGTCGGAGGATGAGCTAGGGAGTGAATATCTCTTTCCGTCTGCAATTGCACTTCTAGTAAAATCCTGACTAATTTCAGAAAGTTTCGTTCACATTACGCAGAGACAGAAAACTATTGACTAACACATCAGCGTACGAATATAGCAGCCGACACTCAGGAAGTATTTTCTAAGTTGGTAGATACACTTTTTCGTAGAATCTAATTACGAGAACTCTGCCGAATGGATTATTATTGCTTTGCTCATTTAATCTTCACTTAACAGCAATTTGAATACCAAGCACCGCTGATACTCCAGCTATGCTAGGTTGTCCTACGAACATTGCTTTACCTTTGTGTGCTCTACAACGTCATTGTGCGTGTCGCACTGACTCGCGCGCTGCGTGACAAGTGGAAACGGAGACGGGCTGCCGCCTGCGAGGGGCGATGGTGGCGTGCGGTGGTCTTTTTGTGAAGAAGCGACTCGTATCTCCGGCCTCGGCTCACCGTGAGACGCGAAACGCCTGGAAAGCCTGAGAGCAGAACTGGTTTCACTTTCTCGGCGATCCGCTATGCTGGACTGTTCCCATATGAAAATGCCAATCACTTACCGGCAGTCGGTACTAACCAGTATGAAGCGAAATGAGGACGAATTTATAAGAAGGGACGATTTTAAAAAAAATTACATTATATTCGTACCTCCGTTAACAATCAATGGAAAACGAATAATTTTGTTCATTCGTATTGTAAGTAGGCTGTTTAGGTTTTTATGTTGGTAACGCCACATAGCGCTCTGTATGAAAATCACTGGCTCTGCTGTGTGAAGTCTGTGGCTGGTTTGCATTGTTGGAATTTGCTATTGTAGTGTTGGGCAGTTGGCTGTTAACAGCGCGTAGCGTTGCGCAGTTGGGGGTGAGCCGCCAGCAGTGGAGAGATGGCGGAGTTTTGAGAGCGGATGATCTGGACGTGTGTCCACTAGAGAGAGTAAATTTGTAAGACTGGATGTCATGAACTGCTCTACATATTATGACTTTTGAACACTATTAAGGTAAATACATTGTTTGTTCTCTATTAAAATTTTTCATTTGCTAACTATGCTTATCAGTAGTTAGTGCCTTCAGTAGTAGGAATCTTTTATTTAGCTGGCAGTATTGGCGCTCGCTGTATTGCAGTAGTTCGAGTAACGAAGATTTTTGTGAGGTAAGTGATTCATGATAGGTATAGGTTATTGTTAGTCAGGGCTATTCTTTTGTAGGGATTTTTGAAAGTCAGATTGCGTTGCGCAAAAAATATTGTGTGTCAATTTAAGCACAATCATTTATAACTTTTCTAAGGGGACGTTTCAGTAACCATATAGGCAATTCAAAAATATGTTAATGCTTAATACGAAGAGATTTCTTTGGAAAAAGCAACTTCGAATGGTCTAATTCATCTTCGAGACCGAGCAATGGTTAGCTCGCTGGACTCGCATTCAGGAGAACGACGGTTCAAATTCGCGTACGACCATCCTAAATCGGTCTGGGCAAATGCCTCCTTGCTCATCGTTGAAATATTCCGACCTCGTGCTCAGTCTCTGATAACGTCGATGTCGACGTTAAACCCTAATCTCCCTCTTCCTTCGTCTTTAGACATTTCTCAACAGTTCGCTGTAAATTAAGGTAAAAGTGCAATCCATAACATTCATTACAAACAACAAACTTGCTGAACATACTTAAGTTAAAAAAAAACAGTATATTGCTTAAACAGATCGTGTGAAGAGATTATGGTTCGCATATCGTACTAAGTGTTCATCGGATATGGTGCTTAGTCCTTTACTAGAGGAGCATATAACAATTTGTACTCTTAGCGATCTACCAGAGTCGATGAGATACTTAAAGAGCTATAAAAGTCATATACATGCACCGAGAACTCTATAAGTAAACGAGTATTTTACTTTTTATTTTTTGAGTAAATACTATTTAATTATTTAGAACTGAAGCCTATTAATACAGAACAGGCACTCAGGCTAAACAGCCCAGTCAACAAAGATTCAAATGGCTCTGAGCACTATGGGACTTAACATCTGAGGTCATCAGTCCCCTAGAACTTAGAACTACTTAAACCTAACTAACCTTAGGCATCACACACATCCATGCCCGAGGCAGGATTCGAACCTGCGACCGTAGCGGTCGCGCGGTTCCAGACTGAAGCGCCTAGAACCGCTCGGCCAACCGGGCCAGCAATCAACTAAGAAAAAAAGCCCATGCGGATCTCCGACAGAGTAATGGTATCTTGTAAGAGGCAGAGTTTGTTACTGCTGGGAGTGTAAACTACTACCTGATCTCTGTTCCCACAAGACTAGCGTATTTGCTCGATCGCTAAAGTTGGGAAATACGAACTATGAATTCTGTCAGTTTTATTTTAATGTAGCGGCAGAATATAGTGGACAAAGCGTTAACATCATTCTAGCAGCAATACTTTTCTACTAAAGTTGACAAACGTTTAAAGAGAATTGTTGTTGAAGTATTTAACTTGTACTAGAGTTAGCCGATTGAAGAGACTTATATCACACCAAATCCGTGTCCGCTGTCGAAAGTAACTGGGAAACATTGAAAGGTCTCTGTTGGATTCCTTTCATGTTAATTTCTTAAATCTGTTGTCATTTACGGCATAAATTCCTCTTCTAAATTTACTGTGGTGTTTCTATCTGGGAGGAGACTGAGCAGTGAAACGTGTTACTTTTACACATAAACAAGAACGATCTGTCACACTACTACACTTTAAAATACAGTTTATATGTAATTCATGTCACACAGTCTCATACAGAACCTACATCCGCTTTCTTTTATATACTGTATATGATAAGATACTGTCATCCCCCTTCCCATCTGTGTGAGAGGATGAATGAGCAAATGTATTTCTAGTTGCACGCTTGATGGTAGCAGACAAGCCTGTCTGCTAGAGAACAGTAGAACCAACGTCGGAACAGGTAGCTACTCTTTCTAAATGCACAGAGGTTTCTATTCTTAGTATAGTCCTGTCCGTCCCTTGTCATGTTGGTATAGGAAGCTGCCTCTCTGGTCACTTCCGTTTTTTATCTGTCAAGCACCCTCCGTAGGGGCCCAGGCAGTCTGTCCGGCTAAGCGCGTCTCTGCTAAGTCCGTAGGACAATGGATTTCTTAAGTTCAGCCTCACTGAAAATTTAATCACCTTTATTTCTGGTTTAGATCTAAAATATCTTATGTTATCTTAAATTGCAATGCAGTGTAATTCGAGTGTGAAGTTCAGAATATCTTCCAGTAGTTGCTTTGTCACTACTCTGTGAGTAAAGTGGAACCACGTGTTGATGACCCGTAACTCTAACTAAGATCATCAATCTTAAATGCGAATGTGCTTGAGATTATAACGTCTCGTCTTGACAATATTTTTCAATATAACAACTTTTTTTTTATGTTGAACCCACGTGGGGTGTACTTTGTGAGACCAGTACCACGTGCTTATACAATTGTTTGACCCATCAGGTTAATAGTAAGACGATAGTAACCAGTTCAAGGTTTTTCTTTTGTAAATTGCATTTCGATGTAATTTATTTTAATCATCAAAATTACTATGGAGTTACACTCTTTGTGTAAACAAGTTGACCACGTGAAGCATGTGCTGTAATCATCAAAGTAGCCCTCAGCTATTCTTTTCGGGAAGATTTTACGGAGAGTTAGTATGAATTTAGTATACCAGTGTGTCTTAGTTTCATGACGGACAGGATTGCGCTACGAACGTAACTTCTTTGGGTGAAAATTGAGTCGGTTGGTTGTGGTTAATTTCCTCTTGCATATGTTTCAACGTTATTCGTGTGTTATTTTATGAATGCAGTGTTGTATGCAATCTCCAAATCTTGGCTCCATATTTGATGTGTTCCGTAAGATTACAAACTCACATTTTCACAATCCTAAATAAGGCACCAGTTTAGTTATGAATCAAGTGTAATATGCTGAAATTTTAACGGAACAATGATCAATGTTAAAATAAATGTCCAAATATAAACTGATTTATTTTTTTTTATTTAAATTGTCTTTTTATATATATATATCATCGGTTATAGTAAGATGAGTACTAAAAGATTATAATTACTGTTAGTCTGGTTGGGAATTTGGTAAGCTAGACTGGATACCTGGTGAAACAGTTGCTCAGTAATGCAAGGTTAACTTTCCCAGATAGCTCACACTTTTTAATCCGCCTTTATTGTCTTGAATATCAGCACCGCTTCCAGAACAAATTAATGCATCAACATTACAACATTGACTGCTATATCTGGATACAGGATCTGTATTGAAGGTATGAGTCCTACAAAATGTAGAAAATGGACAGTTATTTCATCTTGTGTCGAGACTCTACGATACTAAAGATTTACCCTCAAAAACGGAAATATTGCCAGCATATTACAGAAGAAAGCACGAGTACATAAATGTGAGACCTATTTCACGATCACTTTGACAAATCTAGATTTCAATATTAACCAGATGAACAGAGCGGAAAGTAGAAATACTGAACGAAGATCAGTTTTGCTAGTTGCATATAAGGTTACTATAATGAAAGAAACAATTTTTACTTAGAACATCATCATCTCAGCCTTTTCCCACGTCACGTGGGGTCGGCGTTGCTTTGTTGGATCCTTCTCTTCCATAAATGCCTATCCAGTGCTTCTTCTCTGAGTCATCCTCTCTCCCGTAGGCCCCCTGCTACCTTGTCTTTCCATATCAGCTTCGGTCGTCCTCTTCTCCTTGGTCCTTCGATTTTTATGTTTCCAATTCTTCTCCCCACGTTGTACTCCCCTCTTCTCTGCACATGTCCATACCATCTTAGCCTACTTTCTTGGATCTTCTCCCCTACTGGCCCCACTTTCACTGTTCCCCTGATGTACTCATTCCTTTTTTTGATGTATGTATAAAACATATACGAGAGCCAAGAGGGAACAATCAGAATGGAAGACCAAGAACGAAGTACTCGAATTAAAAAGGGTGTAAGACAGGGATGTAGTCCCCTCACCTACATTTCGATCTATACGTCGAAGAAGCAATGACGGAAATAAAAGGATGGTTCAAGAGCACAAAGCAGTCCTCAGAATAGCGACACAGGTCAACTCCAAACTACGGAGGCAGCTTCATGAGTCATAAAGTACAAAGCAGTCTTGAGGTTCTCTCCAGCCAAGAAGCAAGCCAAGTGTCAATTCTTCACCAGTAAGGTACTGCTCTTTTGAAATGTGAATGGGCGTCTACGGAGCATTGCCAGAAGAGGCATGAGGTAGTGGGTACGCTCACCCCAGCTCGTGACATGGTTGAGAAACTGGAATTTCGGAGTCTACAGCAGGGCTATACAGACTTGCTAATACCTTGGGCTGCAAACTTTGGTGGAAGGAGCGCTGATAACATCGGCTTTGAGCGCTAGTAAGTTCGTCTTCCTTTGGTGGGAGGGCTGGACTGGGATGCACACAGTTTCGAGATAAATTGAGCAGGTAACTGAGTGAGAAAAAGTGGCTCCAGTATCAAGCGAATAAAGACCGGGGGGGGGGGGGGGGGAGGGTTCGGTGAGCTGAACCTTCGTCCTCGCATCTGAATGTCGCCGTTGGCAGTGAATCCAATCGGCTCACCTGAGTCAGAAATTTTCAGCAGCTTTCTATAACATTACATCACAAACCCTTCGATTCTCCTCGTCTCTGATTTTCCTGCAGTTCTCGTTCACTTTCATACAATGCTAAGATTTAAATGTACGTTCTCAAAAATTTCTTCCTTCATTTAAGGCCGATGTTTGATCTTATTAGAGCTTTTTTGACCTGTAATGCCCTTTTTGTCGGTGCTACTCTGCTTTTTATGTCCTCCTTGCATCGTTTATCATGAGCTATTTTGCTTACAAGATCGCAGAAGTCCTGCACTCCAGCTACTTCGTGTTCTTCAATATTGGTGTCAAGTTTATCGCTGATCTCATTTCTGCTACTCCTCATTAATTTCGTCTCTCAGTGGGTGCTCATTGAATTGTTTTTTTTTTCTCTTTTTTTCGTTCAACAGGTCCTGCAATTCTTCACTTTCACTGAGGGTAGCAATGTCATCAGCGAATCTTGTCATCAATATTCTTTCATCCTGAACCTTCTTTTTATTTCTGTCATAGCTTCTTCGATGTATAGACTGACAGTCTATACATGGACAGTAGAGGCGAAAGAGTGCACGCTTATCTCACTCATTTCTCAATGTGTGTGCTTCGTTCCATTCCTCTAAAACTGCCCCAATGCCAGCTAAACTTGGGTGGCTCACAGGGATTAAAATCCACAAGAGCCTGTCCTTTCCTCCTTTCCCCGAGAGAATGAAATATGAGTAAAAAAAAAAAAAATTACGAGGGGATCGGTGATGGGTGGACACCCGCCTGTGCATCCTTCCTCTGCAGCAACCCTCATAAATCCCCCAATCCCGCTCCTTCGAATTACCATCTGTTTAGATCTCTATTGTACACCTTTAGAAGCAAAATTAAGATATAAAGTGCAGTCGGCGACAAGGCCATTAGTGACGGAGCACTACTTCGGACTGAGAAAAGATAGAGAAGTACATCGACTGCATGCTTTTCAAAGAAATCATCCCGGCATTTGCCTCAAGCATGTTAGGGAAACTAGGGAAAACCTAATCTGGATAGCTATACGGGGACTTGAATCACCATCGTCCCTCATAATGCGAGACGAATATTTGAGACTAATAACCAGGTGAAAAAGCATTTAAAGCTATTGAAGACTCAATCAGAAACCATTCTTTATAATGAAATATAATATTAGTGGAAGGATGTGATAAGTGAGACTAAAACGAAGCTGATTATCCTCTTCGTCCGCTCGGTCCAAGTATGTCGACTTTCGTTAGTTATTATTTTCTCCACAAATATGCGGTTTTCCGTTTATAGAACTTTCTAGTTCTTAGTTTTAAACTGGAACGCAGCATCCTGCAAAGAATGACTCGAGTGTTAGTAGGGTGAGAATGACTGCTTTTACGAATGGTTTATAAATAATTATGATGCCTAAATATTAGGCTGGGAATCTGTGTTTTTTTAATCTAAACTGCACTAACTATTCTAGGTGGAGAGAATTAGTTCACATTTGCATAAATGTAGTCCATTTCTATGAACTAACACACTATCTGAGCGATCTCATACGTGGACCTCTGGTCATAATGCAGATACGAGGAAAAGAAATTAGATGTTCCACAACCAATGATAGTGAAACTGTGATCAAAACATTGAAGATATTGACTGATCTACGTGACAGATTTTTATCATATTACAGACGTTATATTCGCACAGGAAAATGACCGGTATGGAATGTTAATCATTTTATAGGTTTTATAGGTTGTTGAGTGATGTACCACAGACGGTGTTCAATCAATCAAATAACTGAACAAAAAAGGCTATCAGCAGTTGACAACAAAATACGTGGTGGTCAATTTGTAATTAATTACATATATTCTAATTGCTAGGAGAAGAGGACGTTCTTCTCTGACAGTGGACATGTGGATGTTGTAGAAAGTGTTGAGCACCTACCAAAATTTCTTATCGCAAAGAATTTTCAAAATGCAGGAAACCCAGCTGCAATTCCAAGACGACTATGTCCATCAAATGTGAAATTTATATATTGTGGAAAATACTTGTTCCGAAACTTATGCTAATAAATAAAGATTCTGCTTGCAGTAGCAAATTATTACTTGCCAGAAATGATTGTACGATTTCCTTGCATTTATGAAGCTGTTTCAGAGCATCAACAAAACTCTGCATAGGAAAATATACACCCTGCCAGAAAAAAAAATATTACAACTGGAAAGGCAAAGTCGATTTTGATCGATGACGGCACATGTCACTGTAGTGGTTTCAATGTCAGTTTCCAAAAGACAGTGTAGTGGAATAGCTACCAGAGTTCCAACTGTGTCGACCCTTTAATAGTGAATGCTCACAGCCAGGCTCGGTGTGGGGCAATGCTCACAGCCAGAAGGCTCTGTGTGGGTAAAGCTTGTGAAACAAGTAGACAACCATACCACAGAGATGCACTAGTGCTTCTTACAGCCAACTGGACCATACACCTTTTCCCATGAAACATCAAATTTTGGAGAGTCCAAATGTGTGTGCGTGAATTCCTAAGGGACCAAACTTCTGAGGTCATCGGTGCCTAGACTTACACACAAACTGACTTATGTTAGGATCAACACACACACCCATGCCCCGAGGGAGGACTCGAACCTCCGGCGGGAGGATCCACGCAATCAATGACATGGTGCCTCGGAGAGTCCCTCTCATGTTGTACAACTTCATACGGTTGTTCCGTACCCCATATTCTCACATTATGTCGGTTCACCTTTCCTTTTAACTGCAATGTTGCCTCATCACAAAACATTAAGCGTGGAAGAAAACTGTCATCCTTCATCTTGCCAAGAACGAAATTAGAGAACTCCACACGTTGTTGTCTGTCACCTTCACGAAGAGCTTGCAGTAGCTGAATTCTGTATAATTTCATGTGTAAACGTCAACGCAACATACGTCAGACGGACATCGGGAGCTTGTTGAGTTGTCGAGTTGCACGGCGAACGCGTTTCTACGGGCTCCTTGTGAAGCTATGGCGGATGCGTCCAGCGTCTGTGTCAGACACTCGGGTACGATCCGGCGATTTGCCTGTACAAAAACTACCTGTTTCTCGGAATTGTTCGTGCGATTGTCTAATGCTCTGTGCTTTAGTAGGATCCACACCGTACCTAGTACGAAAGTCACGCTGAACCATTATTACTGATCCGCAATGCGTAAAACGTGTAACACAAAACACTTTCTGTTGTCCCGCCACCATTTTTACTAGAAATGGAATCGGCGCACACTGCTGCTATCTAGTGGGAATCCTGTAAAACTCGAGAGTTTACCCTTTCCAACAGTACGCTGTCGACACACATATCTCAAATAAAATTATAGTTATTTATTTTTTTAAATAGAATGATTCTTTTTGATACGCCCTGCATTTTAGCATCAGATGACACTCGGAATGGCTTAAATTTACAGAAGCAGCAGCAGAGGCACCAAGCGGGCGCTTTAGAGCGTTGGGAACAATGGAACGTGGCAGAAAGTCCGTCATGCCGCTACTTGTGTACGCCGAAGGCGGACCTACTGTGGGCGTCAAGAGCGCGCCTGAGAGACAACAAAGGGGCTGTTGTGGCAGCCGCAGCCACGGCGGGCGGGCTGCACAACAATAAACACAGTGGCTGCAGCGCCCCAAGGCCGCCGCCGTCAACCACTGCTGACGCCGCCACTGCCGTTCCCACAGGCGGCGCTCGCTGACAGCGCTTCCGTCCTTTCACCGTCTGCTAGAGGTGTACACAGTCCGCTTTTAACCTGCCCTTGCTTGTCTGCTAGCCAAGCAGGCAAGCTGCAGCATCTTATCAGCCGAATGGGAAGGCTACTATGCCCAACCCAAGCAGGCTAATGGAATCTTGCTAGCCTGCCTGCCTACCCACGGTGCCACGCTATGTAGCAGCTTATTCTGCACGCTTTCACTGTAATGTTGTGAGTAGGGTTGGCACGTTGACGAAAAGTCTTTTTCTAAACGAGTTGTTTGTTGTTGTGGTCTTCAGTCCAGAGACTGGTTTGATGCAGCGCTCCATGCTACTCTATCCTATGCAAGCTTCTTCATCTCTCAGTACCTACTGCAACCTACATCCTTCTGAATCTGCTTAGTGTATTCATCTCTTGGTCTCCCTCTAAGAATTTTACCCTCCATGCTGCCCTTCAATACTAAATTGGTGATCCCTTGATGTCTCAGAATACACCCTACCAACCGATCCCTTCTTCTGGTCAAGCTGTGCCACAAACTCCTCTTCTCTCCAATTCTATTCAATACCTCCTCATTAGTTATGTGATCTACCCATCTAATCTTCAGCATTCTTCTGTAACACCACATTTGGGAAGCTTCTATCCTCTTCTTGTCTGAACTATTTATCGTCCACGTTTCACTTCCATACAAGGCTACACTCCATACAAATACTTTCAGAAGCGACTTTCTGACACTTAAATCTATACTCGATGTTAATAAATTTCTCTTCTTCAGAAATGCTTTCCTTGCCATTGCCACTCTACATTTTATATCCTCTCTACTTCGACCATCATCAGTTATTTTGCTCCCCATACAGCAAAACTCATTTACTACTTTAAGCGTCTCATTTCCTAATCTAATTCCCGCAGCATCACCCGATTTAATTCGACTACATTCCATTATCCTCGTTTTGCTTTTGTTGATATTCATCTTATACCTTCCTTTCAAGACTCTGTCCATTCCGTTCAACTGTTCTTCCAAGTCCTTTGCTGTCTCTGACAGAATTACAATGTCATCGGCGAACCTCAAAGTTATTATTTCTTCTCCATGGATTTTAATACCTACTTCGAACTTTTCTTTCATTTCCTTTACTGCTTGCTCAATATACAGATTGAATAGCATCAGGGTGAGGCTACAACCCTGTCTCACTCCCTTCCCAACCACTGCTTCCCTTTCATGCCCCTCGACTCTTATAACTGCCATCTGGTTTCTGTACAAATTGTAAAAAGCCTTTCGCTCGCTGTATTTTACCCCTGCCACCTTCAGAATTTGAAAGAGAGTATTCCAGTTAACATTGTCAAAAGCTTTCTCTAAGTCTACAAATGCTAGAAACGTAGGTTTGCCTTTCCTTAATCTTTCTTCTAAGATAAGTCGTAAGGTCAGTATTGCCTCACGTGGTCCAACTTTTCTACGGAATCCAAACTGATCTTCCCCGAGGTCGGCTTCTACCAGTTTTTCCATTCGTCTGTAAAGAATTTGTGTTAGTATTTTGCAGTCGTGGCTTATTAAACTGATAGTTTGGTAATTTTCACATCTGTCATTACCTGCCATCTTTGGGATTGGAATTATTATATTCTTCTTGAAGTCTGAGGGTATTTCGCCTGTCTCATACACCTTGCTCACTACATGGTAGAGTTTTGTGAGGCCTGGCTCTCCAAACGCTGTCAGTATTTCTAATGGAATGTTGTCTATTCCCGGGGCCTTGTTTCGACTTAGGTCTTTCAGTGCTCTGTCAAACTCTTCACGCAGTATTACATCTCCTATTTCATCTCCATCTACATTCTCTTCCATTTCTATACTATTGTCCTCAAGAACATCGCCCTTGTATAGACCCTCTATATACTCCTTCCACCTTTCTGCTTTCCCTTCTTGGCTTAGAACTGGATTTTCATCTGAGCTCTTGATATTCATGCAAGTGCTTCTCTTTTCTCCAAAGGTCTCTTTAATTTTCCTGTTGGTAGTATCTATCTTACCCCTCGTGATGTGTGGTCGTGCGGTAGCGTTCTCGCTTCCCACGCCCGGGTTCCCGGGTTCGATTCCCGGCGGGGTCAGGGATTTTCTCTGCCTCGTGATGACTGGGTGTTGTGTGCTGTCCTTAGGTTAGTTAGGTTTAAGTAGTTCTAAGTTCTAGGGGACTGATGACCATAGATGTTAAGGCCCCTAGTGCTCAGAGCCATTTGAACCAACCCTCGTGATATGTGCGTCTACATCCTAACATTTGTCCACTAGCCACCCCTGCTTAACCATTTTGCACTTCCTGTCGATCTCATTTTTGAGACGTTTGTATTCCTTTTTGCCTTCTTCATTTACTGCATTTTTATTTTTTCTCATTTCATCAATTAAATTCAGTATCTCTTCTGTTACCCAAATATTTCTATTAGCCCTCGTCTTTTTACCTACTTGATCCTCTGCTACCTTCACTATTTCATCTCTCAAAGCTACCCATTCTTCTTCTACTGCATTTCTTTCCCCCATTCTTGTCAATGGTTCCCTAATACTTTCTCCGAAGCTCTCTATAACCTCTGGTTCTTTCAGTTTATCCAGGTCCCATCTCCTCAAATTCTCACCTTTTTGCAGTTTCTTCAGTTTTTATCTACAGTTCATAACCAATAGATTGTGATCAAAGTCCACATTTGCCCCTGGAAATGTCTTACAATTTAAAACCTGGTTCCTGAATCTCTGTCTTACCATTATATAATCTATCTGAAACCTTTTATTATCTCCAGGCTTCTTCCATGTATACAACCTTCTTTTATGATTCTTGAACCAAGTGTTAGCTATGATTAAGTTGTGCTCTGTGCAAAATTCTACGAGGCGGCTTCCTCTTTCATTTCTTACCCCCAATCCGTATTCACCTACTACGTTTCCTTCTCTCCCTTTTCCTGCTACCGAATTCCAGTCACCCATGACTATTAAGTTTTAGTCTCCCTTCACTATTTGAATAATTTCTTTTATCTCATCATACATTTCATCAATCTCTTCGTCATCTGCGGAGCTAGTTGGCGTATAAACTTGTACTACTGTGGTAGGCGTGGGCTAAACGAATATTAGAAGACAATGCCCAATATAATATATATTAATTTTCGACCATTGTAGACCAGAAATTGTAGATTTTATTTGTCCTTTTTTCCTGTTCGACGTATTTCGGGCTTATTTATTTATGTCGATATGAACGGTTTCCCTTGCAACTTTACCCTCTTTCGACCAGTACTGGCTGTTCTCAATTCGGAGCTCCATCAGGACACCTTTAATACATTGTTTCTACCGTAAGCAGAACAATCTCTGAAAGTCGAGATACTTTGCACTTAAAAACCTGAAGATGGCTACTATACTGCAACGCCAATTAAAGTAAGGTTTTTGGAATCTAGCTTCTGTATCCTTGGTATTTTGCAGCCAAATATGACCCCAATTGTACCAATTTTAATTACTTTTTCCAGGGTGTGTATTGCAGGTTCACTGAATTCATTCTAAGTAATCAAAATACTTCATTCTAAATTCCCCAAATGCATTTTAGCAAACACGATGTTCGTTTTTCATATTACGTTAATCTGAAAACGTACATTTCTGAAAGAAGAATCTTTTCTTTCATACTAAGCTTTTTTCGCACTATGTTGATACCACCAGAATATGGTTTTAATATCCACTGAGCCAAATTTTTTTTTCATATTTCAATTACTGTAGCCCTATGTGTAGAAATTGTCTCAAGTCCTTAGCACACATTTCCACACAATTGTCGGCCACTAAGTATTTGTCCTCTTTCAAAATATTTGTGGAGTGAGTAAACTGCTGGTCAAACTTAGAAACATGTCGTAAAGCACTTGAGTTTCCCGAATGAGTGTTTAGTAACTTTTCACGCAATTTGCATTGCGAGGCGCCTTCCGATTTATTTGAAGCTGCCTCATAAAACTAGCGAACCCGACAATGCTACGCAAGTGCTAAATACGTACAGCAGTTCGATATAAACCCTTATCTCCCTCTCTTTTTGCATCTCCTCCTCCTCCTCTTATCACTTTCACCGCCACTCTTTGTTCATCTCCTTCTCCCCATCCCTCCACATCTCCTCCTCCCCTCTCTGTCCTTCTCCTTTCTCCCCATCTTTCTAACCTTGAGTCTTGTTTATTGTTATTGCAAATTCAGATTCCGCAATAGTATCCTTATCATAAGTCGATATGCCATTAATGTAGCTTTCTTGTTTACCGTTAAAACTGACTGCGAGGAAGAAAACACAACAGCACATTGCTACGTGTATGATTAAATGCACTGCTATAGAAATTAAATCTGACTGCGACAAATGAAAAAAAAAACAACAAATACGCGCATCTTCACAGCAAATCACAGCACAGCATTTTCTTTCTCGTATTCGGTTTTCATAGAAAACATGTACAGCGTACTTTTTTAAAAAAAGTATAGCCCATGTCCGTCCGAATGTTTATTAGCGTATCGAGCAAAAATTTGAAGTAAACCAGTCAAGGTGTTTCGAGATATTTGATAACAACGTTTCCCCTTTAAACATTGCTCATATGTTTACACATATTAAAAACATAGCCTATGTCCGGCCGGATTACTCTATCGCGTAAAATTCGAAGTAAATCAGTTTAAGTACTTTTCAGAATTTTTGGTAAGGACTTTAAACAACGACGTGTCTTTATAAGGTAGTTCAAATTCGTGTGAATTTCTAAGGGTTCCAAACTGCTGAGGTCATCGGTCCCTAGACTTACCCACTACTTAAACTTACTTATGCTAAGAACAACACACACACCCATGTTCGAGGGAGGACTCGAACCTCCGGCGGGAGGCTAGGTAGCGATGAAGTGAGGATTTTCCCGTATGACCATTTCACGAGTGTACCGTGAATATCATGAATCCGGTAAAACACAGACCTCCGACATCGCTGCGGCTCGAAAAGTTCCTTCAAGAACGGACATGATTGAAAAGAATCGTTCAGAGTGACAGAAATGAAACACTTCCGCAAATTGCTGCAGATTTCAATGCTGGGCCATTAACAAGTGTCAACGAGACATCATCGATAGGGGCTTTAGGAGCTGAAGGCCCACTCGTTACCCTTGATGACTGCACGACACAAAGCTTTACGCTTCGCCTGGGCCCGTCAACACAGACATTGTACTGTTGATGACTGCAAACATGTTGCCCGGCCGGACGAGTCTCGTTTCAAATTGTATAAATTGTATCGAGTGGATGGACGTGTACGGATATGCAGTCAGACCCATGAATGCATGGACCCTGCATGTCAGCAGGGAACTGTTCAAGCTGGTGGAGGGTCTGTAATGGTGTGGGGCGTGTGCGGTTGGAGTGGCAGGGGACTCCTGATACGTCCAGATACGAGTCTGTCAGGTGACACGTACGTATGCATCCTGTCTGATCACCTGTATCCATTCATGTCCATTGTGCATTCCGACGGATTTGGAAAATTCCAACAGGGCAATGGGACACTCCACACGTCCAGAATTGCTACAGAGTGTCCCCAGGAGTTTAAACACTTCCGCTGGCCACCAAACTCCCCAGAAATGAACATTATTGAGCATATCTGGGATACCTTGCAATGTGCTGTTCACAAGAGGTCCCCATCCCCTCGTACTCTTATGGATTTATGGACAGGCCTGTAGGATTCATTGTGTCATTTCCCTCCATCACTACTTTATACATTAGTCGAGTCCATGCCACGTCGGCCGGCCGCGGTGGTCTCGCGGTTCTAGGCGTGCAGTCCGGAACCGTGCGACTGCTACGGTCGCAGGTTCGAATCCTGCCTCGGGCATGGCTGTGTGTGATGTCCTTATGTTAGTTAGGTTTAAGTAGTTCTAAGTTCTAGGGGACTGATGACCACAGCAGTTGAGTCCCATCGTGTTGTGACACTTCTGCGTGCTCGTGGAGTCCCTACATGATATTAGTTCTTTGGCTCTTCATTATATAACGGGTGATCAAAAGATTTCCGTTTGAGGGCGTTGTTGCTGAGTATTTGCCACGTAGCGCGATTCTGATGCGGGTATATATATCACGAAGTTTTTTCCCGGTTCCTGGACGGTATTCTTTAGGTTATTTGCAACAAAAAATGTAAATAAAGTAATAGGATCAGATCCATAATTTAGGAGCTACAAAAATTGAAAAACTCAGGAAAATGGCAGAAAACATTTATTGTTGGATTTCATTATAAAAATTCACATAATAACTAATTCAAACTATTTTGTAGCAGTCTCTTGCATTCAGAGTAGATTTAAAGCAAGTGTTCAAAATTCCCTTCCCACATTTGAAGGCAAAGATTCACACGGGAATGAACCGCGCGAGTAGCATTTCGTAATATCCCATGCTCGTTCCTTACTGACGTTGCGCATCGAAAATGCGTTTATCAGTTCTTCTTGTGTTTCCACCTTAACTTCGTACACGATGTCTTTCATCCACCTCCAGATGCAGTAATCCAGGGATGTTAAATCTGGGGATCTGGCAGGCCAGTTGATAGGGCCTCGCGACCTATCCATCGACGTGGGAATTGCTGATTAAGATAAGCTGTTATCACATGATGGAAGTGTACAGGTGATCCGTCATGGCCGAGCGGGATTAGCCGAGCGGTCTGGGGCGCTGTAGCCATGGACAGTGCGGCTGGTCCCGGAGGAGGTTCGAGTCCTCCCTCGGGCATGGGTGTATGTGTTTGTCCTTAGGATAATTTAGGTTAAGTAGTGTGTAAGCTTAGGGACTGATGACCTTAGCAGTTAAGTCCCATAAGATTTCACACACATTTGAACATTTTTTTTTTTTCCGTCATGTCGGACGTATATGTGACGTCTTGTTTCCAGAGGAACATCTTCAAGAAACTGAGGTAAGGCTTCTAGTAAAAAGTTACAGTACATCTGACCATTTAAAGTTCACAGAAGAGTAAACGGCCCCAGTAGCTGGTCACACGCAACACCACACCAGACATTGACACTGAATCTGTGTTGAAATGTAGATACTACCGTGGCACGGGGAATTTCGTCTGGCCAGACATGCATGTTATGCATGTTGTTGACGCCATCTCTTGTAAAGGTTGCCTCATCACTGAACATTATAAAGCGATAGAGTTGCCGATTTCCATTTAACCAGTATGAAAGTGCAAACGGTTGGCACAATCATGTGGCTCTAAATGGTGAACTTTCTGCACATGAAAAGGATACAGTCCATTCTCATGAAGAATCATATATACCTTTGATTGTGAAACTCAGTTGGGTAGCTAGGCGTCTTGTACTTCAACGAGGACTGCGCTCTACTGAGTTAAGAATGCTTTCCTCTTCTTGAACGTCACGATACCTTTCGGAGTGAATACGAATACTGGGAAAAGTTCCAGTTTCTAGCAATGTTCGATTTACTCCACTAAATGATTTGCACTCGGAAAGCTTTAACATTACGATCACAGAAGCCCAAAATGTACTCCATCTCTTCATGCTCCTGCGATGAAAACTTGTATGGCATCGCAAAAGTTTACTGTACACAGGAAACAATGACAGTAAACAGTGACTGCAGTATCAACAACGTAGTTGCTATGCAAACGTACCAATCGCTGCACTTGTCTATCTAAGACTGATCTGTGTCCTGTGAACACAAGTGTAGCACTCCATACCCCGTAGCATGTTTCGGAACTCTGTTGTAGCTCCTTAATTATGGATCTGATCACATGACTGTATTTACATTTTTTGTTCCAAATGACCTAAGGAATAACCTCCAGTAGCCGGAGGAAAACCTTGTGACTCACCCTGTATACCTGTAGGCAAGGGATCGGTGTGCCATTACTATGTTTCCGACGTGCTTGCAGTTAATTCCGAAAAATGAACCAAGGCGACGTTATTATCAAATGCTTCCAAACAGAACCAACATGCTGTTACTCTTTTCTTGGCTGCTGAAGGACGTACTCTGGTAGACATCCATCGGAGAATGGAGGATGTGTAGGGAGCAGCATGCCTGTGGAAAACCAGCGTTGTGGAATGGTGCGCCAGGTTCTGTGTGACGAGGGATGCAGCTGCTTCATGATAACGCACATTCTCATACAGCAAATGTCGTAACGAAGAAGCACTACAACTCATGTGGGGGACCATCGAGCAGTCATTCTATTGTCCAGGTCTCTCCCTTTGCCATTATCACGCCTCTCAAATCAAATGTGTGTGAACTCTTATGGGAATTAACTGCTAAGGTCATCAGTCCCTAAGCTTACACACTACTTAACCTAAATTATCCTAAGGACAAACACGCACATCCATTCCATTGGGAGGCATGGGTGTATATGTAATAGAACCCATTACGTTGTCCTCGATGGTGAGTGTTCATCGGAGGTGAGGGTATCATCATGAGTGCCCCAAGGAAGTGTGGTAGGTCCGCTGTTGTTTTCTATCTACATAAATGATCTTTTGGATAGGGTGGATAGCAATGTGCGGCTGCTTGCTGATGATGCTGTGGTGTACGGGAAGGTGTCGTCGTTGAGTGACTGTAGGAGGATACAAGATGACTTGGACAGGATTTGTGATTGGTGTAAAGAATGGCAGCTAACTCTAAATATAGATAAATGTAAATTAATGCAGATGAATAGGAAAAAGAATCGCTTAATGTTTGAATACTCCATTAGTAGTGTAACGCTTGACACAGTAACGTCGATTAAATATTTGGACGCAACAGTGCAGAGCGATATGAAGTGGGACAAGCAGTTGTGGGGAAGGTGGATAGTCGTCTTCGGTTCATTGGTAGAATTTTAGGAAGATCTGGTCCATCTGTAAAGGAGACCGCTTATAAAACATTTTTCCGACCTATTCTTGAGTACTGCTCGAGCGTTTGGGATCCCTATCAGGTCGGATTGAGGGAGGACATAGAAGCAATTCAGAGGCGGGCTGCTAGACTTGTTACTCGTAGGTTTGATCATCACGCGAGTGTTACGGAAATGCTTCAGGAACTCGGGTGGGAGTCTCTGGAGGAAAGGAGGCGTTCTTTTCGTGAATCGCTACTGAGGAAATTTAGAGAACCAGCATTTGAGGCTGACTGCAGTACAATTTTACTGCCGCCAACTTGTATTTCGCGGAAAGACCACAAAGATAAGAGAGATTAGGGCTCGTACAGAGGCATATAGGCAGTCATTTTTCCATCGTTCTGTTCGGGAGTGGAACGGGGAGAGAAGATGCTAGTTGTGGTACGAGGTAACCTCCGCCACGCACCGTATGGTGGATTGCGGAGTATGTATGTAGATGTAAATGTAGACTCGAACCTCCGCCGGAACCAGCCGATCACGCCTCTGATTCCTTAAAAATGACATTGGAGGGTCGGCGATTCCCATCGGACGAGGATGTGCAGCAGTCAGTCACGGAGGTCTTCACGCAGCAAGATAAGGTGTTTTGCCAAACGGGAGTCTTCAAACTGCTGCGTCAGTGGATGACTGCCTCAATGCTCACGGCAATTTTGCCTGATTGGCATATCGATTACGGACTATACGGCCCTCGAACGAAACTTCTGGGTCGCCCTTTGTAACTTTAGTGAACTGTTCTTTGGAGAAGGTGACGCCACCGTGCTGACTGCAGAAACTCTAGTGCGCTAGCTGTGGGGTCCATGCCGTGAGTGTCCCCAGCTGGCGAAGCACCGGCGGCGCGTTCCCTGCGGCAGCCCGCGCGACGCCGAGGCACGCGGCGCGCCAGGCCTGCCAACATTCCTGCAGCCCAGCTGGGGAGACGAGGTCCCACTGACCCTGACTGCAGACGACGCCGGCCACTCGCGGTTGGCGCCCTCAGAGTTATGCGTGCCTGCAGCTGGAATGTCCTGCCGACTGCTCGCCGGCGCATTCCCGCTACTCACTCTTATATAGTCAGGCGGCCAGGTGGCTGCGGGGAGCGCGACTCGTAAAACAGCTGCCACGTAACTCACGCTCTGCAGACTCCGCGGTCCGCGACATCACTTTGTCCGCTGCAGCTTCCGTGGTACGGAAAGTGCCTGCCGCTACCAGCGCAGGCGGGTGCATCGTCTCTTGTGCGTTACAAGAGTTACATTGTAAGTTGCTCGTAAGTTCCGTATGTACCAGGTACTAATGCTTTCGTAGACTGTCACGACGCTCGGACCAAATTATTTCATAAATTTTTTGCTCGCGTATCATGTCATTGCTGGAAGCCCAGAATCTACTCTGTAGGAACAACATGGATTCCGGAAACAGTGATCGTGTGAGACCCAACTATCTTTATTTGTTCATGAGACTCAGAAAATATTAGATACATGCTCCCAGGTAGATGCCATTTTCCTTGACTTCCGGAAGGCATTCGATACAGTTCCGCACTGTCGCCTGATAAACAAAGTAAGAGCCTACGGAATATGAGACCAGCTGTGTGGCTGGATTGAAGAGTTTTTAGCAAACAGAACACAGCATGTTGTTCTCAATGGAGAGACGTCTACAGACGTTAAAGTAACCTCTGCCGTGCCACAGAGGAGTGTTATGGGACCATTGCTTTTCAAATGGCTCTGAGCACTATGGGACTCAACTGCTGAGGTCATTAGTCCCCTAGAACTTAGAACTAGTTAAACCTAACTAACCTAAGGACATCACAAACATCCATGCCCGAGGCAGGATTCGAACCTGCGACCGTAGCGGTCTTGCGGTTCCAGACTGCAGCGCCTTTAACCGCACGGCCACTTCGGCCGGCATTGCTTTTCACAATATATATATAAATGACCTAGTAGATAGTGTCGGAAGTTCCATGCGGCTTTTCGCGGATGATGCTGTAGTATACAGAGAAGTTGCAGCATTAGAAAATTGCAGCGAAACGCAGGAAGATCTGCAGCGGATAGGCACTTGGTGCAGGGAGTGGCAACTGACCCTTAACATAGACAAATGTAATGTATTGCGAATACATAGAAAGAAGGATCCCTTACTGTATGATTATATGCTAGCGGGACAAACGCTGCTAGCAGTTACTTCTGTAAAATATCTGGGAATATGCGTACGGAACGATTTGAAGTGGAATGATCATATAAAATTGATTGTTGGTAACGTGGGTGCCAGGTTGAGATTCATTGGGTGAGTCCTTAGAAAAAGTAGTCCATCAACAAAGGAGGTGGCTTATAAAACACTCGTTCGACCTATACTTGAGTGTTGCTCATCAGTGTGGGATCCGTACCAGGTCGGGTTGACAGAGGAGATAGAGAAGATCCAAAGAAGAGCGGCGCGATTCGTCACAGCGTTATATGGTAAGCGTGAAAGCGTTACGGAGATGTTTAGCAAACTCAAGTGGCAGACTCTGAAAGAGAGGCGCTCTGCATCGCGGTGTAGCTTACTGTCCAGGTTTCGAGAGGGTGCGTTTCTGGATGAGGTATCGAATATATTGCTTCCCCCTACTTATACCTCCCGAGGAGATCACGAATGTAAAATTAGAGAGATTCGAGCACGCACGGAGGCTTTCCGGCAGTCGTTCTTCCCGCGAACCATTCGCGACTGGAACAGGAAAGGGAGGTAGTGAGAGTGGCACGGAAAGTGCCCTCCGCCACACACCGTTGGGTGGCTTGCACAGTATAAATGTAGGTGTAGATGCCAGGCAGCTAATTACCAATATCTGAGTGGCTACACAACAAATTCCTTGTTCCGTTCGAAGAACTCGAACATGCCTCTCATAATATTCAGATGCTGTATTTTACATCTGCAGTGATGTGAAAGTAATGCTACTTATACACTGAAGCGCCTAAGAAACTGGTACAGGCATGGGTATTCAAATACAAAGATATGTAAACAGGCAAAATACCGCGCTGCTGTCGGCAGCTCCTATATAAGACAACAACTGCCTGGCGCAGTTGTTAGATCCGTTGGTGCTGCTACAGTGGCAGGTTGTCAAGATTTAAGTGAGTTTGAACGTGGTGTTGTAGTTGGCGCACGAGCGTTATGACACAAAATCTCTGAAGTAGTGATGAAATGGGGATTTTCCCGCAAGACAATTTTACGAGTGTATCGTGAATATCAGGAATCCGGTAAAACATCAGATCTCCGACATCGCTGCGGCCGGAAAAAGATCCTGCAAGAACGGGACCAACGACGACTGAAGAGAATCGTTTAACGTGACAGAAGTGCAATCCTTCCGCAAATTGTTGCAGATTTCAATGTTGGGCCATCAACAAGTGTCAGCGTGCGAACCATTCAATGAAACACCATCGATTTGGGCTTTCGGAGCAGAAGGCCCACTCGTGTATGCTTGATGACTGTGCGACACAAAGCTTCACGCCTCGCCTGGTCCCGTCGACACCGACATTGGACTCGTAATGACTGGAAACATGTTACTGGTCGGACGAGTCTCGTTTCAAATTGTATCGAGCAGGTGGACGTGTAGGGGTATGGAGACAACCTCATGGAATCCATGGACCATGCATGTCAGCAGGGCACTTTTCAATCTGGTGGAGGCTCCATAATGGTGTGAGACGTGTGCAGTTGGAGTGATCTGGGATCCCTAATACTATATACGACTCTGACAGGTGACACGTACGTAGGCATCCTGTCTGATCACCTGTATCCCTTCATGTCCATTGTGCATTCCGACGAACTTGGGCAATACCAGCAGGACGATGCGACACCACACACTTCCAGAATTGCTACAGAGTGGCTCCAAGAACACACTTCTTAGTTTAAACACTTCCGCTGGCCACCAAACTCCCCAAACATGACCATCATTGACCATATCTGGGATGCCTTGCGACGTGCTATTCAGAAGAGATCTCCACCCCCTCGTACTCTTACGGATTTATGGACAGTACTGCAGGATTCGCGGTGTTAGTTCCCTCCAGCACTACTTCAGACACTAGTCGAATCCAAGCCACTTCGTGTTGCGACACTTCCGCATGCTCGCGGGGGCCCCGCAGGATATTAGGCAGGTGTACCAGTTTCTTTGGCTTTTCAGTGTACTTACGACTTACAGTGGACTCAACACTTTCGAGAAGGAGATGACGCTTGGAATTTTGTTGTTGACTAATCGCAGAAAGCCTAGTTATGCCGCTAATAATGTACACTGAGGAAACCTCTTTCACTTATGACGGTACCAATAACGCTCGTGTACGCAATTCACTAGCAAGCCTCTCGTCTGCAAGGGTATATTTACCTTGTGAGTGTATAGCACGAGCGAACTCACTTTCTTCCCCTTATTTTCACTCAAATGGATTACAAGAACACAACTTCTTATATAAAAATACGTTTATTCTCGTAATACTTTACAAATTGTCAAGAAGCATACGAGCTACAGCGCTTGTCTGCCTGGGATATACCGTGTGGTTATAATCGAAATGCAGTTACTCACGGAGGTCCAGTGTGGGCTGTAATTACCGTATGGCAGCGAAACTTGGGAGAACCCATTTATACTGGAAAAAAATTAGCTCCAGTTCTGACCGCCAGGTGCAAATCTGGCGCTGTACAGCATCTCGTCGACGTCTCTGGTGCTCTTGTTGAACAAACTGTGTAAGGGTGGTTAATAATAAAATCAACATTATGTCTCTTTTATTTCTTTTACCTTTTCTACTCACGCCTCATTCCTAATCCATTACATGTGGAAATATTGCTATACGTCTTTCTTACAGATTTGCAATTGGTGGCCAAAATTGCAGCTTCTTTTTATCTTTTTTTTAGCGTAAATCGATTCCACGTTAACGCATTAGAATACCTACCAAGCTCCGCTGTCAGACGATAAATACAGCTCACACTAAACCTGCACTGCAATTAAGAACACCTGGCAAATTTGCTTGCGGCAGTGTCTCCAGGGCAAAACTAATGCTCGCTGCAGTGTCTCCAGGATAACACTTACGATTCTAGCATACATCAGGGTACAATGCACGCCGCTCAGTGCAGTGCTTGCTGCTTGCGACACTTCTGTTCACTGCAGATCTTTCCCTGGTAACTTTCGCGTCAGCTCAAGTGATGGCGCTCGCAAATGCAGTTGCAAAGTTCCCGACGTGGAGCAGCTTATACTGCGTAAGCTGACCTGACTACTTTGCAGGATGTCACTAGACGGCGCTACGAGTGACGAAATGAGTTACAGACTTCAACTCGTAACTCACGTCGGAGGTATGACGAAAGCTGACATTCTGGGGATGGGAAAAACCGACTGCTTAAAACCGGTCCCTATATTTTAGTTCTGAATAAGTTATTCTTCAGTAATCGTTTGGTTTCGGCTATAAAGTTTTTTTTTTACTAATAACTGAGTAAATAACCAAAATAGAAATTAACCGTAGCTGTGCTACAATTTTTCGCTTTTAAATAAACCTTTTTTTAAAAGAAAGAACAATTTTTGTTCATATAATTTGCATTGTTTTAAAATATCTCTCTAATATAGAAAATGGGAAAAGCGATCTGTGCCGTTTTAATAACAAAGCCGACAAAAACGAGCTACAAACACATGGCATAAGAATTGGTACAGCATAGCCCCTGTTGCGGTGTGTCATGACTTGTACGTGCAGTACATAAGACTTGCTCCCACCTGGCCTATACAGTAGTTTCTCACTTTCGTCACCGGGCATTCGGTGTATGGCAGAATTGCACCAACCATAGTTTGGAAATATTTTTAAGAACCGACGTAGCAATGAAGTACACTGCTTCAGTTACTTTAAAACATTGAGTATCTGTTAGCCATTTCTATGAAATAATACGCTGAAGTGCCAAAGAAACTGGTATGTGCATGCGTATACAACCACGGAGATATGTAAATAGGCAGAATACGGTGCTGCGGTTGTCAACACGCATGTAAGACAACAAGTGTCTGGCGCAGTTGTTAGATCGGTTACTGCTGCTGTAATGACAGATTATCAAGATTTAAGAGAGTTTGAAAGTGGTGTTTATAGTCGGTGCACGAGCGGTAGAACACAGCATCTCCAAGGTAGCGATGAAGTGGGGATTTTCTCGTACGACCATTTCACGAGTGTACCTTGAATGTCAGGAATCCGGTAAAACATCAAATCTCCGACATCTCTGCGGCCGGAAAAAGATCTTGCAAGAACGGGACGAACGACGACTGAAGTGAATCGTTCAACATGACAGAAGAGCAACCCTTTCACAAATTGCTGCAGATTTTAATGCTGGGCCATCAACAAGTGTCAGCGTGCGAACCATTCAACGAAACATCATCGATATAGGCTTTCGGGGCAGAAGACCCACTCTTGTATCCCTGATGACTACACGACTCGGCTGAGACCGTCAACACCGACATTGAACAACTGATGTCTGGAAACATGTTGCCTGGTCGGACGAGTCTCGTTTAAAATTGTATCGAGCGGAAGGACTTGTACGGGCATGGAGACAACCTCACGAATCCATGGAACCTGCATGTCAACAGGGGATTGTTCCAGCTGTTGGAGGCTCTGTAATGGTGTGGGGCGTGTGCAGTTGGAGTGATACGGGACCCCTGATACGTCTAGATACGACTCGGACAAGTGTCACGTACGTAAGCATCCTGTCTGATCACCTGTATCCATTCATGTCCATTGTACATTTCGACTGACTTGGGCAATTCCAGCAGGACGATGCGACACCACACACTTCCAGAATTGCTACAGAGTCGCACCAAGCACACTCTTCTGAGTTTAAACAGTTTCGCTGGCCACCAAACTCCCCAAACATGAACATTATTGAACATATCTGGGATGCCTTTCAACGAGCTGTTCAGAAGAGATCTCCACCCCCTCGTACTCTTACAGAGCTATGGGCAGCCATGCAGGATTCAAGGTGTCAATTCCCACCAGCACTATTTCAGACATCAATTTATGCCACGTCGTGTTGCGCACTTCTACGTGTACTAGTTTCTTTGGCTCTTCAGTGTATAAGAAGAAGGAAGTTATGGTGACTGTAATAAAATAAAAAATTTAACAATTCATTCATAGTATACAATAAAAAGAGAAAGCAGCTGATCTGCTGCCCGTCTCTACATAACATGCTTTTATCTGGTTGTTGCCCGAAAACGGACAGATTAACACGAAAAACAGAGATCTTCAACCTCACTTTTCTTCCTTAAGCAGTGACTATTCGTGATGCCCAACTAGTGATATCATCCCTGATTACAACATGGTTTTTGACAGATTTTCAAAAACTTACAATCAACAGGAAAATACTGCTGATTTTTTTGTAGTATTCAGCCATTTACTGCTTTTAGAGAAGATCAGAAAATGACAGATTGACGAAGCTTCCTTTTATTTGCCTATTTAATTAAATGTTTTGATGCTATGCGGATTTAAACTGAGAGAGTCAAATTTTTTTTAATCTCTGTTCGATATATACGTTTACTGAAGGAAATAATAGAAATGAAAAACGGAAAATTGGTTATTTCAGGAACCAATTATTTTGAGCAGTTTTAACTGTAAGGTTAAACTTGCGGGGAAAAAACCGATATAACTGAAGGGGCACGAGCTTTTCTGTTTATTTTTATTAAAAAGTAATAGCACAATATGTTTCAGATTGTCGCAGTAATGGAAGATTAATATATATTTTTATTCCGTTTTGAAATGGTAGCATTCACTTCGGCCGCGCGGGGTAGCCGCGTGGTCTGGGGCGCCTTGCCACGCTTCGCGCAGCTCTCCCCGTCGGAGGTTTGAGTCCTCCCTCGGGCATGGGTGTTGGTGTTGTCCTTAGCGTAAGTTAGTTTGAGTTGGACTAAGTAATGTGTCAGCCTAGGGACCGATGACCTCAGCAGTTTGGTTCCATAGGAACTTACTACTACCATTCACTTCGTGTGTGCTACACTCTTTTTGTGAAATTAAAAAAAAAATACTTATCAATAGTAAGGGTTTTGCAAATGTGTCTTGCCCTAGGGTAAAACATGGTCATGTACCTAGGAACGAACATTCTGTTCAAATTTAAAGTGTTGCAATCGAGAAATATTTGTCATTATAGTCTGTGTGTTACATTATTATTCCACTGCACACATATCGAATTAAGAAGAGATGTTATCGGAAGCCAGTTACAAGTTAAAACCATTTCGAAATAGAAGCTATTGGCAAGTAACACGTATTTCCATTTTCAAGACAGCGACAATCGTTAAGACATTAAAGAAACTCGGTTAATCTGCAAATATCGCGTGTTCCATGGTAGAAGACTACGTTATGTCAATAGTTTTAAAAATATATAGAATCTCATTCACCATAAAAATCTCTAACTGAAGAATGAATAATATCCTCGTGACATCTTTCATATATTTACAGAACTTAAATATGTAGAACTCGTAATACACTCCTGGAAATTGAAATAAGAACACCGTGAATTCATTGTCCCAGGAAGGGGAAACTTTATTGACACATTCCTGGGGTCAGATACATCACATGATCACACTGACAGAACCACAGGCACATAGACACAGGCAACAGAGAATGCACAATGTCGGCACTAGTACAGTGTATATCCACCTTTCGTAGCAATGCAGGCTGCTATTCTCCCATGGAGACGATCGTAGAGATGCTGGATGTAGTCCTGTGGAACGGCTTGCCATGCCATTTCCACCTGGCGCCTGAGTTGGACCAGCGTTCGTGCTGGACGTGCAGACCGCGTGAGACGACGCTTCATCCAGTCCCAAACATGCTCAATGGGGGACAGATCCGGAGATCTTGCTGGCCAGGGTAGTTGACTTACACCTTCTAGAGCACGTTGGGTGGCACGGGATACATGCGGACGTGCATTGTCCTGTTGGAACAGCAAGTTCCCTTGCCGGTCTAGGAATGGTAGAACGATGGGTTCGATGACGGTTTGGATGTACCGTGCACTATTCAGTGTCCCCTCGACGATCACCAGTGGTGTACGGCCAGTGTAGGAGATCGCTCCCCACACCATGATGCCGGGTGTTGGCCCTGTGTGCCTCGGTCGTATGCAGTCCTGATTGTGGCGCTCACCTGCACGGCGCCAAACACGCATACGACCATCATTGGCACCAAGGCAGAAGCGACTCTCATCGCTGAAGACGACACGTCTCCATTCGTCCCTCCATTCACGCCTGTCGCGACACCACTGGAGGCGAGCTGCACGATGTTGGGGCGTGAGCGGAAGACGGCCTAACGGTGTGCGGGACCGTAGCCCAGCTTCATGGAGACGGTTGCGAATGGTCCTCGCCGATACCCCAGGAGCAACAGTGTCCCTAATTTGCTGGGAAGTGGCGGTGCGGTCCCCTACGGCACTGTGTAGGATCCTACGGTCTTGGCGTGCATCCGTGCGTCGCTGCGGTCCGGTCCCAGGTCGACGGGCACGTGCACCTTCCGCCGACCACTGGCGACAACATCGATGTACTGTGGAGACCTCACGCCCCACGTGTTGAGCAATTCGGCGGTACGTCCACCCGTCCTCCCGCATGCCCACTATACGCCCTCGCTCAAAGTCCGTCAACTGCACACACGGTTCACGTCCACGCTGTCGCGGCATGCTACCAGTGTTCAAGACTGCGATGGAGCTCCGTATGCCACGGCAAACTGGCTGACACTGACGGCGGCGGTGCACAAATGCTGCGCAGCTAGCGCCATTCGACGGCCAACACCGCGGGTCCTGGTGTGTCCGCTGTGCCGTGCGTGTGATCATTGCTTGTACAGCCCTCTCGCAGTGTCCGGAGCAAGTATGGTGGGTCTGACACACCGGTGTCAATGTGTTCTTTTTTCTATTTCCAGGAGTGTATTTACAAACGCTGCTTAGAACTCAACAGCAAAAACATTAGAGAGTGCCAGCTTATGGTGGTTTCTACTGCGCATTTGCTCATGTTGTTTTAAAATTAGTCACTAGATTCAAACACCGACCGGGAAACATCATGAGTTCATATGTGTCCTACTACTCCCCCCCCCCCCTTCCCTATATTACACGCCTGTTCCTACTGCTCGCACCTATTTTTCTAAGAATTTCCAACATTCTGCACCATTTTACGTTGTGGAACGCTTTTTCTATGTCGACAGATCCAGAGAACGCGTCTTGTTCTTGTTCCTTCCATTATCAAGCGCGACGTCAGAACTGCCTCTCTGGTGATTAATCTTTCCTAAAGCCAAACTGATCATCATATGTATACACCGAGGTGACGACAGTCATGGGATCCTTCCTAATATCGAGTCGATCTCCTTTTGCCCGCCTTGGTGCAGCAACTCAACGTGGCATGGGCACAAGAGGCTGGAAATCCTGTGCAGAAAAAATGAGCCATGCCGCCTCTATAGCCGTCCGTAATTGCGAAAGCGCTGCCGGTGCAGGATTTTGTGCACGGACTGATCTCTCGATTATTTCCCATAAATGTTCTATGGGATTCATGTCGGGCGATCTGGGTGTCCAAATCATTCGCTCATCTGTCCAGAATGTTCTTCAAACCAGTTGCAAACAATTTTGGCACAGTGACATGCCGCATCATCATCCATAAAAATTTCATCGCAGATAGTTGCAAATGATCTCCATGTAGCCGAACCTAAACAGTTCCAGTCAATAATCTGTTCAGCTGGACCGGAGGATCCAGTCCATTCCATGTAAACACAGCCTGTACCAACGTGGAGCCACCACCAGCTTGCACGGTGCCTTGTTCAAAACTTGAGTCCATGGCTTTGTGGGATCTGCGCCACATTCGAACCGTATCATGAGCTCTCACCAAGTCAAATGGGGACTCATTGACCACTCCACGGTCTTCCACTCATTTAGGGGCCAATCGACCCGGTCACGAACCCAGGAGACGCGCTGCAGACGACGTCGTTTTGTTTGCAAAGGTACTCGCGTCAGCCTTCTGCTACCATAGCCCATTAACGCCAGATTTCACCGCACTGCCTTGACGGATAGGTTCGTAGTGCGTCCCGCATTTATTTCTGCGGTTATTTCACGCAATGTTGCTTCTCTGTTAGGACTGGCAACTCTACGCAAACGCCACTGTCCGTCGGCCATTGCGTTGTCATTCTCCTTGGTGAGAGGTAATGCCTGAAATTTGGTGTCTTCGGCACACTCTTGTCACTGTGGATTTCGGAATATTGAATTCTCTAACGATTTAAGAAATAGAATGTCCCATGCGTCACTCTCCAACTACCATTCCGCGTTTAAAGTCTGTTAATTCTCGTCATGCGAACGTAATCACGTACGAAACCCTGTCATATTAATTATCTGAGTACGACAGCTCCGCCAATCTACTGCCCTTTTATCCGTTGTGTATATGCATATCGCTATTCCATGACTGTCCTCATCTTAGCGTATTACTTTTGTCAGCAACTTTGGTGCATGAGCTATTAGTCGATTGTGCGGCAGTTCTCGCACATATCTGCGCTTTGTATCTTCTGAACTGAGAGGATGGTCTTTTTTCTAAAATCTGATGATATGACTCAAGGCTCAGCCTCTACAAATAACATTAATAGTCGTTTGGTTGCCACTTCATCTAGTGCTCTTGGAAATGCCGAAGGAATGTTATTTACCCCTCAACCTTCATGGATTTCAAGTCACCAAAACTCTATTAAACTCTACTACTGGATCCCCTATCTTTCATAGCGATTCTCGTTTCTCCTTCTATACACCATCAGATAGTTCGCCTGTCTCGTTGAGGACTTCATTGTACTCACCCGACCTGTCGACCTTCTTCTCTGCCTTTAACGGCGCACTCCCTCTTGCAATCCTGATGTTGACGCGTGTACTTCTAATTTCCTCGAAAGTTGTTTTGGCTATTCTATATGCTGAATGTATCCTTAGGAACACAACTTCGTTTCGATTTTTTCACATTTTTCGTGCAACTATTTCCCTTTAGCTTCCATGCACTTCCTCCGTACAGCGTATGTTGCTGCATATAGGCTTGCGCAGCAGATACGTGGGTGGTGCTCTCATCTGTACTGCTGTTAATTGGCGACGAAGGCTGGAATTTGCACGCCAGTAACGTAACTGGATGCCCACTGCGTGGCGACAGGTAGCCTTTTCATATGAATCAGCTCTATCAGGCAGCTGGTATTCCCTGGGTGATCTCGTCATTCTGGAAGGCACAGTGGATCAACACGATTATGCAGATATTCTTGGGGATATTTTAGTGTCTTAGCCACAGTACATGGGGAGCCGACGGAACTTGCCTGCTCCAGTTTTACAGAGCGTTTGTGCGATCTCGGCTCGATTATGGGTGCACGGTGTATGGGTCTGCGAAGCCTTCTTGCTTAAAGATGTTGGACGTTGTGCACCATGAAGGGCTTCTGTTGGCCACTGGGGCATTCAGAACTAGCCCCATACCAAGCCTCTGTGCAGAGGCTGGTGAACCGCCACGTCATATGCGGCGGCGGCTACTTACGGTGCGCCAGGCGTATAAAACTTTGTCCACACCATACACACCTGCATACCATATCATTGTTCAGCTTCCTCTGGCACGGCTATTTCATAACCGGCAACGAGCGACGCGGCCCTACGGGATTCGCGCACAGGATTGCCTCTCTGCGATGGATATGGCTGATCTTCATGTTTTCCGTCGCGGTTGGAGCAGATTTCCACCTTGGCTCCTCCGGAGACCCAGACGTATTTTAGATTTGACTAATTTTAAGAAAGATAGTACACCAGATTTTAAATTCCAGTCTTCGTTTTTTAACATTTTAGATGCGCATCACGGTTTTATCGTCTTTTACACTGATGGCTCCAAACAGGAGAATTTCATTGGCTGTTCGGTAGTGTTCCCTGATCATGTTACTCGGATTCGCCTCCCTGATGAATATACCGTTTTCGCAGCGGAGCTCCACGCGATGCTGAAGGCAATGGAGCGGATGAATCGTGTTCGGGGCAATCGATTTCTCCTCTGCTCCGATTCTCTTAGTGCCTTACAATCATTGCAGAAGCTGTACCCAACTGAGGAGATGGTCCAGCTGATATATGACCAACTGTACTGGCTCCAACGGCGGGATAAGGAGGTGTCCGTCTGCTGGGTGCCTGGCCATGTAAGCATATGGGGCAATGAACAGGCCGATCGGGCCGCCAAGGAGGCCTGCAGAGAGCAGGATGTGGTCCAGTGTCCTATTCCCTTGCAGTCAGTCATTTCTGCACTCCACAAAAAGTGCATGGAGTTGTGGGAGGAAGAATGGCTGGCGGTGACGGCCAGTAAACTGCGGTTGGTGGAGTCAACAACTCGGCCGTGGCGTACCTCCTGCTGGGTGCTCAGGCGGGAAGAAGTGACCCTCACGCGTCTTCGGATTGGGCACTGTCCTCTCACACATAGTTTTCTATTACGGCGGGTGGATCCCCCGATTTGTGATGCTTGTGGTGTGCACATCTCTGTCCGGCACATTTTAACAGACTGCATTTTATACCGTGATGCTAGGGCAGAAGCACAAGTTGGTGGGGATCTGCCCTGTGTTTTAGCTAATGATGAGACGTGTGTGTCTAGGGTTTTAAAGTTTTGTGATGTGTCTGGACTCTAGCCTAAACTTTTAGGCTGGAGATTTTAGTGTATTGCAAAGTGACTGGCTCCTCCCTTTTTCCTTGCGGTCAGCCAGCCACTACTATCGGCTATATTGCTTTAGCTCCCCCTACCACTTTCTTCCTGGGTTGTCCATGTTTTACTGTTGGCGACATGCTTCGTCCCACGCTCCGGTGTGGGTAGGCACATATTTTTCCAAGCTAGTTTCCTGTGTCTTACGTTCTGTTTTATCTTATTGTTCACAGTCTTTTCTGTTACTGAGCGGGCGCTAAAGACCTTGCCGTCGTGCGCCCTTAAAACCCTTTCCATCCATCCATCCATCTACACGCAGTTCGTTTTTCCTCGACACGATGGCTTCTACCCCGGACAGTGCAACGTGTCGAACAGCCCGCAGTGTTTGTGCTTGGTTTGAAGAGCACCAAGACGAGTTCTCCGTACTTCCTTGACGATCAAATCCCCCGGATTTAAACCCAATCGAAAATTTGTGGGGGCATCTCTATCGGAGTGTTCGCAGCATGAATCCTCAACCGAGGAACGTAGCGCAGCTGGCCAGTGGTTACATCAACGACTGGACAGTTAGTTATTTAATTTTTAAGTGAGTTATATTACTGTATTCTTGCATTTTCCTGAGAATTTCTGTACTTCCCTCTTTCGTCGATCAGTTAAAGTATTTCTTCTGTTACCCAAGGTTTCTTTGCAGCTACATGCCTTACCTGTCCGACTTCCGTGACTGCGGTAGTATTCACTATCACTTATCAAGGACCTTAGAGAATTTCAAACGCACGTAATCATTCTTCTACATTGGTTTTTCACATGTGATACTCTTAAAATTTCTGTTTTTTTCGCTATTAAATTGTGATCTCAATTTTTCCCTGCTCCTGCGTACGCCTTTCAATCCATTATCTGATTTCAGACTCTCAGTCCCGCCATGAAGTAATCCAGATAAATCGTTCCCATGTCTGCTCCAGACTGTTTCCAACTATACCTCCTGCTCTTGTGATTTATGAACAGTGCATTCGCAATTGCTAGCTGTAACTTATTACAGAACTCAACTGGTCTTTATCTCTCATATTCCTGCTACCGAGCCCACATTCTTCTGTAATGCTTTCTTCTACTCCATCTCGCAGTGCAACGTTCGAGTAGTCCATGATTATTAGATTTTCATCTCACTTAACACACCACATTACCCGTTCAGTGTCGTCATATACTTTCTCTACCTCTTCTTCTGCTTGTGACATCGGCAAGTATACTTGAACTACCTACACTGAGCCTTTGCATTTCCCTTTTCAGATTTTCAAGCTTCTCCACCACATTCAGATTTATGACATTCCACAATACGGCTCGTAGAATGTTACCGTGTCGTTGCTTATTCAGTCTTTTTCTCAAGGTCGCTTCTTGCTGCCAGATATCCGAATGCAACGGGGAGGGTATAATCGGGAACATTTTGCCAATAGAGAGATGAAATGAAATGTCGTGTGGTTAGGGACTCCCGTCGGGTACACCGGTCGCCTGGTGCAAATGCTTCTAGTTGACGCCACTTCGGCGACTTGCGCGTCGAAATAGAGAGACCATCATGACATTTATTCTGTAACAGGCCACAAGTTCTATGGAAACACATTATGTGTGTTTAATGCAGTGATTTCCACTGGCTTCTGCACCCTCAAGACGATGATAATTGCTGATTCTTCCGTCTTTTAGGGGGGAGAGTGCCTCAACTTCAGTCCGCACCTCCGTGTTCGGAAGACCACGGAGGTGACTCCTTATGACAGAACTCTTCAGTCACTATTGTTGATGATATTTATTCATAATTTAAGCAGTGTTTGGAACGAGTCCGGGACTCAGGACGTTTTGATTAGTAGTCAAAGATGCTACCCCAGATCATTGTGTCCTGTTCATTTTTCTACGGCAGCATATTTCCAACGCGTCTTCTTCAGATTTTTCACTGTCCAATACTTCACATCCATATACTTCTGTGCTCCATTTTCAGAAATGTAATTCTCAAGTCCATGCTAATTTTTGAAACCAGTAGAGTTCTTCTGTCATAAATAAAGGCATATTTTGACGGCACCGATTTGTAACATCCCACTATTCTTCTTTTTGCTAGTCTTTATGGTTTTCGTCACACCTCTGTTTCTAATCGAGCATTGAGTGCTAAATGAGCTACAGATTTCATTCAGAAGTTCTCCCAAAGATTCTTTATTTTCGAAACATCAGCAAAGGGAATGATTCCCCTCCCAGATATTTCTTAAATTTCTTTGATTTTTCTCATTGCTTTTCTATTCACATTAAAGAACAGTTTTAAATGTACCTTACATCTTTTTTAACATGACTTGCTACTTTCGTTCATCTAACCGTGTGTTACCAACTTCTGTAAATTACCGCCTGTGTCTGCATCCTCAAGATTACTTACATTTTGTTTCGTATTTCATGATTGAGAATATTCTCTGCGTTCAAAAATAGCATGAACGTACTTGCTGTGTACTTGCATTCACGGTTATTTATTTGTATTATTAAGTGTGATGTCATAAAACCATTTTGATCTTGGTCAAGCATATTTTCGTTTCTCCATCCCCTTCTTCTGTGTGTTATTACAGTCAGTAATTTACGAGTGGATGATGTCAGACTGGTCATCCGCAGCACTCAAACTTACCCACTCGCGCTATATTTGGTTCTGTGACAGTAATGCTAATATACTGTTCATATGTATAGCCACGGAGTGGCAGCCTAAAAAGTGGCATGAATAACGCCTCTATACGAATAATTCGAGCAGCTGCTAAACCTGATCAAGCGGACAGCGCACACGTCTAGATTTACGCAAGGCAACCGGTTTGCACCCAGCGTACACAAACCTAGCTGGACATAGTCTTTTCAAGGCCGGTGCAGTGCGGTTCAACTACAAGGACCACGGTCGACAAAAGCCACTTTGCTGTGATGTATTTGCTTCTGTACTGTAAAGAACGAACGTTCACACAACTAATGGCACTACTAGCGCTGCCGCAATTTGTTACGCAAAAGTAATATATCAAGTTGAAGGCGAACCGGGAGGCGCTTTTCTGACGCGATGTCAGGTTCAACGATACCGTCTGCACGCAATCTGGAGCACTTGCAGCTCCTACACAATGGCAAGTACCCGTGCTCCCGTTACGCTGTTACAAACGCAAGGTCGCTGTGGCAACGTCAGAGGCGCACTGATGCCTGACACACGATGACAGCTGATTAACAGAAGCTTCAGGTGCGTACAGAACTGTACAAAAAGCGCCCTGAAAGAGCGACAGAATACGAAGAACACATAAAACAGAAATGATTAATAATGGTACGAGTAAACAATCTGTAATTCGGATCAATAGGATAAAAAAACGTTTACACAAAAACCGGTGTTCTGATCATTCTTACAGCGGACATAGCTGAACCATGAGGCAACTCGATGGAACGCTTTGAGTTTGGCGAATTCATGTAGAACGTTACCTGCCATCGTGGGAAGTGCTAACGGTGGTGTAGTCTTACGGCATGCGTGTGTTTTCCGTGGTTCGGGTGTTGTCCCCTTATCATTTAAGAAAATGCTAAATGCGGATGGATATGAACACATTTTACAGCATTTTGCACTGCGTACAGAAGACGAAGTGTTCGGAGACGGTGGTCGTTTTTATCAACATGACAATGCATTTTGTCATAAAGCAGCATCTATGGGAGCTATGGTTGGTGGACAATAACAGTCTTGAAATGTACTGATCTGTGGAGAGTCCCTATCTGAACCCAGTAGAACACTTTGAGAACTGGTCATCGAGTAAATAAAAAAAGTGAAATTTGCAATTTGGCTGGATTTTCGTTTTAGTGACTTTGGGATGCGTTAGAACGTCGAATTCGCTCCACATCCCAGAGTCCAACATCACTACCTACTCCAGTTTCGGCTGTTGAGGAAGAATAGGCTGCCATTCATCCACAGACATTCAGACACCTCATGGAAAGTGTATCGGCTGAGTTCAAGCCGTCATAAAGGCGAACGGCGGACACACCCCGTATTAATGTTGACTAATAGCAGTCCGGATAATTTTGATCAGATAGTGGAAGGTCGTGGAGGGTAACTCTGCGCAGGCGGGTAAATGGCTCTGAGCACTATGGGACTTAACTTCTGAGCTCATCAGTCCCCTAGAACTTAGAACTACTTAAACCTAACTAGCGTAAGGACATCACACACACCCATACCCGAGGCAGGATTCGAACCTGCGACCGTAGCGGTCGTGCGCAGGCGGGTAATTCTACGCAGTTGCTTTTTCATCTGTTGGCAAAACTAAATGACAGCTGACTATCTAGAGTGGTAGTATGCTACATGAAGCGAAGGTGCAATCGTATAACTGCTTTATTTATGCGATTATTGTCGCAATGAAGGTAAGGAATCGTTTTTCCCTATCTGGGCTGTAATTTTACGATGACGTTAGATAGGCTGCCACAGTCGTCAGCATAATTGGATGTGGTTGATTTGAACACCACGAAGAAAGCGATTCTTGTTGATGAGGATGTTGCTACTTGCAATCCGGTAGCGGTACAACCAGTTCCATCTATGTGAGCTCTAACGAAACACTTGTACGGTTAGTCAAGTGTGCGCACCATATTAAAGCTACATAGACTTAACCCTCAAGTTTAGAATATGTTTGGTATACTGATACTGCACCATTTCGCCACGTGTGGATTTAGCAATACATTTTATGTCTAGTGAGAGTACTTACTCGTATTTGTATTTAAATATTTTCAGCGTAAATAAAATTGGAAAATACAAAAGAAAAGCCGACGACTGTTGTCTCACTAAGGGGCAGTGTAATGAAGCTTGATAACTTGTTAATGATGGAGCCAGTCAGTGGGCTGCTGAAAAGAAAGTTGGTTGCAATGAAGCAACACTCAGAAAGAGACCAGAACTGATGAGAATTAATTCTGTTGGCTGGGGCCGTTCAAATTGTTTAAATTTGCACTTAATATTCAATATAAATTCTTAAAAATTGTCATTAATTATTATTTTACTTACTGCATCGCAGCTAATTCCGTAGGAAGACACAGGAATGTGTTCAATGGGGAAACGGAAGCACAGCTAATCAAACATTTTCATCTCGAACCTAGATTTTACTGAATGAGCTGCAAGATACTTACGAAAGTGGCGTATAACTTTGCTGAACGGAATGGGTTACAGCATCGTTTTAACAATGAAGTGAAGATTGCAGAAAAAGGCTGGGTCCACCGTTTCCTTCAGAATTCTGGTCTCTCTTTACCTACGCCAGTGCAGCGTAGCTTAGGTAGAGCTACAGGGCTCAGCAAGGTACAAGTAAGAAGGTGCTTTCAGAATCTGAAAGACTGTCTAGAACAGTACAAGTTCCCTCCTCATAGGCTGTACAGCGTGGCCGAGACTGGCGTGTCTATCGCTCCTGATAAGTCTGTCAAAGTTGTGCCAACAAAAGGGCAGAAATGTGTAAAAAACAGTGAACCGACGAAGCGAGGTCAAATAGTAACGCCGTAGGCTGTCTTAATCCCACTGGACATTCCATGCCACATACACCGATCTTTCCTCGTAAGCGGAATAAACCGGAGCTATTCAACAGTGCTCCAGTAGGATCCCTTGCCCTGGCGAGTGAAACAAGTTACACGAATTCTGAACTCTCCCTAATTGCGTTGAAGCACTTCAGAAAATGTGCTCGTTCTTGATAATCGAATCTCTCACTGTACCATCTCGGCTGCAAATTTGGCAGACTATCCTATACTCTATTGTTAAGTCTGCCGCCTCATACAAGTCCCGAGTTACAGCCCCTAGATAAAGTCCTGTTTGGCCCATCCACGAAATTTCACGGAAGAGAAATTGAGAAATGGCATTGTAGCAGTCTAGGAAGAGCTGTTACAGATGGAAGTGTCCCATCTAGTAAGTGGCAACTTCTGGAAAAGGTGTAGCTTCTTTCCGTGACACACGGACATATCGATATAATTTCGGTGTGGTTGTGGAAGAAGATTTCTTTACCAGCCGAAGCAACAAAAGTTGACTTGCCAGCGGCGAAAGATCTTGATGAATCAGTAACCAACACTCACCCCACCGACGATTGTGGTGGTGAAGGTGACTACCAGGAGAAAGAACCAGGAGAAGTTACCATGAAGACGAAACAAGTTAATCATCAGCTACCAATGATCAAAGAATTGACTTGCCAATTCCTCCATTTCACCTCTAATACATACTACAAAGATTCATCGTCCCGCTAAATGTCTAAACATCAACAAAAGGAAACTAAGTGACCAGAAATTGGATATCGTAAGTGGACAGAAATTGGAGGTTCTAACTTTTTCCGCTCATATAAAAATGCTTGAGAAAGAGCAAATGGTAAAAGAGAAGAAGAGAAAAAGGAAGAAAGGTTGAAGGCAAAGTCGGAAAAACTACACACCAAGATGAATCCTCAACGGATGAAGGAGAGAAAATCGAAAAAAAACGTAGGAACCAAGAGATCTTCAAATTCACAACAGCGGAAATTTGGACCAAGCACATCAGAAGGTAATGGAATTTTTAAGAATAATGTTTACTATCCAGGATGTGACGAATGTTGTGATGATGACTCTAAATGCTGAAGTGAAACTGAAGGAAATAAATACTCTGGGGACATGAGCACATTTACACGTCAGTATTCATACACATACCCGCATATATCGTTTAAGCGTTCGCACGACCCAACTAGTCTAAACTACCATGATACATAAGACTGTTATTAAAATTTTGCTTCTTTTATGCAGGTATTTTTTAAATACCTTTTTATCAAAATATCCTTTAGGTTTATGAAAGTAGTCAAAGATATTAGTATTATAAACAAATAAAAACTAAGCTCGTACAGTTGCCTTCCATCACCTAACGAGTCGCTACTGACATCAATTGATCTGATGATGGCTACTTAACTGAAACTGGCAATCAAATTTAATAAAACAGTATGTGACCAAAGCACTGACTTTTATAATCTAATCCGACAAGAAGGTCACAGATCTCCGCCGGTCCAAACGAGCTCTTTTCGCGTATGTTAATAGACTACAATAACTGTGCAAACGTCTTGGTTCAAATGGCTCTGAGCACTATGCGACTTAACTTCTGAGGTCATCAGTCACCTAGAACTTAGAACTAATTAAACTTAACTAACCTAAGGACATCACACACATCCGTGCCTGAGGCAGGATTCGAACCTGCGACCGTAGCGGTCGCTCGGCTCCAGACCGGCCGGCGCAAACGTCTTCATATATTCCCTCTCCTGACCGAACAGTGTTGATAAGCCATATGTAGAGCGACCGACAATTAGTCAACGTAATGGAGGAGCACAGAGATTACCGTGTACACTACTACACAGAAGTAAAAAGCTTAAAAGAATGAGAAAGGTGCAATACTGCAGGCATCGCTGTGGTCAGGTAGTCGAATTATGGAAGAGCTAAACTTAGTCGGCACTCCGATGTCTGTAATGGCCTGACGTTGGAACCAGTGGGTACTCGAGGGCACCCACACATGTGTCGTAAAGTTTTCGTTCGCGCAAGGTCGACCAGACCAAGAGAAGATTGCCACATTGTGCTCTTCGCACCTGTATTTTTCCCACCGTGTTTTGTAGCCTCTGCGGTTGCCAAGAGTTGTGGTCTGTAGGAGGGCGACGTCTGGTGGGACGGAGTCTATTGTGGTGGCTGTCTGCGAATGTAAAGGTTGCGGCTTGTTGCTGGGTGCTGGAAAATGTATTGGGGATCTGGGAGTCTGAGTTGAAATATTACCCCAACATAACGTTTTAAATACACATATTTTAAGCACTTCAGCTGCGGAAAGACGTACAAAATGACGTGCGAAAGGAGTTACTTTAATGAAGGGCCCGCTGCACTAACTGTAAAGTAGAAAATGATGATATTGAGCATGTGTGGTGTGTAAAACATAAGGACGAAAGTAACTTTCGCATGATGTGTCATTGCGAAGTAAAATAGTTCGATAAAACGAGGACAATCAGAGAAACAGGTGCTAAAGTACAATACAGAAGGTAAGTGAAATACACTGAAGTGCCAAAGAAACTGGTCCGGTGTGCGTATTCAAATACGAAGACATGTAAAACAGGGGGAATACGGCGCTGCGGTCGGTAACTCCTATATAAGACAACACGTGTATGGTGCAGTTGTAGGATCGGTTACTGCTGCTACAATGGCAGCTTATCAAGATTTAAGTGACTTTGAGTGTGGTGTTTATAGTCGGTGCACGAGCGGTGGTATACAGCATCTCCGAGGCAGCGATGAAGAGGGGATTTTCCAGTACGACTATTTCACGAGTGTACCGTGAATATCAGGAATACGTACAACATCAAATCTCCGACATCGCAGCGGCCAGAAATAGATTGAGCAAGAACGAGACCAACGGCCATTGAAGAGAATCGTTCAACGTGACGGAAGTGCAACCGTTCCGCAAATTGCTGCAGATTTCAATGCTGGGACATCAACAAGTGTCGCCGCGCGAACCATTCAATGAAACATCATCGATATGGGCTTTCGGAGCCGAAGGCTCACTCGTGTGCCCTTGATGACTGCACGACACAGAACATTATGCCTCCCCTGGGCAGGTCAACACTGACAGTGGATTGTTGATGACTGGGAACTTGTTGCCTCGTTGGACGAGTCTCGTTTCAAATTATATCGAGCGGATGGACGTGTACTGGTATGGAGACAACCTCATGAATCTATGAATCATGCATGTGAGCAGGGGACTGTTCAGGCTGCTGGAGGCTCTTTAATGGTGTGGGGCGGGTGCAGTTGGAGTGATGTGGGACTCCTGATGCGTCTAGATACGACTCTGACAGATGGCACGTACGTAAACATCCTGTCTGATCACTTGCATCCATTCATGTCCATTGTGCATTCCGACGGACTTGAGCAATTCCAGCAGGACAATGCGACACCCCAGACGTCCAGAATTGCTACAGAGTGGCCCCAGGAACACTGTTCTGAGTTGAAACACTTCCGCTGGCCACAATACTCCCCAGATATAAACTTTATTGGGCGTATCTGGGATCTCCACCCCGTCGTACTCTTACGGATTTATGTGTAGCCCTGCAGGATTCATGGTGTCAGTTCCCTCCAGCATTATTTCAGACGTTAGTCGAGTCCATGCCACGTCATGTTGCGGCATTTCTGCGTGCTCGCGGGGGCTCTACAGGATATTAGGCAGGCATGCCAGTTTCTTTGGCTCGTGAGTGTAAATACGCATTGAGACGAACACAAATGACACTGTTATTCAAAAGCAATTACTGAATTGAAGTCACCGCGATAAAAGATGGTCCACTAGACATATAAATGGCTGGTCATAGTCCTTAATAGGGCGTGTGATCATCAGAGATGTCAATGTGTCCTCTGCAACGTTCTCCCATGTTGGCCATATGGTCGGTAAGGATATCGTGTGGTAGGACGTTCCATTCCTCCACCAGTGCCGTTGACAGTTGTTGAATGGTCATCGGTGTATGTGGACGTGCTACAATACCTCCGCCCAATGCCTGTCGTAAGTATTCTATGCGATGCGGTCGCGCATTACCATCCATAAAAATGAAAGGGCGGTATACATTCTTGAAAAAATGCACATTGGGATGCTGTACATTATGACAATAGCTCCGACTGGCGTGTGAACGTTTTCGGAGATTTGAAATCAGTACGCCCGCGCTACATTATGGCTACACACACAACAGTACCGGGACTACGAAAACCTTCATGTTCGACAGTGTTCCCACCTGTCGCGATATGAGAGTACTCAGTACTGTCGACCGGGATAGCTCTTGTGGTCGAGGTGTTATAGTGTGGGGAGGTATAATGTTGAATCGGCGTTCTGACCTTCATTTCTTTGAACATGGAAGATTCAGTGGTCAACTTTGTAGTGATACAGTACTTCTTTCCCATATTTTAGGGGCACATTCAGCTCTTTATTTTTGTGGATGGCAATTCGCAACCGTATAGAACAGCTCAGGTGGAGAAGCTCTCGGAACGAGCGGATATTCAGCGAATGGACTGACTGCCTCTCCCCCCGACATATATCCCGTCGAGAACCTATTGCAGAACGACAGCACGCACCAACAACGTGTTCCAGTAGTTGTCCAATGGTTCAAATGGCTCTGAGCACTATGGGACTTAACATCTGAGGTCATCAGTCCCCTAGACTTAGAACTACTTAAACCTAACTAACCTAAGGACATCACACACATCCATGGCCGAGGCAGGATTCGAACCTGCGACCGTAGCAGGCGCGCGGTTCCGGACTGAAGCGCCTAGAACCGCTCGGCCACAGCGGTCGGCCCAGCAGTTGACAACCGCGCTGGTGGAGGGATGAAACGCTCTACCACGAGATCACCTTACCAACCCTGTAACCAGCATGTGGAGCACTTTGCTGAGCATGCACTGCCGTCCGTGGTGATCACAAACCCTATTAAGGACCATGTCCAGGTGAACACCATAAATCGCGGTGACTTCAGTCTAGTTATTGTCTTCGAATAAAAGTGTCACTTCTGTTTGTCTTATTGCTTATTTCTTTCGGTTACCTAATGTACCATACTGTAGCAGTTGTTTCTATGTATGGTCCAAGTTCGTCGAGTTATGTGACTTGGCAGTGACACATCATGCGAAAGTTACTTTCATCCTGAAGTTTTGCACATGCCCCGCGGTAATAAGAAGAAGCGATATGAAATGGGACGATCTCGTAAAATCGGTGTTAGGGAAGCCGAATGGCAGACTTACATGTGGAGTCCACGACGTTGGGACCATAGATTTACTTCAAACTTTTACCTTTAATAGACGTTAAAACAACATAATGTGCAAGTACTAAGGCGCACCACTTTGACAATTCCGAGAAAATCGAAAGAGAAGTTTTACGCTTCTTTTACATGGCTTATGTACGAGGTGAGTAGGTGCCGGCTGTTAGAGTTCACAGTGGTCAAGTGATCAGCGTTCGAGCTTTCGTAAGACGGAGGTGTATGAGACGACGGTTCGTCTCCCACTCAAACGGAATTATTAATCTATTTTTTTCATCGCTGGTCATATTATATAATTTGTATGACATTTGAGAGGTAATATAATTAAAAACGACTTGTATTTGCATGAAGTTTCAGTTTATTTTTTACAAGTCTGTATGACAAATACCATCCTGCAACGTCTGATGTTGAGAGCTCATCCGACGAGTAATGGTAAATTACTCTTGTGGTGCGACTCATTGTGACTTACTATATTATTAACCTTCCTGGCAGATTAAACCTGTGTGTCGGGCCGAGACTCGAACTTGGGACCTTTGACTTTCGCGGGCAAGTTTGGAAGGTAGGAGACGAGATACTGGCAGAAGTAAAGCTGTGAGGACGGGGCGTGAGTCGTGCTTGGGTAGCTCAGATGGTAGAGCACTTGCCCGCGGAAGGCAAAGGTCCCGAGTTTGAGTCTCGGTCCGATACACAGTTTTAATCTGCCAGAAAGTTTCATATCAGTACACACTCTGCTGCGGAGTGAAAATCTCATTCTACTATCTTATTGTTTGCGAATAACGTCATTCTAATCGTTATTTAACGAGGTTTGACTTGGGCTTTCCAAGCCTGCCCCTCGTCCTTGAAAATTTAATTTTAAATAGTAAATAGTCAAATCAAATATGAAATTCATTACAATGCATGTGGTTTTTTTTCATTATGTTACCTCTCAAATTCATATAAATTAAATAATGTGACCAGTGATGAAAAAAATACAGATTAAAAAGTAAGCGTTCGCGAGATTCGAACCATTGCCTCCCCTAGGATCCTCTTGCTAAGTGCAAACGCTAACCGCTTGGCCACAATGACTTCAGTTACATAAAAGACGCGTAAAACTTCTCTTGCGATTTTCTCTGAATTGCCGGAGTAGTGCACCTTACTGATTGCACGTTACGTTGTTTCAAGTGCCCACCAAATGTGTACAAAATTTGAAGTAAATTCGCGATCCTTATAGATTTGTCGTAAGTCTGCGGGGAAATTCAATGCATCTGTAAACGAAATTACGTATAAGACACTATTGGTACTAATTTTAATTATTTCAGTTTTTGGAATCCCTCAAAAAGGCATGACAATATGCATCGACAAATTCAGAGACCCATTGCTAGGGCCGTAAATGATTGAACAGCCCACTCTAAAGTATGACAGAAATTATCGGGAGACTTAAATGGGAACCCTCGGACGGAAGACGACTTAATCCTAGCGAAACGCGGTTGGATAAATTTAGAGACTTTTATTCGAAGAAGACCGTGCGTCCGTTACGCTACCACTATCGTATATTTCACGTGGGTAACATAAGAATAAGATGAGATAGATTAAGAGCGTACAGAGTCTTATAGGCAGTCATTTCTTCCTCGCCTAATACGGGAATGGCACAGAAAAGAAAATCTATAATACTGGTATGAACTATCCTCCGCTATGCGCTGAACAGTAGCTTGCGGAGTACGTACGTAGATCTAGATGATAACAGTAGATTGCGGCAGGCTCTCCGATGAAATGAGGCTACCAGGAGCGATAGTGAATCGCGAAGATTGTCATTGACAATTCTATTGTTCTTTGAAGGAAGTATCGACTGCTGAGGTTAGTGAGTAGTGAGTTTCACACGTCATTGCGAGCCAGAGATGCAATCGCAGTGACTTGTTTTATACAAACAGTCAACTTGGTGAAAAACGGAATGCATATGGAACATATAGAAATGTTTATAGCAGTGTAAGGAAAGAATGCAGACATATAAGGACTCAAGTGAATCGTCTTTCGAAGACGATGGCCACCAAGTAAACATATTTGGTAACTGCACAAATTTACAGCATTAGTCTCTTTTCTTTTATGTGAGATCTCATTGACAACAGTTTCCGGTGGAGCACAGGGACACTCCTATTGGAAACTACTCGTTCAGAGCCACTGAGTTCGACGATTTTGAGAAACTTGTCATAGTGTAAAAACACGGTTAAAAATAGAAAAACTCTCGCTTACTGATAGGCGGCGACGAATAATTCGCAGGAAAGGGAACAACCTTAGTATTCGGCACATATAGGCTCCAGCTTGTTAAAAACGGGATACTTCGAAGGAAGCACACAAGCGAAACACATTTCTGCAGTTAAAAAACCCGGGTCTACTAGGTCCTGTCATGGGCCGGCCGGGGTGGCCAAGCGGTTAAAGGCGCTGCAGTCTGGAACCGCGTGACCGCTACGGTCGCAGGTTCGAATCCTGCCTCGGGCATGGATGTGTGTGATGTCCTTAGGTTAGTTAGGTTTAAGTAGTTCTAAGTTCTATGGGACTGATGACCATAGAAGTTAAGTCCCATAGTGCTCAGAGCCATTTGAACCATCCTGTCATGGACGATCCGGCTCTGTGAAAGACATTTGTGTGTAACTTGCCTTACGAGTGTTGAATGGATAAAACGGGCAAAACAACCGAAACGTTCTGGATCGCTACTCTGATTTACAACAATATAGCCTTCTGAAATCAATTAAGTTTCCGAACATATCGCATGTCTGGACCATACCCAACGATAACACAAAAATAATACTCTAGTAGTCATTTATTTTTTTATCAGGTTCCGTGAGGCCATGTGAGGCAAAGGTACTTTTTCATGAAGCGAGTTGGTGCACAGTTTACTGAATGTAGATTAGAAAATGTGTAAACAAAATAGTGTAATATCCACGCCTATATTTTATTCAGAATAATATTCACGACAGCATTGTGTATGGAATGTGAATGAACATTCTCGTGATATTAATAAAAAGGACTTCATCGTTAATAAAATAATAAATAATTATTGTCAGTGATATAATTTAATATTCTGTAAAAAAATTATATCTCAGACAATACCCATGGAAAAAGATAATGAAAATCTCAATCTTTTGTTATCTATGATTCTTCTAGAATAATTCTTCTTCTTGTTCGAACTTTTGCACTGATTGGAAGTGATTGATGTCTCGTAACAAAGAGGTCTGTAAAAAATGTTTTATGTTGCCAATTTAATATTTGAAAAATAGAGTTTATGTATCATAAAAATGAATCTTTTTGTTTGGAGTTTTATTTCATTGTGATTCTCGTTCTATATAAGTGTTAAGTTTACTTACAAGCTACAAAGGAGAGCAGCATAAGTGCTATTGATCTACAGCACAGTTTATTGGTTAATGCTGAATAATAAGCGATTAACATAGAGAAATAGTTTCAAATGTTAATGCATATAGTGAAGGTACAAAAAGAGTTAATATATATTATTTGTTAGTAGTAAAAAAGGGCCTGAAGGAGAAACGATAAGTGATTGTCCTATGTTAGCCGCCATCTTAGTGAAATATTGCAGCGGCAATTTTAAATTGATTTTCTATACAGACATAAAAGTTGTTGGTCATAATTGCGATAATAATTGTGTATTGGTGGCTCAGAACCCACTCTGAGGTAGTGAATTCCAGTTAGACTGTGAATAATCTCTAAATATGGTGACCTTCTATGAATGCAAGTAGCATCTTACGTGATAAAACTTCTTATATGCTGATGTATGAAGCCTGGTTATTTCTTAACAACTTTTATGAAATATTTTGACAGGAAAAAATGCATTTGTGTTGTGTGCGTGTGGTATTGTGTGACAAAACTGTTCATTTTGCTTAATGTAAAGTTTTGCCACCTCGAATAACAGAAGCGTTAAATTCGTTAAACCATCTGCAACTAGTAAAGAGTCAATTATATAAGAACACTGAAATTACTAAAAAATCATTACTCAGATTACTTATCATACATTTAGCTTGTTTGGTGGTTATATGTGATTACTTTTGTGCATGAATCTAGTGCCGTTTACATTGCTTGACAGAGAACATTGATACACGACCCCAGGTGGAGATTTCTTTAACAAGATAACGATCATTAGCCGGGAAAAGCAGTGATTAAATAAAACCTCATGTTAGATTAAAATAGGTAACTAGAATGAGATTTTCACTCTGCAGCGGAATGTGCGCTGATATGAAACTTCCTGGCAGATTAAAACTGTGTGCCCGACCGAGACACGAACTCGGGACCTTTGCCTTTCGCGGGCAAGTGCTCTACCATCTGAGCTACCGAAGCACGACTCACGCCCGGTACTCACAGCTTTACTTCTGCCAGTATCTCGTCTCCTACCTTCCAGACTTTACAGAAGCTCTCCTGCGAACCTTGCAGAACTAGCACTCCTGAAAGAAAGGATATAGCGGAGACATTGGCTTAGCCACAGCCTGGGGCAAAGGCGAAAGGCAAAGGTCCCGAGTTCGAGTCTCGGTCGGGCACACAGTTTTAATCTGCCAGGAAGTTTCATATCAGCGCACACTCCGCTGCAGAGTGAAAATCTCATTCTGGAAACATCCCCCAGGCTGTGGCTAAGCCATGTCTCCGCTATATCCTTTCTTTCAGGAGTGCTAGTTCTGCAAGGTTCGCAGGAGAGCTTCTGTAAAGTTTGGAAGGTAGGAGACGAGATACTGGCAGAAGTAAAGCTGTGAGTACCGGGCGTGTGTCGTGCTTCGGTAGCTCAGTTGGTAGAGCACTTGCCCGCGAAAGGCAAAGGTCCCGAGTTCGAGTCTCGGTCGGGCACACAGTTTTAATCTGCCAGGAAGTTTCAATAAGTAACTAGTTTTATTGAAATCTTGCTGAAATTGTATAACACGCAATCAAACCACACTATAGCACGCCTCAATATCTAAAATTTAATGAAGCACGTAAAATTTTTGTGACAGGATATACGAATAACTAAGACTTTACAGAGAAAGTTTCTGAACTACTGCAAGCAACCACAGTACAAAATAGGTGGACTGTGCCACAAGGAAATCCTTCAGTTTGGATTTGAGTAGTCAGTGCTTATAGTAATTCAGTCTAGTGTTCACAGAATGAATGTTATCCGTCTCGGCAGCTGCGGTGTCAGTGTGACTAGAAGCCAACCGAAAGGGCCCGAGTTAAATTCCCGGTCGGGTCGGGAATTTTCTCCGTTTGGGGACTGGGTGTTGTGCTGTCAACATCATCATTTCACCTTCACTGACATACAAATCGCCTAAATAGCGTGAACTAGAAAGACTTGCACCCGGCGGGGAAGCCGCGAATCACAAGATCTTGAACGTGATGCTTCCAAGGAAGCTACTCACAGATCTAAGATTTCATCATGCTTGAGTTTACTGTTTCATCACAACGGTAGTTTAAAATTTCACTTCTACAGGAGATCCATGTCGGAAACTGTATGTATGACGTTTTCTCAAAATTAAGCCTTAACCTTTTCTCTGAACGCCAGGCGCTGATGTTACCGACTGTCCAGTAGCTGCATCATTTAAAACATTACGTTCCACGTCTTTGACAATAATACTTGCTTCGCCTGCAGTGAAAAATATTTTAAGTCTTCTGTTATCAATTTATTCTGGATGCCTCAATAAATTTGAAGTATTCCACTAGGCTGTACTTAAAATATTTTAAACCCATCCTGGTGGAGTAATGTCCTTCTTCATCTGTCTTGTTTAGTGGCATATCTTTGTTGACAATGGAGGACAACCTTCTCCCTCCTACTTTCCAGATATGAAGTGAACAAGTGTTGAAATGTTTCCCGAACATCATTATATTCCAACGTGTGCAAAAGTATTGTTTGATCTGCGTAATCAAATGCTTCTGATAAGTCAAAGAAAATATCTACTGTCCTCAAACGTATAGTTTAGCACTGCTGGGATTTCACGCACTAAAGAATAAATTGCATTTTCTGTGGTACGCCTTTCCTAAAGCCAAGTCCGACAGCAAATTAAATGTACTGGGATGTGATACTATTCTCTTGTGCGTTAGTTTCTCAAAAATGTTCGAAAATACTCGTAGCGAAGTTACAGGCCGGTAATTATCTACATCATCTCTTTCCCCCATTTTATAAAGTGGTTTCATTGACGAATATTTAAATCTGCCACCAGGAAAGTGAGCACATCTGAATGACACATTGCAGAGGTGACATGGCACAGAATTGATATATGGTACACTGATCATCATAATCCTATTTGGTATTTCATCATACGCAAGAATGTCTTTAATTCTTTACTCTGTAGTGATTTAATAATTGAAATACTTTTATCTTTATTTGTTCCCTGTAATTGCATGTGATATATTTATCTCGGAACAACGTTATTTACAAAAAAAACTACCTATATATTTTTATTTTTAATTTATCAGCATGAATTTTTCTTTTGTTAGAGCATGATTCATTCTCTCAGGGATATTATCTTTTCTTATCACTTTTACTTACGTGCATAAGTGAATATGAAACGGGTTCTTGAAGGGCCTCGATTATTCATGTACCAACTTAAGATTTTGAACGTGATGACTAAAATATAGTTGCCGTTAACTGAATTGAATGTAATTTTGTTAATTTCTAATTATTGATTGCAAAGCAAGACTCGAGAGAATTTCGATTGTTGCCGTGGGGCGGACAAGATAAAACTTACTGAAGTCATGGAATCTGTTTAATTTAAAAAATGAACTTTAACGTAAATTAATTATCTGTTGCAATTTAGTAAGGTTCTTACAACGAAATCTCTCGCATTTAAATTTACTGTTCACACTGAAAAATAAATTAATACTTCGGCGCGTAATGGCCGACCAGAGGCTGCATCGGAAGATGAGCTACCCGCAGCGCAAATTACTGAAAAAAATGGTTATTAAAAATAATTAGCCACTGCGAGCATTTTAGGTGACAACTATTACAAAGAAATTAATTTTGTGATAATAATAACAAGTTTATTTTAGTAAAATACAGAATAACTTACATAAAATATGTGTAGCCGCTCAATGGCTGCCTTCCGTACCGCGAAATAAAACAGTGTGTGTACCATAAAATACGTCCTTCCTCCTCGGCCGTACAATCGCGTCTCTTTCGATCCTTTTTTATTTTCATAGACATTAAATAAAGATGCTACTCTTAAATTATCGCTGCATATCAGTTGTTTCAAGAACATTAACTATATCTTTTACACTAATTATATTTATAAAATACTTTAATTGCGGTTTACAACGGATAAAAATGTCAATATTGATGTGACGTACCGTCACACTCTGTAGTGATTTAATAATTGATTCACTTTTATCTTTATTTGTTTCCTGGAATTGCATGTGATATATTTATCTCGGAACAACAACTTTTAAGAGTTATTCATGTTTACAAGTCTCGTTAAGATTTTGACTTAACTAGCCGATTATTGACAGGCAGTGATTATTAAATATTTTGTACAACTCTGGTGGGTGTCTAATAGTGTGATATGTTGAGCACCTTCTTTCTGCCTTGGTACCTCTTTCACGACAGTTTTCATTTTGTTCTGAGAGCTTTCTGTTTTAAATGGTGCAACACATTGTTTGAGCCTATGTGATGACGTTCGTCGGCACACTGCCTTTAGGACTAGAAATTCAAGAATGAACCTTACTATTATTTGTAGGACACATCAGCTGTATCATCCAAAGGAGATCGTTATTTTCAAGAGCGGCTCGACTCGCCTGTCATCTAGGCAACCCGCCGTGAGGTCCCTGCAGTGTTCTGTGGATGCCAATATACTCTGCGGAAGAATAAAAATATCTCGGAATTCTTTTGGTTAACTAAACAGGATTATCAAAATTAAGCTTCAAGAGTGCGTGAAAAGGGAGATTTATAATCAGTGAGTGTTTCGTGTTTCGTCTTCTGGTAGTAAAATATTGACTTTTAATACGAAAATCAGCACTGGTCGTAGAGAGATGTGTGCTGCGAATTAAGGGAAAACGGACTAGTGGATCAGGGAATATGCTGGAGTAAAGACGTAAATGAAATCTATGTACAAGTAATCGAAAGCGTAACGATGTAAGTAGATTACAGGAGGACCAAAGAAGGTGACATCGACCAAATGGACAGGGGCAACATGGACCCGTACAGCTAAATACTATAAAACATGAAAAGCAAGAGGAGACCTTGCACAAAAATATGGTAATTTGGAAGAACTTTTGCAAGTGGTATACATCTAAGATGCGGCTGTCACGGAACCAAATATCCATTATATTTACAGCGATAATACCAACGACAAAAGATGAACGACATGGATCTTGTTTGTAGTGTTTCCAATAACAACCATAATACATGAATATCAGCCTATGATTAGACGTAATGTAATTTCACTTACCTTGTTCGTTAATGATATTTTCGTCTCGGATAATTCTGCGTAATGTATATGCCGGTGGTAGGGGCCCTTTCTTTCTATAACCGGAATAGACTTTAGCTATGTCTCGTAAAAAAATTGGTAAAATGTCACTAGGAAGTTTTTTACCATGTAATAGCAGACTGAGGAAGTAGGTGTATTGAAAGATGTAGAATTCGTCACGTTCACCTGGTCGGCCTTGTGTTCTGATAGATGAATCGAGAGTTCCATGGACGCTCGACGTTCTGCGTATGTACAGACGGATCATCAGCGGATACAAATTCCAGTGAATGATTCACAAAATCACGGTCAAAAGCCTTGTCCTTGAGTGTCATATAAAACATGCATCAGTCTGTAATTACTCTCATTCCAGGTAGGATGAAGTTCCCTGTGAGAGGTACTGAACTTCGTTTTGTCCTGGAATAAACTTTCACAATGACACATTTCTTCGAATCCCTCTCAGTACTTCCCAATACCAAAATCTGTTCACATTCGTTCTTCGAAGGTCGCCCTTTCCCGTACTTCGGGTTCTTAGGTGTGACTTATCGATTTCCACAGTTTTGTTGTGACCGTCTATCCCCGTGCAATGTCATTGGACACAATTACGTAGCACACTTTGCGGCAAAATCCGTAGTAATCTCACACAGTTGTTACCCGATTGGCCTGTTTCTGAGGCTCTGTTCTCCAGTATGCACTCCTTAACAGCTGGCCACCAAGATCGTTGATTTATCAATTTGCAGTGGTCGAACCACGTATTTCTGCATGTACTACTTCTTTTCCGGCATTTTGTGCGATGTCTATGAAATGGGAATTCCGAATCAGTACTTTTTGCACCGAGCTTCACACTCGTCTGCCAACTGTATTGCACGCAAGCTGTCGGGTCCTGATTTGGCATCAAATGGTACTCGCAACAGAAATCTAAGCAACTTTGAATCGTCCTTCCCCTGAGAATTACACTATGTGATCAAAAGTATCCGGACACCTGGATGAAAACGACAAGTTCGTGGCGCCCTCCATCGGTAATGCTGCAATTCAATACGGTGTTGGCCCATAATCTCGCAGGTATACGTTCAATCAGGAGCTGGAAGGTTTCTTGGGGAATGGCAGCCCATTCTTCACGGAGTGCTGCTCTGAGGAGAGGTATCGATGTCGGTCGGTGAGGTCTGGCACAAAGTCGGTGTTCCTAAACATCCCGAAGGTGTTCCGTAGGATTCAGGTCAGGACTCTATCCAGGTCAGTCCATTACAGGGATGTCATTGTCGTGTAATTACTCCTCCACAGACCGTGCATTATGAACAGGTGCTCGATCGAGTTGAAAGGTGCAATCGCCATCCCCGAATTGCTAATCAACAGTGGGAAGCAAGAAGGTGCTTAAAACATCAATTTATGCCTGTGCCGTGATAGTGCCACGCAAAGCAACAAGGGGTGCAAGCCCCGTCCGTGAAAAACGCGACCACACCATTAACACCACCGCCTCCGAATTTTACTGTTGGCACAACACACGCTAGCAGACGGCGTTCAGCGGGCTTTCGCCACATTGTGTACCGTGATTCGTCACTACACACAATGTTTTTCCACTGTTCAATCGTCCAATATTTACGCTCCTTACACCAGACGAGGCGTCGTTTGGCATTTACCGCAATGATGTGTGGCTTATCAGCAGCCGCTCTACCATGAAATCCAAGTTTTCTCACCTCCCGCCTAACTGTCATAGTATTTGCAGTGGATCCTGATGCATTTTGGAGTTCATGTGTGATGGTCTGGATAGATGTCTGGCTATTACACATTACGACCCTCTTCAACTGTCAGCGGTCTCTGTCATTCAACAGACGAGGTCGGCCTGTACGCTTTGTGCTGTACGTGTCCCTTCACGTTTCCACTTCATTATCCCATCGGAAACAGGGACCTTGGGATGTTTAGGAGGGTGGAAGTCTCGCGTACAGCGGTATGACACAAGTGACACCCAATCACCGGACCACGTTCGAAGTCCGTGAGTTCTGCGGAGCGCCCCATTCTGCTCTCTCACGATGTCTAATGACTACTGAGTTTGCTGATAAGGAGTACATGGCAGTAGGTGGCAGCAGAATGCACCTAATGTGAAAAACGTATGTTTTGGGGGCGTCCGGATACTTTTGATCACATAGTGTAAACGCAGATTTTAGCCAAAGCTTGAGGTTGCGCTGTTGTATTTGGCCACAAACGGCGTGTGTGCAGCGCCCTCAATACGTTGCAAGTTTCAGTCGCGGCCAGAACAGTGTTCTGTGCAAATGATAGTGAAGAGAAACTGCACATTTTAACTGAGTCTTGCAAAACATAGTTTCACTAATGAAACTCGTCATAAATAATGTATTATGATTTGAGAAGAATACCGTCGTCCACATCTACGACACTAGAAGAAAAAAATATCTTTATTACTCGTTTTTAAAGCTATTAGTGGCTCAGAAAGGAGCTCCGAATGCACCAATAAAAGTTTTCGATCGTTTTCTCAATACCGGTAATATAAACTACGTAATGGATAGTAAAGCAAGTCTGAATTTAATCTAAAATAAAATCTTTTGAACTCGTCCTGTTCCATACAGGAGTTCTTACGCTAAAAGTGGAAGCTTATTTAAAAAAAAAACCTGTGATTTTAATAGTTGCTGCGTGATTAGGACCGAAATTTATGTTCTTTTGTGTTGAATTTAGGCCAGTGTACTATTTAGGAACTTGGAAGTGGCCAGCATGTAGTCATCCACTGAAAATAATCATGAATTCATATTCTGTAAACTTCTTCCACATCATCTCGTTAAAAAAGTCGTTGAGTTGATCTGTTGATACCGTATCTAACCGATATAACAATCAGCCGTTTGCTGTTGCATTTTCAATGTTTCAAGGTATTCAGTTAAGAAAGCGTTTTTGTTAGGATGGAAAGTAAAATACGCACCTCGTCATTTAAATGGTTTTAACCAAACAGTCATTGCAATTCAGTTAATTGCATATGCTACGATGTCCACATGGTGTTCCGCCCTTGTCCACGCGGTAGCAGCTGTACGTCTGTCGTGTGATGAGATCTAACGTTACATTTTGTCAGCTTGTGGACTTTCAGGCTTGGGTGCTCTGCATTGCGACGGTTTATTCGGAAATTCCTACCGCAGGACAGAAACACATCAAAAGCATACGTAATAGGAATGTGCCCAACAGCCCTAGCGTGTGTTCGACCCAGGGTTTTTCTCCTTGTGTAACAACAAGAGACGAAACTGCAGTTCATATCATCGAGCTCAGTAACACGACTGGAGACAATGGTCCAGTGACGGAAACCCGTACAGTAAGATGCAGGTATATGCTTACAAATTCTGAGACGGAAGCGTGCCAAAGATTCCCTAATCGGACTGTGTAGCCCATGGTTGCAGTAGGCCGACGGAGCAAAGCCCAGTGTGGAAATCTCCTTCATCACCAACCCCCAAAAAAGCAAAAGTGGTTGCTTCTGCTGGGAAAGGTGCAGTCATCTCATTCTTTGACCGAGCGAGGTGGCGCAGTGGTTAGCACATTGGACTCGCATTCTGGAGGACGACGGTTCATTCCCGTCTCCGGCCATCCTGATTTAGGTTTTCCGTGATTTCCCTAAATTGCTTCAGGCAAATGCAGGGATTGTTCCTTTGAAAGGGCACGGCCGATTTCCTTCCCCATCCTCCCCTCACCCGAGCTTGCGCTTCGTCTCTAATGACCTCGTTGTCGACGGGACGTTAAACACTAATCTCCTCCTCCTCATTCTTTGATATTGAAGGAATGGTTTATCAGCACCCGCACACACATCAGTAAGTGGACAATACTATAGGGATGTCAGGCCGGATGCTGCACCACGATAACGCGCGGCCGCATATTGTCAATGTTGTTGTCGACTATCTTGCAAAAATCAATGTGAAGTGCATCCCTCACCTTTAGCCGGATGTTACTTTTTTCTATTCGCTAACATGAAGAGACGCCTTCGTGGGAGGCATTATCAACTATCAGAAGCAGTGGTGAAGGCTGCGGAGGAGATTCTGAAGGACCTCTCAAAAAGTGGTTTCCAGCAGGTATTTGAAGACTGGCAGAAACGCTGGGACAAGTGCATCGCATTCATGGGAGATTACTTTGAGAAGGACCATCAAAATTGTGACGATGGGTAAAGGTACGTTTCAATGGTTCAAATGGCTCTGAGCACTATGGGACTTAACATCTGAGGTCATCAGTCCCCAAGAACTCTGAACTACTTAAACCTAACTAACCTAAGGACATCACACACATCCATGCTTGAGGCAGGATTCGAACCTGCGACCGTAGCGGTCGCGCGGTGCCAGACTGAAGCGCCTAGAACCGCTCGGTCACAACGGCCGGCGTAAAGGTATGTTGGCAAAAAAAAAAAAAAAAAAATATGATCATTCTTTATTGAACGGCCCTCATATAATCCTTGACAGTAATGTGATCTTGCACAGTAAGCAAGGGGCTCATGGAATACCACAACATGGCTGCCCAAATCGTCACGTAACCCATGCCATGTTTCACTCTAGGGACGCAATCTCGTCCAGAAGTACGAAACAGTGTGAAGCAAGACTCATCCGACTAACTGACTTTCCTCTATTGCTCCATAGGCCAGGATACACGATGACTCTTGAATTACTGATCACTTCAGTTACCTTGGTTACGGAAACACCCACTATACGTACGCCAACAATTTGTCGGCGTTCGAATTCTCTTGGAATGCACTCACAGCTACGCAGAACGCTGTTCTGGCCACGATTGAAACTGTGAACGTATTGAGGACACTGCACACTTGCCGTTCGTGGTCAAATACAACAGCGCAACCTGCAGCTTTGGCTAAAATCTGGATTTATGTTGAAGCGTGGATATCTCACTATGTTTCCATGTTTCTGTCCAGCCCTTGCATGTGTGAATTTTAATGCACGTGTGTTAGGAGATCATCATTAACCTAAGGATCCTGAAAGTTTCCAAGTATCAATAAAATTGAAATCAATTATTTGAATGTTTTGATAACGTTAATAACTAAAGTTTTCAAAGACTTGAATGAAATTATTCAATTAGTCTAAAACATTCTACAGTATGTCAACAGCTCCTCCTGACATTCAAGTTGCTGTAGAAAATAGTTAGTTTAAATTTTCATGTTGGTTTGTAATTACTTTTGCTTCAAATAATAATACGAACTTTAACTTACATGCTATATGTTTCCGTGTTTCAGAAATGCTTTCTAAAAGTTGACAAACTTTCCTGTCGGCTTCTGTGTCGGGTCCTTCGACCTACATCTGTTTGAAGGAGCCGAGACAGAGGCCAAAAGGCAGTTTGTCAACAAGTGGGCAAGAAAGCCTTAACAATTTTGTCAAATTACCTTCCATTAAGAAGTGTAATGCACCACGACTGTGATATAACTTTCAAAATGATAAAGAGCAACAATTAGTCATCGTTTCCTTTCTAGGTTTATTAGAACAGATCCAGATTTCGGCTAGTAACTAGTCATCAGTGCCCTATTTCGGAGGCGTTACATATGCCCTAGTACGTCTACACCTGTAGTTCAGGCTCTTGCACAGTCCAGTCTTTAATGAGCTGTGACAAGAGACTGAACAACAGATGTAGACGTAGAATGCATGTGATGAAAGTAACAATTTTGTGCTTTTAAAAGTGTTTTTGAATGACAGAACATTTTAGGGTCCACCTGTTTGAGGCATTGAGTTGATCAGTAATTAATTAATTTTTATTAAAGCGGTGCTTTATTTATTAAGATGGTTAGTGAAGTTTATAGTGTAAAAGGTTGTGTTACTTTGTTCATGCTTAGTAGTAGGCAGCTTTATAGAAGTTAAAGAGTGATTCATGCTGATAACTTGTTCTCGTTTAATTTCTCGACTAAGCGCTTATATTTTATTTCAGAATTTTGAGAGTTATTGATAAGTACTCTGAACTTAATTGTCTGATTTGGACTGGCGACCGTTTTTGTTTGTGTGGTCAAATACTGTTGTTATTGCTTCATGAACTTTAGTTCGAATCCGTTCTACAGATTTATTGTTTCTTTTTAATACAATGGCCGGCCGCGGTGGTCTCGCGGTTCTAGGCGCGCAGTCCGGAACCGTGCGACTGCTACGGTCGCAGGTTCGAATCCTGCCTCGGGCATGGATGTGTGTGATGTCCTTAGGTTAGTTAGGTTTAAGTAGTTCTAAGTTCTAGGGGACTTATGACCACAGCAGTTGAGTCCCATAGTGCTCAGAGCCATTTTAATACAATGCTAAGTCTGAAAATGAAATTCACAGTCCGATTACTTTAAGCCTTTTGACAATACTATTCCGACCAGTGAATCCTCTAAAAGAGTAACACAAATTTGTATTTAGAAAAAACGGTTTGCTACACGTAACGTAATACTGAATTTAGCAAAAAAGGCGAGTGTTATAAGGCTATAATTCAAAACTAGCTTATTACCCTGTTATTATTATTATCATTATTATTGCTCAATATGAAATTATTATTCCAATCGCTTAAAGAAAATAGTTACTATCAGCGTCATTACTGTCTTGAGTATTTTACTGTCAGTCACATTTTCTTAACCTACATAAAAATGGTCATAATTTATTTTAGTCTTACTGTTATATTTACCGTTTGTGGTAGCTATTGTCTAGCTTCTTTCTTTAAATTAGTATGATTCATAACGAGTATCAACTTAGACACCTCTTCGTCCGAACGATGCCAGATAGAATGAAAGCGTAAAAACTAACAACACATTATTAAACTTTGTTGGAAATATTGAGCTTTGCTTAGGTTTTTCACGATAGACACATTGAATAGTTGACAAATATTGAACTTAATTAGGTGATTAATTTTGCGGCCTTAGTTACTCCAGTGGAGGATTGTCCGTTTTTGTTTGTCACGACCAACAGCTTGGGGCAGCTCAGCTGGCGAGTTCAGATTCGCTTCTGAGTCGTGCTGCGCGCGGTCGCCTCCCAGAAACTCTGGCATTGACTGACTTTCGCCTTCGCCGAAGAGCCCCCGCTCCTGGATGGAGCACTTTCTTCGCAGTTCCCGGCGGAGCGGACTGCTGCATTCCTCACCAACACACGAGGCGCTGGGCTTTCGTTTCACACCGCTTGTTGGCAATATCTCTAGAAACACTTGCTAAGGAAAGCGGTGTGCATCGCATCCCACTGCACTGTTCCCTACATTTGTGTCTAGAATAATGGATGACACTTAAGCAGTCAACAATGAATTTATTCATGTTTTGTTCCGTGTTTGTTCACAGAATTATTGCAACTAAAGAACTGTACATAACAACTTCAGTTCTTCCCAATTCCCTTTCTCACACATTTCTCAATAACCGTATTCATGGAACGTCGTTTCTGCGTGATTAACACGCATTAAAAAAAGTTCAATAAAACTTATAAAACCGAATTGATTTTCATGTATTTGGACTTTTGGACTACCTTACTGCAAAAGAGATAGTGATATTGCAGATAACAGGCTAATCAAGCAAAATTAGTAACTGTTTGACAAACAAACTAGAGTAAGAATCATAATTAAAAAATTAAAAAACAAAAAGCTCAATAGTAAAAACAAAGTTTTCAGGAATAACGCTTCTATTGTACAAGCCAAAATTCATTTTATTTGTCGCGATAATTCTCTATGAAAAATCTGGCTTTCGGCCATAACCATCATTCCCTTCGTCAGCAAAGCATACTGTCATTATTACTTTATTGACAAAGACAATCGTGTTCACTGTCGGAAGCTCGGAGTTCTACACAGGGTGTAATCGACAACTGTTTACAACGTATCACAGAGGTGTAGGAGAAGTCGAGACGAACAAGTTGATGTAGCAAACCTGTCGCCTATCAATCCTGGAAACAATCTCCAATTGGACTATAAAAAAAACTTAAGCTACTGCGCAAGAACGCCTCGAGAGATTTTGGAATATTTTCTCCCCTCTTACGCCACCTGCTTAATCATTGTAAAATTGTAAAATTTATGTTCGTGTACATTTTATCTCACAGTTTTATAAATTTTATCTGCGTAAATTAACATTTAAACCGTTTCGTTTCTGTGGCCTTCATTCTACGAGTCCACATTGGTAGTAAGTCTGTAAGGGTTAATTTTCTGTAACGTCTTCAAAAGATCAACTCATCCAGGAAATTGGCGAAATTGGACTGAGAAAAGGTTGGGAAATTGTACGGGCGCTGATAATCGCGCAGTTGAGCGCCCCACAAACCAAACATCATCATCGTCAAAAGATCAACGAAATCCGATGGAAGAAACGGCAGAAGGGCATTAAAAATTTCGCGTGATGAAAATGCTCTGTGGCTTATATGATTTTTGAACATCAAATTGAGGCTGTTTGCCGGCTTCATATACATCAAATTGTTCGCCTGGATTTCCGCTACATCCCTATCAACAATTACCCTCTAAATCTGTTGAAGATTAAGGCGACAACTGCACCTAAAACAATTGCTACGACAGATGCTTCACGAAAGATTTCGATGTTGTGGCGCTGTTCGCTTCCATACATGTCTACACTTCATACGAATACGTTCAGAAAAGACTTCCTAAGACTTAAATCTATATTCGATGTTAAGAAATTTCTTTTCTTCAGAAACGGTTTTCTTACCATTGCCAGACTATTGTTTATATCCTCTCTACTTCGGCCATCATCAGTTATTTCAGTCAACATACTAAGAACAATGATGTCTCAATTCTATAGAGAAAGACATCTCACTTTTCTTGCAGTGAATCGACAAAAGGACCTGTTACGCGACATAATTAGGAAGGACAAGTGAGAATAAAATTTTCTCTAAGTTAGGAAAGCTGGCGTTATTCACTCACGCGTAAATGTCACCACCCGGTAGCCGGCAAGAGTAAACATTTCAACACCGTAACTGCGTCAGGAAGGTAGCCACCTTGACACTCAACAACGCAGCACAAATCCGTTAGAGCAGTGCAGACTGAACCGCCTTCGTAGCATTACATAAAAGACGCTAGGTAGAGCGCAACAACGTCTAGAAGGACTTTGACTAAGCGGTAAAGACTCTGTAACAAATTCGTTAAGCAGATTTAGCAGAACTAAAGACCGTTGACGACTCGGGAAGAGCAGAATCAATTCGATCAACACGAATGACGTTGTAGAGCAGAGCCCCTCCTCAAAGACATAAACACTGCATCCCCACCAGCTTTTGGCACTCAATCAGTAAGATCTAAGGCGTTATGTCTATCGTTAATGATATTACTACCGACAGAAATTGAAAGTTAACAAACAAGGAAAGTCTGCTGTACATAAATCAACGAAAAACGAAGTGCTTCAGACTGCTATTCAATATTCTTTATTTTACTTTAGGATGGTCGATGTCGAGGCTTCTAGTCCCAATATGAGATGTACCTGGTACATACTGCATTTTTCACAATTCATATTACAGGCTTAGCCGGCCGAAGTGGCCGTGCGGTTAAAGGCGCTGCAGTCTGGAACCGCAAGACCGCTACGGTCGCAGGTTCGAATCCTGTCTCGGGCATGGATGTTTGTGATGTCCGTAGGTTAGTTAGGTTTAACTAGTTCTAAGTTCTAGGGGACTAATGACCTCAGAAGTTGAGTCCCATAGTGCTCAGAGCCATTTTTTATTACAGGCTTAGAGGGGCTGCAGAGGTAATTAGTAGTCAGTGTTCTGATAAGAAAACCATATCCAGAACTGTATCGTTTGGATGTAAAATGAGTCTGAAAATCGGATGATTTTCAAATTTTCCACATCACAGTACGCACGCAGCGTAGGCAATGGGCTTTCAATCGTGTGCTTTTCAGACCATGGGACGGGCATTGTTTTGGGGTACTCGTCGTAGTTTTCTTCTGCTTGACGAAGGACATCCATTTCAACGTCGAGAGTGCAGCGTGTCCGTGGAGCACCACGTTCAACCCTCCTTGTTGCGAACGTACCAGTTCGTTGCATCCGATGTTGTAGTCGGACGAAAATGGTTTGTGGTGTCATAATTGATACAGGGGCCGATGACGGTGCCATTTTCTCATTTTGTGTGCATACCATGAGGCGGCAGATTTGAAAATGAACCGATCTCCAAATTTATTTTATTTGGAAACAGTACATTTCCAAACATAAGTTCCTCATCAAAACTTTATTTAATAACATCTCTCTACAGCCTCCAGAAACCTGTAATAGGAATTATGAAACACGCTGTATACATCGAATCGGTGAGCGGTATGTTCATCTCAGGATAATGTCTTAGTGACATCGGTTGTCCTTCACTAAAGTTTACCGTTAAACGACGAACTCACAGCACCACTCTATAAGTGACACGCCCAGTGGCCCATCACAGAATAAATTTTTAACCATGCCATTTATGCAGCATCCGTACGAACTTGCCAAATACAAGGGCCTTGCAACGACTTTGTGTCGTCACACTAGTCGGTTTGTCCGCCACACTTAGCGAACGCACGACTCCATGCAGGGCTCATGGGAAAACAATGTTTAATTGAAAAGGTACTCACTAAAGGTCTTGATTTTGTCGCATGCTGTCGAGAACTTGCATGCAGTTAAACAAGCAGTTAAGACCTCTGAAACTCGTTTCGAACAGTTTCTCGCTCCCCGCCGGAGACACCTGCTGTGTCACGTGCTGTGACGTACACGCCGCGACCTGTCTTTCTCGTGGGCCTCGATCCATAGCGCTACAAGGCGATCAGTGCACTCATTTTAACGGATGACCAATATTTTGTCCAGTGATCTTATGTCGGTCAAATATTGGTTATGAAAATATGTACCGTCATCAAACGAATCCACTACGTCTGGATGGTGTTACGGAGGTTAGCGTGCGGTAGTTGTCGGAGGTACGGCGACAGGTACTTGATAATTGTCGTCACGTGCATGTTATTGTTTTCGTCCCAGTTTCTCGCATAGTTGCAAGCGTTCCGGCAAGGGACTAAGTATGGCTGCCTGCTCGAGATCTCTGCTCGCATCTGGGGGAACGGCAACGGGGAAGAGCCCTCGTTCCCTGGGCGTTGTCAAGTAGGCGCCTGTAGCGGGCGTGTCATTAGCAGGCCGTGACAGGCGACACGTCGCGCCGGGAGGCCAGCACACGTCTCCACCAGGCGGTCTCATTAGCAGACGTCGCCACTCACCTGCACGCTCCGAGACATCTCTGTGACACTTCCGAGAGCGTAGATTGTGCAGATACTTGAAACGGATGCCACATTTCCCTCAAATGTTTTAAAATGAACTCACCGCCATTTGACCTTATTGTTGTTTATTTAATTACGGTCCAGGTTTCATCCTTTTCTGCTATTTTCAAGTGGTTGAGTTTGTCATTAACATATATTGCAGGACATCAAGCTCAAAATTGGCCATAAATTAAGAAAAATATTACTTCCCCTCGAAATTCCAGATGCAAAATCATCATCTTGTAATAAGATCAGTAAAGAATAGCGGGAGCACGTCATATTTAACTGACTCAAGGACATGTGTTCATCTTCTATATACCAAAGTAAACCTGTATTCATTAAATACTGTGAAAAGATCAGTAAATAACAGTAGGAGCACGCCATATTTAATGAAAACAGGTTTACTTTGGTATATAAAAGATGAACACATGTCCTTGAGTCAATTAAATATGTTGTACTTCCACTATTATTTACTGATCTTTTTACAAGATGATGATTTTACATCTGGAATTTCGTGGGGAGCGAATATTTTTCTTAATTTATGGCCAATTTTGAGCTTCATGGCCTGCAATATGTGTCAATGTCATAAACTCAGTCACTTGAAAATGTTATAAAAGGCAGAGACCTGGGTCGCAGTTAAATAAACAACAATACGGTCAAATGGCGGTATGTTCATTAAATATTATTGCATAACTGTTGCTCAGCAGCATCAAAAACGGTTCCCTTAAGCGTCTTCTACACCTCCTGCGTGGGGTGGTCTTCAGCCTTCTCCTATGACCTTACTGTGACGCTCGTCATAGACATCGGTACCTGTTTACGGTTGATGACTTGGAGGCCACTCAAACGCATGAAAAATCCACAAGAACGGGTTAAATAATTCTAATAAACAAGATTAAGAACACAACTGGACGAGGTTGCCGAATGAAAGTCGCCCTTAGTTGGCTCCACTTATAGACCAATGGCGTGGTCGTTGCTCCTCAAGAGTAATTATCTTGTGGTGTCGCCAATCTCGTGAAGAATGTTCACTCCCGACAAGTTTCCTGGCGATATTACATTCTGCAAAAGATTTCTTCGGATGAGTGATGATGAGGTTCAAGGGAAGTGATTGAGAAAGGAAACGGAATGCTACATCTACATCCATACTCCGCAAGCCACCTGACGGTTTGTACTCTCAGAACGACTGGACAGCGGAGTTGATAATTTGGAAAAGTAAGTGAGGTCGTAGTCTTACATGTAGTGACGTTACGCTCATAGTTTCCTATGCATTTTCTCACGTTCGGATTGTTGTACAGGATTTTCTTGGGCAGTATTTGATATCTAATGCTACTCACGTGTTGTCTCTCTGTCTTTGTATTCAGTTATTTCCTCCCTAATGGTCTATACATTTATCTCATTTCAAACATTTTCATTTTTTGTTAAATCTGTTCTTCCGCAGCCCTTCACTTTCCTCAAGTAACTTATCTCTGGTCCTTGTATGTTCTGTTATCTTCGTTTTTTATTTCTCCGTATCTCGTTCGTTTCAACAGTTATGAAACATAATACGTAAACATTATGATAGTGATTACCTACTTGTTCGAAATTCGTGCATGACAGATTACACGATATTGCTGGAAGTCCATCTTTGCTTGACACACTTACTTGTGTTTCCATGGCCCCAACATGTTTCATTGCAGTTGTGCCACGTTCAGTTAGCGTTCCTAATTTCATTATGTGAAATATTGTCGTAAAAAAGTTATTAAGATGAAATCATTCACAATGTGGCGCTCCATAAACATACAAATGCTAAGGAAATGAGTGAAAAAACTGAAATCTGTATATTTGTCTCTAAATAAGTCCCCTGTTTCCTTCTAGAAAAATCTTTTCAAACAAAATATCGGAAATAAAGGACACCAAATTCAGCCGTGGACTTCCACAAATACATTTTTGAAGCAAATATTAGGCTAAAACGGGAATGTAGAGGTAAATCGTATTCCGCTGTGACAGATAGTTTTGCATTCTTGATAACACTCGTATACATGCATTTTCCCATTCATTGAATGTAACAGCAGAATGTTGGATAGTTGTCTACTAAACATAGCCGCCTGTATCGACACTAGTCACTTGTTAACTGTACAGTGCGTACTCGCACAGCTGGTCTTAAGGTGGCGTGTTTCACAAGATCCTTCCGAGCGCCTTGAAATCTGCAGGTGAGGTGTGTCAGTCAGTAATAGATATGGTCACAAACGGACAGTTCACCGTCTTTTCCTCAAAATACCCATCGTTTTCACAATAAAACAATAATTAGTCCCTTTATAATCATATACACGGCCTTGGCCGCTAAAACTAGATTATTCAACAACGCCATTCCCCAGTTAATTCATTTCAGTCCTAATGGCGGCAGTAGTCACTATCCTCAGGATTTGGCAGACACCCTCAAGATCTTCATTAACACACAGTACACGGGAGTTCGGTATCAAATCTCCTGTATGGAGGGCATTTTATACTGTTAATGGTGGTCTGTCTTGGACTTTAAGCATGGCTTTCCCATCATCCGAGAGAAGTACGCTATAAATTTGCTCGGTAGTTCAGTCATTCAGGTTGTAATTGTAGTTGGCGTTAATACTGTGAACATATTTATGACCATCTTTTCACAGCGTTAACGCCGACTACAGTTGTAACATGAATGAGTACAGTACCTAGCACAGCTTTTGCAGGTAGACAATGTAATTTATATTACGATACGATAACAGTGCCTAGTTCGAGGTTTTATCATTTGACGTTAATATTTTTGTATGTCATCTAACATGGAGCTGTGAATACTTTTATGAACCCGATGGTGGTACGTCGAACGAAAGTGGCTGTGGAAATAAATAATTTCATCAGCAGCTCAAAAGAGTAATATGAAATTTTCCAGACATATACGAGCTGTGGAGCACTATCTTCTGAAAATATACCGTGAAAACGTTACGTTGTTCACAGTGATTCACATAATACAGTTCAGTATGTGATACCATCATCTGCAGTTCGAATCAAGGCAAGGGCAACCGCCTTCATGAGGACTTCATTACTGGAACAATGTGGATGTTCTACATTGTCACAACGATCAGTGCCGAACAGAAGAATTTAGGCAGTCTGCAGTTTAGTACAATGCACGAGTAATGTCTCACATTACTACCATAACTATATCAAAACTACAGAGATTTGTGGAAGAAATTACGGATGATGCGCAAGCTGATTTTCTGAAAAAAATATAGATCAACAGTGGACTTTTGTTTCATTTTACACATCCCACTCGAAACTTGAGAGGTGGCATGAGCCCCCTCTCATATTTCTATCTTACGATTTTCCTCTCTAATTGCATGCGGTGAAAATTCGCTATTCCTTCACACGCGGACTTCCCACACAGCGTCTCTCGTCACCCGGGTGGTCCGGTGACAGGCGGGCACTGCTGATCTTGAAAGGGTTAAGCCGATGGGTGTGAGGGAGTCGAGTGAATGCTTTCCAGACGCCGACATTGTCAAAAGACACGCCCGCAGGGGCCTGAAGTAGCGGCTGGGCTAGAGGTTCCGTTACTTCGCTGAAACTTAGCGAAAACACTTTCTGGCGGGCTACCAGCGAGGCGTGGGAATGACTAGTGTACCCAAGCAGTTGTGGCGGGAAAATTCCCGCGCTTTCTGCAAAATAGTAACTGTGATTGGCTTGCTCAGGGCATAGCTCCGTGACGTAGCAAAATCAGCGCAGAAATTGGCGCCAAGAATCTCCATTGGTGGAATGGTAGTGCTCCGGCAATAGAGTGGAATTTCCCGCCGGTTTTCGAGTTGCTGATTGGAAAGTTTAACCACGGCCACTGTCGTGGGAGCGGGAATGTTCTGTGTTCGGCCTGTACGGGTGCTCTAGAGGAGTCGGCTCTCGCCTTTCGGTCGGAGTAGGTTACAAGGCTGAGCTCTCGCTGCTCTGGACAGCCTGCCTTCCGTTGGCTTCTAATATACTTTTATTTAATTGTAACTGTTTGACGAAGTTGCTGAAGTTTCGACTTCAACGTGACTTTCCGAGTACAGTTGGCAATTGAGTGTTCTGCGTACAAGCGGCCTATGTTGTCTGTCTTGAGCAGTTTTGGCTAAAGTTGACTGTATCAGAGTTACAGTGTGACTTCGCTTGTTAAAATCAATCACTGTACCGTCAGTGATTGTGTGGCGAGCCTTCTTCGTCTCCCTCAGAGGCGCATTTGTATTGCTAGGAAGTCTTTAGTCTGGAACAACCAGACCAGGATAATTTATTTCGGGCTATACTCGCGACATTATCATCACCATGACGGGACGTCGAAGCAACCAGCCATCGCATCCGGTACGCCAGATCGTGTTCTGGCAGTTAAGAAGACAGTTTGGTAATATATGTCCGCAGCACCGGCAGACAGGGATTTTCCTAGGTGATAATCAGAGCTCAGCAGAGCGCGCCTGTTCGTCTTTTTCTAACTTGGTTCTGTCTTGGGTGTTCATTGTCTGAATTCTCACTACTGTAGCAGCAATTAATGTTGGGTTGGCTGTGTGTTTCTCTTAAGATTTGAGTTGCAAGGAATTGGCTCCACACACCACTTCGTCATAAATGTCACAATCTAGTTTAGAGACAACTTCACCTTCACAGTATTTATTTGAGTATCCAATTTGAGCCAATTTGATGTATTGTAAAATGTTTCATGTGTTTTGTTTATTATTTTGATTTTAGTCATAATAAATCATGTTGTTATTTTGGACAGAACTTTCATTCTGTTAATCGGTAGAGCAACCCTTTCATTTCTCACTACGTTAATGAAACTTTCCTTTATTTACCTTATTTATCAAATTAAATTATTGCAGGTGCCATTTTCTACTCCACTTGCAGGGTCGATTACAGTCAGTTCGCGTTTCTTTTTTAATCCATGTGCAACAGCAAAAGTCGGAGTTGGAATAGGGGGGGCTTAGGGCATACTTTATATATGAAGATTCTAGAAGAATTTAGTGTTAAATACACCGCTAGCCCAGGCACCTCGCAAACTTATAAATTAAAAAATGTCCTCTAAGCTCCTCAGTCTATTTATAGGGCAGGTTATTTAGAAATTAAAGTCATCAAACCTTGAGACAAAAGTAGAACGCATTTTAACAATCGGGGCTGATAGATGATACAGCACTCGTAATCTTAGAAGGAAATGAGCGAGTGGTTAGTCGACTTACCACAATATTGTACAACAGCTTGCTTATATTGGGTACTGATAAAATCAAGTACTTTATCATCTTATAGGATACTAATGCATACCTTAAGGGGCTTCGGAACGCCCTATACTTGCAATGTTAAAATAACGCTTACAAATTACATCTTTCCTCACAAAGTATTTGAGGTAGGAAGTTGAACTTTTTACAGATTATTTATTGGAATATGGGCTACAACTTAACAAAGGGATTTTACAAAATTTTAGTTCAGTTATTAAAGATGATTTTTTTTCAATTGTAATGAAAATTCACAACATTTTTTTGCAATTTTTTATTCATATATTCAAAAATATACAGTTTTTTGGAAAAAGGCTGTGTTAAATTATGCAGAAGGTACTGTGTAACATTTACTGAAAGTTTGAAACAAATATGTTTGGAAGATCCTTAGAAAACATGTAATTAGTATGAGAAAATAAAAGTTTTGGGAATCGAGCGACAAAGATTGGATTAACTTTTTAGTGCATTCCAGGTCCATAGGATGGATTATCTTCATCCTCTGCAAACTCCTCCTCAAGCTTCCTCTTGTTCCTCCTCCTGTTTACTCTTGCTTGTATTTCTAGATTCTTTACAGCCCTGTCTGCAGCCCGAAGACGTTCCTTGTCTAAAGCAAGCATCGCTCGTACCATGTTAGAACCTATCTTCATTCCCATATTTCTAAATACCTTGCACCTTACAATGTTGCCATCATTGAAAGTCGCAACAGCATCATACACACCAAAGTGAAGTGTTTCTATTCCAACAAATAGTCTTGGGGATTCTCGACCATATAACACTATTTACACTTTCATTGGGGTTTTGAGTTTTTCCGTGAATACACTTTTTCAACAGTTCAGGTGCTGCAAAGTCTCTGAAAATAGGTTTTATCACCTCCATTATTGCATGAGGCAGACTATGCTTATGAGTGTACACTTCACCAGTTAGCTAGCAATCCTTTGTTATATTTACACCAACTGTCTTCTTCTTTGGGACACAAGCTATGTTGGGGATTTTCATCGTCTTTATTGTTTACAGTAATAACACATACCTTTGGCTTTCCAACATTTCTCCTTTTCTTAAAAGCCTTCAGAGGATTTCTAATAACTATACTTTTACTCATTATTATACTTCAACAAAACAGAGACTCAAGAAACAGAATTAATTACGAATAGCCGGCCGACGTGGCCGTGCGGTTAAAGGCGCTGCAGTCTGGAACCGCAAGACCGCTACGGTCGCAGTTTCGAATCCTGCCTAGGGCATGGATGTTTGTGATGTCCTTAGGTTAGTTAGGTTTAACTAGTTCTAAGTTCTAGGGGACTAATGACCTCAGCAGTTGAGTCCCATAGTGCTCAGAGCCATTTGAGCCAATTACGAATATTTTCGAGATAGCGACAGAGTAAATAAACATGAAACAATCGACAATCACACCAGCGATATATATTGAACCATCACAGGTTAGCCACAACACATACTTTATCTCACACCACTAAAATGTACCTGATGAACACGGACGTTAATAATAACACCATTTGACAGCAGTTTAACAGCGCCACAGTGGATCACGCCCATGTAGAACACATTTCAAAAAAAATTTAAAAATAGTTGTAGTCTTCGGAATTGAATAAATTATATATCTATTAAAAGGTAATAGTCTGCAGATTCAGAAAACGCAAAAAAGTAAAAATTGAACTTTTCATGATTTTGAGCCCCTTAAAAATATGGCAACTCGAAAATAAAAAAGCTTAGTCTGGATAGTGGAAAAGTGCCCATTCTAAGAAAATGAAAGGAACATGGACACAAAGTGAAGTTAAAACAAAACTTCGAAAATGTCGTTTTGCCGTTCATAGCGTAGTCCACTATGGTCCAAACGTAAATAATAATAATAATGAGAAAATAGCAGTTTAACCTCATATACAGTTGCATATTAAATGCTGTCGTTGAAACGTATGAAAATTCGCACAAAATGTGACGAAACTGATTTCAATTCTTTATGTCACCTATCCTCAGATGCTCTTCGCATGAATATGGAAAGGACGCTGGAAGTCGTGGAATGTGAAATTATACTGAGAGGATGCAAATCACGTAAGCATTTGCTAAGCTGCATGAAAGATTCAACGAGGGTCGTGATGACGTCAATGATGGGAAGCGCGTCACATGTCTTATGGCTGAAATGCAGAGGGACTCGCATAGAACACTGCATAATACAAGACAACCAGTGTATCAGAAAGGTCGAGAGAAGAGCACACGCTAGAAAGTCTAAGATGATACAGTATTTGGTTTTCTTCTAATGAAGGATTTACTTCTACAGCGAAAGATGTTTGTGTGATGAGAAATGGCTGTAAAGTTCACAATCTTCATGGTTCCATACCTGAAGCTATGAATGATATATCTTTGGTTACCAGAGGTAATATTGGGGGCAGATGACGTCTGTCTCCTTATCGCGAGAATCGTCGTGGTCTTTTCGGTTCTGTTGGCAGACATGGTTGACTGGAGGTAATTATTAAAATGCTTCCTTGTGTACCTGTGCACTTGGAGTGATTAATACTGTATGTATCAGAATTTGCGGGCGCTAATCTTAACATTCGCTTATGTTCGTAACATGCATACTTCGTAACATGGTGCGAATTCCATACTCATATTAACAGGACGAAAGAGGAAAATTCGAGGAACAGAGAGCAAACAACGGTGGGACACATATTTTGTAGTGTTAAACTAAACGTGCACTACCTTAAGAGGGATATCAAAATATCCGAAACCATTGAAGACTGATAAAGTAAATTTTGAAAACTAAAGTTTGTAATCGTTGCTGTTAATCCTTTATCAAATAACCCGTTAAATGTAAATGTCGTGTGACTAAGGCCTCCCGTCGGGTAGACCGTACGCCGGGTGCAAGTCTTTCGATTTGACGCCGGCACCCAGCCCCTGAACGGGGAAAATCTCCGACCCAGCCGGGAATCGAACCCGGGCCCTTAGGATTGACATTCTATCGCGCTGACCACTCAGCTGGCGGGGGCGAGCAAATAACCAACCCGTTGTCGCTATGATATTGAACGATTCATTATGTAGCCAAACGTATTCAGTTTTAAGTTGACAGAAATGACAACATTATAACTGATTGTGACACTGTTGTAAAATTTCTCGGAATTTCAGAGAAAATTTTCGAACCACAACAAAAAGGACAAAAAATTGCACATTGTCTATTCTGAAATGAGCTGTTGAATGCAATTTAGTAAAGTTTTACTCTTCGATCCTCTAAAAAAAATAAAGAAAAGGGAAAAGGACCGTAATCCAGTTCCTCAAGGCTATTCGTTTTCTACTTGGAAAATTTTATTTGTTTTCAAGTACATCTAAAATAATTACATTAAAAATATAAATCTGATTTGCAGACTACTCTGTACACACCATCTTCTAATTAATACTTTGAGCAGAATTGTAGTGCATTTTTGTTTCGAAGACAGTGCTAACAAATGCCCAATAAAAGATAGCTGTAAGGGAAAAGGACAGTAGAAGAAGCTCGAAAGAACTTTCTCCTAGATAGACGTTATCGAACACTGACAATTATTCAAGACGGTGAGAAGTACAATGTATAATAATATCTAATTATGTGAAGAATATTGTATGTGCTAAAGATTTAAAATAACTTGAACAAATATGCCGGAGATGTGATATTTAATTTTGGGTTTACAACAGACAACAGCAAAATAGAATTTATCTGCTTGGACAAAACGTGCTCTGTATAGTGTTGATGCGATATCAGTGGTTTTTTGATGTAGTTTCACAAATCGGAAATTATCAACGTTTATAGCCTGCCTCTATAATGAAACTCGCTAAAGCACCCCTGTTGCGTGGCGATGTACTCTGATGTAGTAGGTTCAATCCTGATGGAAGAAACTGTCATCTCCAGTTTTGGTCGACAAGACAGCGTCCAGTTTCCAATCACCAGACTTTGCGCAAAACCCCTCTGGATTAAATTAAAAATGAATTGCAGGCACATGACGATGTTGACGGTGACCCGTCCGTTGGATCTGTCGTTAAGCTTGGCGGTCTCTTTCTTGGTGTTCGAATACATTAGGCTATGTGAGGATTCTGGTTTCACCTTCTACCTTCTCTCATCGTCATCAAACAAAAAGAGGACGCTAAACTTTACATGAATTCATCAGAACTACCTGTCCACTGCAGACACAGATCGGACACAAACTTAGGTCAAGAAAGGAGGACGAAAACATTTCCAATTACACGGCTACACAACACCACCTTGGTCCCCCAATCCACTTTACACTTTCATCAATGTTTACACTGCACAAATTACGTCGTTCGGGCTATGTCCTACTTTGGACAAGGCAACCTACATTTTACAACGTTGACTATGGCTGCCTTTATCTATTTATGTTATAATAACCACATCAGGGACTTAAAATCTTGCGAAAGAAAAAAATAAAAGTAAAAAAAGAGAAAGTAAAAATTGTGAAGATGCTTGAAATCTGTTTAAAGCTTTTGATATTTTCCTCCTTGGCGATACTGATGTAGAGAGACTGGGTGAGAAATGAAGGCAGAGCTACCGTTATTTGAAGAGTTAACGTTGTAACCTCTGTTGCGGGCAGGTTACTATATAGTCGAGTGCGCTTGAAACACAGAAAGAATTGATGTTAACTATTTCAGTATGAGGAAAGATCGAAAATAATTTAGAATTTAAGGATCAGGTACCCAGTACTTGTTTATGAATTAATGCTCTGTCTGGGGGCTCATACTTGGGCTGTGAATACTGAAGAGACCACCGAGCAAACATAGTGCATAGTGATCGCTCGACTGGACTGTCCAAAATCAATTAAGCCCTCTGTAGGACAAAAAATTGTGATCATACAGGGGAGTGTTGGCTACATACCTCAAACAGGAATTTAGGACAAGGTCGAGGAGTCGGGAGTCATTGTTTGGACCTGGTTCTAGAATTTGTCAACGTATTCGAATATAGGCGATAACAGTCTCTGAACCAGTTCCAACTTTCTGTTTTTAAAGAAATGTTTTTTGTTTGTTACTAAAAATGAAGTTTCCGAGATTTGTGCGAAGAGATGAGAAGTCCAATGCTGCTCAATGACAAAGACAGAAAAGGTCGTTGCACGCGATTTTTTTTTTTTTTGTGGTAGAGTTTGTTTCTATCTTCTATCCTGTGTTGCACTAATTAATATTATTATTCAACGTCCATCTTGCCACTGATAAGTAACTAGCGACCCGCTCCAGCTTCGCACGTGTATCTACGTCTGTACAACTTGTCTGGGCGTAGCAGTAATAAATTATACACACAAACTTTCCTCCTGAATCAGTGTATCAGTCAATTATGCTACAGTAGCTCCTGAGATTAGCCTTCACATATTGAAAAACGCAGCGGGGGACTGAATAACATGTATAGATAACGTGGCTTCAAACATGGTAAATCAAAGCACGTATCGGTTTTGTTGCTCTAAGTTTTTGTGAAGTCTCCAAGCTGAGTCGTTCCTATTGCACTTTTATGTGCCGTCCCATTGTTCAGCACAGCGGGCGCTGACTTGGAACTTTGTCCGTTTCAAAGTCCTGCGCAGTTGTATGTTCACTTGACTGCTCGCTGTCGCCCAGCGAAATATAGACAGATGTTGCCTGGCAGACATTTACCTTATATGATGTCAAAGAAGCTATTGTAATCTTGTACTTAACACAGGCTCGAACGATACAGAAATATCAGACTATCTTCGTAGCATTTGTGGACTTAGCAGAAGGTTTTTACAGTGTAGCATAGAATAAGATGTTACAAGTCATGATCTGTTTGGAGGTAACGTGCAGAGGTAGATTAGCAATCTAAGGTTTCCAAAAAAAAAAAAAATTACCTGAGACGAAAGATAAACAAAGGAAAGTTCGTCTTTGGAAGAGTGTGAAATAGCGTTGCTGCTTATCTCTGTTATTGTTAAATTCTATGTTGAAGAAGCAGTGTAGGAAATCAATGATAGTTTTAGGAGAGCAACAAAAATACAGACAGCAATACTAAGGTTCGCAAAGTATTTAATCCTTGAAACCGAAAAGAAATACTTTAAAAAAATGTTCAGATGTGTGTGAAATCTTATGGGACTTAACTGCTAAGGTTATCAGTCCCTAAGCTTACACACTACTTAACCTAAATCATCCTAAGGACAAACACACGCACCCATGCGCGAGGGAGGACTCGAACCTCCGCCGGGACCAGCCGCGCAGTCCATGACTGCAGCGCCTAAGACCGCTCGGCTAATCCCGCGCGGCAAAGAAATACTGAAAAAGCTTTTCGTAGGTGACTGTCTACTCTGTTAGATAATTAAAAAAAAACTATTTATGCCATCAACTGCACAACTGTATGTTTATTCTGTACCGGTTTTGATTATTACAATCATCTTCACAACAGAAAACTGTAAGGTAATATGGAAAATACACAAGTGTAATAGAAAATGGAGGAATAAAAAAGGGAATTTTAAATCCATACCACTAACACAGTGTACATCAATGAATCAAACATACATTTTCCTCAAATTTGACCTAACCAAATATAGAACATACATAATTGTCATATTAATCTACCTTAACACAGTCCATGTAAATGCAGTGCGGCTTGGCACAATTACAATAGTGCACTCTTGGCGATAACTCCACACTTAATAATTGACCACGTTATAAGTATCAAAGACATATCTTGTGAAAGACATATAAAGAATCAATACCTAAAAGGCTACAACTGTTCTTTGATCTAGTGGAGGATTATAGTAGTATAAATAGAGAGATAACATGGTGTCCTTTCACTGAACAACAACATAAAGATATAACCTGTTATAATGTCGTATATTGACTTTAGTATTACAGAAATTAAGGGAAGGTATTTATTTCAGTTAAACAGTGTGAAAGAAGTCGGTTTAAGTGATAGTAACGAAGCAGAATACTGAAAACTGATATACTATATGATAATTGTAGATGAAGTTATTATGAACGTAGTATGAGAAACGGCGAAACCAGGCGTAAAAACCAACTGTCAGTAATAACCATTCATTCTCTCCAACAATCAAATTGGGTTAAAATGACTATAAAACTTCTTAAAGCACCGTCCGCGGCTCGTCATCTAGTGGCTAGAGTTGCTGCCTCTGGATCACCTGGTCGGGGCTCGATTCCCGGCCGGGTTGGGGATTTTACTCTGCCGGGGGACTGGGTGTTTGTGTTGTCCTCATCATTCGTGACAGTGGCTAGAATGGACTGTGGAAAAAATTTGGGCTGTGTAAAAACTGGGACTTTGTACGGGTGCTGATGACCGCGCAGTTGAGCGCCCCACAAACCAAACTTCATCATTATTAAAGCACCATTTGGCTCAGTTTAGCACATGTCGACAAGTGGCTGCAGAACTTTGAGGCGTACTGTCACTTAATGATTCTCACAACGAAGCGTGCCAGTTTCAAATGTCCCCGCGAGTCAGGAGGGCGTTGCTGCGCACTCGCGGCAGCCGACGTCACGGCGTGGTGGAGCGGCGCTCCTCTCTGTGGTCGTGTCGCAAGCGTAACGGGAGTGCCGCTCCTCTCAAATGCCACGCTGCCCCCTCCCCCTGTCTCTCTGGTTACTCCCTCCCCTCTCTATGTTTTCTCTCACTGCATGACACCAGCAGCCATTCGCCGTTGTTCCTCCAAACATGTAGAGGTAGTGTGCGTTGTAAGTCTCTCTGACGCGCGCACACGCACACACAGACACACACACACATGTTTACAAATAGAGCTTGATAGAAACATGCAGATTTTTTTCTTTATATCCTGTTTTATTTGCCGATATTAATTTCGTCATCTTCGAGACGCTACTCCGAGATGCAACTGAAAGAGTGGAAATGTCAACCACTCTAAGCGCCATTTTTTAAATGTAAAACGCGTTCTCAGTGCTATCGTGTTCTCGGTAATCTGTTGCATGGTGGTAGACGCGAAGTGCCAAACCGTTTAGAAAATGTTTGAGATATTCGTTGCTAGATGGCACATGGTCTTAGTGCCAAGCAGAGCTACCCGCTGGGATTCCAAGTGCTGTGCGTCAAGGCCTCCTCCATTTATTTGATTCACAGTTTGTATCGTAGCATTTTGGTTATGTCAGTAAAACATCTTTGCAATGGAGAGAGATAATTTGGATTTCCAAGACAGCGAAAACAGTTGTAGAAGCGAACCTACAAGACAACGTGTGTCTGGAAAATGTAATGAAAAGAGAAAGACAAAGAACTGAGTTCTCGAGAAACAGACACCGAACAATGAGGTAAGTGTCTTATTAACAATTTCGTAACGTAACCACTTTTGTCAGTACAGGCGTTTAAGATCTTTAAATACAGTGTGATCAAAATGTCTCATACTCATCCATCTGAAATAGCTATTAAATATTCTTACCCTTAAACCGAAGAATGGGAAAAGTTAATAGATTCAAAACAGGAAAGACCATGGCTGGCGTATTTCATGTCGTACTTTATCTGAAAGACCAGCCATATTTACAGTTTCGAAACAGAAAGACCTGTTGACCATGTCACCAGTTTTTCCTGAACACCACAGAGTCTTCTGCACTAAAATTTGGAACATCTGATCACAAGAATAGAATTCCGCGAGAAACAGAAGTTAATACGAAAAACTTTTCTCTTGATTTTAATGTTGTTATTCTCTTGTAAAATATAAATAGATATAATAACTCGTTTTTCACTACAGTTCTACTGCTTGAAACATTACTGCTATATTTTCGTACTTTTATTACCTCAAACAAAACATAGTGCTTCAGTGTGAATTTCACTGGAGACAAAAACTTTCTTATTAACTCTTACACCCAGGCGGTTACCTAATATGGCGCCTAGAAAGTTGTTAATAAATTACTGCTTTTATAATTTGTATTATTATTTTTTGCAGTGATGAGGAGAGCGGCGTAAATCTCTGGTACTTGAACGCCATTTCAATTTTTTGGATAGAAGTAAGTCATGTGGAAAAAGAGATACATTGTTTTTTGATTCTTTTTAGAACGTTGGATCTTCAATTATTTAGGCAAGAGTACCGTAGTGCTCATCTCCGCTATACCCCTCCCTCCCTTCCTCCCCAACTCCTTGAATTTTTCATACTAGATATACGATATATGTTCGTAATAGACACCTAAATACCCGTCGCAGTTTTGGCCATTACACAACACATGAATGTGAATTCACATTGCAGTTTCAGTTACCTGTTAAAGAAAAATACATTAAATGTGGAGTAAAAGTTGGTGTGGCGCTGTTCTCTCTCGGCTGGCGTCCGTCGATCACGACAACGCCAATCTGTAACTATTAGAAGAAGAAAAAAGCTCCTCGCGTGGTTTGGTTATTTTCGGATACTGCATCTCGAAACTGGTATCAATATCTTGATGCAGTAGCACGCTGTAGTGTATACGCCGCCCTTGCTTGCAATGAAAGCAGTTGTGTTCGTTGTCTGTCGATATTCTCCACTTATAAATGTAGCAACTTCACCACTCAATAACGCGATGCCTCCATTGACCTGAAATAACCAAAAGTCCCTTGCGTGTTCGCGACAGACCCTTCAGTTTACGCGAACTTGCTGACTATAGTTCTTATGCCCGGTTTAAGAATGGTTATTCAAACGTTAAAAAATAGTGTCTTGAATCATCATTCCATCACCCAAACCGAGGCCACATTATGAATTTTTCGAGGATATTAAGTTGTTAATTATTATTCCGTCGTCAAGGCATTGCTACGTCGTGTGTTCAACAACTACGCGACGTAACTCCAGAGATAACATACTCATGAGCTATGTTCAGAATGCGTCGTAATTGTGGTGTAAAGCTATTACTGTTCACAGTCAGTTGTCACTAAATCACTTGGCACTTTTATGTTATCAGAATAATCAGTTAATTTCACGAATACACTTCAAATGTCCATTAAATGATGTAGGCGACACGGAGAATTAAAGGTGAATTAAAGTTTATTGTTCTTCGTAATTATTGTCTGTCCCTATGCTGAACACACACACCGATATGTCATTCAAGGAACTGCATATGTTAACAACAGTAATTCTGACCTTGACGTAACTTCTGATAACACGGCGAAATTGTAATTTCTTCGTGACTGCGTTTAGTTGTAGCCTACTCAAGTCTAATAATCTAGTTTATGTGGGCGATCAGTCTCTTTCTGCTCCTTTGATGTTCGTGACTATTAAGTATCATGAAGGCTAAGTCCCAACACAGATCGGTAATCACACGATTCACTTTTCTGTCACATACATCAAAATCCCGTTATTTGTCCAGACGGTAAAGAAGATGCTACTTTAGTCCGACTTCTGGCTGATACTTCCAGTCTATATCGTAAAACTATAAACTTCAGATAGGGTTTAAAAACAATCTAGTAGCGCTTAACATGCGTACTACTGTTGCAGAATACAAGAGAGAAGTGAAGTTAACATCTCCATTACCGAGTTACATTGTAGTCATAGCAAACTTACAGCTCGAAGCGACTACAACTCTTTTCTAGGATACATGTTATCTTTTGTTGATTTATGGTCTGGGCTTTAACCTCCATAAATAATAATTTTTGTTTTTTTTCTTTAAAGTTTCCGTTTTGTATCATATGGTATTCTTCCATTCAGTCCTTTCTTTTTGATAATCATTAGTATTTAAATAACATCCCTGTTAATCAAACTAACAAGAGTGTAAATTTTGTTGTCAGTAGCTGTCGTCACTGTCAGGATGACTAATTTTGCTATTTGTTTTGCAACAAAAGGGTGGTTATTATGCGTTCTATATTTGGGGTGTTACATTGGCTACGTCATATTCACACCGAAATTATAAAACGCTGAACCTGTGACAAAGAAGGGATCACATCATAATGATGTATTTTAAATATGGGGCAAAACTGTCAACGACGAACGCAGAACTCTGCGTTGGCTTCGCCAACGACTTCAGTTATTGTTATCCAACCTCACTTATACTTCAGCCTCTCATCACAATGAAGAATTTTTAGGGCCACTATCTCATTCCAACCACATATTTGTGTCAGTGCTTTTTCCTTTATTCTACGTACTTCTGGAAGCAGAATCCGATAATGACTGATATATGTATAAAGAGTGCGTCTAGTTCCGCAACAGTATATAATTGACGCCAATAGCAGCAGTTCCAGCTGGAGGGTTTTTATTGTAAGAACACTCTCGGTTTCGACCTCATACAAAACCATTTTCGGGTGACATCAAGAAAATGTTCAGTCAGATGAACAACGTCAAATGCTCACCAGACTGAGCATGCGCTTGATGTCACCTGTTTTTGGACTGTATGAGGTCGGAATTCGTCGTGTATTTTAAATTTAAAAAACTGTAGTTGCTGTCACGGCAATTTTCTTCTTCTGTATTTCTTCAATGTTGGCCAATGTTCTCCTTTTGTGATTCTTTCGATGTTAGAAGAGAAAGCATTCGTTTTTTTTTTTTTTTTTTTTTTTTTTGCGAAAAATTTGCGGACAAGCAGTGAGTTTTAAGCAGGTATATCAAAATGGTATAATTTTTAAAAATTATTTCGTCACACAATCTGGTGTTTTCTTCGGATTCCACACAAAAGATATAGATTTTCCGAGCAGTTGACCCTACGGTAGAAGTCTTAGTGCTGTATGTCGTTAAGATCTAAGAACACACTGAGTAAAATGTTCACACTGATGGAACTTGAGCATTTTTCGGTTTGGGCTCTCAAGGAAGATTCCACTGCGACGAATGGACTTCAGCGTCGTGCACGTCCACCTACCATTAATCCCCGGCTGTGATCTGTTGGAGTAGTTCTGAACTTTATTCAGAAAGTCTTCAACAATATTTATTCAGTGCAACTGTACGTCAAAACTGAACAATTTAGTAACAAATTTCTCTGCAACACGATTCACTCCCTAAAGATATGACAAAAACTGTTAGCGTGAGGCAAATGACATAGCAATGTCATAGGCAAGGTTTCTGGTTGCGTTATGGTGACAACAATCATTTCCTTCCCTTTCTGCATGTTGTCATCATTTGTTGATGTGCTAGAGCGCCCAGCGCGATCGTCGGCTTACATGTTTTCACTTCTCTCTTGGAAACGTTTCTATCGCTTATTACACCTTGTTTTATTCTTCAAAGTTTCACAAAAAGTAATAAACATTTACAATGCGATAGCTCACCGTATTCCATTCCTAAAGCTAAATGTAATGCAATGTGTGCATCCATTTCTTCTACGAATTAAAATCGCGGGTCAAGCCAGAACATATAATCATTTCGACAACTAACAGAAACGTATACATTCGATAAAAGTGGGAATATCAAAAGTTTTTAGTTACAGACGTACCAACACAGCTAAAAAATAAAAAAATAAAAACTGTGAAAACTGAACTTATACAGCCCGCAACTTAAACCGTGGAACATATCCGAACAACCTCCGTTATCTTGATGACGTTCTATTGTTTGCCAGTAGTGCTTGTAGACTTCAGCTAATTAAAGAACATAATAGCATAAATTTAAAAGCAGATTTGAAAATCAAAAACAGAAGAGTAAAAATGATATGTAAGGCTTTTGCTAAGTTGAATAATAGTCTCCACAGCTTAAATATCAACGTATCTGAAAAGGCAATTTTCCAGTTAGTGGATATTTATCGTTTTTTTCTTATGGCAGTGACATATTTTTGCTAAAATGGTAACAAAGGTCATGGTAACAAATGCAGGTTATCTACCTAACGCCATACAAAGGTAACATACATTTGATTTTCAATATTTCATACAATTATTGACTGTATTTGAAAATTGTAAAGCTGTTATAGTGTAATGACTAAGAGCCATAACCCTGAGTTAACTATTTAACACAGTCTACATCTACATGACTACGGTTCAGTTCACACTTTAGCGCCTGCCAGAGGGTTCCACACTCTAACAGCGAAGAGGGAAAATGAACACTTGAATCTTTCCCTGAGAGTTCTAATTTCTCTTATTTGAATGTGATATTCATGTTTCCCCATGTAGGTTGGCGACTGTAAAATATTTTCACATTCAGAGGAGAAAGTTAGTGATTGAAATTTCGCGAAAAAGACCTCGCGGCAACGAAAACCGCCTTTGTTTTAATGATTACCACACCAATTCGCTTGTCATATCTGTGACATTCTCTCCCCTATTTCACGATAATACGAAACGAACTGCCCTTCTTTGGACTTTTTCGATGTCCTTCGTCAATCCTATCTGGCAAGAATCCCATACCGCACAGCAATACTTTAGCAGAGGATGAACAAAATTAGTGTAGCCAAACTCTTTAGCAGTGATATTGCATTTTCTAAATGTTCCGCCAATAAAACGCGCTCTTTGGTTTGCTTTCCCCGCAACATTTTCTATGTCATTACACCAAAATAAGTTCTTCGTAATTGTAATTTCTACGTATTTAGTTGAATCGACAGCCTTTAAATTTCTGTTATTTGTCGTGTAATCTCATTTTAATGGGTTTCTTTTAGTACTCATGGTTATGGCCTTACAATTTTCCTTATTCACAGACAAATGCCACTTTCGCACGACGCAGATTTCGTGTCTAAGTCATTTGCAATTGGTTTTGATCTTCTGATGACTACACTAGAGAGCAAAACAAACTGAGATGGCTGCTCAGATTGTCTCCTAAATCGTTTATACACGGGACCTATAATACTTCCCTGGGGAACGCCAAACATCACTTCTGTTTTGCTCAATGATTTTCTTTCGATTACTACGAGCTGTGGCGCTTCTGACCAGAAATCACGAATCCACTCGTCCAATTGAGATGATACTCCATAGGCACGCAATTTGAAGTCGCTTTTGATGAGCGGTATCAAAAGTCTTCTGAAAATCTAGAAATATGCCATTTCTGTACTTTCCCGAGGTCCTCTAACCTAAAAAACCGCCCAGTCTACTCCATACAGCCCTGCTACCTGTAGTGACCCCTGACCTATTAAGCGGAACCTGACCCCACACCACCTTATGGCGTAAGTCGATAAATCTGCAACCGACACAGTGGCAGAATCGTTTGAGCCTCTGATTCAGAGCGTCCACTCAGTTCTGTAGCAAAGGTCCACAATCAGTCCTGTTGATGATGCTGCAGATGGTGAGCTCCGCCTTAATATCACAAGCGAATTGAATTCTATACCACCCCAACTATCTGCCTAAAACCAGAGAAGAACCCTTCTGATGCAAAGCGACAAACATCATTGGTACCGACATCAGCTACAATCTGAAGTTGGCAGCACCCTGTGCTCTTCATGGCTTCCGGAAGCGCTCGTTCCACATCTGGAATGATTTCTCCCCGTATGCACACAGAGTGCAGACTGGATTTCTTCCCCTCCTGGTTAGCCTTATCCCCAGGGGTCGCTTTACAAGCCTGAAATTGGAGAGTTTCCAACTACCTGTAATCCAACCCTCTGTGAATGCCCAGATCTTAAGGACGAGAGGCTTCCTTTACAACAGAACGAGCGACTACATCTGGCTCAGGATCTTTGTCAGGCACATATAGCTCCCGAAACCTGTTCGTCAGATGAATTGGTGAGGTCTTTGATCGGCTCCCTGGAAAGACTTCCGCTACCTGCCATATCTGGAAACGAACTTCTAATCAACGACTGGTGAGGAGTTATCCTCAACAGGGGCAGTAACCATGGCATCCACTGTAGTGGGCCAATTGGGGGACATGAGAGACGTGTTGGATGTACCCTGCAACCCCACGTCCCCTCCCCCTCCTCCCCCCCCCCCACACACACACTGGCAAAATTCTCGAGCTGAATGACTGAAGCCAGAACCGCCTGGAGCTGTAGCCAAGGACGACCAACTCAACTTGCAACTGAATGCAGCAATCGCAAGAAATTTCAAAATTTAGGCAAAAATACAGACAGCAAATAAAAAATAGCTCACTTATAGTTATCAGAAGCTCGTTACCACCCACAAACTAAACGCTGTGCTCTGATGTGGTTGCTGCCTAGACAGGTGCTGCAGATGGAAAGTGAATATGTCCTGAGCCAGCGCCACTCACGACGCGCAAATTACGCAGACTATATTCATTTAGATTTGAGAAATAGGGCACTTAGCGATCTTCGATAAACTTTACACATAATTTTGAACCTTTAAAAACTTTGTATCGCTGATACCCCCCCCCCCCCCCAAAAAGAAAAAAAAGATGAAGGAAATAAGTATATTGCTTACTAGACTTTCGCTATTCATGCAGTAAAACTGTAGCATCAAGCGTATTTATTTACTGTTTCTCTAATGCTAAGTCTGTTCTCAGTACATTTTTCAGACAGTTTTTCCATGTACCACTGGATGCACCTGCAACATTATATCATTCTACGACACATAGTTCGAGAGATATTTTATGCACGTGTTCGATTATTTAATCGGAGTTGGGCGTTTACTGGTTAACTTTTAATGCGAAAACCGTTTAAAAGATGAGGCTTGCTTAGTGAGTGGTAGAGGGATGCACGCTGGCAGGTTGTTGAAGGGACAGGAAAACAAACGAATGGATTAGGGAAGAAACTGGTACGGAAAACGTAATGAAAGTGAAAGAAAGGGGGGGGGGGGGGTGGACAAGATATGGTAAGCGAACTGCTGATAGGTAGACAGACCAACTAAGTACATTGCTGGATTCAGAGAGATAGGAGGAGAGCGAGGGAATGACCTGATGGAAGATGGGCAGATGATATTAGAAGACTTATAAGAGCAACACGTATGCGCAGTTCACAGAGCAGTCCAGAGGCAGCCCGTATCCAGCTGTCGACATCAAATCGCTGATGTACGCTTCCTTATTCCTGCATGACTGTTGATGAAATTGTTTTTATGCGTCAACATTGTTTCATTGGTTACAGTTTAGTTTTCTGATGTTTTAAAGACGCTTCTCTCATAAAGTTTACTTTGGGGCTCAATATAAAATCATAGGGAAAAATTTATTCAATATTTTGATCATTGCGGATAACATATAAAAAAAGAATGGTATTTTAATTTCTTCTCGTTAAAAGAGTCGATTTCGAACGAATGTACATATAGAGATGAGCGACCGAATAGTAGAACGGTTTGGATTAATTTGAATTTATTTTGAGTGGCATTTCATTGTTCAGTGTTATTGCACGGCCCGTGTGTAGCAGTTTACAACCAACTACTGTGTTACAGCCTTTAAAAGTAATTCTGTTTGGTCTAAATACATACTCGTACAGCAACCGGACAGCATTCTGCGGCTACGTGACGTAATTTTGTTCCCCGATAGTATCTTACACATTTTTCCTTACACGTCAGTACTCGATGGCTGTTTCCTTTCTTTCTTTTCAGATCACATGAGAAAGTCACTTAGTATAATTCCATGGCATAATTTAGTAACGATTGTTTACTACGAAGTGATTATGACCGTAGAGCTTCTACTGCCTAGGGCTGAATGTTTATACACAAAAAATAGTGTTAAGTTTGCAGTAGGTTATCGCCACTTCGTCATTGAAGCAGATTTTACCTAAATTCTGTGCAGGACGTATTCCTATCAGAGCGTAGAAGATACTTTCTGTGCCAATCGGGGTGTTGAACACCAACAAACAAACATGCATTTCATCGCGGGATTTAATACCCAGTAGCCTACACGAGGTCATTCAGCCAAAAACAGGCAGACTAGGACATTTACGCTACGAAAAAATATTGTGGGAATTGGTCGCATCTTACTTCAGAAAACGAGTTGCCGTTCCTTTACAGGACGCCACAGGAAATTGCTGTGCCTGTTGTCACGGATCCTCACTGGAGGCTCTTTCCACGGCTGACACGGATACGTGTGGGAAATAATGCAACAGGCTGGTCTCTGCATTTGGCTGTAGACGGAAGGCCATTGCTCCTTTCGCAACGCTTCGCAGGCCTGAAATGAATCACCGAATAGCAGGGAGAATTTTGTAATAAAATATAATGGTTATGACCGTGAAGAGACTAGGTGGAATGAACGGATTTTTGAAAAGGACGGCGATGCACTGTTGTGCGATCAAGCACACGACAGGAACATGAAGTTCTATTTTTTTTTAAACTTGCGTGTGTACTAAATTTCTGTGCTTATTTCTGCAACAGATGACCATGGTGATGAACACAGGAACCACGAGAAAAACTGTGCTTAATCAAAAGATATAGTCGTGAAACATTTTCGTGCAACATACGTTTGAAGGTAAAGTGATTCGATAACATGCCAACTAACATCACAAAAATGTTTCACTGCAGATGGAAAGCTATGTAGCAATGTAGAAAAACGTTTCACAATACTTAATAGTCTAGAATATAAGGTAGTGGCGGCAATATATACAACATGTATTTAGCGCAAATTTTTTTCCAATAATTATTACTTAAAATATTTTTGTATTTTGCAAGACTTTATAAAAGTACTCATTGATCATGGCGCAAATGTCCGAAACCTGTTTGGGCAGTAAAAAGATTAACTGCTTGCGTAATGGACTGACCTGAATTTCCATAACCATTTTCACACATGAAGATACATGGGAATATTAGCGAAAAAATACACTCCTGGAAATGGAAAAAAGAACACATTGACACCGGTGTGTCAGACCCACCATACTTGCTCCGGACACTGCGAGAGGGCTGTACAAGCAATGATCACACGCACGGCACAGCGGACACACCAGGAACCGCGGTGTTGGCCGTCGAATGGCGCTAGCTGCGCAGCATTTGTGCACCGCCGCCGTCAGTGTCAGCCAGTTTGCCGTGGCATACGGAGCTCCATCGCAGTCTTTAACACTGGTAGCATGCCGCGACAGCGTGGACGTGAACCGTATGTACAGTTGACGGACTTTGAGCGAGGGCGTATAGTGGGCATGCGGGAGGCCGGGTGGACGTACCGCCGAATTGCTCAACACGTGGGACGTGAGGTCTCCACAGTACATCGATGTTGTCGCCAGTGGTCGGCGGAAGGTGCACGTGCCCGTAGACCTGGGACCGGACCGCAGCGACGCACGGATGCACGCCAAGACCGTAGGATCCTACGCAGTGCCGTAGGGGACCGCACCGCCACTTCCCAGCAAATTAGGGACACTGTTGCTCCTGGGGTATCGGCGAGGACCATTCGCAACCGTCTCCATGAAGCTGGGCTACGGTCCCGCACACCGTTAGGCCGTCTTCCGCTCACGCCCCAACATCGTGCAGCCCGCCTCCAGTGGTGTCGCGACAGGCGTGAATGGAGGGACGAATGGAGACGTGTCGTCTTCAGCGATGAGAGTCGCTTCTGCCTTGGTGCCAATGATGGTCGTATGCGTGTTTGGCGCCGTGCAGGTGAGCGCCACAATCAGGACTGCATACGACCGAGGCACACAGGGCCAACACCCGGCATCATGGTGTGGGGAGCGATCTCCTACACTGGCCGTACACCACTGGTGATCGTCGAGGGGACACTGAATAGTGCACGGTACATCCAAACCGTCATCGAACCCATCGTTCTACCATTCCTAGACCGGCAAGGGAACTTGCTGTTCCAACAGGACAATGCACGTCCGCATGTATCCCGTGCCACCCAACGTGCTCTAGAAGGTGTAAGTCAACTACCCTGGCCAGCAAGATCTCCGGATCTGTCCCCCATTGAGCATGTTTGGGACTGGATGAAGCGTCGTCTCACGCGGTCTGCACGTCCAGCACGAACGCTGGTCCAACTGAGGCGCCAGGTGGAAATGGCATGGCAAGCCGTTCCACAGGACTACATCCAGCATCTCTACGATCGTCTCCATGGGAGAATAGCAGCCTGCATTGCTGCGAAAGGTGGATATACACTGTACTAGTGCTGACATTGTGCATGCTCTGTTGCCTGTGTCTATGTGCCTGTGGTTCTGTCAGTGTGATCATGTGATGTATCTGACCCCAGGAATGTGTCAATAAAGTTTCCCCTTCCTGGGACAATGAATTCACGGTGTTCTTATTTCAATTTCCAGGAGTGTATATCGATTATCTGAATATGGAAAAAATGCCCAAAAGTCATAACTGAAAATGATTATTATGACCAGAATTCATCCAATAGATCTGGTATTAAAAAGTTGTAAACTTGTCGTTATTTTTCAGTGTTACGCGAGCTCAAAATTTCGTGTCAGTACTGCACTAGAGACAGGGAGATGTGGTTGAGTTGCTTACTGAGAAGACACAGGAGCTCCCTGTTTTTAAGTGCAAATATACGCGCCTGTCTAGCGATTTCTTTCAATGTGTACTTGTATCCACGGATGCAGTACTGATTTATAAATGTAATGGATGATTATGCAAATGAAAAAACAGGAAAAGACAAATCGGTGCCGACACGTAGTCCTGTCCATACGAATTGAATCAAGGGAGCCGTTGAACCTAAAAAATCAACAGACCAGTCGCTTTCAAAAGTGTCTCATGCCCTTGTTCAATACGACTAGCGGAAGGGTTAGTGATTTAAACCAGATGAAAGGGAAAAATCTGCAGGCGAATGACTCAACGTCACCAGCTCTCCTTCCCTCATCAGCCATGTACTCATGATCTACATCTAAATCTTTACGAGCACTCTGCAAGGCTCCATAGGAATGTAGTAGAGGACACGTTGTGACATTGTGTACCAGTACCACTTTACATCTTTGTACATCCTTTTCGAAATGAGCAAGACATTCACTAAAATTTTCACCAATGAATACAAGGAAAAAAGCTAGTTTAAGAAATGGATGTAGAACAGTGGACCACACGTCAGTCATGAAGGGAATTGGAGACTTTAATAAAGTGTACGATTTATCATTTTGTATGGGATTCATAGATTTCGAGAAAGCTTATGACTCAGGTTAAACAAAATATATACTAACAGCCCCTGAAAATCAAAGTATTAATCCAAATACTGTTTGTTTACTGAATAATATGTAGTTCTGCGTCAATGCTGAAGCTTCCCTTCAATTTCATCAGGTTAGTGAGAAATTCAATTCTGATGGATGATTCAGGCAAGAAGATTCCATATCATCCAGATTATATCCATCAGTCGTGGAAATACTTTCAGACGATAAAATAATGGAAAATATTTGAGGAAAGAATATATATGAAACACATTAATTTTGCTGCCGATAGTGTCGTGTTTGGCTCTGCATAACTACTGCAACCTATATCCATTTGAACCTGCTTACCGTTTTCATGCGTAGGTCTCCATGTACATTTTTATACCTCCCCCCCCCCCCCACCCACCCACACCCACTTCCCTCCATTACCAAATCAAGAATTTTTTGATGCCTCAGGCTGTATCCTATCAAACGATTCCTACTTTTAGTCAAGTTGTGTCATGAATTTCTTTTTCACCCAATTCGATTCAGAGCCTCCTCATTAGTTATTCGATCTACGCATCTGAACTTCATCATTCTTCTTATCACCACATTTCAAAAAGCTTCTATTCTCTTCTTTTATGAACTGCTTGTCGTCTACATTTCACTTTCGTGCGATGCTACGCTTCACGCTAATATCTTAGGAAGACATTTCATAACACTTAAATTTGTATTAAATGTTAACAAATTTTTCTCTTTCAAGAATGTTTTTCTTGCTGTTGCCAAGTCTGCATTTTGTATACTGTCTACTTCGGCCATTGGCATTCATTCTGCAGCCCAAACAGCAAAACTAATCTGTTATCATTAGTGTCCAATTTCCTAATCTGGCATATTGTCAACATCGGCTGATTTCATTGTACTACATTCCATTGTCCTGGTTTTAATTTTTTATGTTGAACTGCTGTTAGCACGCCGCTTCCGGGATTCAGGGAGTCGTGTTGTCCCACGGATCGAATGGTGGTGGTGGTTAGTGTTTAACGTCCCGTCGACAACGAGGTCATTAGAGACGGAGAGCAAGCTCGGGTTAGGGAAGGATTGGGAAGGAAATGGGCCGTGCCCTTTCAAAGGAACCATCCCGGCATTTGCCTGAAACGATTTAGGGAAATCACGGAAAACCTAAATCAGGATGGCTGGAGACGGGATTGAACCGTCGTCCTCCCGAATGCGAGTCCAGTGTGCTAACCACTCGGATCGAATGCTGATGATGATGTTTGGTTTGTGGGGCGCTCAACTGCGCGGTCATCAGCGCCCTTGCAAAGCCCCAATTTCTACACAGTCCAGTTTTTACACAATCCAATGTAACCACTGTCACGAATGATGATGATACGATGAGGGAAACAGAAACACACAGTCCCGGGGCAGAGAAAATCCCCAATCCGGCAACGCTAGCCACTTGACCACGAGCTGCAGACACACGGATCGAATGCGCCTGGCAGATTAACGACGACGGCCTGTGTCCTGTCCAGCCTAAATGTGATTTGTAGGTGATTTCTCATATCTCCCGGTCTGGTACCAACGTCCCGTCTCATTTCGAAAATATTCTCACACTTTCACATAACACTGCGTGCACGCATATGGGCACACATATTCCATCCCGCGGGAAAGAGTGGCGGCAGGAAGGGCAACCGACCACCCTCTATCACTACCACTGTAATATCCAGATTAACACAACGTGAAGATAAGGGATAAGGCCAGAAAAAAGAAGAAAACAACGTGATGATACGGGATAAGGCCAGGAGAAAAAAGAAGACTTTTTATGTTCATCTATAAAAACGTTTAAATAAGCTATCTATCGGGGATAGGCTACGACGCTGTCGCAAATATCTTCTCAACAATTGCATCCCTTTCATGTCCTTCCATTATTGCAACTGCAATCTGATTTCTGTTCAAACTGTAAATGACGTCTCGGTTCCTATATCCTACGCTGCTTCCATTAAAATTTCAAAGAGTTTAGTACAAATAACGTTGTCAAAAATTTTCACTAAATCAACAAATGCTACAAACGTAGGTTTGGCTTTCTTCAATCTGTCTTCTAAGATAAGTTGTAGATTCAGTATTGCCTCGCGAGTTCCAACACTTTTCCGGAATCCAAACAGATCTTTCAAGAAGTCGGCGCCTACCATTTCATCCATTCTTCTGTAAACAGTCCGTGTCCTTATTTTGCAAACTTTGATCCTAGTGAAAATAAACTTCCACGATGTATTTAAGTATTTAATAGATCATGTTGGAAAGTTGGCCTAAAAATCAATTCAACTAAGACTAAAGGAAAGTGTAACCAACATATGGGGAAAAGAAAATTGTACAAATAAACAGTACATTCACTGACTCAGCTAACGAGATTTTTGCATTTAAGGCAGTGGAGAAGCAACGATTGAATGGTCATAAAACAAATAATCTGAACAGTAAAAATGGCCGGAAAGGTTTCCGGTGAACTAAATAGAGTTTTCAAAATTTAGCTTCCAGTGTGTCTAAAAACGAAAGTTAACGGGCATACTTGTAACGAAACGGAGCAAATAAATAAGACAACGCTGTAGTGTCCGGTGGTGTGGCTGTTACGAAAAATGGCTCAGGGGTGGATACCGGAGTGGAAAGCAACCAATCGCAGCTGGCCGGTGTCTGAAGAGAAACACCGGTTGTGAAAGGGTGGATGGAGTGAGACAGGACTGTGCCAACCTAAAATTGTTGGCCGTCCTGGCGGGACACGAGGTAATGGTCCATCCAGCTTTGTGCACCTAAAAAATATTGGATTGCGCTGAAAAATGGAGTCAACGAGTCACAACCCTGTATTTTATTGTGTACTTCCTGTTTACTACGAAAAGCAACTGCTACATTTAATACACATACGTAAAGTGGGGCAGTCTCCAAACAGGTCATCTAGAAATGTCAATTACTATTTTGATGCCGCAGTTACTATCAAATGACATTAAAATCTAAAGTAGCTTGGTGAGATATACCAAGCCCTGATTCGATGACACGTTCAGTCGTTGTTCAAGTCAGTGTGGAGATGATACCACTCGAATAAGACATTTCGTACTAGGGACTCATGAGTGGTTCAAATGGTTCAAATGGCTCTGAGCACTATGGGACTTAACATCTGTGGTCATCAGTCCCCTAGAACTTAGAACTACTTAAACCTAACCAACCTAAGGACATCACACACATCCATGCCCGAGGCAGGATTCGAACCTGCGACCGTAGCAGTCGCGCGGTTCCGGACTGAGCGCCTTAACCGCGAGACCACCGCGGCCGGCGGACTCATGAGTGAAGGACGCATGAGGCCTTATTCATCGACACTCGTGAACTGGCGGGTAGTTCTGAGTATAATGGTGCGCAACACTGGTGAGATGTTGTGGGTCAGTTACGTCGCTCCATTGTCATTAGTTTTCGCCATATAGGAACAGTTCGCGGATTAGCTGTATAAGTCCATTTAATTAGTGTAATATATAAATAGTACTTCCTAAATGCAAATCAATAGTGTGTTGTAAGTGGGGCTTCATTTTCGTACAATGTTATATTCCAGACAAGTACGTTCAGATATGGCTTCGTAACACTTAAATATAGATCCCATGTTAACAAATTCATCTTTTTCAGAAATGCTTTCCTTGCTAGAGCCTGTCCGCTTTGTACGATACTGCCTATTAAAAGAGAAAGAACCCGATTGCAAGATCAGTGGCTTGAATAAAGTAGATAGATAGATATTCAGCGATCACAGGCCCTGCAGACCACGCGCTGCTTCCACGAACTGCCTCCATTCCTTCCCGTTTTGTGCGCGGTTCCTCCAGGTGTCTTCAATTCCCAGGGCTGCTACGTTCTTCGCCAGGTCGCCCATCCAGCGCTGCCTTGGTCGTCCGATGGGGCGTCTGGTGTTTGGTTTCCCCTCTAGTGCCATCTTCGCCTGTCTTCCAACTGGCATACGGACTACATGGCCCACCCATTGTATTCTTTTGCTCTTTATCTTCTGTAGGATAGTTGGTTGTCGCATCAGAAGGTAGATTTCCTCGTTTTTCCTACTCCTCCATTGTCCGTTATCTGAAACTGGTTCAAATGGCTCTGAGCACTATGGGACTTAACATCTGTGGTCATCAGTCCCATAGTACTTAGAACTACTTAAACCTAACTAACCTAAGGACATCACACACATCCATGCCCGAGGCAGGATTCGAACCTGCGACCGTAGCAGTCGCGCGGTTTCGGACTGAGCGCCTAGAACCGCTAGACCACCGCGGCCGGCTCTGAAACTGGTCCCCATATCTTCCTCATTACTCTTATTTCAAACTTTAATAGTTTTTCCCTTTCTCGCTTAGTCATGCTCCATGTTTCTGAACTGTACATTATGCTGGGCAGATCACTGTGTTGTAGATTTTCATCTTAGTGTTCACTGAGATCGATTTAGAGCCGAATAAGACACCTCGCATTTGTGGATAGTACTGAAATCGATGTGAAATGTGACGGAGTGTGTAGGTACACGTAGATATCAGAGATTCAAAATGGCTCTGAGCACTATGGGACTCAACTGCTGAGGTCATTAGTCCCCTAGAACTTAGAACTAGTTAAACCTAACTAACCTAAGGACATCACAAACATCCATGCCCGAGGCAGGATTCGAACCTGCGACCGTAGCGGTCTTGCGGTTCCAGACTGCAGCGCCTTTAACCGCACGGCCACTTCGGCCGGCGATATCAGAGATTTTCCATGTCACTCCCACGCTGACTAAATAAACACGTAATGATTCGCACAACTCTTATTTGAACCCATCTCTGTTACAGTAGTGTATTTTGCCGCTATCATGCACAAAGCCAGGGATAATAAAACCCTAATCCTATAGTTAAACTAGTACGACGACAATAAAAACTACACGGTGTCGTTTCGCTTTGAGAGGTCAGCTGCCCGGAAGCGTTAAACATTGTCCCAACACAAGTTGACATTTGTTAAGGTAGCTCAGTGTAGCGTACAATGTACAGAGCCAGCGACGCGTTTCTATAAGGCAATAAGGCCAGGAGGAGGATCTCGGCAGCGTCTGAGGCAGCTGGCTCGCTTCCCCTCCCAGGCCATTAGGTCCCTCGGACTGCCACTCAAGGCTAACGACCAGTCAGTCAGGCGGGAACAATGGAACCCCACTCCGGTCCAACATCCACAGCGCACGCCTTCTCAGACTTGAATGGGCTGACAGCTGTACTCATCTCCAATAAAACAATCACATAAACGTAGGAAACTTGTCGTTCAGTATACGTACGTGTTTGTAACCGTCGTTCTAATTTATTTTCTATAACAATGATGTTGGGGAAAAAAAGGACGTGTGTTACAGGCTGCTGTGGACTATTCCCGCTAATGTACAGCAGGCACGTTCCGCTTTATTCAATATAGCATCGTCAGCCGTGTTCCATTGTAACATTCTGTATCGTAAATTGGATTAATGTATGCAAACTGGAGAATTCAAAGGCGTTTGTGGGCTCAGACTGCGCTGTTTACTCCCCTACACACGTACCTCACCCGTTTTCAGTGTTTATTGTTCAGAAGACTGTCCCTACATCGACATGGGTAGCCTCCCATACTGTTAGGAGACACTATCGCTCGCCGTAAACGGTCTGCGTGACACACGACAGTTTGACGGTTTGTTTATATGCCGTCAGTTGCCTATCGAGCGAAGGTTGCCTCGTTCTGAGGTGTTCGGTTCGAATACCCTTCCGTTAATCCTGATTTACGTTCCCCATTATAACGTCTTTTGCGACGTTAGCCGATGCCTTTTCTTGAGTTTTGTACTATTCAGTATCAAGTTGCAAGTTGCACGAGCGTTAAAAGAAAAAAAATCAAAATAACTATTTCTTTTGAATATTTTCGTTTAACCAAGTTTGGTTATTGTTTCTTTTTATAATATTTTGACGTCGAGTTTAATTCATACTTCTCGTAAACCTTTGGTATAGGTATTTGGAAATGTAATAACGGTGAAATGCCATTTCACTCTTATACAAAATTATTATTCAAATTGGAATCACTGTTTCTGTATCTCAGGGGTCTGAGGTTCTGCGTTATAGGTCAGAAAGTGTGGAATGAGTGTGTAATGGTGGCGTGTTGTTGAGCTTCCAACTACGACACTAGAGTTGTTGTTAATACTGGCCGTAATTATTTATGATATTCTGCTATGCTTATTTATTTCACATGGACGAGGCCCTCTAGTGCTACTTAAATAAACACAAACAACTGGTTTAACACGAATATTCACATTAATGCAATTATGACAGACCTCTACATCCGATCAGCATAGCCCGCATCTCGTGGTCGTGCGGTAGCGTTCTTGCTTCCCACGCCCGGGTTCCCGGGTTCGATTCCCGGCGGGGTCAGGGATTTTCTCTGCCTCGTGATGGCTGGGTGTTGTGTGCTGTCCTTAGGTTAGTTAGGTTTAAGTAGTTCTAAGTTCTAGGGGACTTATGACCACAGCAGTTGCGTCCCATAGTGCTCAGAGCCATTTGAACCATTTTTTGAATCGATCAGCATACAATACAACCTTATTCTTTTCAGTCGAGAGAAGAGTTCCTCCTTTAAATCGTCAGACGGATGAGAAAATGACAGATGTCGAAATAAGTGACCACGGGATACGAAAGGAACTGAAACCGCTCAACAGAGTAAAAGTCATTACACCTGTTGGAATACCTGTACGATTCTACGTTGAGTATGCCGAAGAAATTGAGCCTTTCCTAGCATCAGTCTGCCATAGGTCGTTGGAGGAGGAACATGCACTGGTCACTGCCGTTCTCAACGGGGATCGTCGAACAAACACACACAACTAAAGGCTGATATTAGAATGCCGTAAAATTTTACAACACGTTTTACGCTCACCTTTCTGGAGACCGAAAATCTCTGCGGGAATCAATATGCCGGCGGCGATGGTCTAGCGGTTCTAGGCGCTCAGTCCGGAACCGCGCGACTGCTACGGTCGCAGGTTCGAATCCTGTCTCGGGCATTGATGTGTGTGATGTCCTTAGGTTGGTTAGGTTTAAGTAGTTCTAAGTTCTAGGGGACTGATGACCACAGATGTTAAGTCCCATAGTGCTCAGAGCCATTTGAACCACTTTTTTGGAATCAATATGGATTTCGCAAACAACGGTCGCTCTCTTTGTTCTCGAGAGCTACAGGGCAGTAGGTGCTGGCGCTCAGGTTGGCGCCGCGTTCTTTGACTTTCGGAAGGTATTCGATACACTTCTGCGTTGTCGCCTAGTGATCAAAATACGAGCAAACAGAATATCAGACTAGCTTTGTGATTGGATTGAAAAGTTCCAAGCAAATATGACAAAGCATTTCATTCTTAAAAGAGAGAAATCTTCAGATATAAAAGTCTCTCAGAGCGTACCCCAATTGAATGTTATTACTTTTCCAACCCACCGTGGTGTGCAAAACTTCCGCAAAATGTGTCGCTGCCAAGCAATATAGCTAACTGTAACTTGGACCAAACGTAGAAAGCACTGCTACAATATACTACAGCACAGAACGTAACTGAAGGAAATACGCAATGAGACCGATACGTCACCTTAGAAAAATTATGAATGACGGTGCTGGAAAAACGCTTACGTTATTTGATACAGAAACACCTGAATAAAACTCAACGTAACCAGACAGTTTTCTCTTTACTTATTCTGATCATCACTAAACTAACACACAAAAGAATGGCCCTGACTAACAATTGCCGATACCTTTCATGAAGCACTTACCTCACAAAAATCTTCGTTACTCGAGCTACTGCAATACAGCGAGCTCCGATACTGCCAGCTAAATAAAAGATTCTAACTACTGAAGGCACTAACTACTGATGGGCATAGTTAGCAAATGAAAGATTTTGATAGAGAACAAACAATGTATTTACCTTAATAGCGTTCAAAAGTCATAAAATATATATATATCAGTTCATGAGATCCAGTCTTACAAATTTCCTTTTTTTGACGGACACACGTCCAGATCGTCCGCTCATAGTAACCTCTCAAAACTCCGGCATCTCTCTCTCCCCACATCCACCACTGCTGGCGGCTCACCTCCAACTGCCCAACGCTACGGGCTGTTCACATCCAACTGCCCAACACTGCACTAGCCAATATTCCAACAATGAGTCGAACCAGCCACAGACTGCACACAGCGCAGTCAGCAATTTTCATACACAGCACTACGTAGCATTACCAACATAAAAATTTAAACAGCCTACTTGCAACACTAACAGCATGATACTTTTCTTGAAAGACAATAATTTCACTGATGTCATCACAATTCATGGTGGTCCTCAGGACATTGAAAGCGGCTGGAGGTGGTTCTTAATAGGATGTATGATCACTACGGAAGGCAACGCATGCACTGCATCGTGCTCCTATGCTGGCCACAAGTTGGTGAGGACTTCTTTCGATAGGGCGTTCCATTCCTCCAAATAACGCTGTTGACAGCTGCTGGATGGTCATTGATGCACGTGGATGTGGTGCAAAACGCCTTCCCAACTCATCCTACAAGTACTCGATGAGATTTAAAGTCGGGGATCGGACAGGACAGTTCAGTCGCTGAATATCCTCTCGCTCCAAGAGTTCCTCAACCTGAGCTGTTGCATGTGACCGCTTATTGCCATCCATAAACATTAAATCAGGGACGGAAGCGGTCCCTCAAAAGACGCGTATGGGAAAGGAGTACAGTGACAAAACAGCCTTAACCGATGAGTGTACAGTATCCAAAGACTTGGAGTTCAGAACGCCCACTCATATTATGCCTCCTCCCTACGCCGTAACACCTGGACCACCGAAACGATCACATTCTACAACGGTCATGGGTGCATTTACTTGTTCACATCACTCGCCACGTGAGGGTACGTGAAGCATTATTGAACATGGTAGTTTTGGTGGTCCACGTGTCATGGTTTGCTCGGCATACTGTTGTATGGGGGTACTGACTACCAAATCTTTCAACAGGGCACACTCACCGATTAACGTTTTTATGACACTGTACTCCTTCCCCACAAGTACCTTTTCAGTTTTCGCAAAAACATGTGCAGTGCTTATATGTGCGTTTCTACACCAGATAAGATGCAAATGAGAACGATCTTACTAACCCAACAATGTAAAAAAAAAAAAAATTAAAGACTGAGCAAAGCGTACGCAGTGACGATGGCACGAAGGTGTAGAAACATGTTTGACATTATGTAAAAAAAAGTAGTAGTTTGCGTAACAGGCGGTCGTGAAATCCAGTAAATTGAAATAATCTGTGCGTCTGTGTGTGTGTGTGTGAACGCAATGATGAGGCGAAAGACGGAGACAGGTTGAGCAAAAAGAGATCATACTACTAGTCAGTCTAAATATGTAACTGCTTTAAGTAGCACTCCGGAAAGAAATTGTGTTAGTCACCATTCAGGAGAGTTCCCGGTAGTAGCGCGTAGCTGGACCTGTAGCCTTGATATGGCATCAATCCGGCGAGGAGGCAATTCCACAAGTTTATTCAGGTATGCTGTGTATGTAGAAGAAAGAACAACTTTTGGTAACTATGAATATTGAAATGAACGTACTGATTCACGTCGACGGCGGATTGAATGACTGTGCCCAGGTCGTGCTAGGAAAAACCGTTTTGCACATAAAGATGCTCAGCAAGCAAGTCCATATGACTCAGCAATTCTACAATGCCCGTAATTTCCGTCGATACCAAACAACAGACGTCAACAACGCCAAGGCCGACTTCCACGATTCGAGCTTTGTGTTCCTCAGCCATGTAAACTGACAGAGTGGCAATGCAGATATTAACTCAAAGTGCTACCGTTTTTTCTTTGGGCAGAAATGACCATCCACTCAGTAATAGTTACAGTGGCATCTCAAAGTACTTTAGAATTTCGGCTTGCACCGCCCATGGCCTAGCTGATACGAGGGCGGCTTTAAGAGGACGCGGCAGACTACTCTCGTGGCCCTTGGCGGGACACTAAGCATGTCGCTGATTAGCTACAAGCAAAGTGGCTAAATCGGACTTTCGATTATATAACGAGAACGTGAACGACTCAGTTTATGTTTGTAAGTGTATATAATTACACTTAACCGAAGTGAGGATATGCAGATATAAAACAACGGAATCTGTAGATATAATAATAAAATTGTGACTGACAGATGTCTGTACATAGAAGATACTTAAGGAAACTTAATATGAGCAGTTTTCATAACAGCAATTGAAGTCAAAACAATTATTTTTAGAATTTTTGTCTGTCTGTCTGTCCCTATGTTAGACCGCGCATCAAGCAAAAACTACTGCGTGAAATTGGATGCCGCTTTCACAGTTGTATTGTTGGAGGTCTAACTTAAAAACTGATGCATGTTTCCTCTCCATACGCCGCCTACAACCGAGTTATAAATACATACGGAGAGTATCATATAACTGGGATCATTTCACTATATTGGAACACATAAATCGGTACAGCAGAGATTTTATAAAATTAAAATAAATCAGCCAGGACAGAAATAATAATGGCTCTGAGCACTATGGGACTCAACTGCTGTGGTCATCAGTCCCCTAGAACTTAGAACTACTTAAACCTAACTAACCTAAGGACATCACACACATCCATGCCCGAGGCAGGATTCGAACCTGCGACCGTAGCAGTCGCACGGTTCCGGACTGCGCGCCTAGAACCGCGAGACCACCGCGGCCGGCCAGGACAGAAATGATAGAATCCGGAAAAAGTAGTATTTTGGGACATTTTATCATAATAATAATAATGTTACTAATGTAATCCCATTATCCATAGACATTCTTGAATTCATTCTTGAATCGGTGTAACTATTATCATTGATACATTTGTCTAGTTGACCCTGCTGCTATCATTGAAAGTTTTTCGAGTTAACACTAAAAATATATTATCATTCACAAGTATGTAGAGTTGATACTAAGAATGACTTTCCTGCATTTCTTCAGAGGTTTTCAACGTGTATTATCGATGTAAGTAAAGTGATACAGCCGCGCGGGATTAGCCGAGCGGTCTGAGGCGCTGCAGTCATGCAATGTGCGGCTGGTCCCGGCGGAGGTTCCTCCCTCGGGCATGGGTGTGTGTGTTTGTCTATAGGATAATTTAGGTTAAGTAGTGTGTAAGCTTAGGGACTAATGACCTTAGCAGTTAAGTCCCATAAGATTTCACACACATCTGAACATTTTTGAAGTGATACAGTTGTTGGGATTTCGTATTAGTGTCGTGCTGTTCATTTTTGGAACACAACCTACTACCAGCTTAGAGACAGAAGTGATGACACTTTCTGCAGGACCTGACCATCATTTTGCAGGACAATGCTCAAGCACGTACAGTGCAAGCTGTTACTGACTTGTTTGACTGATGGGGCTACTAAGTGCTATACCACCATCTATTGCGCTCCCCTGACTTAAGCCCTCGTGAGTTCAACTCGATTTCTAAACTGAAGGTAACACTTCACGGCATTCGCTTCAGAACTGCTACAAATTCGTCTGGCAATAGACCGGGCTGCTCGAACTGTCAACACAACTGGCACTGCTAAGAGTATCCTACGACTTCCACATCGCTGGCAACGGGTTATACACAATTCTGGTGACTATTCTGAAGGTTTGTAAGACTTTGAAACACGTATATATTTTACAAGGGCTGTAAATAAATAGTTGCCACTATTAAAGTTCCAATCTTCATATTAAAGTTGACAAGTTAGTCGTGCATAATAATGTAATGCTCGCGATTTCATCCGTGTGGATCTCGAAGCCGCATGAAGTTTGAAAAGCTCTGAAGCTTGTTATCGGTGAGAAAGTGAATGTAGAAAAAGTCAAGATGAAGCTGTCAAAAGGGCACAACGGTAAAGAACTGATGTGTTTACAAGCACAGGTTATTTAATTTTCGTAATTTCTTTACGTACTAGATTAGACTGTTCCCTCACCCAAGTCTATTGGCATTTAATACTTAAAATGTCCCTATCTGTGCTTACAAACACATCAATTATTTACGGTCGGTCCTTTTGACATCTTCACCATTTATATCCGTTTTCCTCACTGATAATAAGATTCAAGATTTTTTAAAATTTATGCCGGTTCGAGATCTAGGCGAACGAAGTCACGGTAAAAAAAACCTAGCAGCCTATATGACAATACAAATCAAATTGACAAATGCAAGAGGAAGGTATTGTAGAAAACTTGATATTACAACACTGTGCAAAAAAAAAAAAAAAAAAAAAAAAAAAGAAGTTCAAATGGCTCTGAGCGCTATGGGACTTCACATATGTGGTCAACAGTCCCCTAGAACTTAGCACTACCGCACGGCCACACTGGCCGGTCAACACTGTGCAACATTGATGCCGAAAGTGAGTACAGTGGTAACCTTCTTATAGTTAAGCTGACCCAGTTCCATTCGTATCTTTCCGTTAGTTGTCGGATATAAGCATCTAACGTTCTTTTGTAACACCAGGTGAGGATGATACAGAAACGGGAAGCATTGTCGCAGCTCGGTAGCAGGCCATATCGTTCCGCAGAGAGCCAGAAGGCGCTGCAGCGAGCGGCTGACGGAGTCCTCGACCTCTGAAAGGGCGAGCCACGGGAAACAGCACCAGCACCGTGACAAAGGCGGCGGCAAATTGTGTTGAGTCTGGCCTCCGGAGGCCGCCAGCCGAGATAATGGCCGTGCTGGCCGGATATTAAGTACGAGCCACGCAGGAGGCGGCTCGGGATTTATCGCGCGGGTTAATGGCTAACGAGGACACGCGCCGACGCCCGGCTTTGAACCCGCCGCGCCTCCTGACGCTCCCGTGTCCAGGACACACACGACTCGCCGGCCGGACTCGTCAACATTTCTTTGCAAAGACCGGCAGATAAGCACTTATTTTTCTCTCTTTAGTCCAAGGTTTTTCTACTGGTTTGATGCCGTCTTTCACCCTCTTCCTATCGCGTGCAAAGTTATCTTCAAGGATACAGGGTGGTCCATTGATAGTGACCGGCCAAAATATCTCACGAAATAAGCATCAAACGAAAAAACTACAAAGAACGAAACTCATCTAGCTTGTAGGGGGAAACCAGATGGCGCTATGGTTGGCCCGCTAGATGGCGCTGCCATAGGTCAAACGGATATCAACTGCGTTTTTTAAAATAGGAACCCCCATTTTTTGTTACATATTCGTGTAGAACGTAAAGAAATAAGAATGTTGCAGTTGGACCACTTTTTCGCTTTGTGATAGATGGCGCTGTAATAGTCACAAACGTATAAGTACGTATTATCACGTAACATTCCGCCAGAGTTAAAATGGACCGTTTACAAACTGCGGAAAATGTCGATATCGTGTTGATGTATGGCTATTGTGATCAAAATGCCCAACTGGCGTGTGCTATGTATTGTGCTCGGTATCCTGGACGACATCATCCAAGTGTCCGGACCGTTCGCCAGATAATTACGTTATTTAAGGAAACAGGAAGTGTTCAGCCACATGTGAAAGGGCAACCACGACCTGCAACAAATGATGATGTCCAAGTAGGTGTTTTAGCTGCTGTCGCGGCTAATCCGCACATCTGTAGCAGACAAATTGCGCGAGTATCGGGAATCCCAAAAAGAATGTTACATCAACATTGATTGCACCCGTACCATATTTCTATGCACCAGGAATTGCATGGCGACGACTTAAAACGTCGTATGCAGTTCTGCTACTGGGCACAAGAGAAATTACTGGACGATGACAGATTTTTTGCACGCGTTCTGTTTGGCGACGAAGCGTAATTCACCAACAGCGATAACGTAAACCGGCATAATATGCGCTATTGGGCAACGGAAAATCCACGATGGCTGCGACAAGTGGAACATCAGCTACCTTGGCGGGTTAATGTATGGTGCGGCATTATGGGAGGAAGGATAATTGGCCCCCATTTTATCGATGGCAATCTAAATGGTGCAATGTATGCTGATTTCCTACGTAATGTTCTACCGATGTTACTACAAGATGTTTCACTGCATGATAGAATGGCGATGTACTTCCAACATGATGGATGTCCGGCACATAGCTCGCGTGCGGTTGGAGGGATATTGAACAGCATATTCCTTGACAGGTGGAGTGGTCGTCGAAGCACCATACCATGGCCCGCACGTTCACCGGATCTGACGTCACCGGATTTCTTTCTGTGGGGAAAGGTGAAGGATATTTGCTCTCGTGATCCACAGACAACGCCTGACAACATGCATCAGCGCATTGTCAATGCATGTGCGAACATTACGGAAGGTGAATTACTCGCTGTTGAGAGGAATGTCGTTACACAAATTGCCAAATGCATTGAGGTTGACGGACATCATTTTGAGCATTTATTGCATTAATATGGTATTTACAGGTAATCACGCTGTAACAGCATGCGTTCTCAGAAATGATAAGTTCACAAAGGTACATGTATCACATCGGAACAACCGAAATAAAATGTTCAAACGTACCTACGTTCTGTATTTTAATTTAAAAAACCTACCTGTTACCAATTGTTCGTCAAAAATTGTGAGCCATATGTTTGTGACTATTACAGTGCCATCTATCACAAAGCGAAAAAAGTGGTCCAACTAAAACGTACTAACGAATATGTAATAAAAAATGGGGTTCCTATTTAAAAAAAACGCAGCTGATATCCGTTTGACCTATGGCAGCGCCATCTAGCGGGCCAACCATAGCGCCATCTGGTTTCTCACTTCAAGCTAGACAAGTTTCGTCCTTTGTAGTTTCTTCGTTTGACGCGTATTTCGTGAGGTATTTGGCCCGGTCACGATCAATGGGCCACTCTGTATACAGCACACAAATTGGGTGTGGTTGGCATAGTACGCTGATGGGCACGGCGGGCGAAAACCCTGAGGTCAGCTGAGATGCGCTGTTGCACCAGCGACTGCGTTCCCCCGGAGGGGTAATGGGATCTGTTTGCCACCGTGATCGTAGCGCGTGCCTGAAATACACGAACAGCGCTGTAAATTACGCGATGGCAGTGGATGGGGTGGGGAGGAGGGCGGGTGGGATGGGGGTCTTCTTTAGTGTTCAATGGCTACCCTGACGATAACTGGCAGCTGCACATTCGAAGTATCGTGGAGTGCATTAAACATAAACGACTGGCTGCAAGCCCCAAAATTCTTTCAATATTCAGATCGTTGCGCATCGCTGCCATTTATTTACGAAACATTACAAGTAGTGATTTGTTGAGGTCTTATTAACACCTGTGTGCCACCTTGTGTACACCAGTTTTCGGCGTTTGGGTGCACACTTTCACTATTTCTCTGTCTCTACACCTGAAAAATTTAGGCTTCATGAAATGTTATATTTTACGAAAATTTTATTGGGGTGCTCATATAGAGTGCGTCTCAATATACTCGCTCCTTGTCTCACAATGATGAAGTAGACCACGTCAGACCCAGGTATCGGATGAACGGCCATTGCTTTCTTGCAGCCGAAAAGTGGAGTGCTTCTTACACACGGTCTCTTGCACACGTCGAGGAATTGTCTCTTTGGTTTCTCTATCTTCCAGAAAAGCATAATACATTAAAAGATAAAAACACGTAGAAAAAATGTATACGGCTGACGATAGGTGTCTGACAAAACGTTTTCTTTCATCTCAGATTAAAACGACGATTTGGCGACAGAGATAATTTCTGGTCACAGAAGGATAACAACCACAACACCAATAAAAAACTAGAAAAAACCACGAGGCGTGAGTTTTCACCATCCGTGTTATTTGCAACTCGATGTCATTCGTAATATTTGGAGATGTCCGCAGTTCATCAAAAAATAATCTACAAGAAAGAAATTTCATTGGGCTTCTGTGCTCCCATAAACGATTTCAGAAGTGATTAAAAACAACATTTTGGGTCTGAATCTACAAAATGTACCTGAATTTGTGTATTTAAGTCAAAAACATCAGTACTGAGGAAAAGTTACAATATCTTTGCTACTTACTGCTTGTAGAAGATGAAACTTCCCCTTTACCTGCAACAAAAAGCAAATGAATTTAAACCACAAAATTTCCGAGTTGTATAACAAATAAGTGTTACATCCATAACATATCTCTCATGGTAACAAGGGGAAACAATAGTACTACCGTTACGGTTAGGTAGAAATGACTAATTCAAGAAGAAAAACGAAACTTTGTAACAGTAATAATAATTTTGGCAGATAGTGATGACAGTGAAATTAAGAGGTAAATTTTTATGAGAGTTGAGAAAAATATCTGCATAACTTTTACGTGACCAGTTACAATGCTGAGTAGTTTTCATTAGCCACGTGTATTTGCGGTATGTTCAGAGCCTCTGATGCTCAGTTTAGTACAGTATAATCATAACATAAGAAAAGCTATTAGACTAAGAAAGAGGTATTTCTAACATAGCCAATGGATCCCAGATTATCTGCCTTATAGCTCATCAGCTAATAAATTTATTTTAGTGGCAAACTGCTGACATCACTTTACAATATCGTGATTCTCTAAGAACACACACACATACACACACACACAGGTGTTACAAAAAGGTACGGCCAAACTTTCAGGAAACATTCCTCACACACAAAGAAAGAAAATATGTTATGTGGACATGTGTCCGGAAACGCTTACTTTCCATGTTAGAGCTCATTTTATTACTTCTCTTCAAATCACATTAACCATGGAATGGAAACACACAGCAACAGAACGTACCAGCGTGACTTCAAACACTTTGTTACAGGAAATGTTCAACATGTCCTCCGTTAGCGAGGATACATGCATCCACTCTCCGTCGCATGGAATCCCTGATGCGCTGATGCAGCCCTGGAGAATGGCGTATTGTATCACAGCCGTCCACAATACGAGCACGAAGAGTCTCTACATTTGGTACCGGGGTTGCGTAGACAAGAGCTTTCAAATGCGCCCATAAATGAAAGTCAAGAGGGTTGAGGCCAGGAGAGCGTGGAGGCCATGGAATTTGTTCGCCTCTACCAATCCATCGGTCACCGAATCTGTTGCTGAGAAACGTACGAACACTTCGACTGAAATGTGCAGGAGCTCCATCGTGTATGAACCAAATGTTGTGTCGTACTTGTAAAGGCACATGTTGTAGCAGCACAGGTAGCGTATCCCGTATGAAATCATGATAACGTGCTCCATTGAGCGTAGGTGGAAGAACATGGGGCCCAATCAAGACATCACCAACAATGCCTGCCCAAACGTTCACAGAAAATCTGTGTTGATGACGTGATTGCACAATTGCGTGCGGATTCTCGTCAGCCCACACATGTTGATTGTGAAAATTTACAATTTGATCTCGTTGGAATGAAGCCTCATCCGTAAAGAGAACATTTGCACTGAAATGAGGATTGACACATTGTTGGATGAACCATTCGCAGAAGTGTACCCGTGGAGGCCAATCAGCTGCTGATAGTGCCTGCACACGCTGTACATGGTACGGAAACAACTGGTTCTCCCGTAGCACTCTCCATACAGTGACGTGGTCAACGTTACCTTGTACAGCAGCAACTTCTCTGACGCTGACATTAGGGTTATCGTCAACTGCGCGAAGAATTGCCTCGTCCATTGCAGCTGTCCTCGTCGTTCTAGGTCTTCCCCAGTCGCGAGTCATAGGCTGGAATGTTCCGTGCTCCCTAAGACGCCGATCAATTGCTTTGAACGTCTTCCTGCCGAGACACCTTCGTTCTGGAAATCTGTCTCGATACAAACGTACCGCGCCACGGCTATTGCCCCGTGCTAATCCATACATCAAATGGGCATCTGCCAACTCCGCATTTGTAAACATTCCACTGACTGCAAAACCACGTTCGTGATGAACACTAACCTGTTGATGCTACGTAATGATGTGCTTGATGCTAGTACTGTACAGCAATGAGTCGCATGCCAACACAAGCACCGAAGTCAACATTATCTTCCTTCATTTGGGCCAACTGGCGGTGAATCGAGGAAGTACAGTACATACTGACGAAACTAAAATGAGCTCTAACATGGAAATTAAGCGTTTCCGGACACATGTCCACATAACATCTTTTCTTTATTTGTGTTTGAGGAATGTTTCCTGAAAGTTTGGCCGTACCTTTTTGTAACACCCTATATATATATATATATATATATATATATATATATATATATATATATATATATATATATATATGACAGTTGTTTAACTATATGGAATAAAATCGTCGTAAAAAAAATGGTTCAAATGGCTCTGAGCACTATGAGACTTAACTTCTGAGGTCATCAGTCCCCTAGAACTTAGAACTACTTCAACCTAACTAACCTAAGGACATCACACGCATCCATGCCCGAGGCAGGATTCGAACCTGCGACCGTAGCGGTGGCGCGGTTCCACACTGTAGCGCCTAGAACCACTCAGGCCAGCAAAAATCGTCGTAACTTCTTAACGGTTTGCGTTAGGACGTTCAAACTGGACGGTTGGCCACGGGGCATGATGGGAATTAGTATTCTTTGGTTTAGCGTCGAAGCCCACCTTCATTTGGATTGGTTCGTCAATAAGCAAAATTGGAGCATTTGGGAGACTGAGAATCCACATTTCGCGATCGAGAAGTCTCTTCGCTTCAACGGGTGACTGTGTAGTGTGCAATGTCCAATCACGCAGTAATCGGTGCGATATTCCTTGATGGCACGGTGACTACCGAACGGTGACCCTGATTTCGACAGCCGGCCGGAGTGGCCGAGCGGTTAAAGGCGCTACAGTCTGGAACCGCACGACCGCTACGGTCGCAGGTTCGAATCTTGCCTCGGGCATGGATGTGAGTGATGTCCTTAGTTAGGTTTAAGTAGTTCTAAGTTCTAGGGGACTTATGACCACAGCAGTTGAGTCCCATAGTGCTCAGAGCCATTTGAACCTGATTTCGACAAGATGTGATTCATGCAAGACGGAGCTCGACCCCATCAAAGCAGGAGAGTGTTTGATGTCCTAGAGGAGCACTTTGGGGACCGCATTCTGGCTCTGGGATACCCAGACGACACTGGCATGGGCCTCGATTGGCCGGCATATTCTCCAGGTCTGAACATATACAACTTCTTTTTGTGGGGCTAAATTAAAGACAAGATGTACAGCAATAACCCCAAACCCAATGCTGAGCTGAAAACAGTCACTGAGGATGTCATCGACTGCATCGATTTTCCGACATTTCAGCGGATCAAGCAAAATTTCTCTATTCGCCTGCGCCACATCGTCGCCAATGATGGCTGGCATATCGAATATGTCATAACCTAAATCAGATTAGTGGCGTTTACGTGTTGGATAAAGTGTGTGCACGTCGTAGTTTGTAACTAATTTACGTTTTTTTTTTTTCATATAGCTCAATAATTGTCACCCTGTAGATATACCGGAAAATTTGTGGTAAGGTCTTATGGGACCAAACTGCTGACGTCATCGGTCCCTACACATGTTAACTCGTAACTAGGCGTGACCGTTCGGACTAAAACCGAATCTTCTTCTGGAATCCGCTATTACGGAATCTTACTGTTATTAGTCCTATAATTATGGGAAGTCCATGGGCCTACTTATAATTTGTTACGGATGTACTGGCGTACAATAAAATAAAATCATGCTAAAATGATTATCAGTTGCATAAGGCACCACTTCGAGCATGTAATGAGTACTGTTAAGCAGTAGAGACTAAATGCTATAAACAAGCCGTTATACCATTTATATCGAGCATTGATCTTAAATAGAGCCAACGGCCTTGCCGCAGTGGTAACACCGGTTCCCGTCAGATCACCGAAGTTTAGCTCTGTCGGGCTGGGTTAGCACTTGGATGGGTGACCATCCGGTCTGCTGAGCGCTGTTGGTAAGCGGGGTGCACTCAGGAGCTACTTGATTGCGTAATAGTGGCTCCGGTCTCGCAAACTGACATACGGCCGGGAGAGCGGTGTGCTGACCACATGACACTCTATTTCCGCATCCAGCGACGCCTGTGGAATGAGGACACGGCGGCCGGTCGGTACCGTTGGGCCTCCCAAGGCCTGCTCGGACGGAGTTTAGTTTTTATTGATCTTGAATTAAATTTTGCTGTATTACTGTTAATCAGTAAGACTTCATAATAGCAGATTCCAGTGGAAGATGCAATTCTCGTTAGTACTTACACGCCCATCGGCGAGTTACCAGGTTTAGAAACGCATTTTGTCTGCTGAGCTGAGCGAGCGAGCGAGTTCAGGACTACCTTGGTGACGCACGCGCCGTGGCCTGTCTTTCTCGTGGGCCTCGTCCCTAAGGTTACGCACTATTTAATCTAACTTAAAGTAACTTACGCCATGGACAACACACACACACACTCATGTCCGAGGGAGGACTTGAACTTACGACGAGATATACCGGGTCTCTAAGAGTAGTCAGTTGTATTTTCTCTTGTGTTTCAGGAGATAGTTGCAGCCCAAACAATTACTACTCGCCACGTCTTATCTTTCATGCGATGCCCAGTGTCAACAGAAAGCGTCGGTATGTTTCACATTACAAACAAAAATATTACTTGCTCATTCCATTGAGCATTCCAAAATTCAAGGAGTGCGACTTTCGTTTTATTTATGTGTTTTAACAGGGACAGTTGTAAGTAGGCTGTTTAGGTTTTCTTATTGGTAACGCCACGTAGCGCTCTGTATGAAAATCACTGGCTGTGCTGTGTGCAGTCTGTGGCTAGTTTGCATTGTTGTCTGCCATTGTAGTGTTGGTCAGCTGGATGTTAACAGCGCGTAGCGTTGCGCGGTTGGAGGTGAGCCGCCAGCAGTGGTGGATGTGGGGAAGTGAGATGGCGGATTTTTGAGAGCGGATGATCTGGACGTCTGTCCATCAGGAACAGTACATTTGTAAGAATGGATGTCATGAACTGCTATATATATTATGACTTTTGAACACTATTAAGGTAAATACATTGTTTGGTATCTATCAAAATCTTTCATTTGCTAACTATGCCTATCAGTAGTTAGTGCTTTCAGTAGTTTGAATCTTTTATTTAGCTGGCAGTAGTGGCGCTCGCTGTATTGCAGTAGTTCGAGTAACAAAGATTTTTGTGAGGTAAGTGATTTGTGAAAGGTATAGGTTAATGTTAGTCAGGGCCATTCTTTTGTAGGGATTTTTGAAAGTCAGATTGCGTTGCGCTAAAAATATTGTGTGTCCGTTTAAGCACAGTCATGTATAATTTTTCTGAGGGGACGTTACACAGTGAAACAATAAGAATATACAGCAGTCCAACAGCGAGTCGGCGGCGCTGCGTGCTTGGCGGTAGCAGTCAGCGTGGGCCAAGGCAGTGCTGCCACTGCTGGAATACTGGCTATTCTTAGAGTTTTACCGTCCCTTTTAACACACATCGATAAAGCAAATATCACACTCAGGGACCGCTCTACTGCTTCAAAAATTATTTTGTGTATAACGGGAAACAAGCGGACACTTTCCGTTGACACTGAGCGTCGCATGGAGCACGTGATGAGCACTCTTCGTTTAGGCTGACTTCAGCTACACAATGCAAAAACGAAACTGCAAATGTAAACGTGTAAACGTAGGCTTCGGCGGCCGTTGTCTGAGTGAATAAAATTCTTCTGGGTTTGTGACCGCATTGGGCGGCGACTATTGTAAGACGCCTTCTTCAAGGTGTATTGCTAACTGTATACACCCTGAGGAAGGCGTCTTGCAATAGTCGCCGAAACGTCAGAATTTTGTAGTTGACAATGCCGACACAAACCCAGAAGTATTTTATTGAATGAAATTGCAAATGTCTGCTGAAACACGAGAGAAAATGCTCCTAACGACTCTTAGGAGAGACATCCTGTATGTATAGCGTTTGTTACAATGCTGATCCAAGTGAAAGCTTTCACAATTCTGTGACATGATAATAAGATATCGTCCAGGAAGACTGTACGTAAACATCCACACAAATAAAATCTGATCAGCAAAGGATGATGTTTTATCATTATCTGGAATTTCTTTCCATTCCATATTAAGCCTAGATTTTGTGCCTATCTAAGATAATGAACACATATCACCTCGCATATGCACAGTATTAGACCCTACATCTTCAGGTATGACGCCTCAGCCGGCCGAGGTGGCCGAGCGATTCTGGGCGCTACAGTCTGGAACCGCGCGACCGCTACGGTCGCAGTTTCGAATCCTGCATCGGGTACGGATGTGTGTGATGTCCTTAGGTTAGTTAGGTTTAAGTAGTTCTAAGTTCTAGGCGACTGATGACCTCAGAAGTTAAGTCGCATAGTGCTTAGAGCCATTTGAACCATTTGAGACAGTTTTCGGTCGAGCTCGCCCAAACGAATAAACAATTCTGCGTACTATGCCTAATTGTGTAAGAAAGACTAACAGAACTTGAGAACTGCGGAGTGGAAGAGGAAGATTTCACAGAATACAATACTTCAGCGAAAACTGTATGAGACGTTTGCCGTACATTGTCAGGTAGCGACATCCCAAGTCTGCTTTACTCGAGTGACTTTTTGATAGCAGGCCGCTTTGACCGAGCGGTTCTGGGAGCTTCACTCCGAAACCGCGCTGCTGCTACGGTCGCAGATTCGAATCCTGCATCGGGCACGGATGTGTGTGGTGTCCTTAGGTTAGTTAGGTTTAAGTAGTTCTAAGTCTAAGTCTGATGACCTCAGATGTTAAGTCCCATAGTCCTTAGACCCATTTGAACATTTTTTTACTTTTTGGTCAAATCGTCAACTTGCGGTGAATGAGCGTCACGTGCCAACGTGCTAAGTCGGACGCCAGCCACGCGGCTAACGGACCTGGAACGCCATTGATCAAGAGACTGATGTTCCAAAATCCTGAGTATGCTCAGACCCAGGGTACGGCGGCGCCGACTGCAGGCATTGGAAGTTACAACCAATTCTCGCAGCGTTCACAAATGTTACAGTAATGTTTACGTTGTACAGTGCTAAGATTGCAAGAGGACTTGATTATTTTTCCTACTAGGCAAGGGATACCTGAAAGGAAAAGTTATTGCAGTTTCGCAACATCACTATAAAGAAAACACATACTCTTTGCAAAAACAAGAACTAACTATTTACTGATTTATATATATTGTTTGATATTTTTGTATGTATGTATTTTCGTGAGTAAATAAATACTGATTTTTTAAAAATGTTTGGGCTACGCTTTATCTATTCTTTCAGTTCTCAAGAGAGTGGAGAATTTACTATAAAACGTTTGTCAGGAAGTTCCACTGTGAATTGTGCTTTAATCACTAATAAACTCTAATGCCATTGCTAGCTCCTAGACGCAGTTACTCTACTCCGACTTCTTGTCAGAAGGATGGTCCTTCATAAGCTCACTTTCACCGTTTAGGGGAAAACAGCACAGCAGACAGCTCTCACAACACACGAAATGTTGGTGCCGACGTGTAAACAAGAACTGTCACTCGTGACAAGCGACTCCCGGTACAGGTATAATACGCTGCAGTGGTGTTTTTTGATACGTGTAGCCGACTGAAACAAGAAATTAGTTTGTGTGAAAGGCACTTGGGAGACGTTCACACTATGCTGCGCTTTGTCGGCTGACGTAGTCCCATGTAATGTGAAACTTGGCTTGTCCATCTCGGCACGATTGTTCTGACTGGCAGCAAAGAATGCCGCGTGGCTCAGGTAGTGCCAAATGTCTCTCTGTGGCTCCGGTCTCAATTCACGCACAGTGATCTAATTAGTAGTAGCACTGCATATTGCTGAAACCAGGGAAACAGTTGAGGGGCAGACATAGAGCAAAATTATATCGCGAATGAACATTTTTATGGGATTGTCAATTGACAGGTTATAATAATTTATTTAGTTAAGCATTTATTAAAATTTAAGACATTCCCAGGGGCAATTGTGGACTGTGACCACAATTCGTCGGTTTTGAACTGTAGATTAAAACTAAGTTTCAAAAAGATAGGAGATTAAGGAAATTGGACCTGATAAGCTTTAGGAATGAGAGTTGGTTCAGAGTTTCAGGAGGGGGGGGGGGGCATTAGGCGACTATTGACTAGAACAAGGGAAAGGAATACAGTAGAAGACGAATGGGTAGCTACGAGAGACGAGATAATACAGGTAACAGAGGATCAAACAGGTAAAAAGACAAGGCCTAGTAGAAACAATATTACAGCAGTTATTGAATTTAATTGATGGAAAGAGAAAATATAAAAATGAAGCAGACGAAAGGGAATAGAAACGTGTAAAAAAGGAGATTAAAAGGAAGTGCAGAATAGCTAAGCAGGAATGGACAGAGGGCAACTGTAAGCGTTAAGAAACACATTTCAGTAATGGAAAGATAGATACCGCCTACTGGAAAATTAAAAAAGGCTTTGGCGAAAAGAGCAGCAGCTGCATGAATATCAAGGACTCAGATCCAAAGAAAGCAGCTGCTGGCATGTGTGCTTGCACGAATTCTTTACAGAAGGATGGAAAAACTAACAGTAGCCGACCTGGGTGAAGATCTTTTTGGATTGCTGGGAAATGTAGGAACATGCGAGGTAGTACTAACCATACGACGTATCTTAGAAAATACGTTAAGGAAAGGCAAACGCACGTTTATAGCATGTGTAGACATAGAGAAAGCTTTTGAAAATGTTGACCGGGTTACTTTCTTTGAAGTTCTGAAGCTAAGGTGGGTAAAACACAGGGAGCGAAAGGCTATTTACAACTTGTTGAGAAACAAAACGGAGTTAAAAGAGTCGCTGAGCATGAAAGGGAAATGCTGTGCAGGGAGTGAAAGGCTGTTAACAGTTTGTACAGAAACACTATGGCAGTTATAAGAGTCGAAGGGCACGAAGGGGAATCATTGGCTGTGAAGGGATTGAGACATGCCTGTAGCCTATCCTCGAAGTTATTCAATCTGTATATTGAGCAAGCAATAGAGGAAACAAAAGAAAAATTTGGAGTAGTAATTAAAGTTTAGGGAGGAGAAATAAAAAGTTTGAGGTTTGCCGATGACGTAATTCTGTTCGAGACAGCAAAGGGCTGAGAGGAGCAGTTGAACGTAGTGGACAGCGTCTTAAAAGGAGGGTATAAGATGAACATCAACAAAAGCAAAACAAGGGTAATTGCATGTAGTCGAATTAAATCAGGTGATGCTGAGGGAATCAGATTAGGAAACAAGGCACTTGAAGTTGTAGCTAAATTTTGCTATTTGGGGAGCAAATTTAACTGATGATGGCCGAAGTAGAGAGGATGTAAAATGTAGACTGGCAAGGGCAAGAAAAGCGCGTTTATGAATAAGAGAAATTTGTTAACATCGAATGTAGACTTAAGTGTTAGGATGTCTCTTCTGAAAGTACTGAAAGTATCTGTATGGACGAGAAACATGGATGATAAATAGTTTAGATAAGAAGAGAGTAGAGGCTTCTGAAATGTGGTGCTACAGGAGAATGCCGAAGATTTTAGGGTAGATCGCGTAATATATATATATGAAAGGAGGGTAGTTCTAAGTTCTAGGGGACTGATGACGTCAGCAGTTAAGTCCCATAGTGCTCAGAGCCATTTGAATCAACTCCGACTTCTTGTCAGAAGGATGGCCCTTCATAAGCTCACTTATATATATATATACACACCACATTTCAGAAGCCTCTACTCTTTTCTTATCTATTTATCATCCGTGTTTCTCATATATATATATATATATATATATATATATATATATATATATATATATATATATATATATGCCCATGTTTTCCACTACCAGCTCGTCCTCGTCTATATAAATCGCGAGTGCATACCATTTGTAATATGAACTGGATGTCGTGTACTGGCCTTGCCCATCGGCTTCGTTATCTCATCTTACTAAGCGGCATTGTGCGGCAAAGCGTGGTGTGTCTTCGTGTGCGCTAAACCACTCAACAAACCCAATATAATAGCTGTGCTACCGCGAGGAGTTCAGTAGCTGTATTTCTGTCAGACCTACCATCACGGATGCCACTTTGCAGACGAGCACTTGGCTACTGGTCACTTATTCGCGGATGCACTCAGTCTCAGATAGCGGCTGTCCTGGTAATGAGAAGCTGCAAAAGCCTGCTACCTATCGGCAGCTTGAATCTCGCCGCCCACTGGAGCTAACAGCGGAGGCCGTTCCACTCGTAATACCGCGCCTAGCGTCAGCTCGTAGCGCCTCGTGCTTCTGCTTCAGCGCGACTAATTGATTCCAGCTGCTCCGTGACGAAATGACGTGATTCATGGAATGTCTGACCTAAACATAGAACTGTAATCTAAGTAATTGATTTTTTATGAAAGAACGAAATGAACCGTTGCAGTGGGCGTGTGGATCTACAAAGTAGCAGCCGCCGTCGTAGCGAGCCGCTACGGCTGCTGGCACAGCTCGGACTCTCTCCAGTCGCCCGGTCAGCAACCTCCGTCAGCTGTTGTATCTGTGTGTGCCCTCCCGCCGACCCACCCGGTTGACCCTGGGAACACACCCACTGCGACCCAAGCCCGTAACGCACTGCTGCCGCTGCGAACGCGATCGCCGCCGGCGTACACTTCCTCCTTCCAGAAACCGGGCGACATCTGTTCTGTTATCCACATCCCCAGTTATACTTCACAATCCACGTTACGGTGCGTGCCGCAAAGTAACCCAGCCACTTTCCTTCTTTCCTGCCTCAGGAACGGGAAGTGCACAGAAAGAGCGATTGTTGGTACTCCTCTGTGTGAGCTCGAATCTCTTATCTTACTCTCATGGTCTTTGCACTGTTTCACAGAGGAAGACCGCACTGCAGTTCCTTCTCTAAATCCTCGCACGAACGAAAAAATGGCTGACATCGAAATAAGTGCCCAAGGAATAGAAAAGCGACTGAAATCACTCAACAGAGGAAAGTCCACTGGACCTGACGGGATACCAATTCGATTCTACACAGAGTATGCGAAAGAACTTGCCCCCCTTCTAACAGCCGTGTACCGCATGTCTCTAGAGGAACGGAAGGTTCCAAATGATTGGAAAAGAGCACAGGTAGTTCTAGTTTTCAAGAAGGGTCGTCGAGCAGATGCGCAAAACTATAGGCCTATATCTCTGACATCGATCTGTTGTAGAATTTTAGAACATGTTTTTTGCTCGCGTATCATGTCATTTCTGGAAACACAGCATCTACTCTGTAGGAATCAACATGGATTCCGGAAACGGCGATCGTGTGAGACCCAACTCGCTTTATTTGTTCATGAGACCCAGAAAATATTAGATACAGGCTCCCAGATAGATGCCATTTTCCTTGACTTCCGGAAGGCGTTCGATACAGTTCCGCACTGTCGCCTGATAAACAAAGTAAGAGCCTACGGAATATCAGACCAGCTGTGTGGCTGGATTGAAGAGATTTTAGCAAACAGAACACAGCATGTTGGTCTCAATGGAGAGACGTCTACAGACGTTAAAGTAACCTCTGGCGTGCTACGGGGGAGTGTTATGGGACCATTGCTTTTCACAATATATATAAATGACCTAGTAGATAGTGTCGGAAGTTCCATGCGGCTTTTCGCGGATGATGCTGTAGTATACAGAGAAGTTGCAGCATTAGAAAATTGTAGCGAAATGCAGGAAGATCTGCAGTGGATAGGCACTTGGTGGAGGGAGTGGCAACTGACCCTTAACATAGACAAATGTAATGTGTTGCGAATACATAGGAAGAAAGATCCTTTATTTTATGATTATATGATAGCGGAACAAACACTGGTAGCAGTTACTACTGTAAAATATCTGGGAGTATGCGTACGGAACGATTTGAAGTGGAATGATCATATAACATTAATTGTTGGTAAGGCGGGTGCCAGGTTGAGATTCACTGGGAGAGTCCTTAGATAATGTAGTCCATCAATAAAGGAGGTGGCTGCAAAACACTCGTTCGGCCTATACTTGAGCATTGCTCATCAGTGTGGGGTCCCTTAGCCGGCCGAAGTGGCCGTGCGGTTAAAGGCGCTGCAGTCTGGAACCGCGAGACCGCTACGGTCGCAGGTTCGAATCCTGCCTCGGGCATGGATGTTTGTGATGTCCTTAGGTTAGATAGGTTTAACTAGTTCTAAGTTCTAGGGGACTAATGACCTCAGCAGTTGAGTCCCATAGTGCTCAGAGCCATTTGAACCATTTGTGGGGTCCGTACCAGGTCGGGTTGGCAGAGGAGATAGAGAAGATCCAAAGAAGAGCGGCGCGTTTCGTCACAGGGTTATTTGGTACGCGTGGTAGCGTTACGGAGATGTTTAGCAAACTCAAGTGGCAGACTTTTCAGGAGAGGCGCTCTGCATAGCGGTGTAGCTTGCTGTCCAGGTTTCGAGTGGGTGTGTTTCTGGATGAGGTACCGAATATATTGCTTCCCCCTACTTACACCTCCCCAGGAGATCACGAATGTAAAATTAGAGAGATTCGAGCGTGCACGGAGGCTTTCCGGCAGTCGTTCTTCCCGCGAACCATACGTGAGTGGAACAGGAAAGGGAGGTAATGACAGTGGCACGTAAAGTGCCCTCCGCCACACACCGTTGAGTGGCTTACGGAGTATAAATGTAGATGTAGATGTAGATTATCCACATCCCCATCTGTACTTCACAATCCAAGTTACGGTGCGTGCCGCAAAGTACCACAGTCACTTCCTTTCCTGTTCCAGTAACGAGAAGTGCACAGAAAGAACGATTGTTGGTGCTCCCCTGTGTGAGCTCGAATCTCTAATCTTACTCTCATTGTATTTGCGCGGAGACACGTAACAGGAAATAATAAATTGGTTGACTCTTCTGGGTACGTACACTCTCAAAATTTTGAGAGTACACTACGTCATGATGCCCAATGCCTCTTTTCTAATGTCTGCCACTGTAGTTACTAAATGAACCTCTGACGTAACAAGCTGCTCTTCTTTGTAGCTTTTCTGTGTCATCTATCAGTCCTGTCTGCTAAGGATCCCAAGCTGACGAGCTGTATTGAAGTAGCGATCGAACAATGGTTTTGTTAGCTGTCTCCTTTGTAGGTGACACTCACTTTCTGAGAAAACTTCCAAAGAATCTCAGTCATTTCTAGGAAAATTTTTATGTGTTCGTTCTGCTTTAAATAAGTTAGCACGCAAATTCTCAGATATGCCTGCAGATATTGTTCGGCAATCGTGTCATCCTGCAGTTAGTTTATCTACTTATTTATCCGCATACGTTACATTCGTTTACGTCCAGTGGTAGTTGCGAGTCCCTCCAATAAGCGTCGATTCTCCGCAGGTCACGCTAGATTTCGCTGCAATTTTCTAGGGTTCGCTTTCTCTACACGTGACATCATCCGCGAATCGCCTCGTGCGGCTTCCGATGTTAACCACCAGGTTTATACATTTTATTTTAATTTTCGCGTCAGAAAACCAATCACAGTCTTTCAGCCCAGTATTGGACCATGTACAGAGCTTCTTTATTGTTTCCCCACAGATCGTCGAGGTTGCATCTATAGGGACATTTTGGACAGCTCAGGAGGTGTTCCATGTTTTTCACAGCAGTACAACCCACTTGTCGTCATCCACGTTACCACGACCTCACTTGGACATGTTTGTTTTCACTGGAACCACGACTGTTCTTATGCGCTTCTGGGTTCTCCATATTTTCCAGTTTGTGGTGGAGCCGCTATGCACTACCTGTGCTGGAGGACAGTCAGGTGGCGCTTCTTCAATGATCGTGTTAAGGACCTTTTGCGGGATCTCTGGTGTCCATGATCACGTCCAGTGCCAAACGCAGGATGTCGATCATCGATGGATTGTCTGAGCATCTCTGAGAATTCGTCACATGTCCTTCGAGAGCTGGGGCTAACAAGATAAGCAGCCCTGTAAACGTTCTGTAGGGGTATGGGTTTCTTATACCATAATGCGAATCCACCTTCTTCGCGTAGCTTGATCTATTCCATGGGTTCGTTTCCCGGCGGGGTCAGGGATTTTCTCTGCCTCGTGATGACTGGGTGTTGTGTGATGTCCTTAGGTTAGTTAGGTTTAAGTAGTTCTAAGTTCTAGGGGACTGATGACCATAGATGTTAAGTCCCATAGTGCTTAGAGCCATTTGAACCATCTATTCCATACCACATTGTTTATATAAACACTTATCTGGGATACGCCTGAAGTTACTTTTACATGTGAAGAAACTTGCCGTATTTTTGGGAACTCTTCAATCCAATCACAAAGCTAGTCTGATATTCCACTCACGTGTATTTTGTTCATAAGGCGACAGTGTAGAACTGTATTGGACGTCTTCCGGAAAGCAAACAAACGGGGCACCAGCCTGGGGGTGCTGGTATCTACTGCCTTCTGGTCTCGTGAATAATCAGAGCGAGCTGGCTTTCACACGACCCTTGTTTGCGAAATCCATGTTCATTCCCACAGTCATAATACGCGATCGTAAAACGTCCGGAAAAATTTTACAACAGACTGACATCAGCATGTAGCTATAAGCGTCTGTTCGACTACCCTCCTTGAAAAGCGAGAATGACCTGCGTATTTTTTCAACACTTGGAACGCATGGCTCCTCCACTGACCTACGGTAGTAGACGGCTGCTATGTGATTTGCGAGTTCTTTTGCATGCTCTATGTAAAATCGTGTGGGTGTCCCATGTTGCCAAGTCACCTATTCTCTACTAAATGATTTTAGTTTTCTGTCCCTTAGTTAATTAGATACCTGTCATTGTGGCATTGTGTGACGATTTGAAGCAGCAATTTCAATATTACCTTCCTCAATGAAACTATTTTGGAAAAAAGGAATTTAATATTTAACTCTTCTCTCTGTCGTTCTCCGTTTCATCACTGTCCGAATAGATGGCTTTGTTCCGTTTACTGATTTAATGTAAGATCAAAACTTCTTAGGATTTTCTGTCAGATCGGTAGACAGAATTCTTTGAACGATTAACGCATGGCTCTTTCGTCATGGACGATCTCGTTTAGTAGCTAGAATATGAATTTGTACATCTTCGTGAATGTGTTTACACTAAGCGCGGTGACGTGTTGTGTTCTTACTTCTGTCTCAGATAATGCTCAGCTCCAACTGGAGCCGTAATAGATGGGACTGGCCAGACAGTAACAATACTGTCGAAACTTCCTTCTTGTGTCCTGGTCTGTCAGTAATACGGACAGCATGGCGGGAAGTGCTGACATTAAGTCGTGCAGACGGTGTCAGGGAAGCCCCAGAAGACAGAAACAAATTTTATGCGTGGAGCTGTGGAAGACCATCGCCAGGGAAAATCCTGTAACGCCGGACTGAGTCATAATATTGGCCATAAGCTACCGTTCTGCCACTTTCTTCCGTAATTCTTCATCAAAGAAGACACAGTAGATACTCCACACTTCAACTCAAGAACATCTGCCAACGTGAGTAACTTACAAGTAGGTACCCTCGGTGTAGCGAAGCAACTTAAGTCACTTAATAAGTCCAGATCGATCGTATACCACTTAGGTTCCTTTCAGACTATGCTAATGTAAATCTCCATGTTGATCAATAATATACAGCCACACGCTCCAAGTAAGATCCGTACCTAAGGACTGTAAAAACGCACAGTTCACACCAATAGACAAGAAAGGAAATACACTCCTGGAAATGGAAAAAAGAACACATTGACACCGGTGTGTCAGACCCACCATACTTGCTCCGGACACTGCGAGAGGGCTGTACAAGCAATGATCACACGCACGGCACAGCGGACACACCAGGACCCGCGGTGTTGGCCGTCGAATGGCGCTAGCTGCGCAGCATTTGTGCACCGCCGCCGTCAGTGTCAGCCAGTTTGCCGTGGCATACGGAGCTCCATCGCAGTCTTTAACACTGGTAGCATGCCGCGACAGCGTGGACGTGAACCGTATGTGCAGTTGACGGACTTTGAGCGAGGGCGTATAGTGGGCATGCGGGAGGCCGGGTGGACGTACCGCCGAATTGCTCAACACGTGGGGCGTGAGGTCTCCACAGTACATCGATGTTGTCGCCAGTGGTCGGCGGAAGGTGCACGTGTCCGTCGACCTGGGACCGGACCGCAGCGACGCACGGATGCACGCCAAGACCGTAGGATCCTACGCAGTGCCGTAGGGGACCGCACCGCCACTTCCCAGCAAATTAGGGACACTGTTGCTCCTGGGGTATCGGCGAGGACCATTCGCAACCGTCTCCATGAAGCTGGGCTACGGTCCCGCACACCGTTAGGCCGTCTTCCGCTCACGCCCCAACATCGTGCAGCCCACCTCCAGTGGTGTCGCGACAGGCGTGAATGGATGGACGCATGGAGACGTGTCGTCTTCAGCGATGAGAGTCGCTTCTGCCTTGGTGCCAATGATGGTCGTATGCGTGTTTGGCGCCGTGCAGGTGAGCGCCACAATCAGGACTGCATACGACCGAGGCACACAGGGCCAACACCCGGCATCATGGTGTGGGGAGCGATCTCCTACACTGGCCGTACACCACTGGTGATCGTCGAGGGGACAATGAATAGTGCACGGTACATCCAAACCGTCATCGAACCCATCGTTCTACCATTCCTAGACCGGCAAGGGAACTTGCTGTTCCAACAGGACAATGCACGTCCGCATGTATCCCGTGCCACCCAACGTGCTCTAGAAGGTGTAAGTCAACTACCCTGGCCAGCAAGATCTCCGGATCTGTCCCCCATTGAGCATGTTTGGGACTGGATGAAGCGTCGTCTCACGCGGTCTGCACGTCCAGCACGAACGCTGGTCCAACTGAGGCGCCAGGTGGAAATGGAATGGCAAGCCGTTCCACAGGACTACATCCAGCATCTCTACGATCGTCTCCATGGGAGAATAGCAGCCTGCATTGCTGCGAAAGGTGGATATACACTGTACTAGTGCCGACATTGTGCATGCTCTGTTGCCTGTGTCTATGTGCCTGTGGTTCTGTCAGTGTGATCATGTGATGTATCTGACCCCAGGAATGTGTCAATAAAGTTTCCCCTTCCTGGGACAATGAATTCACGGTGTTCTTATTTCAATTTCCAGGAGTGTAGAAGTAATCCGCTGAGTTATAAATCCATATCACTGACATCAATTTGCAGTAAGATTTTGGAACACACATTGTGTTCGAACATTATGAAATATCTCAAAGAAAACGATATATTGACACATAGTACGGATTCAGAAAACATCTTTGTTGAGAAACACAACTGGCACTTTATTCATACGAATTAATGAGTACATTGACATGGGTCTTAGGTTGGTCCCATACTTCTACTTTTACAAAAGGCTTTTGTCACCGTGCCTCACAAGCAGTGCCTCACAAGCAGTGCCTCACAAGCAGCTTCTAGTCAAATTGTGTGCCTATGGTGGAGCAGCGTCTCAGTTGTGCTACTGAGTTCGTGATTTCCTCTCAAATTGACGGGAAGTCATCGAGTGAGGCAGAAGTCAAATCTGGCGTTCCCAAGAAAATGTTACAGGCCCTCTGCTGTTTCTAATCTAAATATTCGATTTGGGAGACAATGTGAACAACCCAATTAAATTGTTTGCAGATGATGCTATCTTTTACCGTCTAGCAAAGTCAGCAGAAGATCAATGTAAATTACAAAATTATTTAGACAAGATATCTGTGTAGTGTGAAAAGTGGCAATTGATACAGAAAAATAAAAAGTGTGGGGTCCTCCACATGAGTACTAGAAAGAATTCGTTAAACTTTGGCTCCACGATAAATCACACAAATCTAAAGGTTGTCGATTCAACTAAGTATCTAGAAAGTACAATTACGAACAACTTAAGTTGGAACTATCATATGCTAAAAGTTGTGAAGAAGGCGAACCAAATATTGCGTTTTACTGGCAGAACACTCAGAAGACGGAACAGATCTACTAAATAGACTGTCTACACTAGGCTTGTCTGTCCTCTGTTAATGTACTGCTGCGCTCATGGAGTCCTTACCGGATAGGATTGACGGAGGACATCGAAAAAATTCAAAGAAGGGCAGCTCGTTTTACATTATCGCGAAGCAGGCGAGAGGGTGTCACGGACACGATACGCGACCTGGGGTAACGATCATTAAAACGAAGGCGTTTCCCTGTCGGGAGAGATATTTTCACAAAATTCAACCTCCAAGTTTCTCCTCCGAATGCGAAAATATTTTGTTGACTGTCACCTACATAGGATGAAATGACGATACAAACAAAACAAGAGAAATAAAAATTAGCACAGGAAGATTTAAGTGCTCACTTTTCCCAAGTGCTCTTAGAGAAGGGAATGTTCGAAAAATAGTCTGAAAGTGGATCGATGAATCCTTTGCCAAGCATCTGGATGTGGATCGCAGAGTAGCGATGTGGATGTTCGTTACCCATCACCTACTGTCTTCAAAGCGCTACTTGATTACTAAAGGAAACGGATATTTTTGTTGTGAGATCCTGCGCATCAGCACATGCTATGGTGCTAAGCGGCTCAAAAAACAGTTTGGATTCCACTTGCCTACATTGTCACTTCGAATTCGGTAAAGTGCCGGCCGAAGTGGCCGTGCGGTTAAAGGCGCTGCAGTCTGGAACCGCAGGACCGCTACGGTCGCAGGTTCGAATCCTGTCTCGGGCATGGATGTTTGTGATGTCCTTAGGTTAGTTAGGTTTAACTAGTTCTAAGTTCTAGGGGACTAATGACCTCAGCAGTTGAGTCCCATAGTGCTCAGAGCCATTTGAACCAACCAATTCGGTAAAGTGGTCGAAGAACTGAAGTAAAACGTTAGCTTTTTAATAGTGCGTATTTTTTCTTCACTAAAAATTCGTAGGATCCATATACCATGTTCCTCTCACCTCTTTGAGGATTTTGTTTAAACACCACTCTATATCTATTCCTATACTGAGTTACAAGCATCATCATTGTATTTATAAACGCACGATAACCACAAAAATCTATGATTACTCATGTAACTACATACACTGAAGCTAGATAAATGTTGGTGGAAATCTGTGAATGGACTTTTGTGCCGGCCTATTGTCTGTTAACCCTCAGGAACCTGCCACTTCAGAGATTTTTCAAACTTGGAAAGTTCGATAGAGGTACTGGGAGAAGTGAAGCTGTCCTAAAGACTCAGTTGTGACAACATCGCTTGCGAAAGACAGGTTCCGGGTTCGGGTGCAGGTTCTGGAGACAGTTTTACTATGGTAGGAAATTTCAAAATAAATTTGTGCTCAGCCCGGAGACAACACTGTTTTACTGGGTAGCCATGGTACCACCGGAAGTGGTATGCCATTTCCTTGCTCTTACGTTCGGACTGTCTAATCTATATAATAATTGCGGGACCTAATTCGACATCAACTATGAAATATCATGCATTAAAACTGTATATTATTCCATCTCAGTCGCGAGTGGAAAGCTGGATACCTGAGAGATTATATATGTCCGTCTGTGATGTAATGAATCTAATTTGAACTTCATGTTTCAGACCATAACAATGGATAGGCATCTGTTGTGGTATTCTTCCATTCGTAATTGAAGTACAGTACTCGTAGTTAGGTTATGTGGTAAGTGAGTAAATGACACGGTTAGCCAGTTTAGATTCCTTGTTACTGAAGAACTTCATGGTGAACTGAGAAAAACTTTAGGAGCAATACTGCCCTACTCTATGTAAATTCCATAACACTTGTGATCGCAATTTGAAAAAGTATAGGAAAAAAAATGGTTCAAATGGCTCTGAGCACTATGGGACTCAACTGCTGTGGTCATAAGTCCCCTAGAACTTAGAACTACTTAAACCTAACTCACCTAAGGACATCACACACATCCATGCCCGAGGCAGGGTTCGAACCTGCGACCGTAGCAGTCGCACGGTTCCGGACTGCGCGCCTAGAACCGCGAGACCACCGCGGCCGGCAGTATGGGAAAGACGCGGAACATATTTCAGTAGAGGTGAGATAAAAGTTTTGAAAATAAGCAAGCAAGTACAGTTCCCAAACGTACATCTTGCTAACAAAAAGTATGATTGCGTAGTTTTCACGAATTCTGGTGTCGTCGTGACTGTGGTATCAAAAATAGCTTTCACCTTCTATGTTTTACAAATTCACTTTGCGCTGTAAAGTCCTATCCACATATTAGTCATAGCATGCTGTCCTCTTTATGACATCCAACAGCGTATTGTTGTCTTTCACGGTGATATCTGTTATGTTATGATGGTTTTAAGAGGCTGAAGCCAGTTAACAAATGAAATAATTAATGTAGAACATACAAGGTTTATGTTTCAATTCATAAAAATGAAATTCCTTTATCAAATAGCGACACTCCATTATATTTACTAATGTGGATGGTAGTGCCTGTTGTATGATGTGATTTTCGTGGTGTGTCCGAAAAGTCATGAAGCACTTTTTTTTTTTTTTTGCCACGTCACGAGATGTCGCATCTCGTCCGGTTCGTTCGAGTAAGATGGGGATAGTGGGCGGGAGAGAGGGGGCGGGGTTCGTCAGCTTTGCAGTGCACCTTAGGTCAGGCTGCTGCGAGTTTCGGTGGTGTGAAGATCGCTGATTTAGTGCACCCCAGCTTCGCGACCACGTCATGGCAGGTACTTTCGAACAACGTTAGGTGATCAAGTTCTGCATTAAACTCCACAAAAAAGCTGCAGAAACTCATGAACTACTTAAATAAGCTTACGAGAAATCTGCTCTTTCGTATGTGCAAGCAAGAAGACGGTTCAAGAAGTTTAAGGGGAGCCAGGAACGGGTGGACGATGACACTCGCTCTGGACGACGGCAGTCAACAAGCCAAACTGATGCCACTATAGGAAACGAAATGAAATTTTTTTGTTCATTTGAAATGATGACCCTTAATGCTATAGCAAGTCAGTGTTTGAGCTTTGCCACAAATTCTTAGTGTACAGTGTCATTGTACACCAGCAAGTACAATTTTTGAATGCTAAAAGCGCGATATGCAAGCAGTGACAACTGCTGCGGAGACGCGTAGCTTCCGCTATATCGGAATGCTGACACTCAGCTACCGTCAGTGCGGGTGGATGCCCTCTGTAGAATGCCTCGACAGCTGGGTCGCTGGCCGCCTTCACGTAGACCGCCGTCAGTGGAAATGCTCGTAGCCAGCTGTCGGACGGATGAACAGACATCTCTGTCTTGCCTCATCTTTTGGTGACTCTAAACATGTGTAACTACTCTGCCCGGGCGATGCAGACAGCTGTGGTTGTTTGATTTAACCTAAGTTCTAAATTAGCATGGCTTTCTAATTTTTTTAGTGAAGTTATAAAAGGCTAGACACAAGTTTCTTATGACTTATTAAAAAGTTGATTGCCGCTATACCAAATCCGTAACTTTAAGTCATAAGTTTTTGTTTCTGCAAAAAAATATTATCTTTTACCGAACAGGTCACCTCATTCTCAAAGCAAACAGATTTTACATTGAATACGCCATGGTACTGGCCATTTTCCTAGATCCTATATATCAAGAGAATGGAAAAGATCACAGATCACTCCTGTTTACAATGAGGGTAAAGCATAGGTTACGCTGAAATATAGACCAACATCGCTGACGTCCGATGCTGTATTCTAAGATAAAAAATTGTAACGTTCCTAGAGGAAAACAAGCTTCTCCCAAGAGATCAGCAACACCACTCGTGTGAAACACAGCTTGCCTTATTCGTACACGACATTCTGAAAACTACAGATGGTTAGCTGGTAGGTTCCGTCGTCCTATATTTCCGTTAGACGTTAGACTATTTGACTAACAGAACTCAGTACGTTGTCATGGACTGCGAATGTTTCACAGAAACGAAAAAAACGTCGGATGTGTCACAAAGAAGCGTAATATGACATCCAATGTTTTCGGTGTGCCTAAAACAGTTTATCAGACAAAATCAGCAGCACTGTAAGGTTGCTGGTTGACGATGCAGTTGTGTACAGAGAAGTGCGGTCGTTGTACGGTCGTAAGGCATTGCAGGAAGATTTGGACGACATCTCAACTTGGCGTAATGAATGATAGCTCTCCTTAAATATGGGTAGATGTAAAATAATCTGCAACGGGGAGGAAGAAGGCTATAGCTCTCTAGCGGATAAACAGACCACTCTTTCCCGGCTTATCCTATGGTGACTCGAAATACGTGTAACTCAAAAAAAAGTTCAAATGGCTCTGAGCACTATGGGACTTAACTTCTGAGGTCATCAGTCGCCTGGAACTTAGAACTAATTAAACCTAACTAACCTAAGGACATCACACACATCCATGCCCGAGGCAGGATTCGAACCTGCGACCGTAGCGGTCGCGCGGTTCCAGACTGTACGTGTAACTATTCGGACCTTAGTAGTGCACGTCTCGAGCTTCCCAAAGAAACTTGTGCAGCGTAATCGAAGCAACCTTGGCAACATGTGGGCCCGCCCTTACACATTCTCCATATAGTTCCGACCTCTCCCCATGCGAGTTCCACATTTTTGAAGCCTTGAAGGACCGTCGATTTGTTTCGGAAGTAGTTGTGCACTTCTGGGCAAATCATGGCTCCACAAGCACCCGCAAACTTTATTCCGTGAAAGCGCCTTGTCTCACTTCGGCATAAGTGTATTAACAGTTATGGCGATTACTTTTGAAATAACAAACAGTTCACTCAGTATTTTTTATTTTACTGCCCATTGTATAACAGATGTTTCAGAAACTTCAGTGTTAACTCTCGGTAAAAGAAGACATATTTCTCGCGAAACCATATTGTACAAATTTAAAGAACGTTAATTTGAGCTATGTTATCCACTTTCAAATAACTTCCGGGAATTCAGCCAGGTAACACTTTCAGCGAATGCCGATATTTCGGCGGGAGGACACCCCGCCATTTTCAAGGCAACTGCAACGGACAGGCGACGTACATGCAAATTTAAAACCTCGGTTTTCGGACGGATGCAGGAAAGATAACACACACAATGAACACTAGTGCCACCAAAGATGACCAAAGTCAGAGCTATCGATAGTGAGACTACGAATGCGCAGGTGAGGTAGCATTGACTCTGTTCCTCTGTTTTTTGACAAGGGAGACAGCCGGATTCCAAACAGAGTTTAAACAAAAACCTCCATCCCTGTTAACGAGGTTGCTTGCTAATTTAATCTCAACTGCCTCCTTAACAACACTGTCCCAATAGCTGGGCGTGCATGCCAATATCTCGGTGTTATTATATAACGTGGGGTGACCAGTATCCAAGCAATGTTCGGCAATAGCAGATCTACTTGGCTGCTGTAATCGTGTGTGCCGTTTATGCTCAGTACATCGGTCCTCCACGGCCCTGATAGTTTGACCAAATATGCCATGCTGCAGCTACACGGAATGCGATGTACACGTCCGGTTCATCGTCAGGAGCGGCAGTAAATTTCTGGTAGAGGACATTTTAGCACTACCAGGCGCCGAAGCTATGTTTCTGATTCCCTCCCCCCCCCCCCCCTCCAAAAAAAAGAAATAATCTTGTCACACATAAAGGCTGGCAGTGGCATTTACATGCCCAGATACTAACGAACGACACACAAACTGAAAGTGGGAGTGGCACAACAAAAGCGGTACTGCTAAACTGCATTGTCAGTCTTTCTAATAAAGGAAAATCAAGGAGAACTGCCCCAATTTAATTATCGCTCCACTGCAAAGATGAGTGATGTAACTACGACTCACAGCCACGTATCACGACGCAAGAACAACAGGCGTTAATACATCCTAATCGACAGCGGCCGGAGACGAATGCCACACCTTGTCAGTGACAATCGGTATCAGAACTGACAGCAAGTGCATGCTTGTCGTTCTCGACGAGCTCCTCCTTCTTTGGAGGTCCATTTACGAGTAATTTAGAATCACGCCAATAACGATAATGCGGTTCTCTGAAGCAAAGCTTGTCGTATTTCTACTTTTGCGCAGATTTAAGTGCTTGTGTAATCCTACGGAGCTTGTCGATTCACCGACGACAAGATGGGGCTTAGTCCTGTCGTCTATGAGAAAGCACGTTGCTCGTTCTGATGACGGGAGGTGGATGCTTGACGCTAACAGCATCGTTCTTCATTGTAACAACCAACTCCATTAGGGAAGGATCCCCAGTGGTGCTCAACGCCAGCAAGACACAGACGAAGGCAGCAGTCTCGAGAGCAAATTTTAATGAAATACTTTCCCAGAGCTGAGGCACGTGGTTGACACAAGATGCCAGGCCTACACGTAGAGCTGGTGGCCTTGGAAAGCGTCCAAGCGCCGTTTTTCCTTGTGAGGCTGAAATGTTATTCGGCAGCGCCTAAGAGCTCCGGCCTAGAGCCCAAGCGGCGGGCCGATCGTCTCTCGCCGCATGCCACTCTCCCATGCAAGCAAGAAGCCAGCCACGCGGCCAGGCTCCCAAGCTCCAGTCGCGTGTGTGACATCATTTCATCATCGATTATCGAAGCAAATTCGATCGTAACACCTAACAACAAAATTTTTGAACTTAAAAATTTATTTCAATTGTATTCCATTTTGCCTTACACATAAGACACATTTTTGACAACAGCACAATACTCTTAATTGCTTGCTGATTTCATTGATACCACAGATTTATTCCGAAGTTCTATTTTAGGATTCCTGTTAGAAATCCAAATTTCCATTGTTGAAACCCCTTTAACACACAGAGGTGACAAGTAATGGGATACTTCTCAATATCGCGTCGCACCTCTTTTTGACTGGCGTAGTGCATCAACTCGACGTACCATGGACTGAACAATTCGTTAGAAGTTCCCTGCCGAAATATTGAGCCATGCTGCCTCAATAACTGCGAAAGTGTTGCCGCTGCAGAATTTTGTACCTGATCTGACCTCTCGATTATGTTCTACAAATATCCGATGAGACTCATGCCGAGCGATCAGGCTGGCCAAATCATTCGCTCGAATTATCCAGAATGTTCTTGAAAGCAATCGCAAACAATTGTGGCCCTATGACATGGCTCGTTATCATCCATAAATATGTCAGCGTTGTTTCGTAACATGTAGTCCATGAAAGGCTGCAAATGTCTCTACCAAGGGAACCTCCCCATCGCACCCCCCTCAGATTTAGTTATAAGTTGGCACAGAGGATAGGGTTTGAAAAACTGAACACAGATCAATCGTGAAAACAGGAAGTAGTTGTGTGGAACTATGAAAAAAATAAGAAAAATATACAAACTGGGTAGTCCATGTGCAAGATAGGCAACATAAAGGAGAGTGCGAGGTTAGGAGTGCCGTGGTCCCGTCGTTAGCGTGTGTAGCTGTGAAAGGAGAGGTCCTTGGTTCAAGTCTTCCCTTGAGTGAAAAGTTTACTTTCTTTAATTTGGCAAAGTTATGATCTGTCCGTTCGTTCATTGTCGTCTCTGGTCACCGTAATAAGTTTAGTGTCTGTGTTTTGCGACAGCACCGCAAACCCTTGCGATTAGTAGACGAGAGGACGTGCTTCTCCAATGGGAACCGAAAACATTTGATCGCAAGGTCATAGGTCAACCGATTCCTCCACAGGAAAACACGTCTGATATATTATATTCGACACTGGTGACTGCATGTGCGTCACATGACAGGAATATGTTGTCGACCCACCTAACTTGTAGACTTGGCGAATGGGTAAAAAGATTATTCTACCTTGCCCGATTTAGGTTTTCTTGTGAATGTGATAATCACTCCCAAAAAAGTGATGAAAACGTAAGAGTTAGTCACATAAACTGCAACAAATGAATGCAACAGTTTCACAGTTGCACAGTTTTCCCTGTGCTCTGTCTAAACATATGTTTTTAACGTTTTCAAATTTTTCCTTGTGTAGACCGTCAAATCCTGCATATGTCCAAGCTGATCTGAATATGTCCTGGAATTTTGGAGAGCGAATTTGATTATGTGTGAGTGCCTGAACTTTGATAATTGACACACGATCACTTAATCAATACTGCTCTGTGTACCTGTGCAGCTTCGCAAAAGCATAGAATCTTTTCACAAAGTATTTCACTTGCCGAAAACCAAACGCATCTAACGGTTGCACAAGAGGTTTACAACCTGGAGGAATGCTAATCACGTCTACTCCCACACTAAAATTGTGCAATTCCTGATCCTTCTGTCCTGTATAGGTTGTATAAAAAATTAAACTTTTCACCTGAGGGAAGCCTTGAACCAAGGTCTTCTCCTTTCACAGCTACACACGCTAACCAAGGGACCACGGCGCTCCTGGGCTTACATTCTCCTTGATGTTACCTATGTTGCACATGAACTACTCAGTTAGTATATTTTGCTTATTTTTTTCATAGTTCCACACAACTTCTTTCTGTTTTATCGATTGATCTATGTTCAGTTTTTGAAGGCCTATCCACTGTGCCAACTTATAACTAAATCTGACGGTGGTGCGATGGGGAGGTTCCCTTGTAAGTAGCCGAACGTAACCATTTCCCACCAATGTCCCACGTAAACACGACGCACGCCGCTATGGAGCCGCCACCAGCTTGCATGCCTCGTTGACAACTTGGGTCCATGGTTTCGTGCGGTCTGTGCCACACTCGAACCCTACCCTCACGTGTTACCAACTGAAATCAGGACTCACGTGACCAGCCCACGGTTTTTCAGTCGTCTAGGGTCCAAAGAATATGGTCTCGAGCCCAGGAGAGGTACTGCAGCCGATGTCGTGGTGTTAGCAAAGGCACTCGCGTCCGTTGTCTGCTGCCGCAGCACATTAACGCAAAACGTCAATGCACTGTCCTAACGGATACGTTCGTCGTACGTCCCACAGTGATTTCTGCGTTATTTCACGAAGTGTTGCTTGTCTGTTAGCACTGACAACTCTAGGCATACGACCGCCGCTGCTCTCCGTCGTCAAGTGAAGACCATCGCCCACTGGGTTGCCCGTAGTGAGAGGTAATGCCTGAAATTTGGTATTCTCGGCACACTCTTGACACTGTGGATCTCGCAATATTGAATTCCCTAACTATTTCCAAAATGGAATATCTCATACGTTTAGCTCCAAGTACCACTCCGCCTTCAAAATCTGTTAATTCCTATCGGGGAGCCATAATCACGTCGGACACCTTTTCACATGAGTCACATATGACAATTCCGTCAGTGCACTGCCCATTTATATCTTGTGTACCCGATAATACCGCCATCTGTGTATGTTCATTTTATCACCTTCGTCGCCTCAGTCTATGTTACCTCATATTTTGCTACCATCGACTGTGGTTCTATAGTAAGTAAGGGTCATAATAAGATAATAGGTTCAATGGGTTGCAGCTCTTCTGGCTACTTCGATATCATACATGGACAAGGGAATATGTCGTTTTCAAATTCAATTAAAAAACTGTTTTGAAAAGTTACATCACGTCAGCAGACGATGGAGGACAAGGCATCTTGTTTTACAATTGTGGATGCACAATAGTTTGGGAATCATCACGAACATTCCTTTGAGATGAGAGACTTAAGACATAAATTCTCATTCTTTTTAAATTTCGTAAAAAAATTCACTTATTTTACTCAGCTAAGATGGCAGTACGTCTCTCGTAATAACGGTTGAGTCAAGCTGGTTGCTAGTACATAATATCCATTGAAACAAATTTAATATGAACAGAAAATTTTTTCGAAATTAATACTAAGACAAATTACAGTAGAGCTAACTTTCTGACAGCTTAATTCTATGATAAAATACTGGAGATGCTCAAAACTATAAAACACCACGAACACCATACAGTATACGTACCATGCCTAATACGGTTCAGGAAAGACGTTGGCATTCAAAACAGTTTCAAGTCGTTTCGAAATGGAAAAATACAAGTCCTGCATGGTTTTCAAGGGAATCTTATGCAATTCTTCCTGCAAAATAGTAGCAAGTTCAGGTAACGTTGATGGGTATAGATAGCGATCACACACCTTTGTCCGCAACGTAGAACGCAAAGGCTCAATAATACTGAGATCTGATTACTGTGCTGGCCAGAAAATATTCGATATTTCATCCTCGAACTCAAAAACATATCGTGGACGGTGCGAGTTATGTGAACCGGGGTTCTGTCGTCTTGGAGCAAAGCATCACGATTGAAGAGCAGACCTTGTGCCATAGGATGGACCTGATCAGCCAGAATGGTCACATAATCCTTTGCAGTAACGCGACCTTGCAGAGTAACTATGGGGTCCGAGGAATACCATGATATGGCTCCCCAAACCACCACCGAACCCCGTCATGTTTCTCTCCTGTGAGATAAAGTCGGCTAGAATTTGGAACAGTGGGACACAAGACTCATCCGATCAAATATCTTTCCATTGCTCCATAGTCCAGGTTTTATGGCTTCAGCACTACTTTTTCTTGCTGCGGATAGTTGATCACTGACGCGTGGTTTTGAAATTCCAGCTTTCCCTGTAATTCCCTGCTTATAGAGCGCCCTCAGTGTCGTTTTGGTGCTGACAGTGTTCACTAGTTCTGCAGTGACTTTTGCAGCTGCCGTCCTCTTACTTTTCATCACAATCGTTTTCAATGATTGTCTGTCACGATCACTCAAAGCGACCTTCGCTTTATGACTTAGGGGATAGTGTTTACCGCTTTCCCTGAATGCGGTATAAATCTTCGATGCAGTGTCTCTTGAAACATCAAACACTTCGGCTACCTTAGTTACTGAAGCGTACACTATACGATCACCAACCATTTTCTCACGTTCTAATTCACTTAACTCCGACATAATGTACACAAAATTACACAGAACATTCTTCTGACAAGACTAAAATTTGCAACATACTGAGGACATTGAACAGGTGCAGTTGGTGGTCAAGTACAACATCGCAACCTGAAGTCCTGGCTAGCATCTGCATTTATGTTCATGCACGCATTACTCGCATTGTTTCCCTATTTTTGCCCAACTCATAAGTCTTTTTGTACTTCGTTTTGTGACATCACGTCCTTTAAACTGCTGCGGAGAGGGATGTCTTTAAATACATTTAGGGTAGTCACCGAGCGTCACTTTCGAATGAATTGATGTCCTGGTAGGTCACGTGGACCTACAATAGTTCTAATTTTTGTGAATACCGACCAAATATAGGTTAACAACAGTGCATAAACATTTCCGAGGTCAGTCATTATCGACTTCTGTGAACTGTGTACAAAATAAATGCTGAACTATGAAGACGTATTTTATTTAGCAATATTTACATGGCACAGAGTTACAAAACCTGACAGCACAAGGGAACTTCGAGACCAGAGAACTGGAATAGACTTCAGGCATAAAGATCGTCACATTACTTTGATCAAAACTACGAATTGGATGTGTGGAATACTAGTGCTATATTAAATAGGAGACCTAAATATTACAATCGATTGCAAGCACTGATAACGCCCCCAGTCTCAGGGAAAATAACTTGATCGTATCCTTTTCAGAAATTTTACCAGAGGGTTAATTATTCCCACTAAGCCAACAAATGCTATGTAACAGTGATTGAATAAAAAATGAATTTGTGATTTAGTATCTATTTTAGTTTTCGCCATCGGGCACTTAGATGGAAATCCACGAAACTTAAGAACTTCTTTACCTGACATCTTGATCACTCCATAAATTATAAATACCGTTCGTCTCACTGGTAAATGCTACCTTGGTGTTTATAAGCCGACATCGTTGACGCCAATCTACAACTGTCATTCCAAAAGTAAATAAAGATTTGATCTGACGAGCACGAATTCTCCCCTCCTCCCTTCCCCCAAACCCTCTTTCTCCGCTCCGCACCGCTATGCAGCTTCCTAACCGTTGGCTCCAGTATCACGACGACAGCGACCAGGAATGGTCGTTTATTGGAATCCTTCTGCGGTTTTAGAATGGGTGACCAGCTGAAATATCCTGCCACGTATAGTTTCGTGATGTAATTTATGGACAATTACCGACGTTTATGGGAATGCGATAAATGAAGTTTAAGTTGGGGAATGGTGTTTCATGCTTAATGGCAAACGAACGAATATTCATGATGAAGAACGATAAGGCCGACCTTCAAGTTAACGCTCCTGTCGACGTGGGATATGCTTTGGAAGTTTAAGTGAAACGTTTTTGAACATGCTCCTTATTGAAGAACTTTTTTGGGCGGAAAGCACCATAAAATGACTTCGAACTGAAAGAAGACTTTAGTGACTGGTTTAACAACTTGGTGCCAGATGTGTATGCAGAAGACATTGGAGAGCTTGTGGAACGCTACGAAAATGTGACAACTTTAATAATGACTACGGACAAATATAGCTAAGATTTCAAAATGTGTTGTAAAGTGAGTTTTCTTTTATTATGTTCAATAAAATGTTAGTAGACAAAAATGTTCTTTACTTCTAAAAGTTCCTTGTATTGCAGAGGCCTGGATCATGTTTTATGCTCTCGGATTATGACTTTTTTGGCGAGCTGTCGACTATGTGTTTCGGACATATGTGTCTTGTGAAACTCAGCTCACTCTGTTCGTCTTTGCTGTACAGGGCGCCGTAACTAACGGTGCCCAAACTGATGCAGAGTTGGTCGTCTTCTGAAAGGAATTGGAACTTATTCCGTAATCACGCTTAATGAACGAAATACGACCTTCCGGAATAACAGTCCACATTTTTGACTGGATTGAAGCGATGAAATCGGAATAGTTATTTCAAAGTACCAGAAGGTGGTTTTATTTTTACATAAATAATCCTGTTGACAACGTCGGAGTTCAATGAGGTTGAAACTTCATGGCAGATTGAAACTATGCGCCGGACCGAGGCTCGAATGTGGGACCCTTTCCTTTTGTGGGCGCGTGCTCTACCGACTGAGCTATCCAAGCACAACTCACAGTCCACATCGACAACTTTACTTCCGCCAATAACTTGACTACCTGTGGAGTTGCTCACGAATGCAACTTTTATATACACACACTAAAAAAAAAAAGTTTTGAATCACCCCTGTTCCCAGGACTCCTGAAGACAGACGTTGACTATGGATATTGTATTACAGACACATTCCCTTTGACTGTTCAGATATGTCACTAAAGCCGACCAAAGATGTAAACAACCGTGCATGAGCAGCGCCGATTAGACGGAGGGGGTCCGACAGCCGATCAGTTCCACTCATTCCACCATGAAGGAGGTACACAGCAGTTCAACCATGCCTAGACCGTATTGTTAGT